>NC_137455.1:14858978-16058978 GCF_964235325.1 Thermobia domestica
TCTACTAAAATTCCAAAATGAAATTTCGTGACTTTTTCGTGACCTTTTCTTTACCAAATCACAGAATTTCCTAACATTTTCAAGAGCGAATTTGGGTGCGAATTAGGTCGAATTTTCATCCATGCGATAGAAACGTACTTTGCTTGCGATTTGGTAGCGTCTAAAGCCGACCATAGACATTTTTGGTGGTGAATTTTGACGTTTTATAGAACAAATTTTCCTATCTGTACTTACATTTGTACAGTTAAAAAAAAATCGTGACCCAAAAACTAAATTTCGTGACTTTTTCGTGACTTTCATGACCGTTTTCTAATTTCATGACTTTTGTGACCGATAGACACCCTGAAGAATAATCTTACAGAAGGAAAACATAGATGCCCAATCAAAGTATTGGAAAGTCCTCGACGAAAAAATAAACTATATAAATATTTCTAAATATTGCTCGAAGCAAAATTAATTAGCATTCACGAAAAACTTACGTCATTTAAGTATAATTTCTATATATATTTTACGGCTTTTACACCTTGTTGATTCCACATTCTGAGCAGCAATGTGGAAATATAATTTTGACTGGTAAATAGCTTCATGACATGATAATTTCAGGTTATCATTGTGAAAATATAGGCACTGATATCGTGACCCCAAATTCTGAAACATTTCCTACCTATGATACTGCCCTACTAGTACAGTAAGGGCCCCGAAACTAGATGCTATTGTGTTTATTTCAACTTGATATAAGGAACTGGAAATGCAATCAAGAAGATAATCTGATCGGAACATACCAAGACTGTAAGGCTGAAACAAGGTAGAAAAAAAAATTACATGTGATTCATGAACCTGCACTAAGATTCTATAATCTAAAGGAAAATAGCAAATAAAAACCCTACAAAGAAGAGAACGTTCAAAAGACCTTCAGCTTCCCTGGTGAATTAGTCCTGAAACTCTTTCAAAATGTTTATATGCATATATATACAAATAAATTACATGAAAACTATAATAGGCCTCCACCCAGCACAATTATTACTACATACACAATGATATGTAGATAAAAAGATGTAGTGCAGAATATTTATACGTGCACTTAAAAAAAGCAACATTTGCACAGTCAGTAATACAATCACTAGATCTTAATACTTTTAATTTCATATGCACACAACACAGCATAAAACATAGTGAGAATGAGTGTTATAATTTGTTATAATGCTATGTTTAAAAACTGAACAGTACAACACATATTACTTCAAAATATATTGTTAAAAAAGATATAGAAATATTTGAAATGATATTTTCACACTAATTACAACTGTTGCACATTTTGGAAATCTGGTTAAACCTATAACTATTTATTTCCTAAGAATAAATTTTGCACACTATCAATTACACAATATTATAGTGGCTACTGATGTAGTGAAAGCCACCATATTAGGAGTTTGAGCAAAACCCGAGCTCACTTCTATCTCTTGCCTATTGCACAAGCATCATAATTTGTTTATACATATATATTAGTCAAAGTTCAGAATATCATTAAATTTTCTCCTCCAACTTAAAAAATGTCCTCGCTCTGGATCCTGCCAGACAGGTACCATGAAAGCTATTATTAGTTCGTATAGCATTGCAAAAGTCTGCAGAACATACGTTAGTAAGAAAGTAAATAATATATCTTGTTTAAAAAAACATATCATCAGCCTATTTCTGTTTTTATAGATATAATACGAAAATAATCTTAAGAGACACGCACATACACACACCACACACAATATACAATTTGTCTGCCTATTACTTATCAATTGACAATGCAATGGGTTCATAGTATAATTTAATATTCAACTAGCCTACGAAATGAAAAATGAAATTAAATCTTTCTTTTACGTTCCACGGATTGTAGGGTAAATGAGATGATAATAATAAGAAATGAATGAAATGGTGCAAAGAAGAACGTGGGGGAAAACGGGAGAATTCCGAGAAAAACTCATACACACTCCACCTCGTGCAAGCTGGGATCAAAGAGATAAACGCTCTACCACTGAGCCACCACAGCCCCTCAATTAACCTACGACTTTGCGCTTGTGTTTTCATTATTTTGAATATGTGTAACCTGAATTTCATTTGATTGTTCAAAATATTACTAATAAACGATGAAATTTAATCAAACTTTCGCATTTTAATATATACCAGTATTGCATTTTAATATGTATCAGATTTACTTATTTTAGAAACTTTTTTTTTTTTTTTTAATATTGATAATACCACTTTAATATTACGTGCTCCATGATACTCCATGAGCCCACAAGAAGCCTTAATTTTACGGATAATTAAGTTGGATGATGTGCAATCACCCTACTAGCTCTTATTGTCGCTTTCGGTTTTCGAAGCCACTGCTCGAATTTAAGAAATTTCTCCATATATCTTTCGATACTGGATGAAAGCTGAACATTCTACTATGCCGTCAGCAGTGATTGAACACAGGTCACAATTGTCAGTTCTGGGAATTTCAACTATCATGAGGTAAACATACAAAATGTTATTATATAATGTTCTAAGTTTCAAATATCTGCAAGTTGAACCTGAGAAAAATCTTTATCTACATACAAAGCAGGTATTCACTTATCGCTCTGACATACTGTAAAACTAAAACGTTAAAAAGCAGCAACCACTTACTCAAGCCTTGAAAAAATCTTCATGCGTTTCAAAGCAACCATTCAAGATTGATGCAATCATGTATTTTCAAGCAAAGCCATGCATTGCACAACAAGCAAAGGAAGATTTTGCAACATTCGTAAACAAAAGCGAATTAGACAATTTATTTCGAATATTAATAATAATCGTAGTTATAGTTTGAGATTACAACTATCATTATGAGAAGATTTACGGATCATTTTGTCTTTCAACAAGTGTATAATTACAGGATAAACTTCAGTACTAGAACACACAGTATTTTTTTTCTACGAAATTAATGTATTTAAGTCCTATATGTTTCACTAGAACAAAGGAGACTAGCTTTCTTTAAACTAAAGCGCACCGATAGTGTCCTGGTGTTCACGATTCTGCATAATGTACGTTCATGTGACAATCATGATTGACCGAACATCTATTCTGGTTTCATGGTGTCGAATTAATCCAAATAACTCGAGAGGTATATCTATTGTAATTGAGAAAAACACGAAATAGAACATATCTGGTACAAGTACTGTAAAGCATTTTCTCGGGATTTAATCATTACATGGAAAGAAGGTTACTACACACTAGTGTAGGGGCATTTCGAAATATAGCGAAGTCTGTGGGATTTTGAATGAAGAAATTATTTGATTGGTGGCGATGGAT
The DNA here is from genome assembly GCF_964235325.1 of Thermobia domestica. Taxonomy (NCBI): domain Eukaryota; kingdom Metazoa; phylum Arthropoda; class Insecta; order Zygentoma; family Lepismatidae; genus Thermobia; species Thermobia domestica. Next base: position 14,862,300 of record NC_137455.1, read on the forward strand.
AAGTAATGAGGTATAGAACCGGGTACTACCGGGTGTTTTGTCTCAAAGTGTGGCGGAGCCGGTGTATGACGTCATACTTTTAAGATGGCCGCTGGCGCCGATATGGATGTCCTTTTAGCGCTATACATACAACAGTACGTTGTATATTTTACTACTGTGTAAATCCTTATTTTATTGTAATTTTAGGGCGTAAGATATTTTAAAATATGTACTAGACTGATTATGTAATTCGAAGAAAAAGAAAACGAAATGTTAATTATAATATCGATATAAAAGAGATATTCATATGTTTTATATGTTTTAAATAATAGGATTTTGGAATGTCGTTGTCAGGACAACAAAAAATAAATAGATGGATTTATTCAGCGGAGTTTGCATTTTTAATGGCTCAATAAATTTGAAGTGAACCGTTTTATATTGGTGCCGGAACCCGGAAGGAAAAGTTCAACCGTTTTATATACAAGCTAAGGTTCTCAACTGATTTTCATGGGAGGTGGCTCATTTTTTATTTCTTCTGGCTGCTGCATGTGACTTTTGCATAGATATTTGCTAAATACATAGATTTACTACTTCAAACATTAAGAAAACTATCCAAATTGAGGTAAAATTAAATCGCTTTTTCGAACTTAAATGGGCACACCGACTAAACTAGCGAATGGGTGTTAATAAGTGTCATTTTTCTTCATGGCTGTTATTTATACATATTGCATAGATATTTGCCAAATAGATAATTTTATTCATTTACAAATTTAATAAAAGGTCGTCAAAATTTATGTAAAATTGAGTCATCTTGAAAGACATGCAGTCAAATATCGACAATGAAAATGGTGTGAGGTATAAAATGTTAAAAAATCATGAACCTTTCTATCAATTTTTCATCTTAAGATGTAAAACTTTGGGAGCAGCCTAATTTATCAAATGCTTCAAGAACATTTTCTTCAGAAGATTCAAAAACGTTCCAGAAAGATTGTTTTCCTCTGTCCTTATCCTTGAAACAACCTACTTTGTCACACCCAAACAGGGAATGAAGTCCTAACAATGCCTTAACTTGCTTGGGATTTAGGCGAGACGATTAAGTTCTATTGATCTCCTATTAACTCCAGTTCCGTTCAGAAACACATTGTCTGGTGGAAGCAACTGTAACCACCACAATACCAAAACCATGCACGTCTGTATCTGTTGAAGAGTGTGGAGGGTAGAACTACGGGCCGATATATGTAAATGGCGTAAAATAATTTTTGTATCAGCTTCCTCGTGACTACCTGCAAGTTTGTAACATCATTTCTAGCCAAAGACTTTGCCTCGTTCCTCCAACTAGCAACTAAAATTGGGTTTTTAACAAGACAAAATGCTGTTTTGTTCTTTAGAACAGATGAAGCTCTTGAACAAGGAACTAGAACAAAGAAAGTACACTAAGGTGTGAACATCACTAAACGAAAAGCGACTCTAACACGTTTTTTCTTAGCTTCTCCTTAACTTTCTAGGATATCCACAGAAGCTAAAGAAATGTTGGTTATGAAGGATGAAAGCAGGTCAAAACACCATCTTATAGCATTCAGAGCGTCTCGCCAACAGAAAGGTGCTCAAAAAATGTATGACTATTGACAGTGACAAATCCCGTAAATTTTAAAAGAAAAGAACTAATTAATAGCTCAACAAAGCTCAACAATTAATATTTTTCCAGGATTAATCCAGAACGATACAATAAGTACGTCTGAAAAAGGGCTTCAGATGTACAACGTTTTCAAACAAAAAATGATTGCACCAATAAAAAAAGCAAATCTTCATTTATGTAGTGAAGTCCGAAAAGTTGTATTGACGATATTGCAGGTAAGGGCAGATCGTTCTCTGTTCACTACGTTACTAATAATTTCGAGGAATAGACCCTACATCAAACTCTAGAAGTGATTATGAGGTTTCAGCTGTTCCCCAATCAATGTTTAATTTAGACGGAACAATTACTTTACCTTCCTTTGATAAAAATCCTTGAACGCCTTATATCGTCAATCTCACAATACAAATCAACAAGTTTCAACTACATACAATGAACCAGCGGCTCCCTCAAAACAAACCACTACCACACAATACTCTGCAGCAGTCATTGATGGCATGGCAGAGGTACAATGTATGCAAAAAGATTCAAATGTAAAAATGTGCTGAGACCTTTCAATTGAGTTCATCAAGATGAATTAGTATCTAACGAAATATGATTAAACTCATTTAGTGTATTACACGTGCGTCGAACATTCCTGAGGAACTTAATGAGAGAAAAAAAAAAAAAAAAAGACTAGTCAAACAATATAAAATCACATACTCCAGAGATATAAGCAAAACAGCCTTGATATCTTTACTGTCTCATCACAGGACTACGGATTAGCTGACGGTTTACCTCGCTTATAAAGTATTATTGTATGCACAGAAAATAAACCAAAATTTAGTTGTTAGTTGGAGGAACGAGGTAAAGTCTTCGAGCGAAAATGATGTTACACAACTTGCAAGTAGTCACGAGGAAGCTGATACAAAAATTATTTTACACTATTTACATGTACAGACGTGCTTGGTTTTGGTATTGCGGTGGTTATAGTTGCTTCCACCAGACAATGTGTTTCTGAACGCAACTGGAGTTAATAGGAGATCAATAGAACTTAATCATCTCGCCTAAATCCCAAGCAAGTTAAGGCATTGTTAGGACTTCATTCTCTGTTTGGGTTTGACAAAATAGGTTGTTTCAAGGACAAGGACAGAGGAAAACAATCTTTCCGGAACGTTTTTGAATCTTCTGAAGAAAATGTTTTTGAAGCATTTGATAAATTAGGCTGCTCCCAAAGTTTTACATCTTGAAAGATGAAAAATTGATAGAAAGGTTCATTTGTCGCGTGCAATTTATAAGATAAACAATTTTCAGACATTGATAAGCTCCGGTGGTGGCGGTTTACCGAAAAAGACTTTTAGAGTGAAAATTTGCCGCCAACAAGGCCAGTTTTACACCAACACATTTTAAGAGCTCACTTCCAAGTAATAGAGTGGCGACAGGTTAATCTTCCACACCCGGATATCCCTGACCATCTAGGTTTTGATAGGAAAAGAGGGGAAATTAGTATTTTTCTTATCATGAGTCATGTACCATGCGCTCCAAAAGCTATTTTAAAATTGGTACGTTGCGCTTGTGACAAAAGACGATGTGCTGTCAATTACAAATGCCATGCTCAATCACTTAGATCTACAGACCTGTGTAAATGTGGAGCAGAGGAAGAACAATGTAACAGTGAAAATGAAGATAAAGTGCAGCTTTCGAACTCAGATGGTGGCTCACAAGTCGAATTTCTATTGTTAGATTCCTTTCTAAACAACTGAGTAATAATACAAAGGGTTTGTTTATGTATTTGAAGTACCATTTGTTTTGTTTTTGCAACCCAACATATTTACTAACTTTCATTTTTGCTTAATTAGGATGCGTATCTTTTTAACGGTAATAAGGAAGTGGTCCACTACAATACGAAAATAAATTATCCTATAATCGGAAACTTTTGTTTAATTTAACTTTTTTTTTTCTTTAACATTTTATACCTCACACCATTTTCATTGTGGATATTTGACTGCATATCTTTCAACACGACTCAATTTTACATCAATTTTGCCGACCTTTTATTAAATTTGTAAATAAACAGAATTATCTATTTGGCAAATATCTATGCAATATGTATAAATAACAGCCATAGAGAAAAATGAGACACTTATTAACACCCATTCGCTAGTTTAGTCGCTGTGCCCATTTAAGTTCGAAAAAGCGATTTAATTTTACCTCAATTTGGATATTTTCTTAATTTTTGAAGTAGTAAATCTATTTATTTAGCAAATATCTATGCAAAAGGCACATGCAACAGCCTTGAGCTACCTCCCATGAAAATCGGTTGAGAATCTTATCTTGTATAGCGCTAAAAAGACATCCATATCGGCGCCAGCGGCCATCTTAAAAGTATGACCCCATACACCGGCTCAGTCACACTGAGATAAAACACCTGGCAGTCCACAATCCTATACCTCATTACCTATACATCGCCACCAATCATATAATTGCTTCATTCAAAATCCTAGGAACTGCATATGACCCCAACAATATTTCACATTCGATACTTCAACGAGGGCTATCGGTCTGGTGCGAATGAAATGTCTCCCACAAGTGGGTCATTTTTAACGAAATAAAAGAAATGGAAACTATCATACCCACTTAATCAAAAGAGTCGCCGTCTGCAGATATACACTTCCGCCACCACCCAACCAACCACTGAAGAAGACTGGAATCTGCGATGCGAAGAAGTTATTTAACCGCGCGTTTCACTATCCCATTATTAGGGAAGGTCTTTTCTCCCAAGAAGTGGTTGAGATGCCGGAAGAGACGGTATTCGTTGGGAAACACGCCAGAAGAATACGGCGGAAGTATGGAGTCCGCGATACGAACAACTTGTTCAACTATGCGTTTCGCTACCCAATTATCAGAGAAGGTGATTCCTCCCAAGAAAAGATGTCGGAAGAAATGGTAGTCAGTGAGAGAAACGTTAAAAGAACATGGTGGATGGTTAAGGATTTTGTACTGCAACTCATTGAATGTGTCTGCGAACGACATTTGGGCATGCATTGTCGTTTAAGATAAGGACAACATTTCTAGATGCTTGTAGGCAAAATTCTGATGCATTTCATCGATTTCAGCACTCCCAACAATTTGCAGCGAGAGTTTTGAAGGAGAAAGAAATCATAAATCAACCCTACCATAGGTCACCATACCAGCCACATCTAGAGGTTTCGAAAACAGTTCTGAACCTTGATCAAGATCCAACCATTGTCCGTTCGTTTACCATTGTCGTAGCGGATCCCTTTTTCATCACTGACAATCATTTGCAGAAAAATTTTCCGGTCGTTCCTTACACTCAGAACGCACACTTCCAGATGGTGATTCTTGTTGGCTGGTGTCAACCCATGAGTTTAACTTTGTCACCTTACCGATTGAACAGAGCTGCCGAATGACAGGTGGCACGGTGAATATCTAATTCGCCTACAATGGCAGCACGAACACTTTCCGAGTGTCTGCTTCTACTGTATTTCTAACGACCTCATCCGAATATGACGTTGGTTAGTGCTTACGGCGCTCATTTTGCATTGTCGTGTCAGCGGAATGAAATTTAACAAACCAACGACGAATGGTGCGTTCATTTGCCATTTCTGGCCCAAATGGTTTCAGCTGGTTGCTGTGCAGACAGAATGTCCCAGTTTCAATTCAATTGTGTGTTCTTCATAGTGCACTTACATACAACCCTATTCAACAACACACTCCGGCTTGATTGCTGGACGCGTACAGAGTTTGTGACGTTAGATGCGTAATCTTAGTCCATTCGTGCTGTGTTGCTGAAGTGTGCTTTACACCAGAAGTCAAAGCGGACATATCATTCGCAACAACCTAATACTACATGTAACAATGAAAACGGGTGGTTTATCAATTCAATTAACTTTCTTTTATACTCTACTTTTTCCTGCCTTTGCACTTTGCTAAGTGTCGTTGATCTATCGTCTTTCAGCATGGATGTCTCACTAATTGAGTAAGCTTCTTTCCTTTTGAGGTCTTCTCCCATTCCCTTTTTTCGTATTTTTTCTTATATTTATCTGTAATTTCTTCGATTGTTCAAACTGATACTGAAATTCAGCATTTCGAACTTTGCTACTGCACCTAGAAGGTATCAACTAAAGTAAGAGTATCCTCGAGATATGGCATAAATTAGCATGATTTGACGCAGTGCTATCAACGTTAGTTTTTACATCAGAGCTGTCTTTTTTCTTTTAATATTATTACCTTAGAGAGAAATACAATATGAAGTACAGTAGATTTTTAAAAAAATATATTCGATAGTAAGGAAATAAAATGCAATCTAGTACCAAGCGTACACTGCAAATTGTTATATTCTTGTAATGAGAACTTGTTAAATTTTTGTGTAAGTGAAAATGTTAAATAAAACAAACAAAGGAATTTGCAACTTCATACAATATTTTGTATTCGAACTAACCGTTACAAATAATGGAATTAATATTCATATACATAGAACATCCCCGAAATTTCGACTTTACCATGAACTTTGATGTAAGATCCAAAATTTACCTTCCTATATGAGATTTAAAAATATAAAATTTATTGCTAAAATTATTATGCCATACACAGTGTTTTGTTAGTAATTGCACCACATAAATAGACAACATTTGAAACAATAAACAACTAATTACATTTAAAAAGTAATAATTATCTAGCATTTACTTGTTAGTATTAATGGCTCACATCTGAAACAGGAATTTAATTAAGTGAAAGGAAGTGAATAATTAGGTATTTTTTTAAAGATATTTATAAACAAAACTGAACAAAAAATCCAATATTAATTCAAAGATTATAACTTATCCGCACAGCACATACACTATTAAGTTTTTCAAAAATATATTACTTCTAATACTTCAGTGATTTTTTCTTGACTATATACAGGGTGTTTCAAAGTGAATATCGGAATTTTAAGGCTTTGTAGCATATATTACAATTAACTTACAATTACAAATAATACATTAATTGAAACAGTAACTCAAACAGTTTTGTACGCACACATGTGCATGCACTGTTTTCTCTGTTTTCTGTTAGAAAGCGCTAGTAGCAAAGATGCGACTAGTGAGCAGAAGGCTTATATGTTGCAAAGACTGAATTTGTAGTTACAATGCAACCGTCTGTGTAGAGAATTTTAAGGAGACGTTTAGAACTACATCCTTATCATTTGTAGTTGCTACAGGGTCTAAAACTTTCAGACTACGGTTTACGGGCCAACTTTGCAAATGAAATGTTACTGCATGACAATGAAGATTTTTTGGATCGTGTCGTCTTCAGTGACGAATCAACATTCCACCTAAGTGGCGATATGAACACTCAATGTCAGCAAATCCCCACAAGATGGTACATTTGCAACGAGACTCCCAGAAACTGAATATGTTTTGTGCCATATCCCGGTGGAAAGTTTATATGCCCTTCTCGCTTAGCGACTCGATGCATGCCGTGTGACGAATGGTGCTCACATTGACTACTTGTAGCAAAAATTGTCTGAGTTGCTTTCATTTGAGGTATTATTTATAATTATACGTTAACTGTAATAAATACTACAAAAAGCCTTAAAATCCTGATATTCTTTTCTTAAACACCCTATATATACTCTTTATACTGATGTGAATTTAGAACTGTCAGTAGCTTTACGTAAATAAAGTAACAATTCTACTTTCACTAGGAACTAAAAACACAAAAATGAAAATGAAATGAAATCTTTAAGTTTTACGTCCCACGGTTATGCCGGTTAGGCTAAAGGAGACGGTGATTATGAGAAATGGTGGAATGAAGAAAGTGGGAGGAAACGGGAGAACCCCGAGAAAACCCACGAGCACTGTGCTTGTCCACCATAAAGTCCACACAGTGCGAGCTGGGATCGAACCAGGGACCCCAAGCACCGGAGGTGAACGCTCTACCACTGAGCCACCGCGCCCCCCTAAAAATACAATTCGAATTTGTTCGATTACTTATAACAATTTACTTTGGTAACGACATGCTGCTTAACGTTAATATGCAATAATCTTCGTCTGGTTTATGTTAGCCTTGCTTTAGGAATTCAACATAGGAAAAAAAAAAAAAAAAACAATCTTTGAGCAAAGTACGAAGTATTTAATTAAAACACTGATGTGAAACAGTTTCATCAAATGTTTACTTAGTTGGTGAAACTTACACATATCTTAAAAGTTATGTGCCTTGCTCACAGATTGTCTTTTTCTAAGTACAATTATCTCGAATATTGGCGCCGAACCAAAATCTGATCCACTTGAATAAAATACCTTAGCGAGACTGTTTCAATTAATAGAACCAAGGAAAGGGTAAGTATATATTTAATCAAGTTCTCAGAAGTTCATGATGCGAATAATTTCATGAAAATCCTTCCAACCAGTTCAATAATCCAATATCCATACGTCTAAGCACAGAATTAAAATGTTACAATAAGTTCCAAGCATAAAACCTTACTAAATTTTCGCCTCGATTTTTCATGAATAAGCTAAAGGGAAGTGTAAAAACAAACGACATCTATTCTTTCAACATAAACCAAAGAGACCTATACAGTAGAAGCTGATTTTTAAAGCATTTTAATTATTGCAGCCTAGATAATATGAAGTATTTATTAAGATAAATGCAAATGCGAAAAAGTTACAAGTTAAAAAATCAACACTAAGCCGTACACCAGTTGGGAACCATTGCTGCATAGAATGAAAATAAACATTTAAAAAAATAGTAATATAAAGCAATGGTGATAGGAACGTCTTTTATAGTCTGCGATCTCCCAATTATTGTAGGTACTTAGGTACACACATGTCCAAAATTGTTGTCGCATGTCTATAATTGTATTCTTGTAAGAATATAATTTGATATTGATTTTGCAGAGCGTTTTAATACTGATACTATGTGTATAATCGGGAAAGGTATATCTGTGGTAAATTTCATAGGAAAAGAATCATAAACACGAAAATTAGAATGAGTAAAACAAAATGTTGCTAAATGGACAATAAACTTTTATTTTCGTTTTATTGTTCTTATTTACTGCTCTTTTGACTTGAAATTTCGCACATATATGTCTTTGCCGATTATACACATACTAACATTATAAAAATTACTGGTCGAATTCGCTATCAAATTATATTCCTACAACAACATATTTATAGTCATGCGACAATCATTTTGGACATGAGTGTACCATTGCTAGGGAAGATCTGAAATGGATGTACAATAAAAAGTAAAGGGTATACGAAGCCTTCAGGGAGCTCCTCCGTGGCTAAGCGGTTAGCGTACGCGCCTTTGGCGTGGGAGGCCCGGGTTCGATTCCCGGCGGGAGCTCATGTGATTCGGATTCCACGTTAATCAGTAGGTCCACGTCTCATATAGCCTCGCTGCTGAAAAGGGACGTTAAACTCAAAATCAACTCAACGAAGCCTTTAGGAAGAAGAAAGGCATGTTTTGTATTCATTTTACGGAAAGAACAAATCAAGCGTAACATACGAAGTATTGGTTGATTAATTTCGAGTTTGGCGTCCGATTTAGACCGCGACTATATAAGATAAGATGTGAGGACCTAGAGCTCAACGTGGAATTCGAACCGCATGACCTCCCACTGGGAATAGAACTCGCGTCCAACGCGAGTACACTAACCATCTAGCCATGAAAGTTCTCATACGAAATATTGTGCTATACGATGAAAAACCGCAGACATAACGAAAGCGCGATAAAAAACAATTGGAAAATTTCTAAATGTGAGTACGGAGAAAAAGAAAATGAAATGACTCTTTCAGTTCAACGTTCCATGATTATGACCGTTAGGGTGACGGATGACTAAGGCAAATGAATGATGGAAGAATTGGTGGAATGCGATTGTGGAAGGAAACGGGAGTACCCGAGAAAACCCACACAAGAGATAAGTGCATGGAGAAGAGAATATATAGAAAGCAAGACAGAAAGGGGTAGATTACAACAAAGGATTAACTATTTTAAAGAGGAGAATTTTTACGTAAAATCGATAAGATTAAAAAGAAGTGCGTAAACCAATATACAGTATATGGTTGATAAATCGTTCTAGAAACCACCTCTAAATTTCATTCACACAAGAACTTATAATGTTGTAGAACTCAAGTAAAAATGAAATGAAGTTTTGCGTCCCACGGTTTTGCCGGCTAGACTAAAGGAGACGGTGATGACGAGAAATCAAGGAAATGGTGGAATAAAGAAAGTGGAAAGAAACGGGAGAACCCCGAGAAAAAACCCGCGCACGGTGTTTGTTCAACACAAAGTTCATTTGACGCGAGCTGGAATCGAACCAAGGACCCAGAAGTGAACACTACCACTGAGCCAGCTCAGCCAAAAACTCAGGCACAGTAACAAACGAAAGAGGAAGGATTCCCTTGTTCCTACACTTCTATTCAGAATGTATTTTGACTACATTTCTTCAAATTTCAAACATACATGAATACGTAACTGTAAAATACTCGTCTATATAATTTCTCGATATTTATCTAAAATTACTTTGAATCTTCACAGTCAAAGGTCGCTGCACCCCTTTACCTATTCATACAATAATTAGGTTTTAAATTGAAACAACATGCTTTTCTTACGTTTCTTAAGGTCTTTCCAAAATATAGGAAGGGAAAGAGCAACATTTGGCGAATACGATCAGGTAAAACGGCATGTTCTAGTTACAGAGACACTTTCATAGCTTAAATAAGGAGAAAATGTTCGCATCAGGAAAACGAAACAACAAGAACAACAAAAAATATTTCTCCCTATGACTTATCTTTTCAAAATAAACTATAAGTATTCAAAAGCATTTACTTCAATTAAAAAATGAATACTTTGAATTATTCACCTCCTTCCGTCTTATTAGCTACTAATTTAAGCTGTTACCATTACCACTACTACCAGAAGCATTGGATAACCACTAAGTACCTATGAATTAACCCAGACACAGGACCCATCCATCCGAAACCTGATGCAATAGTATTGATCTCGACCTGTTTCCAGCAGCAGTATGGAGAACATTGAGAGATGTGAGAGCAGCAGACCTCTCGACACCTCCCAGCTTGTGCATCGGTTTCCAGCATGATATCAGAGCGGATCATGCCCAGCGACAGCGGCTACGGAGACACAGCCAAGCTTAAGACCAAGGTTACTCTTACTCATTGCTTCTTATTTATTTAATTGCATGCACACACACACTCACACAACTTTTCATTCACACTTGATCGACATTGAGAAACATACATTAATATAAAATAAAACACATGAGTTATTGTTCAATGCAATACACAAAGCAGTTAGATAAGAATGCATACCAAATACTATTAAAATAGTACTTTAATTACATCAATTGATCCAAATAACCACAATAACTTCGTGATTAAGAGAATAATATTACCAATAAAAACCTTGAATAAGAACATGTGAATCCATTTGGTTGTTTACTTTATGCTTTAGTTACATAAAAATAACAACAATTTCTGCAAGTGTTTCTCCAGAATTAGCTCAACAGATTAGAATTCTTAAAACAATTATCTCTGAATTGTGTGTTAATTCGCTTTTGAAAAGAGATTTTCCCTTTCAATTATTTATCTGGAGAGGGGGAGGGGGGAGAATTTGTTTCAAAATAGGAAAAACTTTTCTTTTTAAATCCATTTGAACATTGTTATTACTACATCCAGTATCGACATTGCAAAGATAAAATATCTAGAAATATATGTACGGCATCCCCACTCAGATTCAGTAGAAATAAATTCAAAGCATGTATATACGCCATCCGCACTAGAACTATTGCAGACGACCTATGTATATCTAAAACATCCACAGTTTCAAGTGATTGATTTCTATTATACAATATAACACGACGGTCCAATTTTAGTTACCAAAAGTTTTGAAAGTATTACTTTGTTTGTAATTTACCTTTTTCTTTTTGTTATCCAAGTCTGTACGAAATTGAATTAGAGTATCACGAGGGATTTGAACCACATTTATCACTCAGAGAAAGAGTACAATTTATAAACTTAGCGAATATGCTTCTAAAATCTTGATCGAGGTTCCAACTTCGCTATTATGAATTGCTACATACATGCTAATAAGAAGAAACCGAAAAGTTTTGATTGTTCTGAATAAAATACAAACACTTGTGAGTCTGCATTCAGTGCTCTACCTCCTGCTTGTTCTCATTACTACAAGGAAACCGAAGAAGTTCTTGCCGTTTGTGACGTCCCATTAATCATGCGTTCACAGACTAAACGAAATGACGCTGATCATCAACCTTTAGTAATACAGACACGTTGTGTACACACAGAAGTCACAGTTCGTCCAATGTGGAAGAAAATTGGAGGTATCGAAGCAGCTTATTCGCGTATGTTTGTTGTTTGATTTTAAAGTGGATCTGTCAACTGCCGCATATGCCACGTCATTTGGGGAGAATGTCGTGAACGAACGCACCGCTGGGCATTGGTTCTAGAAATTCCGTTCGGGAGATGTGGGGTTTATGGATGAACCTCGGAGTAGCCGACCACACGTGTTGGATGACGAAGCCCTGAAAGCAGCCATCAGAAGGACAGTGGTCTAACGTGTAATGAACTTGCAGAAAGGTTCTATGTTTCCGCTGAAACGGCCAAACTGAGCCTGTATGGGATAGGATAGTCGAACAAGCTAAGCAAGTGGATACCTCACACATTGTCGGCAGCCAACAAGGAACAACGACTGAGCCGTTTATCCTTGCTCATTCGGCACCTGAACAGAGTCACCTCTGATCCCTTGCTCACTGCTGACGAAAAGCAGGTCCTCTAAGACACTCTCAAGCGTACCAGACATTGGTTGTCGCCATGTGACCCTGTTTCTCATACCCCAAGATACCTCTGCAACCACGAAAGGTGCATGGTGGAATTGTCGGTAAGTGGTGCATTACACGAGCTCCTTCCACCTGGTCGGACACCACTGCTAACGTCCATTCTCAGCAGTTGCAAAGGGTGCACCGTGCATTGCAGTAAGAACCGGTATTGGTGAATCGCAAGGGTGTGCTGTTCCTGCACAATGCCAAGCCACATATGGCAAAGAGGACCCGGGAGGCCCTTCAGCAACTTGGCTGGGAGACACTGTGCCATGCACCATTTTACCCGGACTTGCACCAACAGGTTGGAAGTCTCAAGGTGTTTGTAATCAGAAGTGATAAGTTAGTGTACATGGTTATTACCTATGTCTAGACAATGCTGACAATCTCATTACAATTCGGCAACTGTTGAGAGTTTTGAATGAATCTTAAGAGGACAGAATACCTTTTAAGCTTGAAAACAAACCTAGTTGTATAAAATACCCTACATCTGATGAACTTTCAATATAATTCACTACTTATAGCTTCTAAGAATGATCATCTACGCTGTGACTTAAAAATATATTGGTTCATATTTTATAATAATAATAATAATAATAATAATAATAATAATAATAATAATAATAATAATAATAATAATAATAATAATAATAATAATAAAGTAGCATACCTTAACTATACCACAAAATACAATAAATAACATAATTTAATACAAAATAAATAAAAGAAAACATCCCTGCAAAAGAGGTATATATTATCTTATTTTGTCAACCTTTATGAACAAACACAACGCAAGTCCAAATAATTCGGGAAATTTGTCCAACCTCAGTATAAAATTGCTGAGCAACTAAGATGGACATTGATAATGCCCGAAATATATCACTTGCGTTGTATACTTTTTCGGAAAATCTAGCAAGGTAAGATTTTGTTATAATTATTAACTTTCTGTATCTAATTCCTCGCACTCAACTAATCAGACCCACATATATATTTGTACCTCTAAAAAAAAAATATTAATTCTAATATACTCATTGATAATCTTCCTCTTGTAGGTGGCGAGACATTGCTGTAACTATTAAAATCCCAAAAGCTGAAAGAAAAATTTGTTTAAAATAGGCATCCTTCCTGGCTAATAGCGTCCTCTTGTTCGCGAAATATTCCTAAAATTAAGAACAGAACATTATAAAAGGAAAAGTCTGTCACAAGAATGTTACTCAGTGAAAAACATCAGCTAGTCTCTCAAATACCGCCTAAAACTTGTTATGGTTAAGTGCCTAGTCTAAACAAAGCTCTTATACAACTTTGCTACCTGGTAGTAAGTGTCGTCGAATGTTTACACGGTATACACAATATTACAATATAATCCATCAGAATTATACTCCTATATATAAAAACAATAACGCTAACATGGCTCCGGGAGCACGTGCGAAATTTTGTTATATTGGAACATTGACTGGCTGATAGTCAAAACTATGGATTATGCTTTCTATTCGAAAAACAGCATAAAGAGATACCCTAGTACTTTTTTCTGATGCATGCTTGGAGCAAAAAGTGCCCATGTCTTCTCTTTATGTGTTGCCATTGACGAGTAGCAACAATGCTCACTCGCTCACGTTTGGTTCTGTAGTCAGCCGTCGATAACCTGAAATAAATAGATGGCTGCCTTGTCGATAACTACATTATAAGTATTAAAAAAAAAAAAAAAAAAAAAAAAAAAAAAAAAAAAAAAAACCCTGGATAGTGCGCCCCAAAATTTCCTAATTTCCCTGATAAAGTATAACAGATTCTGTGCTTGGGTACCTATCTGATACGGAAAAGTGTATAGTTAGACAATAAGCAGAATAGTTAACGCACCGGCACGGTAAACCGGAAACCTGGGTTCGATTTTCGGTCATACAAGTGACGAATCTTGCACTCTTTGAATTTTACTGACTTGACACATATAGAGGTCTAGCTGAAATACTCGTTCTTCGCACGAAAAGAATAGGTTTTATGGAAATAATTTGAATCCTTTCTTTTAGGATACGCATTTCAATGAAAAAGTAATGATAAAAGTTCATCTGGTGGATGCTGATATCGAACGAAGGAACCTGCGACAAAAGGCGAGCACCCTACCACTGAGTCACCGCGAGCCCAAATTAAAAATTTTGAAAACAATAGTTATCCGTAAAGGTTCCAAATTCACAATTCTGTATCAATTCTTGCTTCATTTGTAGTGTAATTTGTTAAATGTTTATGAAGTTTTAAAACATTTTGCAAAGTCAAATAATATTTGGCAGTAGTTAGCACGACTTACTGAATTATAACAAAGTGAAAGTTCATTAAATGTAATTTCTTTAGTGATTGACTTTAGTTGAATATCCATTTTCATGCAACCGATGCTACACGAGACGGGACCTACTCCTTAAAGTTGGATCCAAAATAATATCTATGCATATATCCTATGTTTATTGTCTCTACCCCGGGCGATCGAGCCCTGGACCGAACAGATTGAGCACGCTTATTAGCTACTTGGCCATAAAGAAGTACTGTCACTGATTAAACTGCAATTCTGATCAACTTTAGTAGCATTGTGAAAAATATGAAATATCGACCTTCTACGCCAGGTACGTACATACATTTCCATGCGACTCAGCGTTGCTGGCATTGCATTATTTAAATACAAATCACATTTTCGTACTGATTTCCTGTATATTGTTTAGTCGCTAAGCTTTCGTACAAAAAATAACTAATTTTAAGCCTGCGTTCCGTACTGAAATCAAAGTTCTGTCTGAGTCCTACATCTTATTTGCATTATTTGGCTAAATAAATACGTCTCTTGCTTTCGCAAAGTGAGAAGAGACATTTTCGATTAACTTCCTATCCTATGGTTATACTCTTTAGGCTAAACGAGAAGGATGATTAATAAAAGCGAGCGATTGTGAAATTAATTTTGTTGTGCTCTTCCACCGTGAACCAAAAGGCCTAGCCGCTACCCACGAGACCACCGTGGAGGACTACTTTTCCTAAGTGGATGCAAAAGAGGGAAGTCATGACTTTAGGCTGATTAGAGACGTGTTTCTTTGGTAGGTTCATGTAATGTAGTTTGTATTAAAGCCCAAGTATTTGACTGCTCATTATTGATTTTTGTTTACAATGTCCGAATAAATTACAAACTTACTCAACTGCTGGTTCCTTACCTATATTGTGATTTTTTTTTTTAAATTTAATTTAATTTAACTACTATCAGATTCCATAATTAATTCGTTCTATTAACATCAACCCCACATCCATTGATGCCGTCTCTTGACCATTTGCAGTGCTCGAAGAGGAAGGCATATTTAAGAATGTAATGTATTTTACCAATAAAGGAATTTGTGCAGGCTTTTCCACTTGCATTCTGACAGTTATTTTGAATCTTTCTCTATTTTTATTTTTCCTTCCTTTATTTTTAACTGATTTAAATATTTGGAACGAAATTTTTGTAAACTCAGGATCACACATCATATACCATGAAAAAAAAAATGAAATCTTTCAGTTTTACGTCCCACGGATACGCCGGCTAGGCTAAAGGAGACGGTGATGATGAGAAATGAATGCAACGGTGGAATTAGCAAAGTAGGAGGAGGAAAACTGGAAAACCCCGAGAAAACCCACACCCACGGTGTTTGTCCAGCACAAAGTCCACTTGGCGAGAGCTGGGATCATGCATCAGAGGTGAACGCTCTACCACTGAGTCACTGCGGCCCCATCATATACCATAATGATAATTTAGCAAGAAATGAAGTAAGCCTGTAGAATTCTAATCAACTACTGAACAGGACGGGTAGATTGTTGCAGGCTAACAAACCGAAATTACAGTCCCGATTACTTTAATTATTGTACAAATTGGTAGGCAGATTCTTTGTTTTTCGTTTATTAAAAGATGCGCATTATACTAACTTTCTACTCGTATGATGTTTATGAGAACCTCGTCTCATGTTGTGCCTATCAGTGCTTAGTTTTAGGAGACAAAAGTGAAACTATTCACAATTCGTCTCTTAGTGAGACTGAGAAACTTGTAGTGGAAAAACATTTCAAACGAACATCTAGCTTCGATAAGATCTTCATTTATTGTAATGTTTAATTTTTGACTTCGAACTGTGATTAGTGCAGCACACACTGAAACACTGGAGATAGAACTATTTACAATTACATTACAAAAATTCCATTTATCAAAATTAAATTTACTTAAAAAAAAAAAAATAACAGCTAATTTGTATCTGACACCGAATTTTACAGTTAAAAGTATTTTATTTTTGTTTACAACTAAGAGCAATAAACAAAGTATTAAAAAAATACGTATATTTGAGAAATGGAGGCATCAACTATTTTCTCAATGCCTGAATTTTACTATAGGCGAACTACGCTGAATTCTAAAGAGCAAGCGTGCGACTATGCCGGGGAGGGAACCTGCTTCTTTAGCTTACATGTCGGTGAGTTAACCACAATATTTACTTGTGATTTTTTTTAAAGCGATCCTGCAATCATATATTATATTACTTATTCTCTAACATTTGTGCTCCTATTTCTATTCCTTACATTAGTTAAACAAGCAACAAATATTGAATGTAAAAGAGAAAAATCTCTAGAAACAGGACGTCTTGAATATTAACACGCAACACTCCTTCAATCTTCTACTGTGCAACGACGAATGTAATTCAACTCTCTCCCGTGGGATAGCCCGGGCAGTTCCAATGGCCTAGTATTACGAACGGAAACACGGTATGCGAGAATTCGTGTTATCAAATTTATAAATGACAAAGGGTCTTCTCTAATGATTGCCAAATGACAATCTTGCAATACACAAATGTTTTTCTTGGAAGCAGAAAATGTTCCGCCATGTGCTGATCTTTCATGTCGAATAACCATAACGTACAACTATGTTTTCTAAAAGAAAGATACTATGTGTATGGATAATTAGTCTTTATGAAGTTAAAATCTTTCCAATTCTTCCTTCAGTCAAATTTCTTTCAATAATTTTAAATGATTATGCTAACATATGCAGGAGATATAGTTAAATACTTTATTATTTATTTATTTATTTTTGTCTACATTTAAACAGATTCGACAACTCAATTTTCACAAAAAAGAAAAAAGTGACAAAGTAAAATCAAGGTATAAATATACCAAGCACTAAAACCAACAAAAACAACCGTCAAATATCATAAAACGAAGGTATTAACATCAATATAGAACGTTATTTCTGCAAATATAAATACAAAACACACTTAAATCGTGTGAACAGGTTACAACAGAAGTGCTTTATATCTGAAAGCCAAGCAGTATGATTCAAGCAAATGTATAAAATGCATAGCCAAATTATACACATATAAAAAGATATTCATACTTACCTGAGCTGCTCCTTCTTTCCGAATAGTTTCGTATAATCTAAACAATCTTCCCGTGAAATCGTCCACCTCTATTGTACTGCAAAGGAAATAAAATAGGAATATTAAACCATATACGGAGATTAAAGACTAATTTGCATTGCACTACTAAAAACATACTTACACACGCTGAGAGTGGTGTAAGTTAACTTTTATCTTTCACGCTTAAATATTTTTTTAACAGTATACAGGAAATATATTAGAATTAGAAATTTGTAAGTGCTCCTCAGAAGACATCTAAATCATAGACAGTAATAAATAGATTCAATTGCTCCAAATGCAGACAATTAGAGGGTACTCCCAAGCTAACTTACGCAGACCCTACTTTAATCGTAAACATAAAAAATACACAAATTTGCCTTGTAATCTTTAAAATTTTCACTTCTAAACTTTTCATATTTCGAACACCATGGTCCTATTCCTGAATCTCCAGGTAACATTAAAACAAACAAGGAGAAAAAATGGGAAGGTTAAATTATAGATTCCTATCTTGTAAATAAAGAAGCAGTTTACTTGTCATTGATGATCAGAGACTAACGTCCCTTTCAGCGGGCTCAGGCTATATGAGACTTACAGCTGAGATATACAACTTAACGTGGGATCCGAACCACATAAGCTCTCATGGGATAAGTAGCTTGGCATGCATATCCCATAATATTAAAAGAACACTGCTCACAGTGACTTCGCACCAATTTGTTAAGTCAAAAATAATACCAAACTTCCGAATGACAAAGGTGTATGGGCACAGAGTCACCTATCATGGAAAGAATCAATCACTGTTCCAATTTCTAAGAAAGGCGACAAAACTGATTGTAGTAATTATCGAGGCATTTGTCTTCTGCCAAGATCCTATAAAATCCTCAACAATATTCTAGTAGCGAGATTGACCCAATACTCAAATTAAGTTATTGGAGATTATCAGTGCGGTTTTAGACTAAATCGATCAACTATCGACCAAATACTTACCATTCGAAAAATACCTCGGAATATAATAAATCAATTAATTATTGATTTTAGGAAGGCTTACGACTCGGTTGGGAGAGAAAAATTGTGCAACATTCTTACAGAATTTGGAATACCGAAAAAGCTAATTAGATTAGTTAACTGGATTCAAAGTTTTCACTGGAAGACCAATCAGAAAACGACCATTAGGAAGACCTAGGCGCAGATGGAGGATAATAGGATGGATCTTGCAGAAATAGGAATACAAAGTAGGAACTGGATCCAGTTGGCCAAGGACAGAAGCTAATGGAGAGCTTTTGTGAACGCGGCATTGAACCTCCGGCTTCCATAGGCCAGAGAGTTAGTTTAGCTAGTTTTAGTTAGTTTTCGCGAAATGGTTGATTTTATAATCTGCACTCAGGGCGCCCATAATATAACAACACTACAAACAAATCTTAAAACTTACTCATTTATTCCTTCAGAAATTATTTAACTAATCACTGATATCTGTTATCACCCTTATAAACTTTATGTTACAAAAAAAAAAAAAAAAAAAAAAAAAAGTTTCGACAGGTGAAGCAGAGCTTCGTAAGGATTCTCGAAACAGTTGTTTTTAATAGAATTATAACCTCCAAATTTAATATAATTATAACCTCCAAGTCATTTTTAGAAACATAGAACTGAACACAGAGATATTTTTAAATCATTTATTAGGAATGAAAATATCAATTCAATAAATTCCAAGTAATTAAAGACATTATAAACATGTTTTTATACGCCGTGTTACCAACATCAAGGATAAGATAATGTATGCATCCAGTGCTTACCTTTTTAAACTTTCCGACAAAAACTCGTAGCTATGTGCTACCTTATGCATAAGTTCATTCAATATTGGTTGAATAGCAACAGCTTTCTCAAATTCCTTCCGGGGAAAGGTCGACGGCAACAGAAGAAATGGAGCAAACTGTAACACATCTTTGTTAAACGCAGTTTTCGATCTCATACAAGCACCTGAAAAAAAAAAATAATAAAAAAAAAAAATGAAGGATCAACGGATCAATATCATCCTTGCTTAAAACAAATCGAATCGTACCTACCCCATACTGTCCATGGTTAATGGAGATGACAAATCAATGGGCGAATGAATAGGATTCCGTAGATTTAGGTTTCTAGTAAGTTCTTTCTCTCTCTCAAATTTAACAAGACACTTTAAGGACTAGCAATGACACTAGTGAAATATGAAAGTTCGTGTACATATGCAAATCGTTACTGTCCGCGGACATGGAAGTATTTTCCTCGAAATATATAGATATTAATTCACAAAACATACGACTAATAAATGCGAGTGCTTCGCCGGAGTTAGAAGTTGTTACTTCAGTAAAATTTATTATCACACCGTCATATTCGCCTATATCCCACTTTTGCATAGGGTTACTTAGCCAATAAATTCTAGAACTGTAAGAATAAATTAGCAGAAACTATCACTCACTCCATTCAAACTTTCCAAACATGGAGGTTATTAGCAGAATATTCTTCCAAACCATGTTCCTCCTAATTGTGCTTCTTTCAGATGATTCAAGTGCTAGTTTGAGCACTTTTGAGCACTCATCTAGGGTCACAATGCTTAAGTAATATTTTTAAACCATGATCTTCATACTTTTATTTTTTTAAACAACTCAAAACTTGTGACCCAACGAAAGGCACCTCAGCGCAGCAATTGAAATACCAGAAATAAAGACAATTGGAAGGAACATTATTCTACTAATATTACAACATGTTTCATATTCTCAAAAAGTAGTTCAGCGAGCTCTTACAAAACCAGTTACAATGGTTAATCCTTATCAGATACAAACATTGCCACTACTTTCAACCATGAGAACAGATAGTCGTACAGTGAAACCTGTCAACTTGGCCACCTGCTTATCTTGGCCTAGTTCGTCTTGAACCTGCATTTTCCCATAAGACATTCGTTACTTACTTTCTATAAGTTGGCCACCTATCTTGGAAGTTGGCCAAACTGAAGCAATGTTTACCCTATGATGATATGATAAATTTACCTGCGTATCTTGGCCACGCAAAATACAGTTTTGTTATTTTTCTGAACTCTTTTCGAATTCCCATATAAGGAGGCAAATGTTCTGTATTTGTGACTGGACGCAAAGAAGCATAGTTCGCACGATTTGTTCTTGGAGGTCAATGGCCAGACACTACCCTCATAAAGGGGTGGTGAAGGAAGATGTGAATAAGAAAAAGTACGTACAGGAATTCAGGAATGGTTGTACGTATTTGTTTACCTTGTCGGGTTTGGTACTATATCAACTCCTCTCATCAGTGGGGAGTTTTAGTAATTCCGGAAAATTCTCAAGGTTAAAACTAACAATCTCCATTGTCAACTATTGGCACCTGTGGGCTTGTCAAAAGATAGTGGAGCTTTTGAGATATGAATTTCCTCAAGAATTTTTCAAAACATCTTTTGCTCCGAGGGAAACACTTTTAGCTCATTAACAAGAGGTAGCTAACTACAACATTAGAATGTGCATATCTGCCCAAAAGAATAAAACAAATACGTCTAGAATGAACCATCATTCAGTAACAACTGAAAAGAAGTCATATAACTGCATATAAATTTCTCAATTTATAACAGCTTTTCTTGTTTTCAATCTGAATAACTCAGTGTGCTATAACATCAATTTCAATAAACTGCGTACATACGCTACTATTTCATGATTGCTTTGTGTTATTGTGTTTTCAATCCGAATAATCCAATATACCAGACTAGTTTTCAGGAAGAGAAAGGTATGCACAAATATTAAACATACTATAGTAATATTTTCTAGTACTCTATGAATGATTACAGTGATGTATCTAGTGGAATAGAATCGTTCACAAAGGCGGAACGAAATCACTAATTCAAAGAATCAAAGGACTGAATCAGCAATGAATGAAATTTTGACTTGCCGAATCCTCCATTATGCACATACCCACATGGCTAACTGCCTCCTCAATCGGAACCTAATTGTGCACCTTCACGCTTGCGATGCCTAAGGGTAAAGACATGCCGAAGAGACATCGAGATCGAGGTTGAGTCGCGGTCGCTACCTCCCTGTCTAGGTCGCAGTGGATAAGGGCGACATACCAGAAGTAACACCTCGCTGTAAGTTCTCAGTTTGAGGAGAAACATTAACTGTGAGCGTGTGAAGTGCATAAAAATTACTGCGAAACCACATTTTGAAATTGAAAGAACAAAGAGTTTATAAATAGGGATGGACGCGAGACGAGATATGAGAAATGCCAAAGTCGTCGTTCTTGTTTCGTAAAAATATTTGAGTCTCATCTCTTGTCATCTCTGTCAATAAATCAGACTTTCACTTTCTTTTTTCAATTTTCTGTGAAGAAATGGCCTCTTTCAGCACTCAGGCGAGAAATCATTTCCCAGTAAAATTACAAAAACAGGTATGTCTTCAGGTTTCGAGGTGGAGGGGGGTATTAACTTCAGCAAATGCAGTTTCGTCACTGCAATTCCATTATTCGACGGCTGCTCCCTATGGATACGTGCCTGTCTTTACGGTATTTCTTTACCTTATATAAGTAACGAACTTAGAAGAAATCCTTTTCATATTAATCTCTGAATAGGGGGAATGCGTGGCGTTTTAAGCATAGACATGATTAACAGTAGGTTTTTTTTTTTTTTTTTTTTTTGAAATCCCACAATTTACGGACTCACCCCGAAGTCCCCTCCCTGCAACTGCCATTGCCTTATATAATAATACGCTACAATATAATTCTCAAATATATATGAATAACTTATCTGACATTCCAATCTCAGTTGTTATTTTCTTCCATTTTCTACTTAAAACGTGCCTATTATGATAATGTGTTTCTTATCCCATATTGCTGGAACATTCCTCACTAATTCTATTAATATGTCTTTCATAATCAAATTTAAATGTGCAGTAAAACCTCTCGAGCATAGACACACATAATCCTCTGCAGACGAAATTCGAAACAAATGAATACTTCATTCCGTGCAGCGCTTCAGGGAGAACCAATGAGAACACGAGCCACAGCGATGCTTCCGTTGAACATAAATGTAAAAACAAACCCGGTTGTTTATCATCGTGACCACTAATTCACCCTCGCGGTCGACCTCTAGGTCGCGATGTAGCGTACATCTTCGGAATGCGCTTACCCATTTGAGTGCATGTGTTTGTGCTAGTGTCTGGGGTGCGACCACGACTTAAACCTCGACCTCGATTGCGAGGTCTCTTCGGCATGTTTCTACCCTAACAACGATTGGATGTAGAAGTTGCTTGTAGTGACCACCTAACTCAGGTTGGTCTGAAATTTCGCACAATTACGACTATATCTTATCTGGAAGTGTACAAAAGAAGCATCTATCGCAAAACAATTCTAAACAAGTCCAACTTTTCGTGTTTGGTCAAGGATATCAACCAATGAGAGTAAAGTTAAACCTTAGGGAAATAATCAGGAAACTGTTACTTACACTAAATGCGCCGAAGTAAAGTTCGATGCTATCTATAATAATATAATATTCGTACTTAACATTTACTCATCTTAACTATTTCTAAAACGAGCACTCTCCTGATTCATTGGCTTAAAGCTATACCCTAGTGGTCACGGAGAAAAGGAAAAAAAAAAAATGCCTTGACCACAGCTATGGAATCTTAAAAGCAAATTGACTGGCAAAATACAAACAAGTCGTAGCATATCTCTGCACTCTTTCTACCAAAATAAATAAAACAAAAAATATAATACTTATCCACGTGTAACAACATTATAGGAAGTACTTACCATGCATCAAAGCCCAATCTTTAGCCTTTTCTACAACATCCTCGAGTATATCGTCGGGTAAGGGTAAAGGAATACAAGGATTCATTCTAGGTCTGTCGGAATCCATGTTGAAAAGAGACTTTACACTAGGAATTTAGACTACCTGAAAAGAAAAGAAAAGTCAGTAATTTAATACTAATATCATCCAAGATATCTCATGTGAGGCTTCTACATTGTCCTATAAAACAAGTAGGACTGGTCTTATTATCATGAAAAAGGTATACTTGTTCATTGCAGCTGTGAAAATACTTCATAGTACTAACAAGCGAATGTTACATTGATAAAACCGTTGAATAAGAATTATTAATATATATTTGGTGTTGTTCTATTAATAGTGAAGGTATACTTAATACAAGGTGTCCGTAAAGCCACTCAACTTAAACTTTATGCTTTGGAGCATCAGATTTTTTTTGTGTCAATGTAATGAAACACCCACCTCTGTAGATATTTTTGAAATATAAACTATAGTGTGAAGGTTGGCAAGGTTCTAGAACACAGGTCCCCTTTCCCATTTAGCTGTAATAAAGACACAAAACGAGCCCTGCGGGGCTCTAACCTACCTTCACTCGCTAACGCTCGTTCGGCAATACTATGTGAATTAATTATTAAACTTTGGTGCAGAAAGGAACCAACCTATTGTGCTGCCAAAATGTCTTAAGCCGTGGCAAAAATGCGAACTAAAGCTCACACACATACGCACTGAGTCAATAATGGTTCAGCTGTTGCTAAGCGAGAGAAAGCGAGTGGAATTCCTTCAGCCAATAGCAGCGCTTGCAACGGAAAACTAGGGATCAAGTCAATGTGACATTAGTATAGCTACTAACCTATATCGGGGGACCTGTGTTCTAGAACCTTCCCGCGAAGGTTGGATGTTGTCCTCAAGAATCCCAGAAATATCCGATGAAGAATTTTTTTCCTACAAAATTTAAAACAGCAATTAAAGGCAGTCGTTACTTTTTTTATGAACAAACGGATATGCTGAGTACGAATATATAGTTTTGAAACAAGAACGACACATTGGCACCAAGTGTACACATGCCAACAGCCGAGGTAACGGTGTGTCGGAACAAGGAATCTATTTTTCGCATTGTGGCATAATATTGTAACGCTGACGGTACCAGACGGTGTGAAGTTATGTGCCTGAACAGCAACTATTAACATTGCTACCGGTGTCAAAAAAAAAAAAAAGCCCTTAATTTCTGATTCTTCACGCTGTGTACAAAAAAAAATTTCACCTTCGTCTGTTTCTGGTATTCGTGAAAAACAACGTCAATTTAATAGCTCAAAAATTGTCTACAAAAACGGTCCTTCCCTGGGAATGGCTTTCATTTCATTCGCATTCTATTTCAGAATTCCTGATGCTCACTATGAATTTGGGTTGTGCGATTTTACGCACACCCTGTAGTATCGGCGTACATGAATGGCAGCACTGGTCTACCATGAGCAGATAACAATTTCATCATACAGCACAACCCGTTTAGTGAGATCGTTTCTAACTTCTTCCAGACGAATTTTTTTGTTTTTTAACTCGACAAAAGCAGCTTCACTGATTCGTTTATCTTGATAAGTCTAATAAAAAAAAAAAAAAAACAGAATCCTAATAAATTAAAGAATGAGTTCGTCAGTGTACTTGGAATGCTTACAGGAAATAGAACACCTTGTTTGATATATTACAATAGTTTCCCCCAAATTACAACGACTACTATTGTATCTCCGCCAATATATAAAAATCTAATTCTTAGATAAACAGTATACAGTAAATTAAACTATTTTCACTTACAGTTAGGTTAACGTGTCATATAGTTATTGTTTTCGGAATCATCTGCCTTAGAATATTCCTTAAATAGCAAACATGCATCTTCAATATTCACAATATCCATTTTACAATATATATCCTAAGTACACAATCTTACCTCGGTGGACTTTCTATCTAAAAACCTGAAATAAAACTTCAGCTCCCAACCCTTTAGCGCTTTTATAGTGGATGTTGATCTTCTCCTATTTCAAGATTGTCTGCTGCGCACAATGATGCCAACTACTATCACATCAATTCTTGGTACAAACTTCGCTAGTTTTCTTACATCATCAGTTTCAGATTTTTTTAAAAAACCTAATGTAAACTTTTAGAAATGAAGAAGTTTCAAAACTCAGACGGAATCAAAAACTATGGGCTCGTTTCGTACCAGTCTTCGTAAAACTCTACGTACAACAACGCAACGCAAAATTGCATGAAGCTATTACCTGACCACAGGGTCGAATCCAGGGCCGACTTCTGAGGGGGGGCGGTGGGTTGTCATACTGCTACTTTTAAGGGCTCCAAATTTTGGGATGGGTTATATATATATATATATATTGGAGCCAAGGCCACACCCATATAGTCGGTACCTATGGTGTACGGAATTCCCGATGTTTAATACTACATTTCTCTTTAGTTTTGGAAAAAGAACACCACCAATATGTTTTGAAATGAAATGAAATATCTAGTTTAACGTCCCACGTCTATACACCGAGGCTAAGGGAGACGGTGATGATGAGAAATGAATAAAATGGTGGAATGAAGAAAGTAGGAGGAAACGGGGAAAACCCGCACACGGTGTTAGTCCACCAAAACAGCTCACATGGCGCAAGCTAGCATGCACCAGAGGTGAACACTCTACCACTTTGAGCCACCGCGGCCATAAAAGGTTTTGGTTTAACTTTCGTGTATCCGCTTCTTATGGACATTACTAGTCTATTCTTCGTATGATTTCTCAAAATCCAATCATGGACTGTCGTAAATGAATCAAATGATGACCAAAGTAATTCAGACCCTGAAGTTCATATATCTTTTAACAATTCATAGAATTATGCTCTCGGTTGTCTTCTAAACACCGTTCCAATTTATTGTCATTTTCCGTGAACCAGCAAGTAATCAAAGAAATACCAAACATACAGAGCGCAGGGCCATACTGGCCAGGCGGGAAACCGGGAAATTTCCCGGTGGGCCCTGGACGGTGATTTTTTTCAGTGGGCCCTCCGCCTCATATCCTATCATAAGTAGCCGTATATATACAAAAACGTCACGTGCTCCTCTTATACTGCTTGTAGACGATCCAAGAAAGCTTGAACAAGACCATTCAATACCTCAAATTTACACATTCAAAGGCGTATTGTTCGAAACACTTGAACAGAAGTCTCGAACGGACTTGAAACAACTTTTACACGATCATAGAGGTATTGAATCTGTTTTATATTCTTGTTAATAGATGGCAGTCCAAAACAAGAGACTGTAACTATGAAAACAAATTAAAGCGAAACTGCGTGGTGATTTAGTTCAGATCTCCGCATGAATAGCTATAATATTAGCATATTTTTCGTAATTTTCTGCAGCCATTTGTAATTTAATAGATTATATTAAATAATTTAGAAAACAGGTCAATTGATTTTGCAGCAATCCCATCGAATTTTCAGTAAGTAGTTTGTCCGTTTTCCATTAAATGCGAGTTAGGTTAGGTGACGTTAAAAAAGTAAAGTGCAAGTGCTGCTTAGGTATAAAATCGTTCCCTATACTAACCTTTTAAAAAAAAAATTAATAAATCTGATTCTTCAAATGGCGTGATGATGGCAGAACCACACTCAGAAAGAAAAAAAATCGAACTGTTTCCTCAAATTGTTGTATCACGAGGCAATGACTGCCTTTTGATGTTATTTATGCTTTGACATCGAAGATTGTTTAAAGAAAAGGCTGAAATCACAGAAAACCAAACGTAACAATGATAAAATTTTTCAACTACAGGACTTGCGCCCATATCTGCATCAGACTTTCTTCACAAATCTATCCCTGTTTTGGTACTGGTTAAGAATAACCGTCAAACGAATAGTAATTTTACTGTGAATATGTGTGAGTGTGTATGAAGAAGAATTATCTGAGATACCGTAATAATTCCAACTGTCGAAACATGCCTGCATAATGTAGGAAACCTGTAATTTGTGTTTAGAAGTTTACTGTTACCAGAATCAAATCATTACAAGAGCTATAGTTCAGTTCAAATAAGTGAATACGATGTCAAGGGTTTGTTGCAGTATTCTAATTTATACATGATTCTTATTCTTGTACTATAACCTCCGTCGATGACGCGCCTGCTCCGTACGGACTACCCTCCCGTGCACCCCTTCAATGCTCCTTCCCGGCACTGTTAAATAGCATCTCGATTTTATTTATTTATTATTATTTTTGCACAGTCTTGTATGTAGCATATGTTAGAATGCACATTTGTACCTTACGGGAAAGCAGTAGCAAAATTAATCTGCACACGTGAAAGAAGCCTCTACCTTAAAAAGTAACTTCTCAAATACTACGTGTGGATTTCGTGATAAAATAATTAGATTACAGTAGGATAACATGTAATCATTTCCAGGGTCCTTCAGTTTGCAAGCATATCATCAATCTGTATGCAATTATTTGATATTATCAGACATTAATAACAGTACAAAACGTCTTATTAAATCAAGGAAAGTCAGTTATATATATATATATATATATATATATATATATATATATATATATATATTTAATGGACTCTTCTTTTTTAATCTACATCCGGTATTCTTGTATATTAAATTCTCAAATTAATACTTATACTTCTCATTGCCTCAAAATTTAACAAAAGTTATGGGCATGCAAGCATTATAACTATATAAATCGTGAATATTATCAACAAAAAATACTAACAATATCTTTCGGCGCAACAGATAATTATGGAAAAGAGTAACGAAAAGATATTTATTCAACTGCAGCTCTGTCTCACGACGCCATCATACTTCTTTTGTATTTTCCTGCACTCAAACTCGAACGTTGATTGGCTATTGAATGCTCTTGAATTGGATTGTTTAGAACAGGACCGAAACGAAATTTCTTGAACGAAACTATTGAATTTAAGAGAAAAATGACGTCAGTGCTGATGTCTTTTTCATCAAATAGTCTTGAATGCTCTTGAACAAGAGTCCTGTTCAAGCTTTCTTGGATCGTTTACAAGCAGTATTATACATGTACATGAGTAATGGAACGGAGGACAATATCACTTCGAGTACCGGCAATACAGTCACCTAACCAGCGTTGTCAGCCCATGATGTTGCGAAAACAGCCTTTCACATTTTTCATAATTCAAACCCTGAAATGTTCCTGATTTCCCACTCTGCTTTATAATTGTAGTAGAAATAATATTGAAGTATTCAGTTAAATTGAGATCTCAAATGATGCTATAACTTGAAACTAAATAATAATTTACATTTTGCAGAGCCATTGTTTTCCGTATAGAAAATATACATAGCTAGATTAGGACCATTGGAGGCCCTGGAACGGGAAAATACAAGGGACCCCATCAAAAACTTTTATGATGGGCCCTCTCTCAATATGTTCAAAGGGGTCTATGAATTATGTAGGAGTGACTCATGTCATGTTTTTTAAACTATTATGGTAAAAATGTTAACAGTAATTTTTAAAATTCTTTGGGCCCCCTTGGTCACGGAGTCCTGGAGCAAGAAATAAAAATTCAACTCTATCTTTCTTTTTTTTAAAAAGAAACAGGAAAATATGTATATATTTAAAGGAAAATCACAGTAGCAATCACTATGTTGCAGGTAAGTTACTTTTAAAACGATATATTTTAAAACGTTTGTTAAGGGCATAATAAGGGACCTTATGCAGGTGCAAATTTAAGTCAGTTTTCTTTCCGTTCTGCCAAAATGCTTGAAAAAATAAATTTCATTCATTTATTCATACCTTGCTGTAAAATTAACTACCTACGTATGGGTTATCCTAAGGACTATGGTTCAGTATGAAATAACTCCTTTGTGGGTCCATAGTCTTGGCTTGTGCGAAATAAGTAAAATATACTATACATTTGTTTGAGTTGTGCGTACTTCCAGTATCAAAATTTTGTGGGTCCTTTTCTACAACACCCTTATACTGTAAGTGAATTTAATAGACTACTATTTGTCCCTCACACGTGATTCAACTCCCAACCAAAATAACATTTATGATATGGATTTATAGCCACACGGCTGAAATAGTGTTGCCAGGAAAAAACGTAAAAACAAGAGAACTACGTATTAATACATTATTACTGAGACTAGATATGTATTAGATGACGTATATTGCACAGAGATTTGCACAATTCTATCATGCTTTACTATGGTAACATTAAGACTTTTGACAGTGATAAAAGCAAGGATCTTATAAAATATAGGATCTGCCCTTACAACAAAATCTTGAAGCCATACGTCACAGTTTCGCCACCCCTACTATGCCCAATCTGCCCAATAGGAACGCAATGTTTTGAGCCAACAATCATGGCGGAAACGAGAGTAGCCAATCAGAATAAGCAAGAAACGAGAGTAGCCAATCAGACTTGGCGATGCTTGCTTGTTTTCTGGCTTCATTGATTTAATAGGATGAATATACATACGGGCAGATCCTCTATTTTATAACATCCTTGGATAAAAGTGATTGAAAAGTAATGTTTAATTTATTTCATTAATGATATAATGTGAATGAATGTTGTAAGTCAAATATTAGTACAGTACATTGAAAAAATGAATTAGATCATAGATGTATACAAACAGCTGATGTAAAATAAATTAATCAAAAATAAACATATTAAAATAACTGAAAAATATACATTTGGATAATGCAGAATTTGGTTTTTGGGTAATGAGTTATTTTAATATTTTGGTACTCTGTAGACAGCAGTTTAATGGAGGTAACTCTTGCATTTACAGTAATTCCACGTAGCTTATGTGAAACTTGTGTAAAAATGGGGAAGAGAGAGAGAAAGACATACCCTCTGCAAGGATTCATACTGGGTGCATACTTTCAGATTGTGTTGCTTCTTGGGATGATAGAAGAACATCAGAAATTCATTCTTCCTATCATCTTTAAAGTTAGGAATCTACTGTTAATACAGGACAATGGAGAAGTTTTGCATTTGTATAAATTATTTATCTGGCACTGTGTACATGTGACTGGGCCTACAACGATACTCAGTGTCGTTACAAGGCTAGGCGAGGCCCCGGGGCAGATATTGGCCAGGAAGCCCCCTCAGAAAAAAAGTAAAATGTTGGTCATATAATCACCTTTTTATTTTTGACATACAAGCATATCATTTAGCAATACCTTTTTGAGGTACATATTTTAATAGCATTTATAGTTTTTAAGTTGCATATTGTTTGCAAAATTATATTTTTTAACCAGACAGAAGAAAAGATAATAACTTAATCCTGGGAAATTCATATAAATAGATAAATTTAAATAAAATATTATAAGAGTTTTCGATTTTTTAAAATTAATTACTTTTCAAGCAGGATGAAATAACTTAAAACTTGGTAGAAGTAATCCTATAACTCCATTCACACTAGGTTTGCACCGAAAATTAGTCCAACTAATTATTTTTTACCTTGTAAGTGGTCATAGATAGGAGAAGTGGGGGGAATGAACTACCGCATCGAATGAATTTGGGTTTATAACCACACGAGCGACCAAAGACGTCTTTATTATTCAGCTAGCACGAGACTGTGCCTTGAAGAAGTTTACTTCACTTGTTGTGAATTAATTTTTTTCGGAGTGATAGTTTTGGGTGTTTGAATGCAGTGGTTAGCAGTATTGACAACGAAGACTGTTTCAGCGCTTATGCAGAATTAAGGTAAGAACACTTTAAGTAATTTTATACATAAGAAATATACAATTAGATATGTGCAGAGATTGATTAATTAATGAAAATGATAATTCGTTTTAAAGTATGTTTGTTTTTATTGAAAGAGATCTGTTTCATCACGACTTGATTTGAGTTTGAGTTTAGCGTCCTATTCACCATTAAGGCTATTTTTTTGTAATCCTTACACAGTAAACTGTTCAGACTGAAGTTTTTTTAAAAAAGCTTCCACTGGGAATCAACCCTCAATGACTGTAAACAATGGAAAATGGGATTGGGAATATAAAAAATTAAATGCCGCTTAGCTAACCGCTTAGCAAGAAAGAAGCTCTATTATTATTTTATTAATTTTATTATTATTATTATTATTGAGTTAAATTTTTGCGTATATTGAGTTTGATTTCAAACTTTTGTTTTCTGTTTGCTAGATTTTTGTGTCTTATTATTATTATTATGCAGTACTGAATTAGAATCATAGGTTGTATGAAACTTTATATGTTGAAGTGATTTTATGGGAGTTTAGATGTGGATTTTTAGTTTTACGTTGATCACTGCATCGCGTTGGTGTTTAAGGTTTTCTAACTAGGAATCAATTTGAGATTATATATAAAGAAAATCATTCGTTCAGTGAAGAGGATGGAGTGTAAGAACATTAACTATGACTTGTTTGTTTGTCCCCCATCGCCTTTTATCAACATTACATTTTCTTTTCCTTATTTTTGTAATATGACCATCAAATTGTGACTACAGTTCTATAATATTACATTTTATGATGTTCCCTTAGGACCAGCGGCTACCAAACTTTTTATTGTCGACCCAACATAAGGCTACTAGGTTTTTTTATTATATTTTATTGATAATAGTGTAGCTTTATAAGTTTGTATAAATTACTGACTTTTATGTGATACGGAGCATTGTTGCTGTTACTGGAATTGATGCTTGACAGAATAATTAAGTTTTAAGGGTTTTGAATTCTAAAATTTTGTGAGAAACCCATGGCTTATTTTAATGGTAGCAGTAAAAATGAAGGGTATCCAGCTATGGACAAGTCATGAGATGAAATTGCAGAAGTTTATACACTATTTGCATTAAAATGTTATGGATTGACTTTAGTTGTGTTTGTATAATAAATGCCGTCAGCGTACTAGATTGAAGTTCACTAGTTTTAATTTTCCTTATATGCTTCACGTCGCATAATGAGAGGAGTCTACGATTATTCACCGGCCTATGTTATTTATTATATTAGCCTTGTAATCGATTATACCTGAATTTGAATTCTATTTCCCCATTACCATTTAGATCTTTTCTTGATCACGACTCATCGAATATGTGCTCTCAATTTTGCGGTTATCGAGTAAGATTACGTTGAAAGTCCAAGATAATGCATAGAGTTCATTCAGCACTGAAGCTATCATGAGGCACAGCTTAGCGTTGTTCGCCCATTGGTGGGTCTTCCGCAACAAAGAAGCGTACGTTAACCGCTTAGCAAGGAAGAAGTTCTATTATTATTACTTTTAGCAGCTAGGCTATGAGACATGGACCTATATTCTATTATATACGCGAATCACATGAAATGCCATTGGGGACCACACCACGCTAAAGTCGTATATGCTATCCCCGAGGAAGTTCAATACTTTATAGACGTTATTACTTTTGGACGCATGTAAAATTAAATTTTGTGAGGGGGGAATTCGAGGTTATTGTAGCTTAAATGAAATTTAAAAAATGCGTAGACTAGAAATAAGGTTCCTAATTTATTGGGTGTATTAAAATACAGATAATTTAAATTTTAGCTTAATAATTCCTAGGTCATAGAAAATTTAGTGTGAAACAAACCAAATTGATTCATGACTGCTGAAATAGCGTAATGTTGGTAGCATTGACACTTAAGGAAATTGGATGGAGTACATGAAGTAAATTAATTAGTTTCTTAAATGGGGGACGCTCAACCTTCAGTATTTGAGACATAAGTTTCCAAAGCTATGGCTATATGAGACATTACACTCCAATGGTATGATATGAGGCATTCATTATTGAATAGATATACATATTGAATATTAGTGTAGTATATTATTGAATATATATAGTCATATATTATTGAATTAGTAGTGCACCTTTGTTTGATTTGAGATCCTAAAGGCTGTTAGAAGTTGAAAACGGGTGGCACACATGGATTTTAGTTTTGGAGCTTGGTAACAAATTAAAAGAAATATAGGAATTCCCCTAACTTTGTTTACTGATTTTGCTGCACCATATTGTTTTAAAATTTAAGTCACCCCGGGAAAATCTCACAGCTATAATGATCTGGAGAATTATTCCGCCTTTTGCAGTTATAGTTGCTAAGTTGGGAGAGACGGTGCTGGTTTTGCTCACTTTACGAGGCTCCTTTAAAATAGGGAGACCCCGAAAAATCTATGGATATGCAGCACAAACTATTATGAAAATAGATGCCCTAGCTTGCCTTAGTAGTAAGCACTTTACCACTGAGCTCTGCAATTAAAGAGATAGTTTGGTATGAGAATAATAAATGACAGATTGATCAACACCTAGGCTATATGAAAGGGGAATTGTATTTTAGTTTATAGATTGTATTTTATTAGGCAATAGTAATGGCTACAGGATTTATACATCCGTAGACATGATTTTCAGATATATACTTGCAAAGAATTGTAGTATATTTTAGGTAATAAGTTTTATAATGTACTCCTAAATTTTTGTTTGTTAACGTACTATTTGACTGTACTGAATTCAACTTGAAACTAGTATTCCCTGAAGTATGCTGAAACTAAATTTGATTTGTACCCGATTGAGTTTCAATATTATTGGAAACATTTTTATATTCAGTTATCAAATTAGCTATTAAGTCCGTATTTGTGTAAAATAATTTGAACGATATACATAAATTGTCTTTTATTCGCAGACTTGTATACAGTAATATTTGAATATTAGCGTATATATATTTCCGTGATGTTTTTTATATCTATTTCCGTTTGATAATACAAATGAGAAATAATTTAGGCAGACAAAAAATTTAAAATAAAATTTGTTAATTAGTGATTATGGTCTTTAGGTTCTTTTAAAATATTTAAGGTCAGCGAGAAAATGTCATAGCACTCGTCCATACTTTGTAAAGTTGATTAGGGGGGATACATAAATGAGTTATGTTTAGGACAATAATTTTAACTCAGAAATACATATAGAATTGGAATTAAGATTTTAGATTTTCTAGGCTCCCTTCGATAATTACCTAATTTGAGGAGAGGAAAGCGCACTGGGACTTGTACATTTTGACATTTAAAATGCCTAGCGTGCCACTATTTTTGACTATACAGGGACGAAATACATATAGTTTACTGAACGGTATCGAATATATTTCATAGAAAAATGCCTGAAATGTTATGTAGACTAGCTAAGCACTTATGTAAGGTGCGGATTGCATACAACCAAAGGTAACAAATTGATTCTGATATTACCATATTTGAACTTATTCTTTGAAATTTACCATTAAAGTGTGATGCCATATTTTAGTTTAGCGTTTCCACAATATTCATCAATCTTCTTTATAATGTAAACCAAGTGGGATGATGATGAAAAGCGGGGGTCCCACCACAATTTATATAAGATTTAAACTGTTATGAAAACAGTTGACCGGACATGGAACTCTCAAACATGAACGCTTTAGCTCTGAGCCACCCCTAAGATTAGAAAGAGAGAATTTTGTACGCACTTGGTAAAAGAAACGGCATCTTTCAGTTTACGGTGGTCATGAGAAATGAATGCAATGAAGAAAGTGGAAAGAAACGGAAGTACCTCAAGGAAGTCCACGATTGCGGTGTTTGTTCGCCACAAACATTTGTTCAGGGATCGAACCAAGAATTCCTAGCACCAGGGTGAACGCCCCACAATTTTACCATTGAGTATACCATACATTCCAGTTAAATGGACACAATTTTAACTATAAGTAGACTATGCATTTAGTTAGAAATTTTAATATTATCAGTGGCAAAAGAACTACACGCTGTTAATATTAGTGAAAGTGGGGTCTATTAATAGTCAACATGGGTAATAAAAGCGGAAACACTTGTTTGTTTTTACGTGTCAATGTGAACACTTGTTCAGGACACTGACACATGTGAAACTAAGAAAAACCGTTTCACTTAGTTGTAGTCCATCCAACTTATATTTGGAGATTCTATTGAGAACAGTATGTAGGTATTAGGGCCAACTTATTGTCAGAAAATATAACTGCTTAGGTTAGACGTAGAGTGATACACTGTAAAGACTCATTTTCACGCTTTAGCAATAATAATTATTAACACGTTCGCTGCTGAGCACGCCCTACGGCGTCCAGTACTGAATTTTGCATATGCGCAGGACGCTGCTCGGCGCTTGTCCCTGCAGCTGATAAATTACAAGTGTTAGTATAGTTTCTTTAGTTTCAGGGCAGTTAATTGGAGATCTCTTCCACTGAAAACGGCTACCAAGTACAAGTTCTAACGGAATTCAGAATTCCAAAGTATCGAAGTTCACAGAAGTATTTTGACGACTTACTTAATAAAGTTTATGCTTAAGAAATTTTTATAGCACACATTTTACTTTCTATCTGTTTTATTTTTTCTCACGCATTATTTTTGTAAGTTTGTAGCACGCAGATTACTTTTTGAAATTATTTTTTGCATCAGTTGTTTTTTAAAGCATGAATTTGTTTTGCGTAACAAACTTTGTAACATGTTTCCATTTATAACATACGCAGTTTTTTCATGCAATTTTTTTCGTGCTTGTTTTTTGCGTATATTTTTTGTTTTGAATTGACTTTTTGTTTGCAATATACATGTGCTTTTTCAGAATGCAGTTTTATCATCACCTAAATTTTTTAGTTCTGATTTCAAGTTTTGCATCTTTAATTTTCGTCTTGCAGTTTTGTTAACACCAATTAAATTTTTTTCTGATTTTCCAGTTTTCATGTTTAAATAATTGTCAGCATGAAGTTTTGTTAACACCAGTTAAAAATTTTTGTTGCATGCAACAGTTAAATGCTTGCTTCATATACATTCATTACATGCAAATTAATTTTAAATATAAATCATTACATAATTTCTAATTACATCATACATTTTCAAAATCTTTTATACTGAAATATAATTTTCATGTAAAGTAATATTGTCTTTCTTCATTATTACAGCATTCAAGTGTTTCATTACCAACTGATACTCAACTGTGAAAGCAACAATTGTCTACCCAGCGGCGGTAAGTGTTCATACATTTTTTGTTTAAAAACTTGTTAGTAAACACAAAAAATACCGCAATACACCCTTGTGCTACTGCGGTGAAACGGACGGAAGCTTACTTCATCTCATATTTCAGAGTAAATTAACACCAGCTTATCGTGACATTCTCTTTATGATAATACATCGTTTTCACAACACTTTCCCAGTGACCATTTCGTTTATCTTAGCGAACAATATACGCTCTGTAGTTTATCATCTTCTCCAGTACATTATAGTCAACAACATTTCGATATAACTATTCCCTATATAACAGTTCAGTGAAGATACTCCGCATGTGGTCTGTAAAATTCACCTATACCATCTGGCTCATATATACCTGAACTGTCCAAAGGTCTGACGCCAGAACAAGAAAGCAGCAGTGAAGTGAAGTAAACAAATAAAATAATTTGTTACTTAAAAAGATGAATTATTAAAGAAACCAAAAGATTTTAATCTAAATAAAAACAAATATAAAGAATACCTAAAAAGTTTAATTTTACAAAAATATAATTATGAAGAATTGAATTTCACAATTAACACAGTTACATGAACGTGCATAGAAATATATTGAAAGATTTTCATTTAATGAATTATTTAGAAGTTCGCAATTTTTAGTATCTTAGGAACTTTTACGTGTTATTATACATAAATAACACGAAATAATACAAAAGCTGAGTTTTTAATAAGAAACGAATTAACACAAAAGTTGAGCTTACTATGGAATCGATCTATTTAAAAAATTAGGAGTTTACGTAGTAAAAGGCACACACGGAGAATTACAATGAAAAAGTTTTCAAGTAATGAAACATTCATACGAAGAAGAGTTAGATCTTCATTTTTTAAACTTGTATTTTTAATTTGAAATTTCATTTTTCATTTTACAACTTGCCTTTTTAATTTTGAAAATTACATTTTCACTTTGCTTCTCACATTTTTTAGTTTACGTTTCTACATTTTTGTTTTTAAAAATTGCATTTTCGTTTTACAACTTACATTTTAATTTTCGTTTTTGAATTTTGTTTTACAAATACCATTTTCATTTTAATACTTGTATTTTTATTTTGAAAATTACATTTTTCATTTTGGTAAGTTGCAATTTTAAATTTTGAACATTCCATTTTTACTTTGCTTATATTTTTGTTTTCGTTTCTGCATTGTTTTTGTAAATTGCATTTTCGTTTTTAAACTTGTATTTTTATTTTTTGAAAATTACATTTTCATTTTACAACTTACCTTTTAATTTTCCATTTTGAATTTTGTTTTACAAAATGCATTTTCATTTTTATACATGTATTTTTATTTTGAAAATTAATTTTTCATTTTAGCAAGTTGCATTTTTTAATTTTGAAAATTACATTTGTACTTTGCTTCTTACATTTTTAGTTTTTGTTACTGCATTTTGTTTTTGAAAATTGCATTTTCGTTTTTTAAACTTGTATTTTTAATTTTGTATAATGTAAAGAATGTTTTCATTCTTTATAGGTATAACAATTTCAAAGTAACGCCACAAGTAAATTAGTAATATGGAAAGCTTTACTAATACAAGGCATTCTTAATTTTATCAGTTAGAATATAAATGACTATCATAGTATTTAAGTAGAAAAAATTATTGGTGATAAAGTATCATTCACAGTTAATAAAAAACTAGCATTCCAAGTGAACATCATTTTACTACATATATCATGCATTACAAAATACTTACAATAAAGCAATTTAAAAAATTGTATAATGAAAAAGTACATTATCACAAAAATATATGTGTATATTACTTTTGTTTGATGATGCATTTCTTCATTGCTATTTTTACAATATACTAAGATTAACTAAGTAACAATGTTTTCTATTTTTAATTATTTCGTTTGCTACGCATTCTGTGAACAATCTGGTTGTGAACTGATAATTTGTTTTAAAGTAACTATGCTTTATCCTAAACTTTCGTGTTTTCTTATTTAGTTTTAAGTTCATTTAATATATGCTATTTTTCTATACTATTGGTATTCTATAAATTTCTTTGCTGCACTGCTTTTTCTTATTTTGCCTTTAACTATATATTTTGTAATTGTATAACTATTCAGATGTTATGTTTTGCTATTCTTTGTTGAATAAAAACTACAATATCTTTTAAAATCTGCTATGTCTATACTATTTTTAATGTCTTAATTAAATATGCTTTTTCCCTAACCTAACTTTACATTTCTTATTTGGATTAACTATATTCTTTTAATCTGCTATTTTCTATATTGTCTAATAAATTTCTGATGCTGTGGCTCAGAAGCCGTTCTAAACCATTTTCTAACCTTTTATGTTTCTTATTTGTTTGTTGCTAATTATTTTATGTTATTTCTTGTTTACTCTCATTTTTAAAAAATGTTTGTTTATTATTACTTTATTTCTATTGCTGTTATTTTGAAATGACTGATTTTTTATTCTTTGGAATGTTCACATCGTAGATGTTCTAGTCAGTATGCTTTAGCATACGAACACATTAAAATATTGTCAGTGAAAATTAAATATTGTGTAATGTTCGGAAACATTCGCTTAAGTTCGGGAAACTTCGAAAATGTAGTATGAAATCACCGCAATTTAATATAGTTTAAATAATACATGTTTGTAAAATAGTACTATTATTAATTACTTTAGAAAATATTTTTGTTGATACATGATTTAAGCCGACTGTGTAGAGATTACATTTTCCGAAATTATAAATAGCGTGCAGCAAGCTGCGGTGGTTTACTATAGAAGATGGTCTGTTGCAGTCAAGACGTTCCTATTTGTACGTTGCGTGTTGCAATTGCAAACTTACAACAGCTACATAAAAATTACGAGAGTTTGTCATTTAGTGTTATCGGAAACAGTGGATTTTCGTAAACTGAAAAACTTATGGAGTTACATTTATTAGGATCTAGTGTAGGATTTGTCGATAAACATTTAATCATATTTTTATTAAACAGTATTAGTATAGGACTCGTATTTTAGAAAGTATCGGAAATCGTGTGGAATTCTTGGAATTGGATAGAATTCTCGGAATTTATATCTGCGTCTACATAAGAGCAGGAAAGTTGCGCGGCGGTCAGTATAGCAGAAGAATTGTACGGTGAAGACGTTCCTGATTGTACTCTCCGTGTTGTGATCAACAGTTTATTACGGGACATTGTGAATTGGTGTTGTTGGGAAGTAATAAAGGATTTACCGATAAACTTAATAAAACCTCTTCGGTAAACATATAGCGGATCATATCATAGAAGGCTAATTATGGGTGTTCAAGAAGAATTATCAATAAACTTATCTTCGGGAAACTTCGAATAGAACTTGTGGTTCTTTACGTGTGTATAAGAAACTCGGAATTGTTACCTCATTCTACAGGATAGTTCTACTGTGTGGACGTGTCTAAGTGCGGTCTCGGTAAATTTTACAGTGGACGAACAACGAAGTTTCAAAATAGTGTTTGGAAATTTATAGATTCAGTTCTACGTGGAAACAGTTGAGTTTGCTTTTGTACTTCCGAGGTGTAAACATCGTGTTTTTTAGGAAGTTCACGGATTTACTGTTCACAAAGATTAATTTAGTGGCAACCGTATTATTGCTTTATTATTATCAGAATATAAACACTGCCTTAGTAGGACAAAAGAAAGTAATACAATTTCGGTATAATTTTGCGATTACAGATGGCAAACACAAATAATGCAAGCTAAAGAGCTTATTAACTTGCTTCATCGATTTGGCTGTGATGCTCCAGAGGTGGTATATTATACCTGGAAGCGCCTGGTGGATACATATCATTTCAAGTGTGTGCGTGTACCCAGTGAAAAATATCTTCGAATAACTGAATTACTAAAGTATTTTGAGGGTAGGCAGGGTGTAATTTTGGAGGGATGCAAGTCCGCTGTCGATATTACGGACCTTTATCAGGCAGGCTTCTTTCGAGGTGAAATAAAGAAGCAGGCTTGCGAAAAGCTCAAGCAGTTGGTCATCACGTATGACAGATGGCGTATCTGTTGAGATTGCTAGTGAGCTATTAGACGAATTTATGAACTTAGCAGGACCAAGTTCTGAGTTCCGGGGACCCTATGAACTTGCCAGGCCCAAGTTCTGTAAGTTCTGGGGAAGTACCTATAGCAATGATTGGTATGGGCGCGCCAGTTTGAAATACGTAAAAATTAACATTACGCATATTATGGCATTAGTGGAGGGAAATAAGTATTAAATGCACAAGTGAAAATAAAAAACCCTGAATGATATATCCGGGCATTATTTGATTTTCTAATGAAGCAAGTGTTGAGTGAGGTTGATGAAAATGGCCGGGTAAGAATAACAACTGAGAGTTTGGCTTCAAAGCTGAACAAGCCTCTGTCTCGTGGAGACGCAAATCGGAATTGAACTCGGTCCTCTCCGTGATAGAGAACACCCTCAATTCCAATGAGAATTATTTATTCGGAGGTAGTGTGACTTAAGGTAGATTGTGTAACCCTCGCAGAGGAAGAGGTAAGAATCGAACCCCGACTAATCAGAAATATCTTCCATTAGCATTTTGGACGAAAAATCAGTTCCCATGGAGAAGGATGTGTACTACCTCTTCAAGAGTGTAATTCTGGGGATGGCAAGGGCCGATCAAAATCGTTCTCAAGTGTATGCGTTAAAAAACAATCCAAAGCGATTACTAAAAAAGCTGATATTTTGTGTAATGATTTGGGAATTGAAGCTGAAAAAAATAATGGCTGTAAGTTGGAAGATGCAAAAAAGGTACAAAAGCTCCTCGCATGTAAGTACCAGATCATTGTGTATGAAAGGAATCTTGAAACGCGTGAATTTAATGCGATATATTCAGGAATTAAAGGTGGTAAGCAAATGAAGATGGACATGTTGTATGAAGATGGACATTATCAACTTATTTCTAGTGTTAAAGCTACTGGGGAAAAGAGGATATTGTAAATTGTTTAAAGGAATGAGGGAATTTATCACAAATGTGAACTTAAATGTAGATTTTGTGAACAGTTTCAACCAGATAATGATATTAAGCGTGAATCTAATGATTGTCATAGGTTATTTCCAAAGAATGAGTGTTATAATAATCACAAAAGTGTAAATAAAGGGGGCAATAGTGTATGTGATGTGTAACAAATGTGATGACATGTTTGATTTGCGGCGTAGCAAATCTGAACACATATGTGATGAACGTTTATGTAAATCGTGCAATATGCACGTGGAACGGGATTATATTTTCAATGTTCAGAACCAGCGTCTTACCAGGGTTGAAAAGTATTTGTACATTGTGTTTGATGTAGACTATGCTGCTAGACACAAATACTGAGGGAAAGCAGGAAGATGTTTCTTTAGTATGTTCAATAACTGTTTATGCATGAAAGGGTAAATCACTGGATGATCCATGTCATATATGCGGGGATGAAGATGAAAATCGTGAGTTTTCTTGCAAGAGCATTGATGAGTTTATTAGTTATACACTAAGGTCCATTGTGCTTTTGAAAAAACTTGTGCTTTCGCGTAACGGATCAAGATTTGACATGTTCTTCGCATTTAGAAGTCTCATTGAATCTCAGCACCTTTCTCTAACAGTTACAATGACAG
Source organism: Thermobia domestica (assembly GCF_964235325.1). Classification (NCBI taxonomy): domain Eukaryota; kingdom Metazoa; phylum Arthropoda; class Insecta; order Zygentoma; family Lepismatidae; genus Thermobia; species Thermobia domestica. The sequence goes on from NC_137455.1 coordinate 14,904,488, forward strand.
GACAAAAAATCTCCAGTTGCGGATCGGGAATAAACTTGTTTTCAGGGATACTTATCTTTATATAAGAGTTAAGCTGTCCAAAACTATCCAGAGCTATCCAAAACTTTAGGCCTTAATCAAAATTTGAAGAAGGGAGATTTCCCATATTTGTTTCATATTCCGGCTAATCAAAATTAATCCTGATAGTCCAATCCCTGATATTAAGTATTTTGATCCTGATAGTATAAGTCCTGAAAATAGACAGCAATTGTACGTTTGGTACGAACATACTTTAAGTGGCGAGCAGTATGACCTGCAAAAGGAGATGCTAGATTACTGCCGCAACGACGTGAGAATTCTAACAGGCCATTGTCAAATTTTCTGATCTGATTGAGAAGAAAACTGGCGCTATCCAATATTTCATTTCTGCAGGAACCATAGCCAGTCTTGTTATGCAGGTCTACCGTACTTTATATTTACCAAAAGACTTCATCCCAATTATTCCTCCTCTTGGCTTTGATTACCGTGACAGCCAGTGTGAAAACATTACAGTGGTTACGGTATTTAAAGAAAACAAGAGGTACTGAAATTCAATATAGTGAAAATGGTGTGGAAAAGAAATTTGGAAAATATAAAGTTGATGGTTATGAACCAAGCAGTAATACTGTGTGTATGAGTTCCTGGCATGGTTGTGGATGTGTTACCCTTAATTGCGTCACAATCAGCTTGACTCTACCTTACATCAATCTACATCCATGCAAGACCGATTCAATTCTACCACTATTAAGTCTAATTACCTGCGTAAACGTGGTCTTAACGTCGTTGAAATGTGGGAATGTAATTGCAACGATCAAGTGAAGGACAAGCCCATACAGGATTTCATTTGAACTCAGTGTGCGGATATTGTTGATCATTTGATCCCCAAGGAAGGATTTAATAGTGGTCGAACGGAATGCTTTAAAGCTCTACATGAATGTAGCAGTGATGAAAGTATTCACTATCTGGATGTAACTAGTCTTTACAACTGGGTAATGGCGCGTATGCTGTTGCCGGTAGGTAAGCCAAAAATACATAGGGGCGGACTTCCCGCGTGTGGGAAGTATTGATGGTATGGTTAAATGTACCGTTTTACCTCCAACTGATTTGTATTTTCCGGTCCTGCCACATGTTGCGGGAGGCCGGTTACTCTTCGGACTGCCGTACATGTATGGAGGAGGAAAATATCAACGATTCTTCGCATTGCGAGTGATCGTGCCATTACAGGCACATTCTCTACCCCAGAATTACATAAGGCTATACAGTGTGGATATAAGATACTCGTAATAAAGGAAATGTGGGAACTCGAACTCGTAGGTTCGGAGGATTGTAATGCGCGTAGTCTTTTCCGTGACTACGTGAATTCTTTCCTGCAAATTAAACAGGAAGTGTCTGGATTTCCTGATTCATGCCACACTGAAGGAAACAAAAAGAAAAATGTATTCAAGAGTATCTTGCCCACGAGGGCATACAATTAAATTATGATATCAGGAAGAACCCGGGATTGAGGTATATCTCCAAGATATTCCTGAACTCATTATATGGAAGTGGGGAAGCAAACGGATCTTCCGCAACCGAAAATTGTTGATGATCCAGAAACATTTTTGACTTACTGTCAAGTCAATATGAGGTGCAAACAGTGTCACACATTGGTGAACGCCATCTCATTATTACATATAAAGACCCCGAAAATGAAAACAGGCCCTGGAAATTTTCGAATGTATTTGCCTCGTTTATTACATCTTGGGCAAGGCTAAAACTATGATCTGTTGACGGCTGTAGGGCCTGAAGCCGTATTATATTGTGATGCGGATAGTATCATGTATGTACAGCGACGAAATAATAAGCCCACGCTTACCACGGGGTCCTACTTGGGTGGGCTAACTGACGAAATACCAAATGGGTGGGAATTGACATGTTTATAGGTTTTGGGCCAAAAAATTATGCGTATAGGTTGAAAGAAATTGTGACGGGAAAGCTTGATTATGTGTATAAAATTCGGGGTATCACTTTGGATTATAGAACACGCGAAGAATTTTGAGTATTTCTATAACCTGGTTCGCGGAAAAAATGAAAGAAAAACGATAAACATCCCAGGTAGAATTACCTCTAAGCGAGAATTTGTCATCGTTTCTCGTCCTGAAACATACTCATCAAAAGGTAGGCAACAAAAGACGTCTATTAAATCCTGACAACGACCGACTACAGGACAATACCCTTTGGGTACCGTGCCTAATGGTTGGCAAATGTATGAATGTGTGAGTGCATGAATGCGATGTAAATATTTGTATATATCTTGTTAATATGCAATAAAATAAACATATAGAAACTGCAAATAAAATGAATGAATGAGGAAAACGTAAATAAAGTATGAATGAAAAGGAAACAATTATACACTGTCATGTTATTCCCGGGTGATATAAAATTCTTTAAATCTTTCACGGCCCCTCACACCCTAAGATCTACGGCCTCAAATGTAAACAATATTTTTTTCAAATAATTTATATTGTAAATAGTATTTTCATATTATGTATATTGTATTTTAAGTCATATTGTATATTTGTATATTATTGTAAATAGTTTTCATAATATGTATATTGTATAGAATAATTCAAATCTTAATTTATTTTGTTAATTCAGAAACAAGTACAAACTTATGTATATAATCAAGTATAGATCGATGTATTTCAAATAAATATTTTATATATACCCTTTTACCTATTTTCAAAATACTTTTTTTATTTTTTATTATATATTTACCTTTATTTTTTATTATATATACATTTTTTAATTTACCAATACTTTTAAACTCACATTCCTGCATTTTATTTCTACATCCTGTACAATTACAAACAGATAAAATACTTAATAAAAGTATGTGTATTCTATATAAGATAAAGGGAAAATACATACGCTTCATATACAATTATATAAGTTTATTTACGTACATTAATAACATAAGTATATGTATTCTGTATAAGATAAAGGAAGAATACATATACTTCTTATCCGCAAAATAGAGTATCAGTTATCGCATTAAATGCACCATATTTTTCTTATTTTTTTAAATTACAATATCAAATTCATTAAGTTATTATTTTGTTAAAAGTAACAAATATTCTACTACATCATAGTTTACTGTTAACCATAAAAATTCGGAATCTTTTCTATATCGTATATGAAGTATCTCCGCTGAAGAAAAAACCGACCAATCAGGAAAACGAATTTTTGGCGCCAAGAATAAATGTGAATAAGGTAAGTAATTAAACACTACTATAAGGTAATGACGTCACGTGTATGATCAGACGCGATTAAATTCTAGGAAATCATCTTTGATTGAATAAATTAATAGGTGTTTGATTAAAGTGATAATCAAATTTGATAGGAGTTTGATATCAAATTAATTAGAGTTTGACATAAAAATTAAATTATATCTTACAATGTTGCCTAATTTACATTATAAATAAGCAAAATATAGGGAATTTCAACTCTTTCAAGGCCTAATTTGGCAACACCGCAGTGCTAGAAGCCCGTAATACATCATGATTACAATTTAATTAAACAGCCGCCATCTTGAAATACCGACAAGTGGGCCAATTTACTACTCATCGAGCGTTACGACGTACATCCAACTTTGGTTTGCCAGATAATGTTCGTACAGCTTCTGGGCGTTACACTTTCGTTCTTTTGGTGGGCATCCGTGAGAAGATGGCCGCGAGCTTTCATGACTTTTTCCAGCTTGAGTTGATGGTGTAACGTCCGGCTTACAGTCCTCTAAAGACACGTCAAGGCGATCAGCCATACACCTTTGTGTTGGCGGATTTTCTTGCATTGCCATTTTGCGAAGTTTCCGCTGCATGGTGGAGGTGGCCTTGGTGCATTTCCGCTTCCGAGGCAACTTCGTTGGTGATCTAAATGGTAGAGCTTTTTAATAACATTTTTATTCCACTTAAACTGATGTTGCAACCATTCTTCTTGCAGTGTTTTCTAATGACAGAAACACTAAAGTGGGCGTCATAAAAAGCCGCAACATAGCCTTCCCAAAAACGACTTAGTTTGGGCGGCATTTTGGTCACAGAGCGGAAACCCACACACCTGAAAAAAAATGTAACACAAAACTCACAATAATAGTCCTGTTTCGTGCGTTATTGTGGTCCGCACGAAAAAACAACTCCGTTCCCAGTAAGCCACTGCACAACACTGCAGGACGCCATGAGCCAGGTTGGGTGAGTGCATTCTGCCCGGGAGGGAAAGGAACGAAATCGGCCAAACGTAGGCTAAACAACCTCTGTACACCTAATCATTCTACCTTCTACGTAAATGTCGTCTTCATTACGTCTCCCTTTTTCACTATTTCTTCTAGATAGATCTATTTTTTAAATAATGTTGGCGAGAGACAGCATCCATCCCTGTCGAACTCCTCTTCCATTTGTCTATGCAATTGTTTAAATTCAGAACGAAACAGAAGTTATTGACTTCTTTTGAAAATAGATCTCGAACCTCAGAGTAAACTCTCTTGCGCATGTTTGGACTGTTAATTTTCTAGGTACCTCTGCTCACTAAAAATTAACCGTGTGTTTGATCCTTTTCAAAACAACAGATTAGAATACAATATTGAAGAATTTTGTACGCAATCTACGAAACTGATATTCCCATTCTTTTGACAAGACGAAGTACATCAAGTACTACAGTACTGGTAAACTAAGACGACTAACACGACAATATACACCCCATTTGGGTCGGTTCGGATGGAGCGATATGAATAAAATATGACATTCTGACCTATAAAAGTCGCACTCGTCAGTTTTTCTGTCAATTTTAAAACACATGCTAGGCCATTCATAGATATACGGTAAATTTCATTCGCAGGATATTTGTTAAGGTATTTGACATCAGAAGGTGCTGCTATGTATGCCATAGGGACTGATTTGAAAGTATGGGAGGCAGAATAAATATTTTATAAATTCAATACATTAAAGATCATGTACAAAGATATATAGGGCACTCAGGCTTTTAAATTGAGATATAAGACACCGTCGCTGTCTGCAACCTCTGGAGAGATGATGTGAGTTAAAAATTCTCTACCTATAAGTTCGATAACTGCTCATCCTTAAAAGAAACCTCTAAGTTCAAATGGTTACTGAAGAGGTTGCTTGTTCGGCTATCAGAGAACCTTCTTCTCCAGGGCCGACTCTACCATATGTGCAACACGTGTATTTGCACGGAACGCCAAAATCTGTGATAACTATATTATTTAAAATAAATATTTTTTGTTGGAAAGAGACTTCATGATGATGGTAGTTAAATTTACTAAGCTGACCTTCTATTTGAATACTAGACTCATAAATCATGTTTAGGTCGCATTAATTTAAGGTCACATGAACAGTGCTAAAGCAAATTATCAAACAAATCCCAGCATGAATTGCTTGAATTTTGTTAAATACAAGAACTCAGTTCTTCGAACAGTAGCAAACACCTGTTTCATTTAGTTATTTTCACAGTTTTGATATGAAAACGAGTAGTTGTCTTTGTCTCAAACAATTTGTTTTTTCTTTTTTAATTTTAACAGATGTAGAAGGAATTTCAAGAAATAGAGATAAAAGAGCTAGTTGCACTGGAATTGTAAACTGATACATATACTGAGATTGAACCTCGATATTGAATTCTATAAAAAGGATTATCATCTGTCCTTTGCAGGTATGTTTGCTTTATCTTTCACTAACATAAAAAATATTAAAAGAAAGAAAGAAAGAAGAAAAAACAGACACAATTAGAGTGTATGAGTGGGACTGCACTCTCCCTCCCCTTCGTTGTTCATGATGGGCTAACAAACTTAAAATCATGACTTTTAAGATTTTAATCTTTTCTGGAGAAAAGAGGGCGGCAAATGATGCCGTTGCACCGGGCAGCAAATTGCCTCGGGCCGGCCATGTTCTTCTTATTTTAAGTAAGTTGTATTTTTCATTATTAATGAGTAACAACAAGAACTATCAGAAATAAAATTTAAAACTTAGTTTAGATTCTCGCGGTTGGATTAATGAATAATCTTTCACGCATTCTTTATAAATTATACTGATCACACAATCTTTAGTATTCTAAAATAAATAAATGATATTCTGTAACTATCGCTTTTAAAAAAATAGCGCTTTTCATTACGTTATTTAAAACTACTAACATTTATATTCTTAAATTTTGGTGTAAATGGGATACTACTACCGCTTAAAAAAATCGAAATACTAACTATTTAAATAGTACATATACAATACGACCGCACTATAGAGAGGAAGCAAAGTCTATTCTTCTCATTGACATGGAGGTCTCGCTAAATCAGCACTCTTCACATCGTACTGACAAAAATTTGAAGTATGAACCTGTGATATTAAGCTGATGAAAAACCATGCTATTTATTTCCATATGTAGTTGAGTAATTTACATTTTACAAATAAAAAAAAAAAAAAAAAAAAAAAATAGTATGTTCTTATATCAGTGAAAATTATGTTGTTAAAAACTGTGACATCTAATGATCTTAACATTCTTAAGTTGACTGTATTACAGACTTTTACGGAATAGATGGGCATACATAGAATGGAAATTGTGTATTAAATCCAGAAATGTGTACACTAACTCATACTACCGACGACAGAGGAAATTGTTGATGCGAAACTGTACTATTTCTGCATGCAGACGCGCAACTGTCAGGTAGATTCAAAGTCAACTGTACATTCATTAGCAATTGTTTAATTTTAGTCTTGGCTAAAACTGCTTTTTCTGGTGGCAGCTTTTTCAAGTACGATACAACACCAACAGAAAAGAACTCATCTTCATCAGGTACGTTTGCTATCTGTTCTTCATGCGTGTCAGTCATCTTCCTTCGTTTCACACTTTTAACATCAGAATCTACCACTTTTGAAGGGCAATTGTCCTCCTGGTGTGTAGATATTTCCTCCGAGTTTCCGTTAGGTGGCGTTGCTTGTCCAGCTACACAATTTGAATCTGAATCAACAGTCATTCGTTGCACATTTCTGGTTACACTTTCTTCGTCATCAGAAACCCATGAAGTCTGAATATCAAGTAATAATTCCTCAATCTTCTTCTTCACTATCATCTTTTTATCTGAAGATAACTTTCGCAACGTGTTTGTCATCGTGAGACAAAATACTTCATCATCATCGTCTTTATCAACACTAATTGTATCTTGTGCGTTCGTATTCGTATCGCTTGTCCGTGACACACTACACTGCGTTGTACTATAGTCTTCATCCTTATCTGAGCCATCGTGGACACTTTCACTGTCTACATACTCTTCTTTGATGAATACATTCACATTTTCAATACTTTCACAAAGTTCATCTTCCTCCTGGTCCATGGAATGCTCATCTGTTATCACTTCACTAACCATTGTATCGACTGACTCACTACCTTGCGCTGAGTTTTCATTTGTGCTGAGGATACCTGCAGGCGTTGCACTTGCATTGAAATTCCTCAATGGAACAGAGCTCAAACTGTCGGATGCTAAAAATTCTCCTGGAGAAAGTCTATAAAAGAAAGAAAAAAGTATTAAACATGGATACATGTTACGATCAGTCAGCTGGCTCTGAAATTGAAAACAAAACACTTTTTAAGTATAAATACCACAAATACAATATAAAGCTTCCTTTCTTTTAATTTTAAAAGAGATATCTTTCACCAAGCCAGTGTAAAGGAATGATGAACGTTTTCGTTTCACACGTTGGAAAAAAGGGGAAAGAGTTCGAATCCAATGGCTATCCCTCCTGATTGTTTTTTTCAAGGATTTAGTCTATGCAAGCAAAAGCAAATGTTAGAATGCTACCTCCCTAAATACTTCATCATGCTCAGACTGTTTATTAAGAATAAAAAGTATCGGGAAAATTTCGCTCCTAAAGGGTGACATGAACAAATAGAAATATTATAGAAATTGTTCCCATTTCTCCCTCTTAGAAGTAAAATTAATTTAAAAAAAAAAAAAAAAAAAAAAAAAAAAAAAAAAAAAAAAAAAACCTAACACGCACTTACAGGGTCGTATCCAGAAGTAGGACTGATTTTTTTTTTTTTTTTTTTAATTTATTGAACATTTTGGTACATCGACTTAATACTCTTCAAAATAGGCCCCTTGGGCATTCACACACTTCTGGTAGCGAGCCTTCCAGGTCGCGAAGGCCTTCTGGAAGTCGTTCGCCGGGATGCCATTGAGCGCCCTCGTCGTCGCCGCTTGGAATGCTTCCACCGAGTCAAAACGATGCCCCTTGAGCTGACTCTTGATACGGGGAACAGGAAGAAGTCCGGCGGTGACACAACAGGGCTGTAGCGGGGTGAGGAAAAGTGGAAACGCAGAATTTGGTCAAGAGATCCCTCACGTGGCACGGCGCGTTGTCATGGTGGAGCTTTCATTTCCCCACCAGGTCTGGTCGCACGCGTGTGATCCGATTTCACAGCCGTGTGAGCAGTTCCACGTAAAATCTTGCATTTACACTCTGTCCAGGAGGTACAACCTACTTACGGACAATGCCACGACTGTCAAAAAATGCAATCAACATCGATTTCACTTTTGATTCCGACATTCTGGCCTTTTTTTTTACGGGGTGATTGTGCGGCTCATGGTATCCTCCTTGTAGGCCTGCGTAAGCATGTCCTTGGTTTCGACCGCTGATTTTCCCAGTTTGAGCAAAACTTGATGGCGTACCGCTGCTCCAAATTTCGCTCCATCGCAACTGTCGACGAGGTGTCACAACAGGAGGTCACTAACACAGTGGTCCACACTCAACTAACGCATGCAGGCGACTGCCGCCGGTCGACACCTGTTCCCAAAGCTCCCCTCCGTAACGTCCGGCCTTGCAGCCCCCCTACATTGTTCCGCGCGCGCGGGAAAAAATCAGTCCTACTACTTCTGGATACGACTCTGTAAATGAACTCTCACATTGTGCATTTGATGAATATAATCCTGGAAATGCGAAAATTATAGACATGTCAAGCTTTCCCCTCTTTAGAATTGGAATTTTCGAAAGCGCTGAAAACACGAGTATACTTATTTTTAATATAGTGAATTTCACACCTCAGTTTTAAAGAAGCCCTCACTTTGGACACTTTATGAATATATAGTAGGATATAAAAATATTATAGAAATTGTCCCCCTCACACAATTTAGGAGCAAAATTTCAAAAACTCTGAAAGACGTATTATCTCATTTTTCATTATTTTATACGAGGGGCAATCAAAAACGTCTTGGAACTTTGTTGTAGCTCTTTATTACCACAATACATAAGTACGCATTTACTTAATCGTCTTCCAAGAAGGTACTTTCGGAACACACACACACACACACACACACACATTTGTTTCAACGATCTTGCAATTGCTGGAAACACCGGCGGAAGTCTTCTTTTGGTATCTTCCGAAGTCCAGGCGTCGCGTCCGTTGTAATCTCTTCTTTAACGGGTACCTTTGACGCCTATTTTTAGCTTTGGGAAGAATCAAACATCCCTTGGTGCTAAACTATTTTTAAGGCTATCAGAGTCTTTGAAGATGATTTTCCCCCATTTGCATATGAACATGATAGTGTAAACTTGAACTGGTTTCGGTGAAAACTTTTGGAAAACACATAAAACTATTTCTGTGGAAACGGATTCGGTTTCCGGAGAACAACCAAACACTATTCTGGTCAGATATAGAACAAATTTTGGAGAAAAAAAACGGAACCGGTTTTAAAGAAAACCGAAACCGAATTCGGTGGAAAATCGAACCAGTTTTGAAAACAGATAACCGGTTTCGGTGAAAATCGAACCGGTTTTGAGGAAAACCGAAACTGGTTTCGGCGAAAAACCGATCCGGTTTTTTTAAATTTTCAAAACCCGGTTTCTTTTCTAAAAACCGAAAATCCGGTTTTTGTGCCCACCAGCTAAGACATGTTCACCAAAACCGGTTTTTGTGCCCACCACTAGTTAAGACGTGTTCACACTTATTAAATTCAGAATTAGGCAACCTAAGGAGTGTACTCTACAAAATTCATTGTAATTGTATCACAAATGCCAAAACTACAACAACATTCCAAGAACTTTATTTACTGCCCCCTCGTATACTGAATTTCATACCTCCAACTTAAGATAATTCTCACATTGGACATTGAAGAATATAATATGGGAAATTTGAATATCACACAAATTACTCCTTTTTTTCCCTCTTCAGAAGCGTAGTTTTCGAAAACGTGAAAAACGTTTCTCTTATTTGTAACGAAATATTTAAATACCAAATTTTCTCTCCCAAACGTTTTTTTTTCTTTTAGAGATTAGTGAGATACTCTATTCTGCTGAAAAAAAAAAAGCCTCGCCTTAGAATACATATTTTAAAAAATCCTCTCTTATCTCTTGTTTCCATGACAAAAAAGGAATATTCGTCCAAATTTCACGTTTCTAGCAGCCTTGGCGCGGACGAGTGAGTTACTTTACTCCTTTATATAACAGTATTGATTAACTGCATTCAATAAACATCAATTAACTGCACTAGATACTAGTAACAGTTTCACTTGAAGAATTATTCCTTATTCAGATTGTGCTAATAGTTTTGTTTTATTTGAGAGTACTTAATTTATGTATTATTTGATAATAGTTAACTTACAGATATTACAGACTACATACTAATAATTTAGTAATATATTTTACTAATAGTATAGAAAATGAATTGTTTTTACAACACATCTCTTAGTGTAATCGCTATTTCATGCAGAATACTTTTAACTAGTTATCGTAAAACAGTAAAAATTAGTAAGAAATGATCTTTAACCTCACAAATAAGTTTTCTCTCCGAAGAACATCCCAAAGCAGTGATTGAATTTATTGGAGAATAAAAGACTCTAAGCTCCATGGCTTGAATGAACGTGCCAAGTGGTAAGAATTTGTATAATAGAATACGTCTTAAGTTTATTCTCAAACTTCTGTCTGGAACTTTTTACGAAATATACTTGGTAAAGTATTACTTAATAATTAAGACATCATAACACCGACCTTTCATGGTTAAATATAATGTAATTGCAGATACAATTCTCACAATAGATAGAAAGATTTCTGTATATACACGGTTGTCCCAAATTGTTTTTCTGATTAGGAACACGCATTAGTTACGTTTAATGGCAGTCAGATACATAAAAATTGGCGGCAATTGAAAAAGATACTCGAAAAGATTTGAGTAGCTAGTAAAACTACTGTGTTTTCCGCTAGAGGTGGCATAAGAGAAAATGTTAACTAAGACACGAAAATGTTGTGTCTTAAATTTCCATGTTGACTAGTCTGTTACGAGTGTGTAATGTATGTGTAATGTAACTTTCGAAGGAAGTCTGGTAAAGATCCATTCAGTGGACGTATAATTCGTAAGTGTATTCCGATTTTAACTTAAGAGATTGTATCTGTAAGCGACTGATCGTCTTACCAGTAAGCGATGAAACAATGGATTGTGTCCATGCAACTTACAAAGAAAGAAATCCACTTTGGCCCGAAAAAAAATTAAACAGTATAAATAGTTGTGCCCAAATGTTTCTAGTTTTATCTCTACGAATTGCAATTGTCATAGATCATGAAACAGGCTGATAAAGTGCAACGACTTTTTTTCTGTTAAGAATTCGCAAACTTGAATAGAATAAGGCCTTCATGGAATCATTAATAATAAAGTGAATGATGTTAATCCTAGTTAAGTTAGTGTTTAATAGTGAAGCCTATGGATGGACTGAACAGACGCAATGTTAAGCTCTGAGGGGCGGAAAGGCCACATGTCTATGAGAAGTGTATGCGGCAGTCCAACATGATCGTATTTTGGGCTGTAATCCATAAGACTGAAGGAAAATTTCTTCAATGGGGAAACGATCACTGTGATTTCGTACTTGAACATGTTACGAATATAACTTCTGCGGTAATAGGAACAGGATATTGTTGGTTTCATCTTCGAACAGGAAAAGCACTCTTCCGTTTTCGCAAATAAGTCAAATGTGAGCTTAATAAGCGACTGTCAAACAAACAGATTTGTCGAGACTATACTGAACTTCTTTCTTAGCCTGCGCATTTCCTGTACATAACACCCTGCAGTGGCGTAGCACACTTTTGTGGGCCCCCCCGCAAAGTATAGAGAACGGGCCCTAGTTGTAAAGCCGACAAAAGTAAGGTTGAAGCTCTACTTCTTTACATCTTTATTCATCGCAAGACTTCGGGGCCCCGTATACCTCGGGGCCCCCCCGCACTGCGGGGGTTGCGGGGGCAGCTGCTACGCCACTGACACCCTGTCATTTTTTTTTCTCTTGAAACTGTTAAAAATACAGCATACAAGCTATCTTTATCGTGCACAAACCACTCGAGCTATGACATCAGTTGATGGTGATGTGCAATAACGTAAATGGCAGGAATTTGACCACAGGTCCGATGTATGACGACTAATAAGGGTGGCTCGAATTGGAAAACAATTTTGATGTGAATCAAAACTTTCTACATTTTTTTTATATATATATTTAAATCACGATTATACATCTGAAAGTCGCTAAACATCAGTCAGACACGAATCTAGAAGGTAAAAACTAGGCGGGGGGCAGAAAGACCCCAGACTATGATAAGTATATCATGAGTTTAGTATACACTTTAAAAGGTATGCGAATCATAGCTTAAATTAATTTCGTCACTGAAAAACTGGGGAGGCTAGGCCCCCCGGGCTAGATCCTCCACTGACGTAAGTTATGATTGTTTCCAAAAGGGTTGATAACGGTCACTGAACCGAAAGACTTAAATGGGGTTCTCTAGGTTTCGGTTCCGGGACCGATCTTTAAAAAATTCGGAAGCGGAACAGATATTTTCTGATAAAGCTAGTTTCTGACTTGGGGGGGGGGGGGGGGGGGGGAATCCGAGAAAATCTGGTCTGGGCACGGGACTGAAATTGATTTTCTAAGAAAATCGGTTCTTGTTTTTGAACCGTAACAGAAATTGAAGTGGAAGTGATATTACAGAGAAAAGAGAAATACGCTTCCGAACGAAACTGGTGCAGGCGATTTGGTGCTCAACCTCGTTTGCATTTTGTCGCGATCTTGAGCTAGCGATGTTTGCAAATGATCATGTCAAGATGTATTTCGGTTCTCTTTTCAAAACTCATCCAATAATAATGTCTTTTGGTTTTGTCAATAGAATCGATAAGTACGTCAAAACTTACGAGGGAGGATCAGAAACTAGCCGACATTCCTGGAGTTTCTTCTGTTAGAGGAATGACGAGTGTGCGGTAATTTTAATACATGGAGTTGGCAACTGTGCAGACTTTCAGCCACCCACTACCTACAGTGCTAGTTGTACGTAAACACAAATGGCAACTCGTTTGGAAAACTGGTCTCGCGAAGAAGTCTGCTCAGTTATTCGATTTCTGTGGACGAAACATGTAACCGCGGCTGAAATTCACCGGCAGCTGGTAGAGGTTTACGGAGAGACTGTAATGTCTCGTTAGCATTTCGCAGAATAGCGTTGAAAGTTTGCAGCAGTAGAAGAAATGTCACCGACGAGGGGCACAGTGGCCTACGCTGTTGAAGCAGTTTCGCTGGGAAATCACTGACTACTTCCCGTACAGCCCGGACCTCGATCCAAGCGACTTTTACCTGTTCTTGCACTTGAAGGAGCACCTAGGAAGTCGTCGCTTCGCTTCACACGACGAGGTGAAACACTTCGTGACAACACGCAAAGACAGGATATTTACCAGGAGGGAATCTTCAAACGCATTCCACGACGCGACAAGTGCCTCACCGATACGGAGACTCTGGCGAAAAATAACCTAATGTATGTAATATCTGTTGGCTGTATTGGTTGTGTGAAAGGATATATACAACGTTTCACTTCAGGCTTTGTAACTTTACTTTCTGATCACCCCTCGCATTTCAGTTCTCTTCCCGAAGAACACTAATTAAAAACGTTTATTTAGATTATGAGAGCGGAACCCTACACATAATTGGTTCCGTTACCGTTAAGAACCCTAGTTTCTAACTGGAAATAACGCTGTACAACATACAGATCGAAAAACTCTTTAAATGTGCGAGCAGATCTCCTTACATTTTTACAATATAGGAAGATTGTGATAGTTCCGCTCCTGATTCAATGTCCTCCTGTTTTCTCTTTCGCCAAGCCTCTGCCCTTTTCTTCAGCAGCTCCGCTTCTAAAGTTTTGGTGGAATTATCCATATCCGACACTCCAGATTTAGCACTACAAAAACAAAACACATTGCATAATTTAATACTTCCCCTATATAACAATAAAATAAAAGTGGTTATGCTTAAGGTTTATATTTAACATTTTAATTGGGGTGCATTGCGAGAGATTTTTTTAGTGATTTAAACATAAGATTTTTTTTTATACTTTAGATAGAAGAATTATATAACTATCATTTTTGGTAGTTTTAGGCATGAATAAAAAGTTGTACGCTTCAATGTGTGATTTAATGTTTTTGATTAGTTGGTATGTGGTGTTTGTGAACTGGTTTATGTGTTGAGAAATTTTGGCAGTTTATAAGAGTTTCTAAGCACATACTTGCGTTTCTTTATTGAAATTGTTGTCCCACAACACAGTTATTTGAGGTTTAATTTTAGCGCAAGTATTTAATATTGTGGAGATTTACAGAGAAGTTTGTTATTTGATGACATTGTTATTTCTTTTTTTTAACTTTAATTGATATAGACTATGATATTTGGAGTTTGAAGATAAAATGTGATTTTAATTTTTAAATTACATTCAGACTGCTAACGATATAACGTTTGGTAACATATTATGCTATTTTCGAAATATTTTCACGTTTTATATTCTTATTTTGTTGAGGTTGTTACTTAAAGTGCTCGTGATTATGACGCAGAACCATGCTACAGAAAAATTGGGTTTATGTACAAGACGGAATTTCATTTAGACGATGAAATTTGTTAATGCAAGATTTACATAATGAGGAAGTTCATTATGTAAGTTAAACCTTTTTTTAGCACATAAAACGAATTTGCAGACAAAATTACATAAGAATTTTTAACATTTTATAATAGATTTTAAACTTGATATTTGGTGAAGGATTTTTTTGTTTTATTTTTTAAAGTACAACAAAAATAAAATGATTATAATTGGCCGATTACAATAATAACATATAACAATATAATACCTTGCACATCCAAAAGACGTAAAATCTACATGGTTTCTACTCAGGGGCGTCATTTTAGGGGGGCAGGAGGGGGCAAGAGTTTGAGGAATGCATATACTTTAATCTATTGTCTATTAATATACTAATACAAAACGTGAAAGTCTTATTTTGCGGTGATGCTTTTGCCCCCCTCAAGCGAAGTCTGAAATGACGCCCCTGTTTCTACTCGCATATCTAAAAGAAAAACAAAATGTTACATGGTTTCTACTCTGATTGTTCATCTCACAGTATAAACTGATGGGATGTTTGTATTATGATGATAAAATTTCTTTCTCTTCCTAATTTATGGCCAATAAAAAAAAATCTTGGTATCTAGCTAAGATTACCAATACCAAACACTTAACTAACATTCAATTAATTATTTTCAACTGCCAATCAATCAGGAAACTGATATCGTAATACCGTATACGCTCGCGAAATGTCCGCACCCCAACTTCAGATGATTTTTTTTTAAAAGGAAAAGATGAACCGATTTTTTAGGATAATGTCCGCACCCTACAAATCAGCTTGAAAACCTAAGTTACGTCTTGTGGTATTTCTAATACGGTACCAATTTTCGTACTTCTGGCACCAGACACACTATTTAAAAATTTAGAATAAATTATACAAAATAATTGTGGATTATTTTATTTTTCGTAAAATATAATTTTAAGCTAAATAAAATTATTTATATACTAGCTACATATTCTTTATGGATTTTGAGCCAATCCCTTAAATCCAATCTTAATACTAATTTTAATATTTTTACATTTATGATTGTGTTGTGTTTGTGACTTTACATTAAGTGTGCGCTGACGTGGTTGAAAATTATGTTCGAGGAAAAAATAAAGGTAAGATTTAATTAATTTACTTATTGATTTTAAATGTCATAAATTTGTTTGAATTAGTGGTCCTCATTTGCTTTTCATTTAATTATTTACCGATATTATGTAGGAAGTTCAAAATGAAATTTCCTTAGAAAAAAAATGTGGCTGAAATTGCGCGTTTTTTGAACGACCCGCGTAATGTCCGCACCTGCATTTTGACACCGCGATTTTAGTAAAAGAGTGCGGACATTAAGCGAGCGTATACGGTATACGTCAACAGATTTTTTTTTAACCTGAAATATTTAAGCACACTGCATAAGTAATGGCTGTAATAAGATTTGTATGTGCTGAGTAATTCGCAGTTCAAAATCGTCAATTGAATGTGAGTTCGAAATCAACAACTGAGGATTTGTGATCTTTAGTAAAAATACATCCCAAGGATTTTTCGTTATCCGTAAATTAGGAAGAGAAGAAAATTTTACTATACTTATCCCATCACTTTTATTCTACAGTATGGCCAAGCAAAGCATTTAATACCAATAATTTTTTTTATGGTACAAGTTTTCCTTTGGATGCGACCACGAAGAAGTAAGGATTTCTGCGAAACCGTACGTTTTAAGGTGTGAGAATTTGAGATGAGTTGATTTTGAGCTTAACGTCCCTCTCAGCAGCGAAGCTATAAGAGACGGAACCTACTGATTAACGTGGAATCCGAACCACATGAGCTTCCGCCGGGAATCGAACCCGGATCTCCCAGGCGAAAGGCGCGTACACTAACAGCTCAGCCACAAAGGAGTTCCAAAGTATGAAAATTGTTACTTATTGTTTAGTAGATATGCAGCCCATCGTGACAATTAGTCAATACCCTCTCAATATATTTATTTACCCTCACAGTTACCCTATTCTAAGACGAAGCTACCATAATATTCTTTTTCTTTTCACATTAAAGAAGGTTTTAAGAAGCAGAGACTGGGAAGGTGAATAATTCATTTTATTTCTCTTTTCAAGTTCACCAATCAACTTGACGCTTGAAACAAAATCTGAAGCATGTTGCAATGATTTAGATTTATTTCTTTTTTCATCCATTTGATACTTTCGAAAATACTTTAATCCCAAATAAAACTGAAGAACACTTAAAAAAAAAAAAAAAAAAAAGCGATGTTGCTAATATGAACATAATTTCATAAAGATAATACGAGGCGTGTTTTTTAAGTAAGGTCCGTTTTGTTGTAGACACTAGTAGTTCGCGCGCATACCTCAACGAGCGTGTGCGTCGTGTACCGGCATGTCTCGGGAACAACTGCGCTCAGTTTCAGCTCTGTAGCTGACCTGTACGGTTGTGTTCTGTGCTTTTACAATGTTTAAGACCTTCAAGTCGCCCGCCGTGTGTGAGGTTCGCTCAGTGATACGGTTTTTGTCAGCAAGAAACCTCTCTGCTGCAGAAATTCATCGACAGATTTGCGAAGTGTACGGTGATACTGTTATGAGTGCAAGCAAAGTGCATAAGTGAGTACGAGAGTTCAAAAATGGCCATGACAACGTCCATGATGAGGACCGCTCCGGTCGTCCTTCTTCGATTACAGATGATTTGGTTGCTTCAGTTGAAGCGAGGGTTCGTGAGAACAGGCGCTTCACAATAGCAGGTCTCTCAAACCCTACAGTCCTGATCTTGCGCCGAGCGATTACCATCTGTTCCTCCACCTCAAAAAACACCTGTGGCAACCGTTACAATGATGACGATGTGAAAACGGCAGTGAACTCTTGGTTATCGGAGCCGGCGGCAAGTTTTTATGAAGAGGGTATTTTGAGATTGGTTGAGAGGTATGATAAATGCTTGAACAAACTTGGCAACTATGTCGAGAAATAGAGTAAAGTATGTACTTTCTGAAAATACATTTACTTTTTTGAAATAACCTTTCGTTGTGTACTTATGTTCAAACGGACCTTACTTAAAAAACACGCCTCGTATATAAGCATATACAATTTCTAATAACGACAAGCAGTATTAAGAGCCTGATATAGTAAAAATAATACAAAACATATCATTTTTCTTTTGTTTGTTTTTCATAAGTGAAAGGAGACAAATGAAATACAACTTACCACAATCATAGATAATGTTATTCTACAACAGGAAATATGAATCTGAAGAATGTTCAGTGTTGCCATCCTCAGAAATTACAGTGTTGCCAGAATAAAAATACCACCAAAATCTAAGTTAAAGTACCGACTAGAGGATCGAACTCAATTGCATTTGATTACGAATCATGTTGTTTTGGTATCCTGGTAACACTATTATTTAAAAAATGTAATAACAGTCCAGCAGGTCAATTGCTGGAAGAAGACTAATTTCTGAAACATAACTCCTATCTAGATCTAAAATTTGAAGAGAACTGCTTACATTATGTTTTTAGACAGGAGTTCAACGTTTCAATGTTACTACCTAGCTATAACATAAGTACGTACCGACGGCCTGTACTTGAACCCAAATGATCATCCAAAAAGCTAAGCATAGTATACAGGTACCAGGGGTTTCTCTCATAGGGTGGCTTCTTCCGTTCCCTGGCGTAACGATCTCGAATGCTTTTCCATCTCGTTTGACAGCTTTCAACTGAAAAACATAAATCATGGAAGTCCCACTATAGCAACTCTTACTCTCCACACAGGTAAAAACTTAATAAAATTCAGCTGATTCTTATCTACTATTCAGTCATATTTATAAACTAGGATAGCTAGAGACTCCGTCCCAGATCTCGCATCGAGTTTTTTTTTTTTTTTTTTTTTTGTACCATTTCTACTTTTTGTTAAAACAACTTTTCATTTTTTTCTACGATCAATAGTAAGAAAGTTATAGACCAGTGGTCACCACACTGTCGATCGCCAGCTACTAGTACAGGCTTTCCAATGCTAATAAAAAAATATATAGAAAATCACGACGAAAAAATATAGGAGCTTTCGTGAAGCTGTAATAAAAAAAAAAATCAATTATTCAATAGGTAGAAATAAATTGTTACATCAGCGTACATTTTACTGTAAATATAACTACGTGTACATGAGTAATTATCTCGTTTCAAAATTTTAAGAGTGTGTTAATGTTTTTGTATGTAGCTCACCAGTAATAAGCAACGACTATAAGAAAAGTATAAAAAGGACCTGCATCAGAAAATCAGTGTTTGTAAGTATAGGTACGTCTCAAATGTGAATAATTTTATCACTCGCAAGATACTATGATTTCTATGCGTATGTTAATTCCTTTTTTTTTTCAAATAATATACATAAGTTGTAAAAATAAAAACAAATCACAAAACACATGATACAAAGAGTTGGTTTGTTAAATATCTAAATACACAACTGCACACAGAATTTAGTGCATCTAAGGAAATATATGCAACGGTAAAAGTATCAATTACACTTTCATTTTCTTCAGAGCCTGAACATGCTTATTTGTCACCTTCTGTTTCTCTCTGTTCTGCTCATCTTGAATTTTCTGTAGCTCATTCATCTTCAAGGATGCGGTCTGGATCATTGCCTGGGCAACACTAACGTCTAGGCAAATAGCTTACGTTATGTTTCACAAGTGGAAGTAGCAATGTCACAAAAATATACGAGGTTTCGTTAAAATATAGGAAATATAGGAGTTTATAGGAAGAGACGCAAATATATAGGAAATATAGGAGCATTGGAAAGCCTGCTAGTAACTCGCGGGGACATTTTCAGTAGATCGCGTTAACTCTCTGGTTGACTAACTTTGATTCCTCCACTGAGCTAACGACAGGGTACGCTGACGACAACAACTGCTTGTTTCTTCTGCGCAACTGCCATTGTCAGCCTCGTCTCACAGTTGATTGTATACGCGTAGGATTGTGCACTTTATGTTTGTCGTGTGTATATTAGACATTTGCTATGTTTTTCGAGCGTATATTAGACATTTGCTGTCTTTCGTGTGTATATTAGACATTTGCTAAACGTTATGTTTTTCGTGTGTATATTAGACATTTGCTAATTTGGATAGTTATATTTCATATTTATTAGAGATGTAAGTTTATAGGCAATAAACAAATGTAAGTTTAAAAAAAAATGTTGGTAGTTCTTTTGGTTGGTTGCTTACAGTAGGATTTAAAACGGTACGGTACCTCAGAAGATTCATAAATTTGACAACCACTGTTATAGATCTTTTATATTTTCAAACAGTCACCATTTTGAATCAAGACCAACAAATGAAACCAAGTATTCTACCAAGCAAATACACATGTTATGAATCATCTTGGTACGATCGAAATTGTGAACGCTATCGTGTCCAAAAGATTTGTTATATATATATATATATATATATATATATATATATATATATATATATATATATATATATATATATATATATATATATATATATATATCCATCCCCTATTCCCTAACCCCCTCCGCCCTTATATACAAAAAAAAAAAAAAAAATATTTCGAACTTTTCTTGTTGATTACTCCGCAAACCCCAAAACCTCACAGGTTAAGATCCTAGCTGCTGGAAGTTATCTAAATATTACAGGGTGTGGAAGTAGTTCCATTTAAAATACATGAGATAGATACTAAAAATTCTATAGAACACTTAAAACCATAAATTCTCTATTTTTGACAATTTTTCTATTTGTTAGTCTCAAAAACCTACGAGCACGCCATGTTTTGAGTTTCTATTCCAATCAGAAGTACCTGAACTTTTAAGCTTTTTATTGAAAAATAACTTCATTTGCATAATACAGCGAAAATTTTTCTTACGTTCCTTAGACCCTCTAGACACTGAAAAAATTCATTTCTGGCAATTCTTCTGCAGGCTAGTCCTAGGAGGATACAAACATCCATATTTCAACATTATGGTTCTACCGTACGTGCCTAATAATTATTATGAGGTACAGAAGATGTAACATTTAAATAGCATGAGGAAGATTTTCAGCTCCCCATATAAATCCACTAAAGTTGAACGTTTTTACTTTTAGTGATTTACTTAGAAAACACTATCAAAAACCTCAACCATCCTCTTCCGAGACAGTCACAGAATGAGAGGATATAAAATGAGTTAAGTGTAGCAGTTCATGAAGTTACTGAAAATAGTAGCAATGGTTTAATAGGTTTTGTTAGATGAGACTACCAAAATCATCTAACAAAAAAGACGGATACAAGGTTAGTAATTTCCATTTAGCAAATGTTCTTGTTCTCAATTTCTACCCAAACTAAGCGTGTACTCACCGGATTTAATATCGAGTTCTACACCACATAATGTGTCTCAAGAATTGTACGTAAGTTTTTTAAAACATTTAGGATTATAATATTCGTTCGGTTTCTGCATTTCGTCTCTTAGCTAACGGGATTCTGACATCTTTCTTTTCGCTGTCTGGCTATCAATAACCACACGGATGCATATTTTTAAAATTTATAAAAGCAAAATGTAATATTATTTGAATACAGTACTGTGTAAGTTACCAAGCATTATTTTCTTTTTTTTATCACATTTTTATCTCCCATGTTCGGTCCGGGGCTATCATAATTAGTTTTCAAAACTAGTATTGCAGTTGTTGCCAGCAAATGTACATTATGCAACCATCATATCCGAGCGAAATGCTCAAGTGGTAGAGCGTTGGCTTCGCATCCGAGAGGTCGCGGATTCGATTCCCGCTGCCGCCCATCCTAACTGGGGTTTTCCTCAGTCCTATCAGGCATGTGCCGGGATGGTACCTACCAACAGGTCCTGACCGATACCTTCCCAAATCCTTTCCATTGTTATTATGTTGTTAGATATCTAGTATAAAATGGCCTCTGAGCTGTATCTGGTGATTGTTAAATAAATAAATAAATATCTCAAATGTCGATTTGGTTGCCTAACAGTTTTCTTGTTTCTGGAAGTTATACACTGCGATATAAACAGGGTGTTACAAAAATTCGTCACAATATTTTGGGAATAAGATTTCTCACATCAAAATAAGAAAGAAAAAAAAAATCAGATGGACCTGTGGTCCGAAGTGTGTAGTTTCGTATTTATAGGGTCCCGAAATAGTTCTCCTACTACTATAGGACCGATCGTAGTCGGGTCAGGACATCGTTAAGGAACTAGTATGTGAACTATCCAAGTATCCATCTTTCAGAACCTCCAGTACTTGCACAATCATTTATAGAGAGGCTGTTTGGGAGTACATGATCACTCTCCACGTATCTCTCTAAAAATTGGTGTGCAAATACTGGAGCATTCTTAAACATGGATATTTGGATAGTTCACATACCAGTTCCTCAGAAATGTCTTGACCCGACTATGATAAGTCCCATAGTAGTGGAGCTATGAACTTTTAAAATTCACTTTTTCACGTTTTCAGCACCCTATAACTCCGAAACTATCCACTTTTGAGCACAGATCTATATGAACTTTTTTTCTTATTTTGATGTGAGGAACCTGTTCCCAAAATATTGTGACACGTTTTTGTAACACCCTATATACACTGCGGTTGGGAAATCCACCCAAAAACTTCGGGAGGTGATTCCTCACATCAGAATGAGAAAAACCGTTCATATGAACCTGGGGTCAAAAGTGCTTAGTTTCAGAGTTATAGGCCGCCGAAAACGGGAAAAAGGAACTTTAGATCGCTATAGCGCCACAAGCGTGAATGATGAAGCTAAGGCGGCATGGTCCTCTCAAAAACTGTTCTATGCAGAAATGCTTATCTCACAATCGTGAAATCCGTGCGAAACTGTTTCCCCACAAGTGCATAGGAATTCCCGGAGAATATGTCAAGGAAAGACGTCAAAATAGGTTTCCGACTTGATAACCATAAATCGTGTGTGCCATATCGAGATGTCAAACAGATACGAAATGGTGGAAACCGTCATATCCGCTATGTGTGCTTGTTACATTACCACCAGGTGACCAACAATGAAATGGTGGATATGACGTGGAGGGAAGACACGTCGGGAGGTGATTCCACAACTGGAAACAAAGAAACAAGCCCATATGAACATAGGTCGACAAAGGCGGCGTGGTCCAGCAAGAACCGGGCGAAGTAGAATATCTCTCGAACGAAGAGAGAGAGATTGACGTCGATAAAAAACAAAAGAATGAAAATCAGACCAAAGGGAAACGATGGTGCAAACCGAATGGCTCACAGGAAACTGTGCAAGGGGACTCCACACAGAAAGACGGGAAGTCATCAAAGCAGACATGTTAGGGACAGTGCAAAGTAACAGAAACGTATGTACGATGGCATGTGACGCAGGGCTTACTTACGAACGGTGGGTTGAGAGCTGGAAAATGGGGATTTCCCACTCCAGCGTCGGGAGCAAGGCAAGGGAACACCGCTGGACATGATGTATTGGTGCGATGGTACCGCAACAAGCAGAGTAGGCGCTGTACAGTTACCGTAGTGATATGCGAAGTGGGCGAAATCTTCCCCCAGGTGGTGTTTTCGATTTCAAAGGGGACGTGGGAATAAAAAAGGCGAGTGAGGGCGAGAAACTATTAAGGTGCGTTAAAAATGTCATGATCTGTTCGACGTTTTCGGGGGGAAGGGAAGGGGGCAAAAGATGACCATTGTAGGACGACAAACAAGCCTTCCTTTCAGGATCCTACAGCTAGCTTGGGACTTCATCCCGAGACCCGGTATGTGGCTCGGCCTACAGCCTTGATTGCATGCGTCACAAACCAATCAAGACTTAGTTGAAGACTCTAAACCGTTTGTCTGGATCGTCACCCCAGTCTTACGTTAAGCCTTGTTCATCGGTGGATTGGTTTCGGAGGGGGCGATCAGCGAAATTGCATGCACGCAAGGAGGCGATAGGCTCGAAAACGTTGAGAACTAGTGGACTCGGCAACCGCGGGTGGAACAACGTGGCTTGCAAACAGGAACAATGACAGCCACACTTGGACGGTTCAAGGACATTGCACGGTCACAAACAAACGGCTATAGCTCATATATAGATAAAACACACTACATACGTACTTTGTAGATTTGCTGCAAGAGGGCTCCAGGTTGCCAGTCTAGGTCACTGCGATGCACAAGGAGTTAGTACTGAAAAGATAGTGAGTGCACACCAACAAACAATACATCGCCGAGAGCAGATCTATCTTGGCCATGCAGTTCAAGTGGGAAACTAGTACGTTGTGTGTTGTGACAATGGCCGATTACACCAATCAGAAACAAGCTGAGATGGTTTTCGTGTATGGGGAAGCAGATGGAAATGGTTTGCAGGCAGCACGATTACACAACGAATGATATCCGAATAGACAACAACAATATCATACAACGTTTGCAGCCCTGTTACATCGTTTGTGAGTGATGGGAACGTTTCGCCCTCCCATGTATGACACGGGAAGATCACATGAGGAACGCACTCTGCATGAGGAAGAACGTATTTTACGACATGTGCGCAATGACCCGAGTGTAAGTTGCAGGGAGCTTGCCCGCCGGCATAAATGTCAGCTCCGAGAGGGTGTTGCCATTCCTGCATGCCAACAACTTTTACTCCTATCACTTGCAACGGGTACAGAGTCTATCGCCAGGGCATTTCCGTCCCAGGCTGGACTTTTGTACGCAGGTTCTCCATTTGGTGCAACAACTGTCGGGTTTGTCTCCTCCATTTTGTTCACCGATGAAGCCCAATTTGGAAGGAATGCTATCCACAATTACCATAATAGTAATTTGTGGTTTGTGGATAATCCACATGGAATGGTACAGGCCCGCCACCAGCACCAGTTTCGTATCACCGTGTGGGCAGGGATTCTGGGTGACCATCTCATTAAACCAGTTGTTCTTCCACAACGAGTCACTGGGCCTATCTATCTGGATTTGCGCAAGATACTTCCCACACTTCTGAAGGATGTGTCGATGGTCTTACGACAACGCATGTGGTACATGCACGATGGTGCCCTGGCGAATTTCTGTCGTCCAATGCGAGACTACTTGAACAGGATATTCCCGGGCAACAGGATCGGCCGTGGCGGTTTATGTCATGGCCTGCCGATCACCGGATGAAAACGCTCTGGATTTTTACTTATGGAGGCATCTCAAAACTGTTGTTTATGATACTCCGGTACCTGATGTCCACACGTTGGAACAACGTGTCCAAGTCGCATATGACGCTTTGGAGGAAGAGCCAGCAACGTTTTGATGTGTGCGTCAGTCTGTGCGACGACATATGAACGCCTGTGTTTAGAGTGGTGAACGTCATTTTCAACATCTGCTTTAGTGTTGCTACAGGTATGCCTGTTGTATGACTTCAGTAACCTTTAGTATCATTCTGTGTGGTAGTTATTCATCACGGATACAAGTCTGAGCAGTAGTGTACCATCCTTGCAAATACAGTCCATGTTTGCCTATATGTCTGTACTTTTGACCATGTCCTCCACGCCTCGGTTGTCTACTCGGTCGGGCCTATAGCGATTCTCAACTCTCCAATGTCTGCGTACTCTGCTTGTTGCGGTACCGTTGCACCAACACACCATGTTCAGCGATGTTCCTTTGCCTTGCCGCCCGACGCTGGAGTAGGGAATCCCCATTTTCCAGCTCTCACCCCACCGTTCGCACGTAAGCCCTGCGCCACACATCATTGTACATATGTCTGTGTCACTTTGCACTGCCTCTAACATGTCTGCTTGGGTGACTCCCCGCCTTTCTGTGTGGGGTCCGCTTGCGCAGTTCCCTGTGCGCCACTCGGTTTGCACCATCGTTTCCCTTTGGTCTGATTCTCATTCTTTTGCTTTTTACTGACGTCAATCTCTCTCTTCGTTACCATGGTGATTGCCATGTTGTATTCTAAACAAACGCATGAAGCCATAGGAATACTATGAAGTATACTGTTAATAAGAACACACATTTAATAATTTTAGAATATTTTGAAGACAAAGTAAAGTTGACAGGAAAAGATACAGATTGAGAATATGAGTCCACTATTTAGAAAAGTTTCGAGTGAAATATAGTAATTAACGAAGTAACATATAAGGAACCTTTTTCTACAGGGGGCACATCTCTAGATAATCTGATAAGATAGGAATTGCATAAGTAATCCCAACGCCATTACCAAATAATGCACAATGAACAAAAGCAACTACACGCAATGCAAATAATCGTAAGGTACAGACTGACGAGCTATCGGCATAATGAAAATAGAACAAACGTTTGATTTGTCTGCAAGAAAAAATAATAGTCCACTTTGAAAACCTTGATGTTAATTATTGGCATATTCAAATATTTTACGCCCACCGTTTAAAATATGAGTACATAGTTACAGTGGCTACAAAATAAAGAAACAATCAATCAAAAAACAAAAAAAAAAAAAAAGACACGAAGCTTGTAACCATATGCGTTCTGAGAATTTTCAATTTGGACCAATTTCTGGTCAATTAATATGCATCGGATCTTTCCTTATATTTCCTACTTACCTTAAAAATATAACAAGGAAACATCCAGTTATGATTGGTTCAGTATAAGTTTTAAACACTATTTTTGTAGATCTACACGTCTGGAATGTAATGTACCGATGGTACTACGTAAAAATTTTCCACAATTATTTAAGTTTAATATCCCATAATAAATAAGCTAAATATATTTTGACACTTAACGTAACTTCTAAATGTATAAAACACAAAATCTGCGATATCAGGGGAAACATTTCACTTTCAACGCTTGACATATTTTGACATATTATTTACCAAACTGCTTGCTTTTTCTATGTTTTCGTAGTTTCATTCATTGTAATCTTTTAAAAACAAATACAAGTGTTTATTTTAATTTGATGTTTGCAATCCGGCAGTTAACACGTCAATGTTTTCGCTTTGTACTTAGGTTCTACGGCCATGTTGTTTAGAAAATAAAACTAAGATCACCAAAGCAACGAGACGGATGTGACGTCACACTATTTCAGTCTATTCTACTTCGCCCGGTTCCTGCTGGACCACGCCGCCTTTGTCGACCTATGTTCATATGGGCTTGTTTCCTTTTTTTCAGTTGTAGAATTACCTCCCGACGTGTCTTCCCTCCACGTCACATCCACCATTTCATTGTTGGTCGCCAGGTGGTAACGTAACCACACATAGCGGATATGACGGTGTCCACCATTTCGTATCTGTTTGACATCTCGACATGGCACACATGATTTATGGTTATGAAATAGGAAACCTATTTTGACGTCTCTTTCCTTAACATATTCTCCAGGAATTTCTACGCACTTGTGGGGAAACAGTTTCGCACGGATTTCACGATTGTGACATAAGCATTTCTGCATAGAACAGGTTTGGTTTCTTTGAGAGGACCACGCCGCCTTAGATCTATCACTCAAGCTCGTGGCGCTATAGCGGTCTAAAGTTCCTTTCCCCCGTTTTCGGCGGCCTATAACTCCGAAACTCAGCACTTTTGATCCCAGGTTCACATGAACGGTTTTTCTTATTCTGGTGTAAGGAACCACCTCCCGAAGTTTTTCGGTGGTTTCCAACCACCCTATATAGGGTATACATATACATATACATATACATATATCGGGTGTTCTAAAAATGGCGCCCACGGACCACAAAGCACTATTCTACAAGCCAAAATAAAGCGAAAATGTTATATGATGATTTGCTGTCCGGGGCCTCCTTCAACCGCTATGGGGAATCAAAATTTCACAATGTGGCAACGTCGCAGATTAAACTTTGAGCCATTACCATTACTCTACGAATACAGCAAATAGGTTGAATCGATTGCTACACTGATAAGTGATGCTAGTGTCAACCAATATCGACTTTAGCTGCTATCTGGAAAGAATCGATATAATTTTTTGATAGATTGGTAGCTCTAATCTATGGTACTTTATTTGGGACGTTGCCACATAGTGCAATTTGTGTCTCCAGACGAAAGCTCGAAAGGTATATATATATATATATATATATATATATATATATATATATATATATATATATATATATATAGCTTTATTTTAACTTGTAGAATAGTGTTCTGTGGTCCGTGGACGCCATTTTTAGAACATATATATATGTGTGTGTGGTTTACTGGTTGCCTAAATGTACTCTGTCGGGCAAGAAAAAAATGCCTCAAATACCATAAACCAACAAAAGATACTTTTCTTAATAAATTCTTCTTGTGCTGCTTACATCTCGTCCTCTGTTCGGGAAACATTTAATCCTACGCTCCAGAGAGTTCAAGTTTACAAAATTTTAAATTTATAAACGGCTATTTTGGGTATAAAGTTAATTTAACATCATTACTCAGAGAATACTTTCTTTCTTTCCTGTTGTATCATGTCAAAATTTTTAACCTTAAGAAAGTTGTGAATAGGATTTTAAACGTTGTTTTTCTCTTGAATCTAAGCAGCCTCTGTAAATGTTATACATCGTTATAATAAAGTTTTAGTTAATTCGTGAATTTTAAATGATAACTAGCTGAACCTGCGCTCTCTACACAGCGCATCATTTACATATGAGCATGAATCTCCTTGTTATTCGTCACAACATCTGTATATGTCCCTTTACAGATACAAGTGAAAGACGTCTTCATTAAAATTCGGCAAGGAGTACTATAAAGGGGATATTTTTTTCGATTATTTTTTTCAATATCTCGCACCGTTTGCAAAATTTGAACCTATTTCTAGTTAGAGTTTCTATATCATGTATGATCAGAGTCTTCTTTCTTATTGCAAGCTGTATGTAATAAGAAAACACATTACACAGAAAATTAATTATAAAGTCAGTGATATATATGGTGAACACTCCAAACAAAAAAGATTTACACGTATCTTAGACCGGAGAAATGGTTATCCTTCGTTTTTCATTATCATTTGATCATGAAACATACATACACTAACCCCGGATACAAATGTGTCGTGTTGGAATGTATAACTTGCATGATATGATGCTTTATTTTTTAAAATTTCAACACTTGCAGTGTACCTCTAAAAATGTAATAAAGAAATAATAGTCATATTCTTTTAAATATTCAGTTAGAACTGGATATTCTACACAAAATTTGGAATCGGTCAGTGAAAACGGCACGTTTCTAGCACTTGTGGTTTTCGAGATCTCATTGTCGACAGGATTGGAGGCAAACATATAAACCTAGCTTCTTAATGTATAGATTTTGTCCCACGAAATATATTACATCATCAGAACAGTTATTGCTAATAACACTGTTAAACATTTTAGTAAAACATTTTTGTTGGTGAAAGTTAATCTCATTGCTCTATAAACAATTCATTAGAACTGGAGCGCGTTCACCAATATGCACTTTTCAAATTGTCCAATTGCATGACAGATTTTCTTTGGTTCTTGATTTTTTTTTTTTCAGTATCTTCTGAATTAAATATTTTTTCCTGTTATAATGACAAAATCAGGTGGAGCTTTCCATTAAATTTGAGATATACTTTTAGAAACCTAAAATATCCCAGGCAAAAGAACCGCGGAAAGCAAACCATTGTTCTTTTCTTCGAGCCCTTGCATCTGTATGAGCAACTATAGAACCATTCAAGATAGACGTAAGCGTACACTGCGTGATGGTTGTATTGTTTACATGCTGCAGTACTGGGTTGGGATGACGTGTTGTCACATCACATATGTTTTTCACAATTATCTTAGATCTCGACAAGAGAAACACAACAGCATATATATATATATATATATATATATATATATATATATATATATATATATATATATATATAAATCGCAGTCGGAGTTTTGGAACTTCAAATAATTGCAATTGTTAAGTGACATTAAAATTACGGTAAAATTGAGAGTATTTCAAGTTTTAATTTTTTCTCTCGTGTTGTGTTTCTCTCATTGAGATCTATAATAACTGTGAAAAACATCTTTTGATACTGCAACGCTTCTCAAGTGAAAGTACCAAAAAAAATTTTAAAAAATCGCAATTTTCTGAAGTTCCGGAACTTAGATCGCTATTTATTTTTAAACCATCCTGTTCAAGTTCTATGATAATTGTGATATATATATTAAATGAAATCTTTCAGTTTAAATACCCCGTGTATGACCTTTACGCTTGGGGTGATTGAAGAAAGTGAGTGATTATGGAAGAATTAGTGGAATGAGAATGTGGGAGGACACGGAATTACCCGAGAAAACCAAGGGATAACGATGTTGTCCATTACAAACTTACCTGGCCGCGCATCGAAATAAGAAGCCCATGCATCAGAGGTAAGCGCTCTACAAATGAGTCACCGTGCTCTCCAAAAATACTATTCATTCTATAATGCCTGAAAAGTAGCAAAATAAAAGTGGAAGTACCACAGAATTCCGACTATATGCAGTTCTGAAATCAGATTTTTTTCTCTCTCTCTCTTGTACCATTGTGTAGTTAACTGCTGTATCGCGGGACCGATTTCAGGAAATTCATCAGGTGAATGAAGGATTCATTTTGGTTTGTGAGGAAGAGTCAGTGAAAGTCACGTTAGGGGAATAGTTGAAGTTATGAAAGTGATTGTTGTTAGTGGTGAATTTTGATAATGTAAGCAGCACTGTATGTGAAGATGGAAGCGACTATTTGTAGGAGGGGTACACTTTGTCATGAAATGGTGTATATTTCTATACGATTGTACACGCTTTTCTACTCGCAATTGGAAAATCTACACGTCTGTTTTGAAGATCTAACCTAATTTATTAATTTTTGTACTTTTTTTCGATTTTCGTGTGATCCGGCGATACAGCAGTAATGCTTGTCATCGAAACTTATGACAATTGTGAAAAACATGTTTGATGCTACAACACTTCACCCCAACCCAGTAGTGAGTAATGGTGGTACTTAACAGATACGTTTACAACCAGGGTGGAAAAAAATCATGATTTTTTTCAAAAAAATCATTTTTGTTGATTTTTTTTATTTAAATCGATTTTTTTGATTTAAATCAAATCTTTTTCTTCGTATAATACAAGTCGCGAACTGAAGAAAAAACATTAGGAATTAGTATTAAATGTTAATTATGCCATTTAAGTGAAAGTATTGGGTTTTAATTTTGAATTAATTTCCAATCGTTAACCTATTTCAATCCCAAACAATGTTTCTTAAGCATTAAGGAAAAAGTACAGCAATGTATATCAATATGACACTTTTCTTTTCACGAAAGTTACTGATATTTGGCAGGGGCATATTTTTAAACAATTCGAACTAGCTAGCGGCACGAAATGCATATAAAGTACATAAATTTCGCCCAAAATGACCTATGGAACCCGAAGGTTCAATGCCATGTTCACAAAAGCCCTCCTGACTTCTATCCTTAGTCAACTGAATCCAGTTTCTATTTTGTATTCTTATTTCTGCGAGATCCATCTTAATATTGTCCTCCCATCTGCGCCTAGGTCTTCCTAATGGTCGTTTTCCGATTGGACTTCCAGTTAAAACTTTGAAAGCGTTCCTACTTTCTTCCATTCTCGCTACATGTCCTGCCCACCTGAGCCTCCAAGATTTGATGACCCTAAAAGTGTTTGGTGAACGGTATAAAATTATGCAGTTCCTCATCATGAAGTTTTCGCCATTCCTAACGTCCGTTCCTTTTGGTCCCAAATATTCGTTTCAGGATTTTATTCTCAAATACTTGCAGTCTGCCCTCAGCGTAAGCGACCATGTTTCACAACCATACAGCACAACAGTCATAATTATCGTTTTATATATTTTAAAACTTCAAATTCCTCAACACAATTCGCGACGATAAGAGATTTTGAACTGAATAATAACACGAATTCCCTGCTTTTAGTCGATATTTAATTTCTTCGTGAATATCGTTTTCTGATCCTATATATTACCCGATGGCAGAACTTTCTTTGTCTTTATGCGATGAGCTTTTGTAAGTCAAAACTTTTCTGCGGGAATTCCAAAATAAAAAAAATCAAGATGATCAGTTCCAGCAGAAGAAACACTTGTGATTGTTAAAAATATGCTTTAAGTGACGTGAAAAACAGTTCAAATGCGAGTCGTCCGTGCATTTAAGACATCTATACATAGCAGACACGTTTTTATACTTTACTGTTGGCTATTTTATTTCCTCTGACAATTTTTCCTGCACAGGCGCGGCAAATTTTCTGCGATCACATCGCAGATCGCGGCATGTTCTGCAATGGGGTCAAGTATCCACTTTATCAAAAGTATTATTCGATATTTTAACGCATCTAAAATTTATCGTATTACGACTCCGAGGAACTTCTATGTATTTAGTACATAAATTTTATTTTATTTTTTTTGGTTCGGAGAGGGGATCGGGCCCCTCTAAATACGCCCCTATTATCTGGAAACAAACAAATAGACGTGGACACAAAAGAGTTTTCATCTTAAATGTCCATGGTGATTTCCCCGTTGGAATAGAAATTTTAAAACCCTGTGTTACAAAGAAAAGAAAGCAGGGTTCACCCGTAACCCGTTCAAACGGGATTTTCCCTGATCGTTTCCTACATGATACTCGTTTTCATACTGTGCTTACATACATTTGAGTCTCATTGTATTATGATTATTATCTTCCATAATCGAAATAACAGAAGAGAAACGGGATTTTACTTACTTTCACTTTAAATTAATTCATTTTGGAATTTGATTTAAATCAACGATTTTTATTAAAAAAATCAAGTGATTTAAATCTTGATTAAAATCGTGATTTAAATCAGACTGATTTAAATCAATCCACCCTGTTTACAACAATAAATAGCCTTTTCTTTCGTCTACGCGCATTTGTGTACGTCGAATGTACAAAGTTCTGAACACGTATCAATGTAGAAATTAGGTTAAGCAATGTCAGCTGGCTCCATCCGGAGACTTCGGCGTTGCCTCCGTCACCATTTGGCACCGCCCGGTGCCTTCTGTGTACGGCTTCCCTACCCTCACACGATCTCTAACCCATGGTTAGAGATACGAATCCTTAGTTAGTTCAAGAAATAAATGATTCTGCAGGCAGTAGTGAACAAAAAAATAATTTAGGGCCTATGTTTCGCAGAAGGGGCCCAGCTCTTTTCTCTAAAAAAATGTTACAATTTTGATAATTTCTATTTACATTCGGTTAGTTTAACTTATGTTATATTAGTGTAGGGGTCCCACATAATTTTCTAAAAAATGATAGAATTTCGCTGATTTCTACTAACATTAGGTTAGTTTAGGTTAGCTTCGGTTAGTTTATGTTAGATTAGGTTACGTTATGTTATGTCTTAAGTACTTGCATCATTCATTTCTCCTGTAAATTTTGTTTTTTACGTGCTTCTGGACCCCTTGTACTAAACATACTCCGAATTTAGAGTTAAACCCTCCTAAAGCGTATCTGCAAACAGCAATACAAATCCAACTATACGAAACTGTTTAAAACTACAAAGAGTAGATTTCGTGAACGAAGAAGTGAATATGCAATTAAGGCAAGGTTCTAGAACTCCGCATCTCCATTGAGTTATAACAAAGGAAGTAACTGGTTACTAACCTGCCTTCACTCGCTCGGCATTACTATGTGAATGGAATATTGAGCTTTGATAAAGAAACTATCCTAGCTACTAGTCCACCTTTACCTGAGTGTGTGGACCATCATTCTAGAACTTTCCCTGCAGGTAATATATGGACAGGTCTGCATTAACATGTACACCTTTGTCCCTCACAAAAATGACCAAATAACAGTACACATCGATTCAACTACATCAACATTGATTTGACACAGTCCCTTAGTGGTCAGGAATGAATGTCACTTACTAGTATTATCTACCTTTGACATTTAATATTGCTGCAATTTCTCGCCATGTTTTTATTCTTTCATACGCATCTCGATAATGTTCATGCTTGTTATCATATAAATGCTTATGTTTTCGTACGAGAGAAACAAGTTCCTTGTTGTCCATGTTGTCTTGTATTGTCGCAAACCATTACCGGTCAAATAGGTAGGTGCACCAGCTCGCTAGGCATGTGTGCTACGAATGCAAAAATTGTCAAATGTGTACCTCACACGGAGGATTTATGATTCAGAAACAAAATTGAAAATGAAATGAAATCTTTAAGTTTAACGTCCCACAGTTATGCCGGTTTGGCTAAAGGAGACAGTGATAATGAGAGATGAGTGAAATGGTGGAATGAAGGTGGGAGGAAACGGGAGAACGCCGAGAAAACCCACGAGCACGGTGTTTGTTCACCACAAAGTCCACACGGCGCGAGCTGGGATCGAACCAGGGACCCCAAGCACCGGTGGTGAACGCTCTACCACTGAGCCACCGCGCCCCCTAGAAACAAAATTGAATAAAGTACAGGATACAATTGGAAAGAAAGGACACAATCAGGAAAAAGGTCAAAATCGGGAAAGGAGTTCAGACAGTGAAAGAGGTCTGAAAGACAAGTTGAACAGGTCAAAAAGTTAGATGAAAGTGGGAAGTATAAAATGAAAAAAAAAACAGTAGAAAAAAGAAGAGGATGTATGTACGTGGAAATGTGAAAGAAAGTGTAAGTGTAGCGTAGGCGAGCGTAGGTGTATCGGAGATCCCACTCAACTTTTCCTCACAGAGTACCAACACACACGAGGCACTTGCCGTAACAGCCACTGTACAAATTAATTTAATTTGGCTACTTCCATGTTTGTAAACATTTGTCAAGCACTGTTGCCAACTGTTATCAGCAAAATGTTGCTAACTTCAGTAGAAAATCGCGAAAAGAGGTATCTGCCTATTTTAAACCTAAAACGTGCTTTCATTTTCTTTCTACGTTTTTGAAGTTATAAAGTAAACATCTATACGTAAACATAATTAATTAAAAAAGAAACAACGAAAATGCCGTATCTATGGGGTCTTTCTGCACCAGTCTTCGCAAAAATATGTGTATGAGTACGTAACGCAAAATTTTAGTTCTTTCCGTTCTCCGGTACCAGCGTTACATCATCAGCAAACTGTATTCTTTTGTCTCTGTAATCCACTTTCAGATTCTTCAACGCTCTGAACATGATATTCAAATCTACGTTCTCAAAAGCTTTTTCTATATCTAAAAAAGCTATCACAATTAGTTTGTTTATTATGATGTGCTGTCCCATGATCAACGGTAGACTCAGTATTGCCTCTCTTGTTTCCCCTTTTTCTCCTGAATCCAAACTGGTCTTCCGATAGCCGTCCTTCGATTTTCTCTTCTATTTGTTGTGCGATAATTTTGCTCAGTATTTTTGATGCATGGGAAAGTAAACTTAACGTTCTATGTTCTTCGCATTTCCTTGTACCTTTTCTCTTCGGGATAGGGACCAACATGCTTTTCTCGAAGGCTCTTGCAATTTTTCCCGAGATGTATATTTCATTAATCAGACTAAATAGTTCTTTGTTCCTATTCCGAGATTCTTAATCACTTCCGTTGGTATTTGGTCATTGCTGGGGCTTTACCATGTTACACTTTCTCCAAAGCATTGTCAAATTCGCACTGTAAAATTGATGGTCCTAATTAGTTTTCATCGACGTTTTCTTCGTACACTCTGTCTCCTTTGTAGAGTTTTTCAATATATTCTTTCCATCTTCTTGTTATATGCTCCTCTTCTATTAGCGTTGTCCTGTCTTTGTCTATCTGTGCGTTTCTTCTTCTGACCGAACTGTTTCCTAACCTTTCTATATTGCCTTTGACTATATTTTCCTTAATTTCCTTGCACAGTTGTTTATCCAGTTTTCTCCGGCCTTCTTTATCTCTCTGTTGATAGGATTTCTGCACCTTCTATATTCCTCTTCATTGTTTGTTATCTTGAACTGTCTCCTTTTCTCCATCATTTCCAATATTTATACTGTTATTCAGGGTTTATATTTGGTTCTTGTTTATCTTCCTATGTTTTCGTCGGCTGCTTTTGTAATCCTTGCTTTCATGGCTTCCCATTTCGAGTTGATGTCACCACCCGCTAAAGCTACCTTAGACGTCTCTTTATCTGTTGCAGTTGCAAATTCCCTTTTCTTGTTTTCATCTCTTCTTAGCTTGATTGTGTTCTATCTTTTGTTTGGTGCTATCACTCTTTTCTTCTTTAGACGAAGCTCGCTATTCATCAAAAATAAATTATGGTCTGAGTCAACGTCTGCATTTGGATAACTCTTACTGTTCTTCACTTGATTTCTAAATGCTTGTTGGACCAGTAACATAGTCTATTTGATATCTTTCTTTGTCTTCTGGTCTTGTCCAGATGTATCATCTTAGTGGTTGTTCGAAGAGGGTGTTCGCTACAGTCAGATTATGGCTTTTGCAGAACTCAACTAATTTTGCACCTCTCACATTCCTTTCTCCTAGGCCGAAATTCCCAGTTACATTCTCTTCTTTGCCTTCGCCGACTACTGCGTTCCAGTCACCCATGACGATTAAATTGTCCTGTTCTTGAACTTTCATCAATACTGCTATTTGACATACGTTTCATCTACTTGCTCATCTGTGTAACTTGGAGTAGGTATATATACCTACATTATCGTCATATTCCTCGGTACGGTTGCTATCTTCAACAATACTATCCTTTCATTGTATTCCATTGCCTATAACTTTGTTCTTTTTATTCAAGGCAAAACCGACTCCTGCTGTACCGTTTACAGCTCTTAAGTAAATTATTCTGAAGTCCCCGCTCAACATGTCTCCTCCATCAGGCCACCTAAATTTGCTGTTTCCCAAGATATCTGTCTTCATGCGTTCCACTTCTTTCTTCAGTTTCCACGCTGTAACAACGATCGCACATTCCAGGTTCCTATCCTGTAGGGGTTTCGTTTGATGACCGAGGAGGCTTTGCTTTGTTTCCCTACACTGCTGGGGACGACCCTCTGTGAAACAGTAGTGTATTCCCTAATATTATTTTGTTTTCTAGGGACTGAGAATGGTGGTGGTGTCCCAAGTCCTTCCACCTTGCAAAAAACAGCCATAGAAGACGTCCTGTCGCTGCCTGTTTTTGTCCACATCTTAGCCTTGCTAATGTCAACCATCTTCAGATTGAGTGTGGTAATGGTAGAGCTGCTGCCCACTACCATATCTCTCTTCGTTTGGCTCCTACCCCTAAAGGCATCTCCGGTAAAGCTCTTGGGATCATTAGAGCACGTAAGCCCCCCTCCCCTGCGGTAAGGTGGAGACATTGAGAGAGGGCTTCAACTATTAATAGGGCTTAATATTACAAGAATTATGTCAAATATGTCATTCTTATTTTAGTAACTGCCTAAGATTTTACCTGTTTTATTTGGACCTCTTCTAAATATATTTACCCATCACTGCCCTAGTTTGTTCTGTTTGTAAAACGAATGTGCAGTGGACTAATTTCTCGCAAATAATTTTATTCTCGCTCCGTCCCGAATTGTCAAGTGTCGGCTGACTTGATGCACCATTACCACTGACAAGAGGTTATGTTGTCAATTTCAATAAAGCATAGGGGAATTCCTGAATTTGTCACACATGGTATTCAGCTGGCGACATCAGGAACCACACAAGTTATTTCCGAATTATGCCAACTACTCAGTAATATTCAAATTTGTAAAAATTAAAGCACTAAAAGGATTCGCCAGTTTGGTCGTCAAGACATTTGAAAAGTCGCTAAAAGAAAGTTGTTAGTTGTTTTTTGTAATAATTTGGTTGCTATCTGCCTCACCAAACCCACCAGACGTAGCCACTTATCACAAAAATTGGCAACACTGCTGACAATAGTACTAGTCAACCTGAATATTTTCACTAATGGACCCGACTAAGGATAGTTAGATGCACAGCAAATAATTTCTACATTATACCGCTACTGAACTTTGAATAATTTGTTTTGTCAGGGTGTCTACTGAAATTCCAAAACAAAATTTCGTGACTTTTTCGTGATCTTTTCTTTACCAAATCATAAAATTTCCCAACATTTTCAAGAGCAAATTTGGGTGCGAATTAGGCCGAATTTTCATCCATGCGATAGAAACGTATTTTGCTTGCGATTTGGTAGCGTCTAAAGCCGACCATAGACATATTTGGTGTAGAATTTTGACGTTTTATAGAACAAAATTTTCCAATCTGTACTTACATTTGCACAGTTAAAAAAAATCGTGACCCAAAAGCTAAATTTCGTGACTTTCATGACCGTTTTCTGATTTCGTGACCGATAGACACCCTGTCTGTTGAATGTCTGTTTTTGTTCCTGAAATGGTTCCTATCTCGTTGGCCCTTTTCAGGAACAAAAAGACATTGAACAAGGCCATTTCTCGTAGTCAAAACAACAGCCAATCAGGGGCCAGTATTCCTCAGCCAATCAGAAGCCCCCATTCATAGCTCTACACTGGTCACTAAACAGGGTGGCCCAAAAGTAGGTATGCAGTCCCATATTGAAAGGCTTATGGCATTTTATATCATTTACTTATTATTATCCATGCAGACATTGACTTAGTTTCTTTATTATTTATTTGTAATATATTTTCACTTATACGTTAAACTCGGAACAGACTGAAGCAAATAAATGTATTATGTAAAGAAATGACGCACTTGAACAACACAGGGCTGTATACCTATTTTTGAGCCACCCTGTATAAACATGCTGAGATCTATGGAAGAAAAAACTTACACAGGAGGGAACCATTCTCACACGGGAGAGAACTACTCTCACACACGGGGAAAAGAAAACAAATTCATAAGGAAAGCAACAATTTTGACCCGTCCCAGGACCAAACGAATCAGTCACTTGTGAATCACAAGAGAAGAAAATCCAGTCAATCAAATGACAGAAGATCGACAACAGACAGCCATTCAGATCATAGTGTCAAGATAGGGGGAGAAGTAACGCAGAATCATACTACAGCGAAGACAAATAGAAGCGTACCACAGAAACAGAATAAGCGACACAAAACACCCAATAAAAGAGAAGTTATGTTCACTTATGCTACCAGATGATACCCCTTAAACAAAGATCTTAGATAGCTACAAGATGAATTGTGCAAACAAGAAGTCCATTTCAGCTCAATGACCAGAATAATGTCACAAAATGGACCCAACCCTCTGTAAGACTATTCTCTAAGAATGCAGCACACGTGAACAGTCTAATCTTACATGTCCTGAAAATAAATAAAAAGATAGACAAGATAGAGTTGTCCCGAAACCAACCACGCCCCATGCCACGTTGGAATTGTTACTTTTACGGGCATTGGAAGCATCAATGCATGAACAAACGAGTATGTCATAGGTGTGGCGACACACACAACACATGCAGCTCACCAGTAAACCGGAACTTTTGTCCAACATACAAGTTTACTGGACATAGAACAGCCAGCGGAGAGAGCCCCAACGCCCTAAAACTATAAGCAAACCATCTAATATGAGACTACTGACTGCAGAAGACTTTACAAGAACTGGCCCTTGTAAGAGACAGGATGCAGCAGCAGTTGAAGAACCAATGAACAGTGACAGTGCAAGAAACTCGGAACTAGCTAACAAATAACTCTCTCAGAAACAATAATAGCCAAAGAGCAAGCAACAACAAGATAATAACTTGGGTTATTTCAATCCTCACATTAACCACCCCTCCAGCAGACAGAAAAAGGATTACAGAAGCAATCTCGATAGCAACAAAGATGATTCTCAACTCCATAGCCACAACAAACGACCAAAAACGCAGGTAGCAACAAAGAAAAAACAACGCAGGGCGAGCAGTGGATAGAGAAGAAAAGAGAAGTATGATGCAGCTGCAAACTCTGCATACCGATGACAAAAAGGAGAGCAAACGGACAACGCAGACCGACTTTCATGCTTAAAAAATAACACGACGTCCCACTACAATACATTGCTCCAATAGAGACAATACAGATTTGCATTAATATAAGATTTAGATAGGTTTTTAGTTAACAGCTAATTTATTAATTTATTAGACACGTTTACATTGATTTTCCCACCCCTTCCAATGTGGTTTCGCCATGTAAATCGCCTATTGTATGAAGCATGACCAATTTAGCTTTTTTAAAACTCTATATTCCAGGTTTTTGTCCCTCTCTCAACCCTGTCATCTATTTTACCCTCTCTTTCTTTTAACCACACATTAACAGATCCTCGAGTAAATTTATCCATATAGATAGAAACCGCCACACACACACTACCACCAACAGATACTTTAGTGTACTAGCAGCATGTGAGGAGAGGCATGTAGGCAGATGGTTGATGCCTTACTCTCTGTCAGGACGCGGGTTTTCCTGAGGGGCGCCCTACTTTAATAACTTTTGTTTCTGGTCTCTTCCTTACAATCCCCGAAGATGAATGCGATGTCTGCATTTGAGATGTCGGATGTCAATACCTTCACCTGGTTGACAGCCTGAGAAGAGTTACTAAAATCATGTCGCCAGGAAAAATTCAATTCTTTCAAGCGTTATGATTTTTGTACACTGTTACAGAGTCCGTTTCATAGAAATGCTTAATCCATTTCATGAGGATAATCTAACGTACTCGTCTATCTGAAGAGCGGAATTTTGTGTTTACCTTCTCACAGTTACGAAAAGTAAAATCGTAACCTTATTTACAAATTTTAAATAACACATGTTCTTTTAATTGTGCTGTTCTTTTCTTGTGGAAAATTTACTAATTATAACATGATTTACCTGGTTGTGCTGCCATCTCTCTTGTCCATGTTTCTGCGATACTATAATAAAATAATGGACATCTTTGAAAAACACTTCCAATGATAAAAAGAAAAAAAAAAACCTACAGCCTAGATAGAAAAAAATGCTTTGAACTATCAAAAATATATTTTATTACTTGAACATCTTACATATTTACAAACATAAACATACATTACAGTATCAAAACATTCGACGATTCATTTCAATATGCTGACAAACCCTCTACGTGAAGTCTACAATCAATCAGAAGTGATTTCTTTTCTTTCTTCCTTTCTTTCTGCTTAGTGATTTACACAACTTATTCCGCAAGTATTTTCCTTCGACTTTCTCCATAACTAAGGTATACGGAAAGTGTTAGTAGCTATATGCGATATTTATGACTGCTGTTACTCAGCTGAATCATTAAATTAAATTTTTTGGCCAAAAGGGAAATGTCCATTTTATTTGAAATTATCAACAATTCGTTGATAACTGTAGTCTGTCATTATTTTCAATTTCACTCTCTCCTTTAACTACCTTATTCTTGTTTGTTCTTATATAAAAGAATACTACGAAAGAAAAATTACTGACTGAAACTAAATCTGAAAACTGCTGACACACGTGTTTGCATTTTTAATAATAATAACATAATTATAATAGTGTACGCCCATAACCTTTATAAAGTAGTGACTTTGTGTAGTTCTGATGACATTGTTGTTGCCGCTGCAGGCGTTGAATGGTACAGTTTGTCTCAAAATTGATTTTTAACTAATTATTAAATGCTTCATGATATTTAAATTTTATAATTTCGCAACACGCCTTATGGCACTGCGCGACACACGATTGGGAATCATGTTTAACCTATAGAACATGATCGTGGGACGTAACACTGAAAGATTTCGTATCAGTTAAAAACGCTTTCATGCACATTTTATCCTAATGTTGATCAAATATTTGCTCGCACGTTGCTGCATTTTTAGTAAATATTTTATTTTTATCTCGTAACTTGAATTATTCGCGTCAAAGAACAGCTACAGACCCCTGCTCTTACTGTAATTTGTATTACTTAATAACGCACCTTTCACAGAATGTCACTCCGTATTTACTTCTAGTCTTCAATTAGTAATTTCATTTGCAGCTTGTGATGCGGTATGTTTGTCAGTAACTATACCTTTGGCTAAAATAACTGTTATTGTGGCAATTTTCTTTCTCGAAATTGCTCACAACGCGTCCATAGAAAAACTCATCTCTCTCAGGGACATTTGTCGTTTATTCTTCATGTACATAAGTCACCAATTTCTTTCGTTTACTTTTTATTACTTTCATACTTTTAACACCTGAGTCCGCCATAACTTTTCATTATTATAACGTTACTTTCCCGTACGATCTGATGCTGTGTTTGTACGATGGGCGCTTATCCGTTATATTCACTTCACTATTACAAAAACGGGCGACAGAACACACAAAACATTTCACTCTTTTAACTATAGTCTTCTTATCTAAGGATAAGTTTCCCAATGTATTGGTGATTAGAAGGCAAAATACTGCGTTATTATGCGTACAATGGCCATACAAGTAGTAAATAAAAACAAAGATAGATCGAAGTCTTCAAGAGACAACCCAATCAATCAAAATGTCGTTGATATTGTTATAAGCAACGTGATAAAGGATTCCGTAAAAAGGGTAACAATACATATACAGAAGTGTTTATCATTTGAGATGGAAAGAACACATCTGTAACTTACCTATGTGTACGAAAGTTTTTGTTTTCTGTTATCTTGTGCATGTTTGTCTCCTTATTGTATTTGTATATAGTAGAAGTTTCAGTTTTTTCTTGTAAGTAGTTTCTTTATGTATTTCTTCTTGTCTTGAAAACCCAGTGGATTTACTAATTGCCAACATTCAGTTTTGCAGTGCAGAGGTTTCGAGCTCGCTTTTCTGTGGACCCATTATGATCCGGATTCTATGCTTAGTGGTACCCTCATCAGTGTGACCACCGCTAGTACTTTCGTACTAGATCTAGTACCTTTTTATAAAATTTTAGTGTTCTAATACGTTCACCAACCTTTCTTCTCCTCTTCTTTTCTCATGAATACATTTTGGAGAGAAAAAATCTCATGAAAATTTGACAATGTACGAAAATTTAACTGTTCTTGGTAAATTTTTTCTGCTTCTCTTTCAACAGTGTTATTTACAAGAGCGGGAGTGGGACATAGGTGCCATCCGGTCGCCTTCTCTAACCAATAAATGACCACAGAAACAATATTACATATTTGGTGATCCGTTTAAACAGCAGGCTATTAAGGAATTAAAACTCGATTTTCTCAAAAAGCCCATTTTATGATATTTCGAGTTTTCTCCCGACCTCCTCTATATTTGTCATACTTATGTTACTTTAGTGGTTTTACAGTGAGTTCTAATACGACAATTAAGTAGGAATTCCGCAAGGAGTTTTAGTTTGGGGATGTAAAGTCAAAATTGGGAGGGTGTAAGTGGTTTGCACGGTTTGTATCGAATTTTGACTGTAGAAAATTTAATGTTGGGGTTATTTCAAGAATGTGGGGGTTCCCCCACCCACAAGGAGAGGGAGAACTGCCGGAAACCTTCTAATAAGATGTTAATATCGTAAAATGTCATAAATACGGTGAAATGGGAGCAGATAAAATTTTAGTACTCTTTCCCCAGATCTAGTACTTTTTTCTGCATAGGTTAGTACGAAATATTTTTGCTGGATGGTCACACTGACCCTCATGTTTCATATAGCGGCACTCCTGAAATGGGGCATTCAATTCAAACAAACGAAAGATATATAATATAGAAAGCAAGAAAGAAAGAAAAAAACTACAAACGCACATCATGTTCTCGAAATTTAACTACAAACTCGGATAAGGTAATAGTGATTTTTTTTTTTTAATTTATTTATTCATCTTTCTGTCATTATGAATTTCTGCTGCGGTATTGTGAGGAAGTTGTTCGAAAGTATCCGCCATAACATGGTCTCAAACCATGGGTGCACTAAATCAGCGATTCTGACGCCATCGATGCTCACAGTAGACTGACCTAGGGTGCGCTGCAAAGGTGAGAGTTCCGCCCACCTAACTCAACACGTCTGAATGTGCCCAGACCTGTCAGGGCGCGGAAAAAAATATTTCATGACTTTTGGGACACACCTTGTATTATTTTTTTTCTTTCATTTCTCCTCCTCCCATTCCCGCTCTACCACAAACGCACAAATTAGGGAATTTTCCCTCTCACTGACCCAAATAAATAAAAATTAAGCATTTTCCCTTTTCGTTAGAGAATGCAGTTTTACCTAATGCCTCAGCTTGATTCCCAATGACTTAACAACAAAGTAACATGTGTTCCTCCAGACGTCACTTCGTTTCCTATCTATCTCCAAGTATAATACTTGTACCACTTAATTCTTATCAAGTGTCTTCATGATTACTACCACTATTTAGCTTCTCCTGTTTGATTATCACCTCTGTTGATGGTTCGCCGATTTCATTATTACTTTCATAATATATTTCATGATTACTACCACCATTTACCTTATCCTGTTTGATTATCACCTCTGTTGATGGTTCGTCGATTTCATTATTACTTTCATAATATATACGCTCTTGTTTTATTATTCCTTCCAAATATTTTTCATCGTTTTCACTCAATACTTCATTATTATCCTTGGATGAGTCAGGCGTAATTACTTCCCAACTCAATGGCTTTCCTGATTCACTATCACCAATTGAACTTCCGCTACTAGCAACTGTTTGCGTATCACTCGGAGCATTTGAGATCAATGTGGATGTGGAACTTGCACTTGAATTACTCAAGAAACAGTTCAAATCGTCAGGTGTTTCTGGAGAAGCAGACCTGAAACAATAGAAATATTTAAAGTCAGAATGATTAAAGGTAGGGTGACCAGATTCTGACCAGGGGCGTCATTTCAGACTTCGCTTGGGGGGGCAAGAGCACCACCGACATAA
The DNA here is from genome assembly GCF_964235325.1 of Thermobia domestica. Taxonomy (NCBI): domain Eukaryota; kingdom Metazoa; phylum Arthropoda; class Insecta; order Zygentoma; family Lepismatidae; genus Thermobia; species Thermobia domestica. Next base: position 14,948,991 of record NC_137455.1, read on the forward strand.
GACTTTCATGTTTTGTACTAGTATATTAGTATACAATTGATTAAAGTATATGTGTTCCTCAAACTCTTGGGGGGGGGGGGCAATTGCCCCCTCCTGCCCCCCCTAAATGACGCCCCTGATTCTGACAAGCAAAAAGTAGGACACAAATATAATATTATATAATAGTCTACTGCGTATCTAATAAGCATATCGTTATTTAATTTATATATAATAGTTTACTGGGGCGGCAATATGCATGTACTTATTTCATTTAACAATAACCTACGTCAATCATTCATTTTGCTAAAAAGAAAAGTAAGGGACAAAAGTATTGACGGAATTCAACACAACTTCAAATGCTTTGATGAATGACATTATTATTATTATTATTATTATTTAATGAACATACAGTGTAACTTCATCTAGGGCTAAGGACTTTTTTTAAATCAATTTTCGGAGTGTGGGATTATTTTAAGGAACGAGGGAAAATTTAGACTGGCAAGAGGGAACTTCTATTTACAGTAGATTGGCTAGTATCAGTATCGTAACTTAAAGAAGAAATCTTTCCTGCTTTACCGACATGTAACAAGATCTTCTCAGTAAAAACAATGGTTTATTGATTGTTCTCCTTCCTAATCTTTTCAGGAGTCTTAAAAAAAAAAAAAAAAACAGTGGTTCATCATTTAAGAAAAGAGTGCCTGTCATTCAAAATGTGAAATATGAATGAAGCATTAAAATGTTGAAAATAAATTAACTCAGGACATTTCGCAGGACAATTGAAAAACAAGGACATTTCTCGATTTTCCAGGCGTCTTCGCAACGCACAGGACAGCTCTTTGAAAAAAAGGTACTGAGAACTGAGTGCGTCTGATCACCCTAGTTAAATATAACTTGATATCTACGGTTCATTCAACAGACATACAACCCCCATATACAGGGTGTTCTAAAAAATGGTACTCACAGACAACTGAATGCTATTCTTTAGGTCACAATAAAGCGAATATGTTATATAATAGTATAATCTCTGGAACCTCCTTCAGCTGCTATAGGTAATTAAAAGTTTCACTAAGTGGCAACATATAGATTAAGTTGAAACCACACGCATTGCAGTCGAATCCATCAGCAGTTAATCGATTGTTACGTTAATAAGTGATGCTGGTGTCAACGTTTATCGAGTTCAACTGCCATTTGAAAAAAATCGATATAACTATTTGAAGAATTGGAAGATCTACTCTATGGTTCTTTATCTGCGACATTGCCACATAGTGCAATTCGCATTTCCAGACGAGAACCTGAAAGGTATACAATTGCATATATATATATATTTCGCTTTATTTTGACTTGTAGAATAGTGCTCCCTGTAATCTGTGGGTGCGATTTTTAGACCCCCATATACATATATACAGGGTCCGACAATGTTTGGGAGGTGATTCCTGACACCACGATAATACAAAAAATATAGACCAACCTGGGTGCACAAATGCTTCCTTTCGGAGTTAAAAGCTCCCGAAAACATGAAAAAATGAAATTTAAAGGTTCATAGCTCCAAAACTATATGAACTACCGAAAGTCGGGTCAAGACTTTACTTAGAAAATTTTATGTGCCCTATCCAAATATCCAAGTTTCAAAATCCTGCGGTACTTCCACTACAATTTTTATAGAGGTAGTTGGTGAGTGCTTCAGATTATATGCCCGTAGCCAAACTCCTTCTATAAAAATTGTTGTGTGAGTATCTTAGGATTCTGAAATATATATTTTTGGATAGTGCACATATTAGTTCCTAAGTGAACCGACTGTGGTAGGTCCCATAGTTTTGGAGCTGTGGACCTTCAAAGTTCATTTTTCTTCATATTTTTTATCGTCTACGCCGTCGTGAGGCAACACTTCCGAAATCGATACACACTTTTTTTTTTTTTTTTTTTGCTATTGTCTAGTAATTAAGTACTTTTGTGTTAATGTTTATTTGCATATCTATTTGGTTTAATATGTTTACTATTATTTCAAATATGTTATATGTTTAATGAAAAAGGTTGAAAAGTGAATTGAAACACACATAATTATGGTGAGAAACCGATAATTGAAAAATATAAAAGGAAAGAAATAAAAGGAACTATGAACTGCATATACAAATAAATAAAGTATTAATGAACATAATGGTGGCACAAAGATGGCATTATAGATATAACAGGTGGCTTTAAATTAAGGGTGGCTTATTGTCATACAGGTTGAACAGCCTTATAGTTTACAAATGAAGTGTGATACATACAGCGAAGCCCCAATATACCGATTCCTATAGTGAGTCCCCAGTGACTTGAACTCATATACAGTGATTTTTCCAGTGACACTTCAATAAAAACCATTAACCCTTTGACGGCCAGGGCTCTCTTCACAAATTGGATCAATTTGTTCGGTCTCTTGTTCGGGTGCCAATAAGGATATCACCGACCCGAAGCTCATTTTTTCGAATTTGACAGAAACTTAAAATGGACAGTGGTAATTTTAAACTTTATTAACCAAGCCTCGTATATAGAGGAACAATCTCGAAGCCTTCTTCATCAGTTTGGTATTTTGTGCATTTGTGTTGGTAGGCCTCACTTCGATTTTACTGCCATATATGGTCGAGAAATAGGGACTGATCACGTGATAGTAACATGCTTGGTGAACGTTCCTCTGTGTCTCATTTTCGGGACAATCACTTTCCACGTACGCACTCTTATAACCAAAAGGTAATTGGACGATAATTCTGATCCCGACGCTAGGAGTGAAACTCGGGATTTTCCCGGCTGACCATATAGGGGAAACCATATAGTCGTTGGCACTCTGACAATTATTGGCACTTTCCTTAGTTTTTTGTCTTCACTAACGAATAATGAATACGTGTTGGTGAAAACTTCCTGCAGGTGGCAGCTCTGATCCTCTCTGTCCGCGTTCCCTTTGTTTGTTTTGCCGGGAACCTTTCAGTTGGAGGTAAGCTCTAGTCGACAGTGGAAGCTATTTGGATTTTTCAATTTTGCAGGTAATTCTTATACTTTTTGTTAAGGATATCTATCAGCTTAAGAGAAATGTAATTAGTTTGCTATTGTTTAAAATGTTTTAATATTTTTTGCACGAGAGGAATTGGGTCTACTAATCATTCCAATGGTACATTTTCAACCGATTTGTTTGTTCTTCGAGTGAATGCATGGGGTGCCAATAACTGTACGAATGAAAATATAAAATGTCAGTTATTAGCACTAGAGTGCCAATCACTGTCTCTGATGCCGAAGAATAAAATAGCTTGGAAACAGTCCGATAATGCTTTCCATCTCCACATCTATTCTTGGTCAAAATTTTGGTTTCCTACTCTAATAAGTAACAGTTATTGGCACAGTGCCAAGAACTGTATAAATGACCATGCCAATGACTGTAGGGATTTGCAGCAGAATAGGTTCTGGTAATGAAATATGTCTAATATGCCTATTGAAATTATTTGTTCGTGTAGTCTAGTTCAGGGGCGGACTGGCAAAGTTTGGCCCACTCGGCTGAGTTATAGAGTTAGCCCACCATCAAAATTTATTATAATAGTTTGAACTTTGAGTTATAGCAAGAAAGTATTTTTCAAAACTCAGCTAGTCGGCCATGAAGTGCGCGTGGTCAGACACAAGCATAGTTATTAACAATGACGAGCTAGCCTAAGTCAATGTTAATAACGGAGTAAAGAAACTCCGGTAAAGGAAAGTCTGCTGTGAGATTCAAAACGTTAGTCCCAAACGTCTGGACGGTTGTGGACATTGTTGGTTTTAGCAACATGGGCATTTAGTTTCTACTTTTTTTTTAATGGTAGGGCCTAGATCAATGTCAAACTTAAATCATTTCATATAAAATTAATTACAAAACGTTTTCTTATTGTTGCAGAAATCGGCATACAATGCCAAAGATTGGAAGAAAAAGATATGCACTATAACAGAGAAGTTCTTCCCTTGAAGCAATATCAAAAAGTGTAGGAATAAAGACAGCATCGAAGGTATGACGTTCCTCGGTCTACATTACAATTCCATCTGAGAAATCAAGATGTGAAATCATCTTCCGGACCACTACCCATTTTAGAATAGGAAGAACCATTGTTGGTGAAATTGTTAATAAATGTGCTGAAAAGAGTTTTCCCAGAAAGGAACAGGATATTCTTAAAAATGTTCAGGACTTTCTCGTGAAACATCCTCGTCCTAACCCGTTTCCAAATAACATGCCGGGAGATGGATGGTATAAATCGTTCTTTCAAAGAAATCGTAAGGTTGCGGAAAGAACGTGCGAATCTGTTACAGGTGCGAGTGCTTGTGTAACAGATAACGACATAAGATCATGGTTTCATAACATACAGAAGTATTTTGAAACCAATAACCTTACAGATGTTCTGCAGGATGCAACACGTGTTTACAACGGTGATAAAACTAACTTTTTGCTTTGGCCGAAAACTGGAAAGGTGTTAGCGTAAAACGAAGTAAGTAATGTGTACGATGTAGACACGCGGAAATGTAAAGTAGTCTTTAATAGTTATGTTGACTTCCAGTGCTGCAGGTGACGTTACACCCCCAATGATAGTTTTCCCTTATGTTCGTGTGCCTAATGATGTGGCTCTATCTGTGCCTACAGGATAGGGTATCGATCGCCGTGAGAACGGGTGGATGAAAGCCGAAGTATTTTATGGATATATAGGTAATGTGTTGTATCCGTAATTAAAATCGAAAAATGTCAAGTTCACGATTATTTTGTGGACGATCATAAAACTCATCTTACTTACCAACTTAGCGAACTTTGCTGCAAGCTTCAAATTGAACTCATTGCTCTGTACCCCAATTCTACAAGAACATTGCAACCTGCTGACATTGCCGTATTTACACCATTGAAGGATGGGTGGAAGCAAGTGGTACGAGAGTGGCAACTTTATAATCAATTGCAGTCTCTGACGAAAGCTAAATTTGCTCCTCTGTTGAAACAAGCTCCTCTGTTGACACTTATATTTCGCCATCTATTATACAAAATGGATTTAGGGCATGCGGTTTACACCCATTTGGTCCCAACGACATAGATTACACTAGATGCGTTACAAAACCAATACAAACAGTTCAAGAAATACGCGGTGGTAATGAACAAACTAAGGATGTAGTATTAACCAGAACCGAGTTTGAAAGTATAGTAGGAACTGATGTAATGAGAAGACTTCAGGAAGTTGACAAAGAACAAATCCTTTTAAATAAGAACGAAGAATTCCATGTACTGTATCGCTTATTTCAACATTTTATAGATAATAGTAGGCCTAAGTCTTCAGTAGAGAGATGTGTTAATCTTCAGTCGGGGCAGGCGAACAATCAGCAAAGTTCACCTGTATCATCTGCATGTATCCAACTCAATGATTTCAACCACTCAGATACTGCTAGTGATGCTAATACTCTTTGTGAAGTAAATCCTAGTACACCTACCAATGGCAGTACTACAGATGCAAATGCTTTACAAAAAGGTTCCGGCTCAACTCCAAAAAAGTTAAAGACCGAACACCCGTTGCTGCAAGATGTTTTAGTATGACCAGAAACTCCTAAGAGAAAGGGGAAACGAAATGTAGAAAGACTGCCGTTTGTAATAACGTCTCATAAATATCAAGCTATTTTGCACGACAAAAATGAAGAAAGCAATGAGTTGAACAAGAAAAGATCCGAAAGCAATGGAAGATGTCTGAGAGAAATGAATAAGAGTTAAAACGCAGAGGAAAAGCACCTACAAAAAAATCAAAGCATGAGGTCTATCTCGATTGTTCAACGCAGATAATCGGTCCTTCAACTTCTAACCTTAAACAAGACAAAGGACTGACTGAATCATTACAAAATGGAACGCTCACAAGGATGCTGAACTTCGATTCGTCATCAGCTGCGAGAAGCAACGTAATATCCTACAAACACTGTTTTCAGCCATTCTTTTCGGGAAGGATGGATCTTGAATGTGAGTTCTGCCACAGCAAATATCACAGTCGTTGCATTCCATAGTACCATAAGGAACACATACCAGAAGACATAGAAGATGGATTTGTGTGTCACGGGTGCTATGTTCTACAGGATGACAGTGAACGTGGTCTTAGATGAGGACGAGATTAATGAAACGGATTGACATAAATCATTGAAACATACAATTTTGCTTGTGCATTTCCCATTTTTTTAAATTTAAAAAATATGTTGTGCATTCCCCGGTTTCAATTTGCTTTTACTTCATAATGTTCAAGGTCTAAAATGTCTATTTCTTGTCTATTAATACATATAATAATTGATATTACTTCCAGTCAAGCCTACAAGCCTTATTTCTGTCAATCGTATCTTCTACTGTATGCTTTATAATGGTGCCAATAACTGTCCTCATTGGGTGCCAATAACTGTTTTTTGAGTGCCAATAACTGTAAGATCATTGTCACATTACAAAATATATTTTTATTGCCAAACTTTACATTGGTATTGTAATTTCACAACATATTATTCAATTAGAGATTCCCAGAAAGTATATATTAAAAAATCGCCAGTATATGTTATAAAATAAGTCTGTTATAAAGATATGAATGAAAACAAATCCTTAAAGTGCCAATAACTGTATGGTTTCCCCTACAAGCTTTGGTTTGCTAAAAGAACTCTCGGTGCTTTGCATGAGCACATGATTGTCACTCGGAAGAGCGCCCACGAAGGCGAGTGGGGCACAGTGTTATAAAGCAAATACGCTATACTTTTATAGGTGCTCCCCTCGCCGTTTACATACGCCTCCATGTAAAATCATTTTTCTTATAGTGTGCAGAAATTCAACGTGAAGTGACTAGTATATATGTATTAGCACTCTGACATTTGTTCGCGATCTTAGTTTTGTGTGACAAATTCTGGTTCCAAACTATTGAGCAGGGAGGAATAATTACCCCAGCTTGGACAATCGCCCATTCCCACCAGTAGAGGACTGCATTGGACTTTTGGGATTACCCGACGCACTCCCAAGATTATCCCGGCTCCAGTACAGGAACTTTTCTGTGGACCTCTTTTTACACCCAGTCTGGACTCGACGCCAGGACTTGAGTAGTATCAGCAGCGAACCAACTGACCGGTCGAAGACTAATTGTGAGTAAGTGAAACCTTAATTCATTGATCGAGCCACCTAGCCACCTTTCATTCACAGAAAATAAATAAAAACGAAATAAAAGGTTAACGCAATCATAAAAGATATTTAGTTAAAGTTGTTTATCCGTTTGTAATCTCTTGATATCCTTTTAATTTGTGTAAATCATATTCAGTATTATTCTATTTTTTGTACAGTTTAATCAGGTTTTGTGATTTGTATCGAAGGATAATTTTTATTCGTTAATTCGTTAATCATCTACACATATTTCTATTTTTACGGTACTTATGTTTAATCAACCGTCTTTTCTCAGCTTCGGTTTGCAATAAAACATAAGTGCGGATGGAATTATAATTTGCGGTAGTAAAGCTGGGATGAATGCACTAAATGAGTGAGTGAGTGAGAGAGTGTGTGAGAGAGAGAGAGAGAGAGAGAGAGCGAGAGAGAGCGTGTTATGCTTATATTTACAACGGCAAAAAAAAAAAAACACGATTCCACGGCGTTGTTTTGAAACACCTTGTATATATATATACAAGGGCAGTCCGAAATTTTGTTATAGCTTTTTATTACCACACTACAAGTACATATTTACTTAATCGCCTTTAAAATAGGCATCTTCGGAACACACACACATTCTGCACTGCTTCTGCCATTACTGAAAACACAGACGAAACTCCACAGTACCGTATATTCCACAGTTTAGCCGTCACGTTAGTTTTGATCTCTTCTATGGTGGCAAAACGGGTATCTTTAAGGGTCATTTTTAGCTTTGCGGAGATCCAAACATCCGATGGTGCTAAACTGTCTTTAGGGCTATCAAAGTCTCTCAAGCAGAATTTTCCCCAATTTGGACATGAACTTGATGTTTGCGCGTTGCTCGATGTGTGAAATCGCGCCAACTGATCACTACACACTTCTACGTTCAGCTACACTTCTCGTACACTGCCTGTTATGACCTGTTCACACTTGTCAAATTCATAATTAGGCAACCTAAGGACTGTAGTGTAAAAGATTCATTGGGATTGCATCACAAACGCCAAAACTACAATAGCACTTCGGGAACTTTTTGACTGCCCCTTGGGAACTTTTTGACTGCCCCTCGGGAACTTTTTAACTGCCCCTCGGGAACTTTCTAACTGCCCCTCGGGAACTTTTTGACTGCCCCTCGGGAACTTTTTGATTGCCCCTCGGGAACTTTTTAACTGCCCCTCGGGAATTTTTTATTGCCTCTCGGGAACTTTTTGACTGCCCCTCGGGAATTTTTTGACTACCCTCGTACATATATGTAGACATGAAAAGTTCGGTAGAAGATTGAGTTATGAAAAATTGTACATTGTTACACGTAAATGAAGAATCTGGGTACTGAAGTTGTACGGATGATTGTTGAAGCGACTAAACAGAGGGCTTTGGATTTTTCCAATATAGAATTTAGGACAATAGGTGCATTTTAGTATTTACATGAGATTGGGGAAAGCCCAACTGCCAGAATGTCAATCAATCAATCAATATATATATATCCATACAGACACGATATTAAATATCTATCTCATGATTTTTGACGAGTTAATATACACGCCAACAATCACAAGATAGATACAAAATATTGTATCTCTCACATCACTTCTAGCATCTAAATTGCTGAAGTGCAGCATCTTAGGGACTTCTCAATAATGTTCCATTAGTGCTTGATTGAATTAATGTTGGGTGAACACAGGATCAAGATACTTCGACTGGAAGGTTATGAATATTTTTTCGAACCAAGACTACCAATTTTGTTCGAATGACATATAGATAGGGTTGCCAGATTTTTGGATACAAAAATACAAACACTTTCGATTTTACTGAAAATTGGTGAAATCATTTAATTAAAGAATTCCGATTACAGTACTTCTACACGTATCAAAGATTAACATTCATGAGAGATAAGGAAACTCAAGTTTATGAAATGAAATGAAATTTTTGAGTTTTACGTCCCACGGTTATGCCGGTTAGACTAAAGGAGACGGTGATGATGAGTAATGAATGAAATGGTGGAATGAAGAAAGTGGGAGGAAACGGGAGAACCCCCGAGAAAACCCACGCACACGGTGTTTGTCCACCACAAAGTTCACTTGGCGGGAGCAAGGTTTGAACCCGATACTCCTAGCACCAGAGGTGAACGCTCTACCACTGAGCCACCGCGCCCCAACTCAAGTTTATATGTCTTGTTGGGTTTTCAAGGCGAGGCTCCTTGTCCGGGAATCGAAATAACGTATTTTTTCAAGTGTAACTAAAAAAAAAAAAAAAAATCTCCTTGCTCACAATTCTCTGCACCGCTCGTAAACTCATCCCACAGACGTTGCAGTTCTCTCACAGATATCACAGCCTGTTCCGTCATTTTTCATGTTATCTCTAAAATGAAGGAGTACACAACTCTCGCTATTTTCTTTCGTAGGCGTGTAACTGGTGTAGTGGTAAGGAAATAAGAGACTACACGGTGTAATTAATGTGTCTTTCGAGCCCAAAACATAAATACGGACTTTCTGTTACTTTTTTTTAAAGAGTACGATACGGACATGGACACAGGACGGACTGGCAATTCTATACATGGCAACGACTAGGTGGTAGTCTTGTGGTTAGAGCGCTGGACTCATGTTCACGTGGTCCGGGTTTAAATTCCCGGCCGGTGCTTTTTCCCAATTTTCGGCGTCTATCCAGCGTCATGAAGCAAACTGGGGAGTCACTACGTCTAGGAAGCTCCTGATGCGCCTGTTAGGGATTGGGCGTCGCAGCGCGCTGACCACATGTTCACACTAGAGCAGGCTTAGGCTCACAAATGGGCTGTTACGCTAAGTGGTTCGATTTGTTTTTGCTTTCGGCAACTCTATACCCTTCGAGATTATTTTATTGTGATAGAAGCATGTAAAATCCATAAAGAGCTGGAACTTATCATCAAGCAAAGAAATCTAGCGGTTACCGGTGAATGACGTTAAGGAAGACTGGTTAACTTAATTCATGCTAGGGGGCGCGGTGGCTCAGTGGTAGAGCGTTCACCTCCGGTGCTTGGGGTCCCTGGTTCGATCCCAGCTCGCGCCGTGTGGACTTTGTGTTGGACAAACACCGTGCTCGTGGGTTTTCCCGGGGTTCTCCCGTTTCCTCCCAGTTTCTTCATTCCACCATTTCATTCATCTCTCATCATCACTGTCTCCTTTAGCCTAACCGGCATAACCGTGGGACGTAAAACTTGAAGATTTCATTTCATTTTTTTAATTCATGCTACAAGAACTTACCTCACCCCCTATCGTTTATGAATAACCATAAAGGATATTTGAGTGAAATATCTTTCGGTGGGGACCAAGGCAAAGAGTAAGGAGAAAATTACCAAGAAAAAAAAAAAAAAACTCGATATATTTACTTTGAAATGTTTAAGTATTATCTAGAGAACACTTACCTATTGATAGTAAACAAAACTACTGGCGATTCTCTTCCTTGTTGTAAAGCATCCTTTTCTGCCTGTTTCCTCTCCTTCCTTGCTTTTGCTTCTGCCTTTTTCTTTAGCAGTTCACATTCTAATTCTCTGATATACTTATCAATATCGGCTGGTCTAGGTCTCGGACTGAAAGAAATGAAAAATACAGTAGTCTAACGCAAGATATAAGATATTAACATTTTATTCCTTTAACAGGAACAAACTTTTAATTTATTCTTTAAACGAAATCCAGTCTCAAATTCTAATCAGAAGTATTTTGCTCCTCCAAGTAACACGATAAATAGTAAATAAATGAATCAAAAATGAAAAGTTAGTCTGCAGTATGACCATTTGACATCATTTTACACGCAACGCTGTCTATTTAGATTTTACGTAACGGAATCTTGGACTGTGGAAATATCAGAATGTCTACATTATAATATGTAGGTTTCTGTAAAGAAGGGATTTTGATTACATAAAGTTGCAATATCAGCAATATGACGTCACTCACATACACGTTACATAAAAGTTGAAATATTACAAATTTCAAACAGACAATAACAGTTAATTTTTATTCACATGAAATAATAATAAAATATAAGTATCACAATACAGCCATATACTTTAAATAGTGGATAGGATTGATATATCTATAGGAACTGTACATCTGTAGACCCCGGATATATCCTGTCTAGGTTTTAGTACCATTGAACTTTGGCGGCGCACATCGTCCCCTGTTAATTACCTGTACAAGTGCTTCATTTTCTGACCCCAAACAATGCCATGTGGTTAAACGGACAGAGATATAAAGCAGGATAACTGCCACCAGCATCAACAAAGACAGAAATGAAAAAACACGAGTGTATAACGTCTTTCCTCCACGGCAGCGCACGCGCAGTTTGTATATATCTTTGCTGGGGTCTTATACATTCAACGTATATTATCTAGGTCAGTGTTTCTCAACCTCATTTCTTATCACGACTCCCATTTTATCCTATTCTCTTGCCCGCGACCCCCTTATAATTTCTGGTTTGTAATAAGCTTGTGTGGGATTTTTAATATACCTATTGCGGAGATCTGACGATACCCATCTATTTCTGTAACAGTAAAATCCATTTCTTGTATATAGTGGATAGAGTAACTTTCCTAAAAGCAAATGAATTAAAACCAAATTTGGTCAGTTCATTCATATTACAAATATCGAATCTGATCCGTCATACTGTTTCAAAATGGAGGCCGTCTGAAAATTTTATAACTTCATAACTTCCTTAATTTTGGTCATATGATAAAAAAGTTGTTTCTAATTTTGGTTTAGAAAACTTGGACAGTTAAGGAAGTTATTCAGTATTTTAAATGACTTGATAATGTGCGTCACGAAGATTGAACCGGACATTGCCGCACTAGTGAAATCACACCATGCTCAGGTATTTGATTAGCTTTCAATTTTAATTGTATTTCAGTATGCAGGGTTTGTTTCCTTTGTATTTTTCTAGTATTTCAATACGCAGTTCTCAATATGCATTATTTCATATCGTATCTCTTTGACTTAAATTGATTTTTAAACAACTCTACACCTGTTGAAAATGTTTAATAGACTTATTTTCTTTTGTTCTTAACAGTATGAATAAAAATAAAAATATGTCTATCAGAACAAAATTCAAAATAATATTTAAAAATATTTTCCGGTATTAGATTCTATTTATATTTATCTCTTTTGCTTATCTTCGCAACCCCCATGAAACCCGCTCGCGACCCCCTAGGAGTCACGACCCCAGGTTGAGGAACCCTGATCTAGGTTAACGCTTGCGTATATATTCGTCATACGCTCGGGAAGGGTTAAAATTGCACTTAAATAAATGGGTGTTTTTAAGTAACTACAATTTTAATAAGCAGTAATCCATATAATTGTCCTGATTTATGTCGTCACTAATTAACAGTTCCTTTTCGGTCTTTCGGCGTACTCAGTGGCTGTTAAATGCAATACCGGCTACCCACTGCTTCGGTTTTTCTATTATTTTGAAAAGATTTGAGTTTCATGCAATTAATGTTATATGTAATGTTCACTCTTCTGAATAGTTGAGTTGATTTTAGTTTAGCGTCCCTTTCAGCAGCGAGGCTATATGAGACGTGGACCTACTGATTAACGTGGAATCAGAACCACATGAGCTCCCGCCGGGAATCGAACCCGGGTCTCCCACGCCAAAGGCGCGTACGCTAACCGCTTAGCCACGGAGGAGCTCCTCTTCTGAATAGCATAACAAGTCGGAGAGTAGAGTTGGCTGCAACGTTTTACAGAAAACTTCATCATATATGGAAAGAAAATTGTATGAATTGTATTTTATTTGAACAAGAAATCCAAAGTTGAATTTCGACATAGGCAACTTAGATAAATAATAGAACAGAATAATCGACCATTTCATAAATAAACAATAGTTTGTAAGAATAGAATTAAAAAAAAAAAAAAATAATAATTACACTAGTTAATATTACATATAAAAAACAGAATATACAGTAAGTATATAGGAAGTACTTTGACGAGAGACGCTTACTACACCAACGAGATCAGGTCAAGAATTGCCATAGCCAAAGAAGCATTCAACAAGAAAAGATCACTCTTAACTACCAGGCTTAATACTGGACTAAGGAAGAAATTGGTCAACTGTTATATATAGAGCATTGGATTGTATTATCCAGACTTGGACATCACGGAAGTTAGAGAAGAAATATTTTAGAGACCTTTGAAATGTGGTCTTGGAGGACAGAAGAAAAATGAAAACAAACAAACAAACAAACACACACACACACACACACACAGAGAGAGAGAGAGAGAGCTTTTATCCAACATCCTTCGTAGGAAGGCCAATTGGATTGGACACATCTTGCGAAGAAATTTGTCTTCTTCACATTGCCATAGAAGAGAAGATGGCAGGAAAGCGAGGAATAGGAAGAAGAACAAAACTGATCGATGATTTGAGCAGTGGAAGAAAATATCGTGAATTAAAAGAGGAAGCTGAAGATCGAGAAACGTGGAAGAAACATTTCCAGGCCCAAATCTAAAATTGAAGGGGGAAAAAAACTCGTTAGTCCCAGGACGTGCCGAAATACAGAATACTTCATTATTATTATTATTATTATTATTATTATTATTATTATTATTATTATTATTATTATTATTATTATTATTAATAATAATAATAATAATAATAATAATAATAATAATAATACGGTAAGTAATACAAATTTACATCAGCCAGTGGTATATCAAGTACTGATATTGTACTTCCTTTAAAAAAAAAAGTACATTTTACCCCCAAACATCCTGGACCCAAATAAATGACTTGGAAACTCTGACATCCAATGCGATGATCATGAATCTTTAGAAGTTACAGAAGAAAGAGTATAAAGTAAGAATACAAATGCTATAATAACGAAAATACGACAATTATTAACGACAGCCGCTAAAACCGTTTCGGAATAGATTAATTAAGGTAAGCAATGTATTTCATAACATTCTAGGCTTTAACATACCAACCCCTATAACAGCCTTTACGTTAGTACTTACCGTCGGTTTTCGTGTGAACGTAGGTAATCGTCCAAAAATGCAAGCTTAGGATATAGGGACCAGGGATATCTGACTTCATCTGGTATTTTCCGCATTCTGACATACCGACATCGGAGGTTTTGCCATTTGCATTTACAAATTTCAGCTGCAAATAATAAATAAATAAATATAGTTTTCTATGTAGGAATACAAAATGAATTACCACAAAATAATCAGTATTACACAGTTTTGAACGAATATGTTCTTCACTTGGTTCCTCGGCAGATTCTATGTTCTGATGTTTCAAGAATGTGTTCTACATGGATGAATACGCGTAATTAAGAAAAGGAATAGCAGCGAGAGAAGAGTCACTTAGGAAGGGCTCACAGAGGGGCAAAATCATAACAAGAAATAATCTTTCTGAAAAAGTCAAAAAATAAAAATGAAATCTTTGAGTTTAACGTCCCACTATTATGCCTGTTAGACTAAGGGAACCAATGAAGAAAGAAGAAAAAAAACTAACATGACGCCTAACTAATATTCAAAAATGAAATGAAATGAAATTTTTAAGTTTTACGTCCCACGATTATGCCGGTTAGGCTAAAGGAGACGGTGATGATGAGAGATGAGTGAAATGGTGGAATGAAGAAAGTGGAAGGAAACGGGAGAACCCCGAGAAAACCCACGAGCACGGTGTTTGTCCACCACAAAGTTCACTTGGCGGGGGCTGGGATCGAACCAGGGACCCCAAGCACCAGAGGTGAATGCTCTACCACTGAGCCACCGCGGCCCCCTAACTAATATTCATTTAACCGTCTTAGACTGCGAATTATTCATCACACTGATGATGGTGTAATTTAGCCTTTTGTTTGGTCTTGTTGCTTCAAGTAATATCTTCGTCAACAGAGAAATTCGGTAATGCAGAAGCTCTAACTTCATTTCCCGAGTTCCGAGAAAGTTTGTTTTATTTGTGGTTTCTTGGTCTACAGGAAGATATTCCAACGAAACCGCTGCTAATTACTCCATTTTAGGAATATTCCAAATTATAATTGACCATATTACGGGCAATGTTGCTTACTAGCATCGCATGATTAGCTATTTTACGGCAATGTTACTCACATGATTAGCTATTTTAGGGCATGTTACTCACTAATATCACATGAGTAGCTATTTTACGGCAATATTGCTTACTAGTATACTGGTGAGCACCATTGTCCTAAAATAGCTCATGTGATACTAAAGTGCTGCCAAAATGTCTTAAGTCGTGGCAAAAATGCGAACTAAAACTCACCCTCGACACACCCACGCGTTGAGCCAATAAGGCTTCAGCTGTTGCTAAGCGAGAGACCCTCAGCGAAAGGGAGTGGAATTCCTTCAGCCGATAGCAGCGCTCGGAACGGAAGACTAGGTGTCAAGTCATAGTGGTAAATTTATAGTGAGTAACATTGCCCTAAAATAGCTAATCATGCGATGCTAGTAAGCAACATTGCCCGTAATATAATCAATTATAATTTGGAATATTCCTCAAATGGAGTAATTAGCAGCGGTTTCATTAGAATATATTCCTGTAGACCAAGAAACCACAAATAAAACAAACTTTCTCGGAACTCGGGAAATGAAGTTAAAGCTTCTGCATTACTGAATTTCTCTGTCGACGAAGATATTACTTGTAAGCAACAAGACCAAACAAAAGGTTAAATTACACCACCATCAGTTTGATGAATAAGTCGCAGTTTAAGACGGTTAAATGAATGTTAGTTAGGCGTATTGTTACGAAGGTTTTTCTTTTTTTTTTTCTTTTTTCATTACCCATAAATTAGGAACAAAAGGAGATCTCATTATTAAACTACTTATTTTATCACTTGTATTCTACAGCAGTGGTCCTCAACCTGCTTGGTCACGGCACAGCCTACTTTGTTGAGTGTACGTGCGGCATACTAACGTACACATTGGCAACAAAGGCTAAACATTTTCATTAATTGTTGGAGTCCATTCTCGAGCATCTGTGGAAAGTAAATATATCTTGGCCTTTAGAACATTTTTTTATTATTGGTATTATTTTCTTTTTCAAATTTGTTTGAATTGTATATCTTTTATTTTTATAATTATTAACTAACCTAAATAATGTTTCTTTCATGTGTTGTAGAGCCGATATTTCAAGGGCTTCCTGCAGGTACTTATCTTTAGGACGTAAGACTCAGAAATTCTACTTTGGTCTTCACATACTGTCCGAAACAACAGTGTGTATTGAGATATAACCTGGATTTATTGATTAAAAATTATTAACATGTAGCTTCTGTAGAACGAAATCGTAAGGACAATGAACTCAGAATCAGGAAGAGGTACATAATTAAATGAAACAAAAGAAAGGTATTTCATTTTTAAAGACAAAAGAAAATGCAAGATAATATACACCTGTATCATGTCGAAATGTGAAACCGCAAACGCTGTAGTTTCAAGTGTTTTCGAGGAACAAGTTGTCAAAATTTTGATTGACTCAATAACCTCTGCTTTCGAAATCAGAAAGAAAGAAACAAAAAGTGAAGAACACAAGAACACGACAGACAAGGAATCTATATAAATATTAAGATTGGAAATGATTAACCCTATATTGCGCCATGTTAATCCAAATTAACAAACCATGTTGAGCATGATATTTTGAATGTCATATCATACATGGTGCCACTCCTGTTTTAGGTGGTTTTCTTTATGCCGTACCATCGTTTATGAACACTCATAATTACGTCTGTTGCGGAAGTAGAGATTTTCCAGCAGTTTCTGTTGCAAGTGGGGATACAACGTACGTGGATGCATTGCTTTGTTTATTTTTGAAGCAAGAGGAGTCGAAAACGGAAATTTTACCTTGAAAAAAATATTTTTCTACAAGGTAAGTGTCTCTTGCTTATGTTAAGTGCTTGTAACTTATCATACTAATTTCATTTTGTATTTTATCGTCCGAAATGTGTATGTATATTCTGATTAACATTGAACAACTACGAACCTCTTTTACTAAGAATCAAAGATTTCTTCGAGAGACCTAATGGAAAGTTTGAAATGTTTGCTTCTTACCTTCTTTTCTTTGAATTTTGTTATCTTAGATCTTAAAATTCATTGTCGGCTCATGGAAAGCATTGTTGCATGCAGTGTATGCTTTCAATGTTGCCAACTCATGAATGAAAATAAGTTGAACACGAAAAAAATTACTAAACGTAACAACGTCTTTCTGACACCTTCTTCTGTTGATTTCGATTTTTTAAACCCCTCTCTATTTCTATCTCTTTCCTTTCTGTTATTCTTTTGTATTATTTTCTGATTTATTGCTCGATAAAGATTCTTGAAGAGTGAAAACTTTATATTTCTTTTACAGATGAGCAAAAATATATTTTCGGAAAAACGACTCGCTCAGCCAGTTCTAGATTCAGATAATGAAGAATGGCGTCCTAAATCTGAAACTTCAAAATCATCTGAAGATATGTTCAAAAGTAATGTACTCGAGTATTTTGCTTTGATTTCATTGATACTTTCAGATTAGTAAATTGATTGAATTGTTTGCATTTTTTACAGATGAAACAGTAAATGCCAATTCCAGTTATTCTACAGCTGCTGTCAGTCGTCAGCCCCAATGGAAGAGGATAACAAGAAATGATCCACCTCTTCAGGCACCACAATAGAAAATTGCATTTGTCTTCCTCAAATGAAGTAAAATCTCCAATTCAATATTTTCGAATGATTTTAGTGTTGATATTCTGGAGTTAATCGTTCATGAAAGCAATTTATAATCTAACCAGAAGGACCCCAATAAACCTTTGGAACTAAGTTAGAATTAGAAATATTTATAAGAACCGTAATGGGGTTCATATCCATCATTTGTATACCAAGGACAAGATTGTATTGGAGTTCTTCCTGTAGAATTCGCCAAGTTGTTGATAACATGTCTTACGGCATTGTGTTTCACTAAA
Organism: Thermobia domestica; assembly: GCF_964235325.1. Taxonomy (NCBI): domain Eukaryota; kingdom Metazoa; phylum Arthropoda; class Insecta; order Zygentoma; family Lepismatidae; genus Thermobia; species Thermobia domestica. Next base: position 14,967,032 of record NC_137455.1, read on the forward strand.
AAAAAAAAGTTTCCTGTAATTCATACGCAATAGGTGTGACTTCAATGTAACCATGAAAGATATGTTAGTAAGTTCAGATTAAAAGTACCGTGTTTCAGCATACCTTAAAGTACGTATTGTTTATTAAAACGTTATGAACATCTGCACAATACTATATGTGTTAAGAAAGTTTGTAACGTCTAGAAGAAATTTTGTAGTGTATATCGATGAAAAATTAAACAAATAAGGTTCATAATTGCGCAATGTTAATTCAAATACACAATCCTCGTGACGTCATATTTTAAATATGTGAGTCAAAATTTGTTATTAGTTCGTTTTAGATACGCGAATGCAGTAACAAAAACATCTAAATATTTTTTCTCGAAAACATAAATAAATTGCGCAATATAGGGTTAAGGGTCTTTTTGTCTTGTCTGTGTCTTCGTCTTGGTTTCCATCTTGATCGATGTCATCATCATCATCGTCGTCTAGCCCAGGATCTTGTGTCATCCTAGTACTCGGACTTGGATATGATCTGCATTAGAATTTTGGATCAGTAACACTTCAACTAAGAAATTTCAGACAGACCAAGTTGTTAAAAAGGTGAACATTTACCAAATATTGTAGAGACAACACCAACTAAGCAACCAACCAGGAAAGGATCATCATTGCAGACACAAAGGCGGATCTTCGAGAATCAGAACAACTATTAGCATACAGGTTAGTCTTGGCTCATAGTGTTACTTTAATAAGAGCAAATTGTGGATTCTCTAGGACACAAATTGAAAACACATACACATTAACACAGAAACAATAATTAATCATTTCAACCATCAAAATCTTTGTTGAGTAATTAAGACACAACACACAGTAAATAAATGCACTTTAGGGTGTTTATTACTTTGTCGCTCACACAGAAGTGTGAGTGGAACTTGCTTCCGTTCACTGGTCTTGAATTTAATTATTAACTTTTACGCTCCTAGCACATACCAATGAGGGGAAGGCAAAAGTACATATGAAAAAAAAATATAGTATAATTTAGCAGAGCAATAATGACTAAGCAAACATTTTTTTTTTATTTTATTTATTTATTTTTTAATCTTATCCTTGTAAACTTTTAAGATGAATGTTGTTGTTCCAAAACCGATGGATATTGAAATTACTGTATGTACAATGTTGCCAAAAAACAACGTTCTAATCTAAACATTTTTCTGTCTTTTCTGCATGACCTAACAGCTGTATAATACAGTACTTACAATTTTAAATTTTGTTTTTATTGATATAGTTGACAATGACCATATCTCGGTCCCTCTCACGGTGTTCTTTTACAATGTTTAATAGCGGGTTTATTGCCTTTTGGAGTACGAGAGATGATCATGCGCCAAATTTTAGCCCTATACCCACTGTAGTTTCAGAGTACAGGGTGGTAAAAAAATGGAAAAAATTGATGTTTTGTAGAACCTTTTAGCTTCAATTGGTCATATCTCCCGTAAATACTGAGCTAGAGAGAAAAATAATATACCATTTTGAAGAGGAAAGAATAGGTTACAAGATGTCAGGAACATTTATTTGAAAATCAAATATAATTTTCAGGAAAAATTTTGGATCCCGGGATTCTCAGAAACTGAATATTTGATTTCCTTGAAATTCGGTATCAAGGTATCCCCATGTGTCCGGCATAAGTGTGCCAAATGTCAACTTGGGTCAAGAATGGGCTTGGAATCTACAATAATTTTCGTGTGACCATGTCGGGAGAAACACCTGGGTAGAGCAAGTCATACCTGTAAACAAGGCTGGCTCTACCATATGTGCAACACGTGCATTTGCATGTGGCGGCAAAATCTGTCATAAATATTTCTTATTGGAAACAGACTTCATGTTGATGGTAGTTAAATTTACTAAGCTGACCTTCTATTTGAATACTACATTCATAAATCATGTTTAGGTCGCATTAGTTTAAGGTCACATGGACAGTGCTAAAGTAAAGGATCAAACAAATCCCAGAATGAATGGCTTGATTGTTCTCAAACACAAGAAGTCAATTCTTAAACAGTAGCGAACACCTGTTTCATTTAGTTAGTTATTACAGTTTTCATATAAAAACTAGTCTTTGTCACAAACAAGTTCCTTATCATTGAAGGTGGAAACACTTTTTTTTTTTTTAATTTTTTAACAAATGTATTAGGAAAATCAAGAAATAAAGATAAAAGATCCAGTTGCAGTGGAATTGCAAACTGATATATTGAGATTGAAGCTTGATATTGAATTCTATAGAAATGATTACCATCTTTCCTCTGTAGGTGTGTTTCCTTTATCTTTCACTAACATAATAGATTATTTAAAGGAAAAAACAGACGCAATGAGTTTGTATTTGTAATGTTTAGTCCTTTCTGAGTGCAAGTGTATTTCCCTCACCTTCGCAGCTCATGATGGGGTAGCATATTTAAAATCGTGACTTTTAAGATTTGTTCTTTCTGAAGAAGAGGAAGTGGGGCGATAAATTGCCTAGGGCCGGCCCTGTCTGTAAAAACACAAAGACGTCATCTATTGTAAAACATTTCTAACACGTCCTACCTTACTCTTCCATGCACACCAAGATGAACTGGATCGTGTAAATTAACTTCACCCGAAATAGGAATGAAATATTTTAGATATTATTGCGTGTTAATCTACATGTGAAAAGCGAAAGGAAATAGAATTCTAAAATTGACGAACGATGTTATGAACTGTGAAATCATTGGATTTTTACCTTTAAGACGCACAATCTTCATAATCATTATATGTCGTCAGTTACCTTCTTAAGCTACGTGGGTACCTTTCTGAATTATATCAAAATATACAATAATTTTTGTACATGGACACTTTTTAAGTGTTACAATCTGATATACGCATCACTATTCGCGCCAACTCGTGAAGCTTGACCTGGATCTACCGATTTCACCACCCAATAGAACGTGAGGGTGTGTTCCATTCGTCAACCCCTATCCATCAAATTTTGTCAGTATCTTCTCTCTCGCGCTACACGGAAAACATCTCCCGAGAGTACAGTGTTGTCGGATTGGCGCCAAGTTCCGTTTTGTTAATTGTTTTTATTATTATTATTATTATTATTATTATTATTATTATTATTATTATTATTATTATTATTATTATTGCGTTATATTTTCGTTGTTACTATTCGTGTTATTGTTACCCTGGTTAGTGCTGTGAGGTGTTATTATTGGTAATTGTTAAATGTTTTTTAAATATTCATTTACTATGTCTTCGAAGTTTGGCAACATTGTTGGTGAATTTCAGCTGCTTGATGTTTCCCCAAGTGTGCGCTCGGGAAGTAGCTCCACGAATTGTACCGAAGTTTTCCGATGTATCGGAGTTCAAGCAAAATATTTCTATCATTGGTTTAGAGTCCAAGCTTCACGACTCGGCGCGAGTACTATAGCTTTAAGACCTGGAAGATTCTGTTTACCTTTTGAGTTCAATGCCGCTGCTATCTTTTCCCATATTCTTGATTTCAATTCTGTATCCCGATAGCTTTCCAGCCTATGATTATATAGACATTCATTTTCTCGTACAAGAGGAATAAGATTTTCCAATCGGATACTGCTGTCATTCTTATCATCTGCCTCCATGGAACAAACAGTGAAAGGTTTTTGCTATAACCTGTATAAAATATACAAAAATTTGTAAATATTCTATTATAAGACTTATCCAGTTTTCTGAACTATTTATAGATAAGGGTGCCATCCCAGTTTATGCAACCATAGATTTGTAAAAATTTACAGAAGAAATATCGAATGTTATTTTGACCTTTTTTTCCGCAGAAGAGGTTCAATAATACTAATACAAAAAATATACTTTTTTTCATCAGGAAATTTAATCTTAGACTCGGGTGCAGCTGGAATTTGAATGTGCAGTAGGAACTCCTGTTCTTTCATATCTAACTGGGCTTGAACATATCATAGTCATTCTTCAACAGGTGTTTTAGCGTGCGGAGTTCAAGCATGGTCTACTTTAATTTATTCCTGCAACTCAACGTGGGATATTGGGAACCTTTTCTTAAATCATGTAGCGCAATAGCTGTAAGGCTCAAGTTATACACGAACAGCCTATACGGTTGTCTATACAATGTGTAATTATTTCAAACACGAGACAGAGCAGCTGGCGATCTCCAGTATAGCGATCACTACATTGCCAAATTTTAGAGAGAAAAGAGAAAGTAGTTGCTTCTAGTGTAAGTTTACAATTGTGACCGACAGGAAAATTTTTAGAGCCAGATTATTGTCAAGCCCCCTACCTTCGACTCTCTTAGACCCTGCCTGTTCATGTGTATCTTTTAAAGATACGCTAAGGAAATAACAATTACGAACAAGCAAAATATAAACTTGGAGTCCTTCACGTTGGTCCAAGGTTAGTGCACATGCCTTTGGTGTACGGAGTCCTGGGTTTAATTCCCGGCAGGAGACGCCCGCAGACAAACTTCAACGCATTACAGTGATTCAGAAATGAAATCTTTGAGTTTTACGTCCCACGGTTATGCCGGTTAGACTAAAGGAGACGGTGATGATGAGAGATGAGTGGAAATGGTGGAATGAAGAAAGTGGGAGGAAACGGGAGAATCCCGAGAAAACCCACGAGCACGGTGTTTGTCCACCACAAAGTTCACTTGACGGGGGCTGGGATCGAACCCGGGACCCCAAGCACCAGAGGTGAACGCTCTACCACTGAGCCACCGCGCCCCCCCTACAGTGATTCAGATTCCACCTGTAGCCTCACTGCTTAAAAGGGATGCTAAACTTATGTAAACGGATAAACATAAACTTGAAGAAGTTATCTTCATTTTTATTTCATTTCCCAATCATTGTAATAATTAAAAATAGCTTTATTTTATTTTTTTATTTATTTCTTGTAGTGTCTATAAAATTTCAACCCTTTTAGTCCAATATGAGTGTTCCAATGCTTACGATATTTCAGTAATGAAGCAAAATTCATTGAAGTAGATACATACATATAACAAAGAGCATTTGTATGATATAATACATAATGAAGAGGCTAACATGCAACAATGTACTTAAACTGTTTATTATATACAGACATTCTTGTAATTTTCTCTCGTTTTCTAACTGAAGCCTAACTAAGAATAATATTATAACATAGCTACGATATAGATGTGATACAGCTTTCATAATTTACTCAATAACAACTTGGAGAAAATACACATGGAAACGTGGAATAACGCAATATTATCAGCAGTTTGATCTTTCTTGCTTTGGTATTCGTAAACCCACGAGCTGAAGCTTTACATCCTGTAGTTACTCATGTGGCAACATTGGGTCGAGCTTTCCCTGGCATGCTGTGCAGAGATAACAGACGATCTGTCATTCGATTTGCCCCAACTCTAGTACCTTAGAAAATGTTTCTTAAGGGAGAATTACATTAATGGGTGTATATACACTTTAAGAGGGCTACAGCGTGTGAACATATACCACAAAACGATAGCGCGAAAAATATAAACCAATCTGTGATAGGTACCCAGTAAAAAGTACTAGTGCTATCTCATTGAGTTAGGGCAGGAGAAAGGCTCACGCGATAGCAGGGACAATCTGCAGGGAGAAGGGGCGTCACAAAAGGTTGATATGCTCGTACCCGAGCATAGTGCACAAATAACTTCATATAGCACAAAAATACATGCCTTACGTTTCGCACAACTTTAGAGGTACGATCCCAATATAAATTAATTAATTACACACTGGTATACGGAGTGAGATACATATCCTACATGCAACTGATACATATTCTCTATTGTGTATTTCAGATGTAAAGCATCACGAGTAGTAGCCAATACTGCACAGTGCTGCCGGATTGCGAATTCCCCTTTCCCTTCTCGCTCTTCCTCCAGCTGAGATTATGACACACAAATTGGCAACATTATTCACAATGTAACATACAGGGAGCAGACAAAAAAATCTAAAAACACTTTATATAGGACACGTAAGTTTGGCCCTCCACTGTACAACACGTGTTCCGGTTGCCGATCGTTTTTTGTTTTCAATGTGTCATGTGGACCTTCCACTTCCGTCAGCAGTAACCCATTCACCTGTGAGTGTCGTGGTGTGAAAGTGCTGCGTAAAATGGGCAACCTGACACTTCCAAAGAGGCATGATCGTTGGTGCCCATCTGGTTGGAGCTTCAGTGGCAACAGTGGCGAACATTGTAGGGGTATCGAAAGACATGTGTCCAATGTCATGAGGGCATACACAATTCATGGGCAAACGACGTCTGCAAAGCACAACAGTGGTCGAAAGACAATCCTGTCAGATAGGGACCAGACCGGAGGGCATTAAAACGGGTTGTAGCAGCTAAAAAGAAAATCACTGCAATGAAAATTACGTCTGAGCTCAATTCCGGCCTACAGAACCCGGTTTCATCGAAAACAGTGCGACGGGAACTTTATAAAATGAAAATTCATGGCAGGGCCGCTATCGATAAACCCCTGGTCACAGCAATAAATGCGAAGAGGCGCACCCAGTGGTGCAAGGACCACACGGCATGGACTCATGAGCAGTGGAAACACGTAATGTGGTCCGATGAATCGACCTTCACCTTGTTTCCAACACCGGTCGTGTTTACGTACGGGGAACACCGTCGCAGGCCTATGATACAGACTGTCTGCTCCCAACTGTAAAGCATGGGGTGGTTCTGTTACAGTATGGGCAGTCATATTGTGGTTTTCCGCAGGTCCCATCATAGTCCTGCATGGAATGATGAATGCTAAGACGTATGAGGCCATTTTGGGGGATCAGGTTCTACCCATGGCCCAAATATTGTTCCTTGATAGTGATGGCATCTACCAAGATGATTTGGCACCCTGTCACGCTGCAGAAACGGTGAAATCATGGTTTGAGGAACATGACATGGAGCTATCACACCTCCCCTGGGTCCCACAATCACCAGATCTGAACATCATTGAGCCACTGTGGTCTCAGTTAGAAAGGCGTGTTTGATCTCATTACCCTCCACCAGCATTCCTTAAGGAACTGGAGCATGTTTTGGAGGAACAATGGTACAAAATTCCACACATCACGATTCAGGAGCTGTATACGTCCATTCCACGTCGGATTCAAACTGTTTTGGACGCAAAAGGAGGCCCCACACCACACTAGGTATGATTTTCACACTTTTGCAAACGTTTTAGATTTTTTGTCCAACTCCTGTATATTACTCCAGCAAAATCTAGAATTTTGACTGTGCATCCTTGAACTATATATAGCAACTAAATTGCTTACCTGTTAACTTATTCCAACGGAACTGCTAAAGGCTTGTCTTCTCCACTACTTCCACTATCGTTTATGTCAGTTAATATTTTGTTATTGTCTCAATCTGAGACTTGTAAATGTATTATTATGGGTTCCAAAATTTCGTTCCGTCCTATTTCTTTCATGAAGTCATTTTCTTGTAATTTGTCCGTATGGTGTACAAAAGATTGCTAATCGTTTTGTGTTACGCGATCAATTTCTTCGTTTATCAGCCTTTCAACGTCTGTCAACTTGAATGTCTTATTTCTTGTTACAACTCCTCTCTTTACTTGAGCCCATATAAACTCGATCAGGCTATATTGACAGTGATAGAGTGGTAACCATACTATCTCGTGCCCATTTTCGTTTGCCAGTTGGTCTAGTTTGTACATTTTAGATTGTATTTTGAACGGCACTTAGCGCTGCAATAGCTCAATCTTAGTTTCTGTTGCCGAAAATTCAACACCTTTTTGGGTAACTATTCTACAATAGCAAATTTTCTAGTTGATGAACTTGGAATTTAATTTGTAACGACCGAATGATATGGGCCATTATCCATTATTATAATGCTACCCTCCTTTAAATAATTTAGAAATCCGTTCAAAAACCAACCCTTAAATAGCACTTGTCATTTCTTCGTGATAGTCGGAAGTTGATTTAGACTGAAATATTAACCTACTTTCAGGTATAGATTCAGTTTTTGCAGCTCCCACATGATAGACAATAAGTCTGCTTCTTTTTCCCGGAGGCACCTTCAATCCACCGTTTAGAGGAATCTTGCCAATCTGATTTATGTGAATGGTTCTGATTTACCCAAGTCTCGTCCAAGTAAAATATTGGTCTGTGTCGCCAGAAATCCGAATTCCATGCATTTTCCAAAATTTTAGTCTTGCCACCACAATACCACTCCTCTCCATTAAAAACTTACGTCTGTCGGATGCTTTCTTATACCTGAAACCTAAAGCCCGGCGTATTCTGTAAGTGGATGACTTGGAACCTGTATAGGTAATTTTGCTTTTCAATTCATTTGTGATTGTTTGCAAAGTCCGAAAATTCTCCTTGGTCATAAAAGTCAAAAACAGTCCTGCATACTACGTCCTTGTCAAAGTCATTAAGGGTTGTGAGCCTTTTGGGAGGTCCTTTGTGTTTTCTAGGAGAAAAAAAAAAAAAAAATCTGGGAGGCAGCTTTCTTGCCTCTAACGCAGATTCGTGACAGTGTGGCTCGATTTATCCCGCAAGCTTGTGCTGTTAGGCTTTGATACTTTTGAAAGTTAAGATTTTCTCCTTCTTGTGGTGATGAGTATTTCTTCAAAAAATTATAAACACAAAAAATAATTCTTCCGAGTTTGACTTCGCAGCACTTCTTTTTTAGAAAATTTCGCACTTTTACTCGGTTTGCTTTAAGACATTGTCAACTATAATTTTGGAGAAGAAATGAACTACCACAAAAGAACGCAACCCAGACACTGATGAATTCTGTTTATGGTAGAAGAGAAGTTACGTTCCTACACGGCTAGCCCCTTTGTTTCCTTATCAGTTCTCATAAACAGGGTTGGCTGGTTTAAACCAAAAAACGAAAAATGTTCGTAAAAGTGTAAGTGTTCGTAAAATCTTGATGAACACACATTTGTGGGTTATCACGTTTCACTTCGTATTATACTCAGACCTAAATTCCCCACTCAGTACTCAAAGAGGTTATGCTACAAAAGCAACTTTTGTTCTTTTTATAACTTTATGAATGTTTCTTTTGTGATTCCTTTTTATAGTTTATTATTGTTATGTAATTGCAGTCAAAGAAAAATTCTAAATATTGTTTCATTTTAACAATGTTTGCTGTTGGTAAAATACATCGAAGTGCCGCACTTTTGGGGGGGGAGGAAGAGGGTCATACAAAAATCCACCAGAGGCATTTATTGAAATCAGAAGTATCTTTGGTATCTATTTATGTATAAATGGGCCAGAACCAAAGTGGATTCAAATAATTCCTATCTTTATTCACTTTTCTTACTGATATGCAAATTAAGTCGTTGTATTTCTTTAACTTGGGACTAATAAAAGTTGAAGTAAACTAACTTGAACTAAATTAGTTCTTCTGTACTCTGCAGTATTTTGAAATTGTCCATATGTAATTCTGTATAATTCTTTCACTTGTGCAACTGTTTATTATTTTTTTATTTTTTTTATTTATTTTATTTTATTTATTTATTTATTTTTTATTTATTTTTTTTTTTTGTCCTTGTGAAATGGTTCTTAACAGTTATATTAACAAGTATGTAAAGATGAGTACAAGTATTCTTATCAGGATTCCTTCGTGAGTGAATCGGCAGACGTATCGCCAGTTAATCCTGGTTTCGTGTTCAAATAGAGGAAAATTCCTCTCGGATGTAAGCCGAGAAGCGGTTTGGATTTCGCTTTAAGCTTAGGTAACCCCTTCCAGCGTAACCCGATTGTTGTATAATAACACCAAGGCGAAACAAACTTATTTCTGTCCATATGTGACATAAATACATAGAGCAAATTATTTAAACCAAAAAAAAAAATAATAATAATAAATAAATAAAAAAAAAATAACTGGTTTAATCGAAAAAAACGGGTTTAAACCCCAAAAAAACTGGTTTTTTGGTTTTTTCAATAAAAAGCATGGTTTTTGCCAACCCTGATAACAAATAACATATTCTTGGACTTGGTCTAGGTCTCACAAAAAGAATCCATCTGATTCCTAAGCAACTCGATATGGTCGAATTTGTTTTGGGTTACGATGTTTTATGACACCATTCAGACGCCTGGTGCTATTGAATCCCTGGTACAGGAGAAAAGAGAGAATAAGTGGTCGCACATATGTAAGATAGTAAAACGTGAGGGAAAAAAAAAAAAAAAAAAACATTTCTTCTGTCGAATAAGGAAGAATCAGTTTTGACGTGAATTTCAAAACAATATTACGAATTTCCCATACTTTCTATTCTTACGATGCTAGGCTTGATATTTAATTCGCTCGCTTACTACGAGCGTATTCTCTGGGGTGTAGCCATGGGGAAAAGGGGCCCTGTCTTTTCAAACTATTTCCAGCCCCAAAATAAGGTTCATCTGTTATATGTTTATTTAATACTTAATGCAAATGAGGGACGTTTATAATAAAAGTAGATGCGGGATTCAACGCTTGTTTTACTAATTGTTTTATATGGAAACCTTTAAAAGCATGTATCATGATAACCAGCTGACATAAAAAGATGTAGTTTTCACGTATGTGTTCGTAATTACTTTCTCTACTTCCTAAACTGATCAGTTAAGGAGCTAATACAATATTTCTAAGTAGTGCCTATGGTATTGTCAAGATTCACAATAGCGCGAGAAGTCAGCATACAGAACTGCTTGTCGCGAATTGTCAACACCGCTCAAAGCCAAATGGACGGCGTGTGAAGCCAAATTAAGATCATGATCCTTACATCTGAAACACACAGTATATTGAACACTTTAGTTCTATATATATAAAAAAAATACATTCACAAGATTTTCCAATCAACACGTACTATAGAAATTTCTACCAATGCATTTATCTTGTAAACACTGTAAAATTTCCAGATATTGGGCCCTTTATTTCCTTACACGGAACAAAATCCGATATTTTTAAAAGAAGAATACATAAGTAATCAAGATATATATATGGATCTTTGACAACTTTAAGAATAATTAAAAAAAAAAAAAAAAAAACGTAATACTAACTTACGAATTAACTACGTAATAGTCCATAAGGTAGCCATGATAAACTGAATTCCTGTCAATGTAGTGTGTTGTTATGAACCGTAACAATATAGCTCTGACACATAAGGGATCCAGTAACATAAGAAGCTCGTAGTGTTTCTACTAACCTCGCTTACGCGCACACCCAGTCATTGACGCGCCTATTTATTATGGTCTCATTCCCCAAAGTACACTGGCTTCGCCCTACCCTCATGCAGGTTAGATACAATTAGTGTTTTTAAGTGATTGCCTGTCAGAGATAGTTTTCGTCGTTTTTACGGCATATATCAGCATCTATACTTAGACTCATAACAGTTGAGCCGTTTTAAAGCGAACCTTCACGCAAGAGTGCAACTCCTCCCACAGAAATAATTTATAAGGTACTAGGCGTGCATTTCCTGAGGAAACAATACGTAAATCATGAATTCATGCACGGATGCCTAAACTGGAATAGCACACAAACAAGTTGTATTTGTATTGGTGCAGATTTTGAGTTGACTGCTGAATCGCCGGACCAATTTTAGGAAATTTACCGGGTGAATTGGAGAACTTATTTAAGTTTGTGAGGAAGAATGAGTGAAAGTCAGGTAAGGGGAACAGTAATTGTTAAGAAAGTGGTTGTTTTTGAAGTAGTACACAACACTGCATGTGGAGGCGGGTGAACTATTTCGCGGAGAGGTACACTTGTTTTACTATACGGATCCATAGATTATAGAATGTAAAGAAACATTTGGGCAAGTCTTTAATTTGCTCATTTCATGGCGAGAACAAAACCCAACCAACCCCTGCGGGGCTTCTAACCCGTTCCTACTAGTACTACTACTACTACTACTACTAAGTACTACTTATACTATGGATCCGTATAATAAAATTGCATGTCTAATAACGTAATCTAACGTAACTTAATGCAATCCAACAAAATATAATCGTACATAAAATAATCCAATAAAATACAACGGTACATTTTGGTCCTTTCGATTTTCAAATTGGTCCGGCGATACAGCAGTAATGCCCAAATTTACTGTACAGATCCATCAATTTGTAAAATTTACAGAACAAATTTGTAATAACATCTTCAATAGACAAGTATGTAAATAATCAAAATATGTTGTGTTCTTATCTGTGAGAAGCGGAACTATGCAAAAATACATTCGCCCATACAGTAGACATTACTCACACTAAACAAAGTGAAATAAAATATCTGAAGTCCGTGTAAACTTACGACACAAACCAAAGAAGTGTCCGAAAATTGAGGGATCTTAATAATTCTGAAATCTACATTAGTAATGTTATATTACGATGGGAAAGTATATCGGAAAGTATAATATCACTGAAAGTGTATCGGGATATTATTTATAACGTCTTTATGATCTACAATTACATACTCCAACACGTAAGGTACATGTTCTTATTTCATATAGACCTAGAGTGTTCTGCAGTTTCCATGTTTGTATAAATACTTATCGTCCCTAACGCGGATGATCTCTACGAACGCACTACCTCACACACCGCCCGAGCCACCCTGCTGCGCTCCTGCCGTGACTCAGGAACTTTCGTGGCTTTCAGTGAAAAAGTTGGTTACTGTCTTTTGTACCATAGTTCTTAACGTGTACGTAAACTGAAACCCTCCTGAAGTGAATTTTCATACCAAGAGACAAGTTCACACCTCAAAAAATAATTGTTTAACATACAGAGAGTCAATTTACTGAAAATAATTATATATGCAATGAATTTTAGGTATTCATCCATACAGTAAATTGCGCCTTCTTAGTTGTTCAACGCAATTTATAATTAAATACTATGGTGAACAAAAACAAATATCGCCAAACCTAAACAAATGGCCACTAATGAAATATAATATGAACATTTTCTCTGTGGTATGAATTTTCTTTGGCATGAAAGAAGATGCGTCTAAACACTATATTATTACTCTATGAATAAATGGATAAATAAATAAATAAATATGATGCGAACTTCGAATATTTGAATACTGGCAGCAGAAACTTTTAACACATTCTTCTTCTTCTTCTTACAAAAGATAGTTAGGTATACACATGTAACCACTGTACATTTTCTTGACGTGTTCGTCGGGTGCACCAGACTCGTCTTTTGTGCTAAAACTGTGATTAAAAATTGATTAGAATGGAATTCAGATAGAAAGAAGCCATTAGGTTGTTTGTTAAGACGGTTGAAGTAATATGAATTGAAACTTATGTGGAGTAGATTGACTTAGATAGATAGATATAAATAAATAGATAGATAGATAGATTCCAGTATCTAGCAAAAACTTATGAGCTTATTTCCCATTTGCAGGTTGCCAATATATATTTATATGATAAACACGCGTAAAAATGATTTTTTTTGAAGTTGTACTATTAAATAAGTTCTTAAAGTTTTATGAAGTTCACATTCAAAGATTCCAATATAATGCACCTGGAAATGATTGATGATTATTGATCCAAATAGATAATTCTGAATTGATTGTATCTGTTATGTCATAATAGATATTGCGGGGAGATACTTTAAAATCTATTTTAGTTCCTTTAGTACAATCTTTTTTAGCAATCATGTTTATTATGTTGTTATTTTCAATGTTTACGTGCGCCTTTATGAATGTAAAACTATTATAATAGTGTTTAGACATAAGACAATAGAAATATTTATTATTTAATAAAAATCTATGTTGCTCTAGTATTCCAGTCAGTTGTAGATAGAGCAGTTAGTAAGCTTAATGAATCTGTACATATAAGAGCCTTAGGCCGCGCCTCCATTGCTTCCGAATGCGATTGCGAATGCGAATGCGAATTTCCCAGCACGTGTAAATAAATTGGAGTGCCTCGACTAATAACGACCCGCGAATTGCGAAAAGATGCGAATGCGAACGATCCCAACATGCTGGGATTGTTCGTCCGAATTCGTGCGAATGGAGAGTCAGTCATCTGCAGAGAAATTGAGCGCTATGTGAGAGAAGATAGTTTGTTTTGCGTGAAAGCAGACGACGTGCGAGGTGCGGTGATAAAAATAAAAATAAAAATGGAAGTACTGTAGATGTTGATGCTTTAATAAATTGTGTTTTTGATAACGTTCCATTGTGGATCCAAGCTCATCCAGATTACCACAAACGACACGTCGTGAACAAATTATGGGCAGGTGTACCGGTAAGTAAAGAACTTGGAGTGGAAGATATGTATAATTTTCTTTGTTTTCTCTTTAAAACATGAAGATTTAATTAATACACGAACCGCAACTTTTTATTCAATTTATATTTCTTCTTTGTTCCTCAAATAATGATTTTACGAATACATGTAATTATTGACAAATATGATTGAAATAGCAAAAATGGGGTTTTTACTCATGGAGAAAATTTTCTTAGAAATTGGTTGATTTTGGAATCTCTAATTTTATTTAGTTAATTTATTTTAAAGTGAAAATAGCGGTTACCACAGAAGCATAATAATAATAGGAGAAACATTCACTCTATTTTTACAAAAAGGAAATTAATAATAATAATAATTATTATTATTATTATTATTATTATTATTATTATTATTATTATTATTATTATTATTATTATTATTATTATTGCTCTAAAAACTTAAAGATATGAGTTTTCAAGCAAAAATATTTCACATTGAAGGTTTGAAAGAGACATGGCAACTTGATTCGCATGCACAGAACTTCGGATGTAGTAGAGGCACATGAATTCGCAGTTCGCATTCGCATTCGCATTCGCGTTCGCAGTCGCATTCCGATGCAATGGAGGCGCGGCCTTAGTTATGATGGTCCTTATGGAGAGTCGTTTGACACATGATTAGTCAGATACGCCATACTAAAGAGTTTGACTAACATGTTTCCTGCAGTACTCAAGCTTTTAGCACAACGCTAATCATACGTCAAAACGACAATGAATAAGGCCTAATATGTTTATAATAAGAGCTTGTCGTACAGCAAATATTTCCTCATCATCATATTGTATAATAAGAAGACGTGTATATTGTATAATAAGAAGACATGTGTATATTGTATAATAAGATGTCACAAGGGCATCCAAAGATATTTTTAGTTATAAACAAAATTTTCATTTTATATAAATTTGTTGTATAATGTATATCGTGTTATGGGTAATTTAATGTATAAAACGTATTTTGCTATCATATTATTATTTTATTATATATGCTTTTTAAAGTGTATTACGATAAAATTGAGATAATATTATTATGTTATTATATATGTATTTTAAAGTTTATTGCCATACAATGATGGAAAACTGTAGGGTCTAATTACGCTCTTGCCTGTTGTTTATCCGAAATAAATTAAATAAATATTTACGTAATTGACATTTTGTCGTTAGCGAACAGTCTGCTGTATATATGGCTGCTCCAACATTGGCATTCGGATATTTGGATGCACCATTCTTCATAAAAGTACATTCTTCTGTACATTGTTGAATATGTTTCTGCCAGATATGTTGATAGAGTAGATTTTGAAGTTCTACATTTTCAATCTTGAGATACGTAGGTATAATGGCTTTGATATTTACCAAATTTACAGAATTGCACAAAACATAGCAAGGAACAGATGGAACTTTATGAATGTATGAGTTTATTTGTTATTAAGATATGCTTGAGCAATCCAGGGTATATTTCTAGTATAGAGTTTTCCTTTGATGCAAGAGGAATTCTAGTTTCTGGAATTTATATACAATTGGAGATTTCGATTTACCAAAATTATTAAAAATTAAATCTTTGTTTTACGTCCCACGATTATGCCGGCTAGGCTAAACGAGACGGTGATGATAAGAAATGAATTAAATGGTGGAATGAAGAAAGTGGGAGGAAACGGGAGAACTCCGGGAAAAAAACCAATACACATGGTATTTGTCCACCACAAATTACCAAAAACTTTTGAGCATAAACTTGTAGACTAATTTAAGCAGCAATATTTGTAACGGAATACAGTTAGATTCACGTAAAAGAGCTAATTTGGTTGTTGGTTGTGACAAGACTACTTAAGCTACATTGAATAAAATTTGTTCCATCTTGTTATAATGTTTGCCAATGTTATTATTAAAAAGTTTTCGTAAATTAATTTAGCTAATCGTTGTTTAAGAATTGTAACTAATGTAAAGACAGGGGCGGTCTAGAGTCTCTAGGGGCCCTGCGCTACAGGAAGTTAGGGGGTCTTTAAAAAATAGTGCACTTGCGTATGTTATTGAATTATTATTGACTCATTAAGGTAAAGTTACGTACCATATTGTTTTCAAAGAGTTTTATTTTAATAGCAAACCTCTACAGTAGGCTTACACTTTCTAATTACATAAATTATACCAAAATTCTGTAAAAACAAATTTTCCTTACTTTGATCAATGATATAAGGTAAGTAACTAATGTCACGGTACGCCAAAATTCAGTAATATTTTTAATATCAAAATTCATTCAATTTTATTAATTGGCTAAAAAGAGAAAAATTAAAGTATTGTTTATAAATTAACTTGTTGTGAGAAATTAATTAGGTTGCAGACAGACAGATTATAACATCAGATTACATACTGCTTATGATTGTTGTTTTCATGAAGTAACAGACACGAGTCTGCAAGTGTCACAAGAATATAAACAAATACTGAAGCAACAAGAAAAATGTAAACTCTGTATAAATTTGTATTCACAATTACACATTATCAAAATTAGGTAAAATTGTGAAAATCGCAGACGTAAACTGTCTGGAGAATTTGGTCAATGAGAGAAAATGCAGAAACTGCGATTTCAGCACAGTTTCAGCACAGAGATGTATGAGCTGCAGAATTCGGTAAGAGAACAACAAAATTCGTCATAATGAAAATTAAGATAAAAAGGTAATGTTGGACTGAATGAGGATCAGTCGCAGGAGATACGTTATTTGATCAGTATCTGAGGATCAGTCGCAGGAACTACGTTAGTTGTTCAGTTCTTGGAATCCCATCTGGAGAACAACAGCGATTCCAGTGGACATCCATCCACTGTGTGTGGGACATCGACGACGAACTCCGTGTCCAGGAGTTCGACTCCAGTTTACAACGAGGTATGTAGTAATGCATCTCTGTTACTCTCAAATTGACTGATTCGCCAACAGGTTTATTAATGTGATCTAGCTATTTTACTTAAATCTACATCACAACATCCGACACCTAACTCTACTTAAACTATAAGACAATAAATGCATAATTTAAAGCTAAACGCTCATATTCTAATTTATTTAATCTCCTTCGCATATTAATTATTGATATAGTTGACAAAGGCTCTTGCGAGGGGATTGAAGTGGTGGAGGCGACCTTAGGTTCGATCCCTGGGACGATACAAGTTGATATGTCAGCTCTAATAATAACAGCCTAGTTAAAGTGTTTTTCAACAACCTATTGTCCGCCTAGTGATATTTGTTGTCATGGTCGAGATGCTGCGAGGCTTACGCCTTTGTAATGATAATGAGGCAGTGTTAGTTAAACCATAGTCCGTTGGTTCGGTTCCCGGGTTGTTTCATAGTTGTAGCAAATAAATTATCTACAAAGGACATGGTAAAAGCGACTGTTGTGTCGATAGTAAAGAGTAGTATAGTCACTAGGCTATAAGCATGGCTATAGGCCATAAGGGTAAATTAACCCGCACCACCCGCCCTTACAGGGTGATAGAATTAGGCTCACTACTATTAGAAATGTTGTTACTAACGCAGCAGTGCTGTCACCATTGCTGTTCATCCAGCGAAATGCTTGGATGTTATGATAAATATTCACCGCATTTAGATATGTAAATAGTAGATAACAAACTCATCAAATGTATATAGATTTTAGTAATTATAAGTTTTAATATTTATAGTATGGGATTAGGTAATATTGAATTAGTTTAGTAATATTATAAATAAATATAGTTATAGTAATTGTAAGAATAGGTTAATTAGTGTTAAGAATAGTTATAACGATAAGTTAAGTCAAAGGGTTAAGGAGTTTTATATTAGTATTTAGATTAATAATTAAATAGGTTTAGTAAATTAATAATAGCACTAAAAATGAATTTTAAAAAAAAAGTGAATATTGTAATTTAATTTACCAAGTAAGGTGTCGTTACGGCACAATAAACATAAATTGTTAAATAAATGAGGATTTAAATTTTTAAATAAGTCTAAATAATGTGATAATGGAGAAGAATATAATTATGAGTAAGAAGCTATCTACGGAAAAAAAGAAGAAGAAAAAAAGAGGCAAGATAGAATGAAATTTAAAAAAATGAGTGATGAAATTAAGGTTTAGTGATTAGTTAGTTAAAATTAGTAAAGATATTGACATAATTAGGCAAACATCTTGAAAGAGAATGATCTAGGTAGGTAAGAAATCACATTCTCGTGATGGTGAATTGGGCGTTTACCAGACCTCTCACGAAAATTTTTATTTATAAATAACACATAAGTCTTCGGCGGCATTAAGGCGGTACAGATAAGGAAAGAGTTACCCACTTGTCGTTCTACAAAGCGGTGAAAATTTTTTTTTGTTGTGAATCTGACCTATTTAGCCAAGGATCTTGAGAGAGAAAAATTTTGAATTTTTTTTTAAATATTAAAATTTAGGCGTAGTAGTAAAAGATAAAGTTTAAATATTAAGAAATTAGATGTTTAAGAAATATAGAAATAGAGGAAATAGGCTTTCTATCTAGCTTTTAAGTTAGAATAGTTAAGATCTAGGAATAGGAAAAGTAGAAAATAAACTAATCACGAACACTTAATTCAGGAATGAGAGTGAGAAGGAAAGAGGAGAGAAGGATAGATCTGGAAAGAGAAAGATGATAAAAAAATAGATAAGATAATATAGATATTGATAGCAAATTTAATAGAAGATTAGAATAATGTATAGTTAATCAAGGATGTGACAGTCAAGATTATGATTAATTTTGAAGAATATTATAACTGAAAATGACGATTATTATTATTATTATATTATTATATTATGATTATATTTTATTAATGTTAATAAGAAAAAAAGAAGAAAGCTAGCTTAATAAATAAGTAAGCAAGAATATATACTAGTTGTAATAATGAAAAGTAAGCAATAGAGAGCTATAGCTATAGAAATAAGAAATAAATGAAGTAAGCTTACTAAGAAAAATATAGGGGAAAAATAAGACTTGGCTATATCCAGTCTACAGAGTGACCCTTAAGTGTTATAGAACATTCAGAGACAGATTGAAGAATCATGTTTATAGAAATGATCATAGATGCCGTTTCAAAGTTTAGGCCATTTGGCAAATTAATTATTATTTAGTATTATTAACATTATATTATTATTAAGATTATGATTATATTATATTATTAATTATTATTATATTATTAATTAAAACCCGAAATTGACGATAACTTGAATAGTTTTTATGTTGCAAGGCCAGCGACTAAAGACGTTGAAGTTAATGACCAAGAATTGAGAATTATAGAGTACGATATATGTGCTATTGATTATTGATATAACATCTAAATATAATAAATTATCAATTTTATTGATATACCCGATTTTGTCAAAATAAATAAATAAATAGATAATAATACATTTTGGAGTATGAAGAAGAGTGGAAATTTGAGTTGTAATATTATTAAATAATTTTTGAAAAATTAAATAAATAAATAAATGAATAGTAATAATAAGTGTTCTAGAAAAACACCAAAAGTTAAATAAATAAGTTAAGTAGCTGTATTCAAAATGGTATTTGTAGATGAAATTGCGAGGAGGGCCGCAATTTACCTTCAAAAGCCCAATCCCAGATTCGAGGAAATACGAGTCTGCATCGATCAAATCCCTAATCTATAAATATATTTTGTTTACAGTGAATAGTAATAAAATAACTAACTTAATAATAAGAATAACTAAATGAATAGGTGACGGGACACGTAAATAATAATAGTAATAAAAACATTTTTGATAAAATAAGAAATTTGTCGAATTATAAATAAAGTATAGCTTTAGTAAATAATAGCAAGTAATAATAAAAAAATAAAGTTAGGTTATTTACCAATAACAAGTAGAGGATATTTATATAATGGTGAAGGATGAAAAAACACAGTAACACACGTAACATTATCGCACAACACATAATTAAAAATGCACATTTTTTTAATAAAATGATCACATTGATAATAGGTGAATTCATGATTTGAATAATGAGATTGTATTATTGCATAAATCTTAGTGCAGTAAATCTTAAGATTAAACCAAGTGGACATGGTTTGACGTGGAACGATATGTGTTTGAAAAGGACGTTCTCAGATGTAGAACGGATGCATGAGTTGGTCAAGGTTGAGCGGAAACGAGAGAAGGAGAAGAAGAAAAATTAATTTTTGCAAACATCAACAGTTTAATATAAAAGCGTTGACACAGAGTTGACACTGAGTTGCCAACTCAGTAACTCAATTTAGGTCAAGTTTGTTGAAACAATGGTGCTATTTTAGTGTTGGTGTATTGGTGTGTTTGATGAAATCAATATAGAATAATAGTGAAAGTGCGTAAAAATATATTATTGTGTGTGTGAATGTATACTTTAAATGTGAATACATCGTTATGAAGTTCCCTAAGAAAGGACTTAGGATGGAAACAATTGTTAACGTGTTGATAAATGTTGAAGGCAGTAAAGACTTCAAGTAGTTCTGTGTTACAACGGTAGATGGCAGGTAAATGCAGTGGACTGCTATCTAACATATTTTGATTCATATAATGAAAAGGACTAATTGGACTTTTGAAAAAAACCGTGAGAATTTTAACCATCAATTTTTTTTGAATATTACAATTTTGGCTTTCAATTTTAAAATTATATCTGTAATCTGTTATATGAATTAATAATTTGGAAATTTTTGTATACAGGAAGTTCTCCAAAAGCCGATCTTATTCATAAGATCTAGTCGTCATCGGAGGTGCCTCAGTTTAAAGTGGGGGCGTGTCACGGTACGCCAAAATTCAGTAATATTTTTAATATCAAAATTCATTCAATTTTATTAATTGGCTAAAAAGAGAAAAAGTTAAGTATTGTTTATAAATTAACTTGTTGTGAGAAATTAATTAGGTTGCAGACAGACAGATTATAACATCAGATTACATACTGCTTATGATTGTTGTTTTCATGAAGTAACAGACACGAGTCTGCAAGTGTCACAAGAATATAAACAAATACTGAAGCAACAAGAAAAATGTAAACTCTGTATAAATTTGTATTCACAATTACACATTATCAAAATTAGGTAAAATTGTGAAAATCGCAGACGTAAACTGTCTGGAGAATTTGGTCAATGAGAGAAAATGCAGAAACTGCGATTTCAGCACAGTTTCAGCACAGAGATGTATGAGCTGCAGAATTCGGTAAGAGAACAACAAAATTCGTCATAATGAAAATTAAGATAAAAAGGTAATGTTGGACTGAATGAGGATCAGTCGCAGGAGATACGTTATTTGATCAGTATCTGAGGATCAGTCGCAGGAACTACGTTAGTTGTTCAGTTCTTGGAATCCCATCTGGAGAACAACAGCGATTCCAGTGGACATCCATCCACTGTGTGTGGGACATCGACGACGAACTCCGTGTCCAGGAGTTCGACTCCAGTTTACAACGAGGTATGTAGTAATGCATCTCTGTTACTCTCAAATTGACTGATTCGCCAACAGGTTTATTAATGTGATCTAGCTATTTTACTTAAATCTACATCACAACATCCGACACCTAACTCTACTTAAACTATAAGACAATAAATGCATAATTTAAAGTTAAATGCCTAGATTATAATTTATCAATCACCTTCGCGTGTTGAAATACAAAATCCTACTAAGTAGGTTGGTGGAGAGATTAGTATAATTTATTCCTGTCTACTTTGGATAGTAGATGGAAGGAACTAGTATCGTGTCACTAAACAATTACATCCCTGCTTTAAAGGCACGACACGATATCGGGTTGACACTAATAAATACTACTAGGAATACTTTATACTTTTCTTACTTTATTACATGAACCTTACAATATGAAGCTTACTCCTAACTTTAAAATAGTGATTTTGCATAGGCGTATAAAAATCCTATAAATATCAAATAAATATATAAAAATTGGTACGTATTCTACTTAGATTCACTTAGAAAACATTTCAAAACTACTGTATCAACCTGTAAGATTATTATGTTTGAATATCTAATATTGTATTCTGTTGATGAAGAATATTGACATAGTTTGAATACAATATTTACTAACATAGAAAAGAAGTCTCCTTCCACCTAGATCAAGTTTATAGGCCTAACGCCTAAATGCTTCATTAAACTAATAACCTTTTTCTAAGTTCCTCACTCATTACTGCTGCTTCATCTATAATCAAATTTTTATCTAAATTTATAAACAAGTCTCGTTCTACATTCATAAAAAAGTAGCTTAGATGTTAGACATTAAACCTTGGTTTAGCGAAGATCTTAATCTACTCTTAACAATTTTAAGTTTTGTAAAGGTCCTTTCGGAGGATACTTGCGTACAAGGCAGAGTTAATATAAACTTGTAAGCTGTATATGGATACGTAGGGTTTGCGCACAAAACAAGATTTGTAGCTGTCTTGTCTCGAAAATGTGCTGTAAAAGTGATGTCTCGACTCGAAAAATGTAAATTTCTCTAATGGAAAAGCTGTGTCTTGACTCGAATTTTGTCAGGAAAATCTTGTCTCGACTCGTCTCGTGCGCATCTCTACGGATACGTAAAAATTCCAGATTGTGACAGCACGAAAACAATATTAAAGGCACATACTATGCATCTAGAACATATCTTCTTCATTGAGTAGTTAACACAGTTCTCTTCGCCTTCTTCTGACTCTGAACCGTCATTGTCTTCTTAGTCGTCATTTGTTATTCACATCTTCTATTTTCTGTCGTACTGCTCAGCAAACTGTTTCAGCTCTATTATAAGAGCATTTCTATCAACTTGGGTTAGGTGACAAATGGTGAATTCCTCAATATCTTCGATTTCAGGGAACTTTTTGGATGAAGCCAAGAAGAATCTTTCAAAATATTGTTTGGATTAAATCTTTTTCAATACTTGACCTAGTACAATCGATAATACAGAAATATATTACTTTAAATTTCTGAACTAGAGTAATTTCTGAAACTACGTACATCTTTCACTTTTTAACCAAGCATTTTTTCTTCTTCGAAATTCTCTTGTCATCGAAGTCCAGTGAAGCTCTACCTCATCCACATCCTCTAAATTACTATTCATGGCAATTGCATACTTTTTGATTTATCAAGCAAAAATTCAAAGTGTTCTGGCCTCCATGGCACAACAGTTCCGATGGGCTATGGCCTGGCAGCGGGCTTACTTTAAACTCAGGGATGCATAATCAGCGCTACGACACCCAAAGTCTTTAATGTTGACTTGCTAGACAGGAGTCCGCTACATCTTAATTCAGGACCCCAATTGTCCTCACGATACTGGGTCAATACCAAAATTTTTGAATGTATCCACTGGAAATCGAAGCCGGGACCATGTGCGCCGTAGCCACGCTCTTTCACCATTCAGCTAAACACAATACTTACAAGCGAATATGTTTTTAATTTCCAATGTTACTTGTATTTTGACAATTCACAGAAAAATGGGACCAAAATTGCTACTAATCTAAAATTTTACAATTTTTTTGTCACATAAGAAACGAATAACAATACAAATAATCAGTACGGAATAATAAACGGGTTCAGCAGCCCTGATGCGTTCCATCGCTTGCACTGTCGCTGTTATTTACTGAGCACCAGTAAGTTACAAAAGTTTTATATTTTAGGTCTAAATTGCAAACATGAGGTAGTGCGAACGAGGTATAGTCTACAGTTTTGACACATCCTATGCTCGAATGCGATGGAATAGTATCTAAAAGTATGTAACCGTTTTTAATGCCAACCAAAGGATTATCATTTTGTTCCTGGGGGGCCCCAAAGCTCAGGGCTCTCGGCAATTGCCGACCGCCCCTTCGTAAAGGGATTAATGCTCCAGTTTTTTTAAGCTCGACATTTTCTCAACCGTAAATATTTATCTGAGTCCTGTAGATGTTGCATGTGTTGTATTGTATTTATTTTCATCCTTTTTCATACAAATTGTTCACAACGTGAACGTATGAGTTGGACACGTCATAAGAACACTGAATGTGTACATATGTATACATTTAGATCTACATGCAATATTAAAATAGTGTGAATTTATGTACAAAAAAGGTACAATTTTTCATTATTCTAATTTACATACATCGATATAAAACAACAGTTAATAAAACCTTACATTATAGATATACAAAATATATATACTTTAAACCTTATTTACTACAGGCGAGATATTCTTCTACAGAACAGAAACAGTGCTCGAGTAGGTAGGACTTGACTGCTTTATTGAAACCAGATGTTTTGTTTTCTAAAGTGGAAGGAAGCTTGTTATAAATATTCACTGCCATAGGAAATGTACTATTCTTATGTACTTTTAAACGTGAGGACTCTACATGAAGATCAGACGCTTGTCTTGTATTATGCATATGAATATCTGAGTTCAACCGGAAGCTGCTTGTATCTATCTGTATATCTTTTCTTACAAATTAGAAGTTCATATATATATAAACATGGAAGAGGTAAGATTTCAAGAAATTTAAAAAGAGGTTTACAAGAAGTTCGAGGTTTACTTCCGGTCATAAACCTTAAAG
The DNA here is from genome assembly GCF_964235325.1 of Thermobia domestica. NCBI lineage: Eukaryota > Metazoa > Arthropoda > Insecta > Zygentoma > Lepismatidae > Thermobia > Thermobia domestica. Next base: position 14,991,739 of record NC_137455.1, read on the forward strand.
CTCTCTTTTGTAAAACGAATATGGAATTTAGCAGTGCAGTAGATCCCCATAATATAATACCATATTTCAATTTAGAATGAAAAAGTCCAAAATAAGTTGTGAGCAGAACATGCTGACTGACACTATTTCGTAAAAGCTTTAACATGTAACAGGTTTGAGCCAATTTACTAGATAATTTTTGAATGTGAATTTTCCAATCTAATGTATCTGACACCAAAAGACCAAGAAATTTTATACCCGAGACGTAATTCAATGATTTGCCGTTAATTGTTACACAAGGGCGTTTTCTTATCTCGTTTTTTACTACGTGAAAGTACATGCACCAAGACTTTGTTGTGTTTAGTATTAGTTTATTTCTATCCATCCAGTCAATGACGGCAGACATGGTGGAATCTACTGCATTACATAACTCAACGTAAGTTTCACCAGTTACTAATATATTTGTATCGTCAGCATACAGATCAATTTTAGCAGAGTCTAAACATTGTGGCAAATCATTTATATATATTAAAAATAGAATAGGGCCTAAGATGGAACCTTGAGGAACTCCAAATTTTAACTCTTTGGTATCTGAATAACATTTGCTTACTCCCTGAGTTTGACAGTTAATTTCAACAGTTTGCCTTCTGTTGGAAATATACGATTTAAACCAGTCATAAGCATTTCCCCTAATACCATAATCTTGCAATTTTTTAAGTAAAATTTGATGATCAATTGTATCGAAAGCTTTGCTAAGATCAAGAAATATGCCGGTTGTATATTTCTTAGCGTTTATTGAATTTAAAGCAGAATAGATAAAGGAGTAAAGAGCAGTTTCAGTAGACTTATTTGATCTAAAGCCATTTTGAGCAGGAGATATTAAGTTAAAATTATTTAGAAAGCTAACTAGTCTTATATACATAAGTTTTTCAAAAAGTTTAGAGAAGGTAGACAGACATGATATTGGTCTATAGTTCGATGTAAGATCTTTCTTGCCACTTTTATAAGGGCTTAACAACTGCTAGCTTCAATGCCTCTGGAAAAACGCCACTACTAAGAGTTATTTACTATGAAGCATAAGATATCAGCAATTTCATAGGAGCATTGCTTTAGAATTTTATCAGGAACTTCATCATATCCTGAAGAACTCTTATTTTTCATTTTCAGTGTAGTATTTAAGATTTCCTGACTAGTTACTGGGTGCAAGAACAATGATTTTTCGAAAATATCGTTGTGTCTACTAACGTATTGTTTGCTAGGTAGTTTATTGTTCGCGTTATTAGTGATAAGCTTTTCCACTTCATTCGTGAAGTAATCGTTAAAAGTATTTGCAATTTCAGTCGGATTTTTAATAATTTTATTTTGACAAGAAACGCTAGTTATCTTAGAGGAGGGTTTTCGTTCCCCAGATTCTTTCCGAATAATTTGCCATGTAGCTTTCATTTTATTGGAAGCTTTCCCAATGTAAGTATCATTCTCTAACATTTTTGCCTGTTTTATGACCTTATGTAAAACTCGTCTGTACATTTTGTGGTATCGTTTAAACACGGGAGTACGGCACCATCGGGATAGTTGATGTAAATAGCGCATTTTTTCTAGAGAAACCTTTATTCCAAAAGTCTTCCACTTCGAACTGACATTTACCGATTTATTTATCTTAAATTTTTGTTTAGGAAAAGCAATATTAAAATAATGAGTAAATATACATAAAAAGGAATTAAATTGGTCGTTAACATTACATTCAATATAAACATCTTCCCACGACTCAGTTTTCAACAAGTATCTGAAATATGCCACGTTAGTGGGTGTAAATGAACGCCGTTCAGACCATTCCACGCCCACGTTTGTATTCTTATTAATTATTTCTGTGTAAAAATAGAGAAGTTGAGCATTATGATCAGAATAGCCTAGGTTTAGTACATCAACATGAGATACGAAATCATCACGTGGAATTATAATTTGGTCAAGAGCAGAGATTCTTGTTTTGCCTATTCTGGTAGGAGTATTGACGATAGGTTTCAGATTAAATGATGTGCAGAGCGAAATGAGATCTTCTTTTTCTTTGCTATTACTTAGTAAAAAATCAATATTAATATCACCACAAATTACTAACGACTTTTTAGAGGACGAGAATTCCGATATAAGCCTTTCTAATTTATTCAAAAAGTCATTGACATTACTGTCTGGCGTGCGATAGAGACAGGTAAGTATTAAATTATGATTTTGATTCCAATTCAGCTTTTTATCGAGATGTAATCTTAAATATTTGATAACATTTTCTGACAAGTTTAATATTTATATTGTAGGTAATATTGAGGTATAGTTTTCTTTCTAGTGAAGATTATAAATTTCGTTTTACGCCAACTTAGCTGAGGACCATTATTCTGCATCCAAGTATTGATTTTATGGACATTCATTTCCATTTTAGGTATACTCTGTTCTATCTCAGAAGCTGGAACACTAATGATGACGTCATCGGCGAATTCAACGAGGCCATTGAGTATTTCTCGTAGGCATCGCGAATTCAATAAGTGCTACTTTATATCCAATGTTGCAGCTGACTTGAAAAATTCATAACGTCAAGTTTCTTTCTATTTCGAGGAATAAGGATCTTTTCTAAAAGGACTAGCTCAGGATAGTAATGCTCCCGGAAGTAGGAACGAAAAACAAAATTCTGATTGGTTGGCGTTATCCATTTCTTGCCACGTTGCATTCAAATAGCAGAAATCAAACGATTGTTGTTGTCCATCTTCGTGGCTGAGTGGGCTAGCGCTATATGCTAATAACGAAAATCTCTTTTGGCGTGAGTTCACACCCGGCCCGAGGAGTTTTTTTTTTTACATTTTGATAACATTTTTTACATTAAAATAATATGAAAATAATACTCAAAAAAGTGATTTACTTACTTTTGTGCAGATAAGTAGTAGTAGTAGTAGGAACGGGTTAGAAGCCCCGCAGGGCTCGTTTAGTTCCCCTTGTACTCCATGATATAAATTTTGTGACCAACTTAAAACAACTGGCTAGAATAGCGCGTAAAACAGCTGGCTAGAGTAGCGCACGAAAAAACGTACTTCCAGGATCATTACTCTCCCGAGCGGGTCGTTATCTAAACCCATGTTAGTAATAATTCATTGGGTTTTATATATAGTCGTATCGATTTAGCCCAGTCGATCTCGCCACTAATATTGCTTTGTATAAATGTTATAGTATTAAGTTACCAGTCCACGTGGACGATAAGCCTGTTCCAGTGGCGTAGCAGCTACCCCCGCAGTGCGGGGGGGCCCGAAGTCTTGCGATGAATAAAGATTTAAAGAAGTAGAACTTCAACCTTACTTCTGTCGGCTTTACAACTAGGGCCCCTTCTCTATACTTTGCGGGGGGGCCGCAAAAGTGTGCTACGCCACTGGCCTGTTCTAAGTAAAATTGATTTAAAATTAGAATTGTAAAAATAGTGGGGATACAATCTGGAAAAAGGAACGTCAAAATTAACAAAAGATCAAATTCAGGAAACAAGTTCAGACGGAGTAATAGGGCTAAATACCCAGACGGTCGGAGGAAAAAAGTTGGAGAAAAGTAAGAAATATGGAATGAAAAAAGAAAAAGCGTAAAAATGAAGGGGATATATGTACGAGTAAATGTAGAAAGAAAAATGTAAATGTAGTACATAGTGACGGATCCATGGGGCAATTGATCCCCCCCCCCCCCCAGAAGAGCAAAATGTTTTTAATTTTATATAAAAATAAAACCCATCCCAGAGTTAGGAGCTCTTAAAAGTAGCTCTAAGTAGCAGTATTACACCCCGCCCCCAGAAGCCCGTCCTCGATCCGCCCCTGGTAGTACATGTGTGAAGACAATTCTATTTTACACCCTTTCTCTTGACAATATTACAGTAATACCTTGGGCACACGATTGCGGTCACTGACGAACTCTTCCATACAATGATTAGTTTGAAGGCTTCCAGCTGTGCAATGTCGGAATAGATTGCTACTAAGGTATCCACCGTAAATCCCATTCCGTAATAGTTTGGGTAAGCGCAACACAAAATCTGCTTTCTAAGGGGCCTTGCCAAGCTACAAGAACTTGTAGCTGTCAAAAAAAATCTTGAAACCCTAACATATTTCACCATGTAAACAGTCTTGAAAGGGGCACACATTTTTTTTTTCGTCTTGCAAGGAGTTAAACCATGTGCAACTTACTGGGACGTCTTGCTTGCTACCTGCTATCGCCCTCTCGCTGACACAAAGGAAAAACCAGTTTCGCCGCTTCCGAAACAACGGATTCTTTTGGACAGGGAGGGGAAGTGCGTCAAAATACGTTTTTAATGAAGAGGTTCACTGTTTGTCCACTAGAGTGCAGTGCTGCATGGGTGAAGATAATCTACCTTTCTTGCTTTCAGAAAGTTGTAACATCTAAACAGTAAATAGAAAGTTCGGGCTGCATTTTTTTTATGACAGCTACAAGCTCTTGTAGCGTGACAATGTGCCTTTAGCTAATTATAATAATTTTGAAAGTATTAGAAATTCTACATATGTCACGGATTAATAGTATATATACCCTTTTCGGGTTTAGTTGTCTTAAATTTAACAACTAAATAAATTTACCGAGTAGTTATATGGGATTTAGTTGTAATATTAATATTCTCTGCATTATTTTCCTTCAACTTAAATATATGGCTTGTTACTATGACTGTACCTAGTCTAGCCATAAAAACTGTTACAAAATCTCACGCACGCTGTACATCCGGGGGAAGAGGAAAGAACCGCCAGTATGCTCACGGGAACCTTGAACTGTGTGCTTGTCTGTGGAAGAGGAAGCATTGAGCTGCAAGAGGAACCATGGAATACGCCGACTATGAAAACCGTGCTGTCGCGATAGGGTCACATTAAGTTGGATAATCTGCAAGTGGCATTTTCAAGACGCTACAAAAGCTCCAAATCAGTCATATGTTTGTGTATCACATCATTGAGCGCTTCAATGAAACCGAGACTGTAAACAAAGGATAGTCTGAGAACGGGTCGTCCATGCAGTGTCAGGACCCCAGCAGATAATACCAAAGCGGTGGCGGCTCGTGGTGCGAAGAAATGCAGAAGGAACCAGGGTTCGTGAAATGAACATTTCGAAACGGTCAATGTTCAAGTTTCTTTGCGAGAAGCTTGGACTACGGGCTTATTGCCGAGGTACTGGACATTACCTTGACCCACGCCTAAAGAAGCTGAGAGTGGTAAAATGTAGACATATCCTGCAGCGATACGCTCATAACGTTCATCGGAAAATTCTCTTTACCGATGAGAAAATATTCATCATTGAACAGTCGTTCAACCGGTAAAACGATAAGGTGTATGAATCAACCTCTCAGGAACCCCATAAAAAGGTTCCAAATGTTCAGAGGGCCGAGCATCCTTCCTCAGTGATGGTGTGGTGGAAAGTGAGTCCTTCCAGCTCCACCCAGTTGTATTTTTGCGAAAATGGAGTTAAAACCAGCACCGAGTGTACAAAAGCACAGTTTTGGAGCCTATTGTGAAGAAAAAAATGAAATCTTTGAGTTTTACGTCTCACGTGTATGCTGGTTAGACTAAAAGAGACGTGGAGAGAGAAATGAATGAAATGGTGGAATGAAGAAAGTGGGAGAACCTCGAGAAAAACCACACACACGGTGTTTGTCCGCCACAAAGTTCACTTGGCGGGGGCTGGGATCGAACCCGAAATCCCAAGCACCAGAGATGAACGCTCTACCACTGAGCAATCGCGGCCCCCTATTGTGAAGAATATAAATGGCATATTATTTCACAACCAACCCTGGACATTTCAGCAGTATTTTGCACCCCTCCACAAGGCCAGGTCAACTCAAGGGTGGTTTCAGCGTCATATCCCTGAGTTCATTTCGCCTAAAGATTCGCCCAGTAGCAGTTCGGACCTCAACCCTCTGGACTACCGGTTGTGAGCAATGGAGGGCATCATCTGCAAGAGAAGACACCCCACAATTGACAGTTTAAAGCGTTCTCTGTTGGCAGCAGTGGCAGACTTTCCCTTGGATGTCATCTGTTCAGCAATAGACGAGTGACCACACAGACTGAGAGCCTGTGCCCATGCTAAAGGTGACCATTTCGAACAATGATTAGTGCTATGTGTAATGAATGCATGTAAGAACAACATACGCAAATTAAAATCATTCTCATGATTGTTTCGTTATTCAGTTGTAACAGTATTTATGGCTAGACTAGGTATTATACAGTATTGTTTCGATTTCCTCGAAAAAATTTCATTTTTTTAAACCAAATTTAAAAATTGCTAGAAGTAAATATGAGTTGTCAGCGAAACCAGATAATAATTCCTTTCCCTTCCGTTCATCCACGACAATAGCCCCCTGAAGTCACTTGCTCCGTGTCCAAGACTCGCAGAATCCAATAGAGACAAGCCTTGTCAACATGTTACCTCAGTTGCTTGATTAAATGTTGATTCATGAGTCATGAACCCTGCAACACAGCTTAAGCGGGATTGGAGTGGCAGACGAGTATAAACTACGAACTATTCTCTCTCAGAATCATCTAATGTGTGTGGAAGCATTTACTACGATATCGTCTCAGGATCTTGTTCTCAAATACTTTCAGTCTATGTTCTTCCCTCAGAGTAAGGGACCGTGTTTCGAAACCATACAGAACAGGCATGATTATCGTCTTATAGATTTTAAGCTTCAAATTCCACGACAGAATTCGCGACGATAAGAGAATTTGAACTAAATAATAACACGAATTCCCTGCTTTAAATAGACGTTTAATTTCTTCGTGAATATGATTTTCGTCTGTTAACACTGATCCTAGATATTTGAAACTATCCACTTTATCAAAAGTATTAATATCGCATCCATAATTTGCCAATAAATAGTCCCGACGCACTTCCATGTATTTAAACGGCGTGATAAACACCTTGGCATTTGAAGGCGGCGCTCCAAGATACCTTTAAATGCTACAGGCCAGCGGTATTGCCACGTTTATTTTGCACACATCCACGTCTATCCCCTGTCACCTGATCACGCTGTAGTTTGCTTATCCATAGCCACATCCATTTACCACTTGGCAGCTTCACGCCAGAGCTTGCGTTTTATTAGTTTAGCTGAAATGCCAAGATGTTTGTCACAGGCCTTAGTTTTCTCTGCATTTACTTCTAAACCCATGTCCCTGCAGGCGTTTAATAAGATCTCTGCATTTCTTTCTATTGATCTCCTGTCATCCACTATTAAATTAACATCATCAACATTTGCCATAACCTGGTGAATACCGTTCAACTCTAGACCCTGGTTGCTATCTTTGATATGTCCGTGAACCTGGCCCCACCCACATCGGCAATAATTTTAAAACATATGCCAAAAATTAGTGCCCAATTAGTGCTGACGCCTGTAATGTTTAAAAAAAATTGTGCCGTTACACGGACTTCAAAAAACAAAAAAGATTCTGGGTGGGGCTAGGTTCACGCTAGCCCCACCCACTCAACAGATACAGATGAAACCTATATCCAAACTTACGGTTAAATTAGTGCTGTCGATACCGCATAAAAAGAAAATTAGTGCTATTATCACAAGGCCAAAATATATTCGAAAATGTTCAATGGCGGCATCATCAAAGAAAACAAAAATCCCTCATTTTTATGATAAGGTATATAGCACTAATCTTCTTTCTATGCAGTATCGTCAGCACTAATTTTTGGCATAGTTTACAAAATTAGTGTTCCATTATTAAAAGTGGGTGGGGCTGTCTTCACGTGAACTTGGCCCTACCCACAGCGGCACTAATTTCAAAACATATGACAAAAGTTAGTACCCTAATTAGTGCTGACGACCTATAATGTTAAAAAAATTAGTGCTGTTACACAAACGTCAAAAAACCAAGAATATGTGGGTGGGGCTAGCGTGAACCTACCCCACCCACTCAACCGATTGATATGAAACCTATGTACAATGTTAGTGTTAAATTAGTGCTGTCGATATCGCATAAAAAGAAAATTAGTGCCATTATCAATGGGCCAAATATATTCGAAAATCTAATATGGCGGCATCATCAAAGGAAACAACTGATCCTCATTTTTATCATAATATACATAGCACTAATTTTCTTTCTATGCTTCATCGTCAGCACTAACCTAGCACTAATTTTTGGCATAGTTTACAAAATTAGTGCTGTTACACAAACGAAAAAAAAACATAATATGTGGGTGGGGCTAGCGTGAACCTAGCCCCACCCACTCAACCGATTGAGATGAAACCTATGCACAATGTTAGTGTTAAATTAGTGCTTTCGATACCGCATAAAAAGAAAATTAGTGCCATTATCAGTAGGACAAATATATTAGAAAATCTAATATGGCGGCATCATCAAAGAAAACAATCGATCCTCATTTTTATCCTAATATACATAGCACTAATTTTCTTTCTATGCTTTATCCTCAGCACTAACTTAGCACTAATTTTTGGCATAGTTTTCAAAATTAGTGCTGTTACACAAACGTCAAAAAACAATAATATATGGGTGGGGCTAGCGTGAACCTAGCCCCACCCACTCAACCGATTGAGATGAAACCTATGCACAATGTTAGTGTTAAATTAGTGTTGTCGATATCGCATAAAAAGAAAATTAGTGCCATTATCAGTAGGCCAAATATATTTGAAAATCTAACATGGCGGCATCATCAAAGAAAACAATCGATCCTCATTTTTACCATAATATACAAAGTACTAATTTTCTTTCTATGCGGCATCGTCAACACTAACTTAGCACAAATTTTTGGCATAGTTTTCAAAATAAGTGCTGTTACACAAACGTCAAAAAACCAAGAATATGTGGGTGGGGCTAGCGTGAACCTAGCCCCACCTACTCAATCGATTGAGATGAAACCTATGCACAATGTTAGTTTTAAATTAGTGCTGTCGATATCGCATAAAAAGAAAATTAGTGCCACTATCAGTAGGCCAAATATATTCGAAAATCTAATATGGCGGCATCGCCAAAGAAAACAATCCATCCTCATTTTTATCATACTATACATGGCACTAATTTTCTTTCTATGCGGCATGGTCAGCACTAATTTTTTTGCATAGTTTTCAAAAATAGTGGTGCCACACAAATGTCAAAAAACCAAGAATATGTGGGTGGGGCTAGCGTGGGGTTAGCCACACCCACTCAACCGATTGAGATGAAACCTATGCACAATGTTAGTGTTAAATTAGTGCTGTCGATATCGCATAAAAAGAAAATTAGTGCCATTATCAGTAGGCCAAATATATTCGAAAATCTAATATGGCGGCATCGTCAAAGAAAACAATCGATCCTCATTTTTATCATACTATACATGGCACTAATTTTCTTTCTATGCGGCATCGTCAGCACTAATTTTTGGCATAGTTTTCAAAAATAGTGGTGCCACACAAATGTCAAAAAACCAAGAATATGTGGGTGGGGCTAGCGTGAACCTAGCCCCACTTACTCAACCGATTGAGATGAAACCTATGCACAATGTTAGTGTTAAATTAGTGCTGTCGATATCGCATAAAAAGAAAATTAGTGCCATTATCAGTAGGCCAAATATATTCAAAAATCTAATATGCCAGCATCGTCAAAGAAAACAATCGATCCTCATTTATATCATACTATACATGACACTAATTTTCTTTCTATGCTTTATTGTCAGCACTAATTTTTGGCATAGTTTTCAAAAATAGTGGTGCCACACAAATGTCAAAAAACCAAGAATATGTGGGTGGGGCTAGCGTGAACTTAGCCACACCCACTCAACCGATTGAGATGAAACCTATGCACAATGTTAGTGTTAAATTAGTGCTGTCAATACCGCATAAAAAGAAAATTAGTGCCATTATCAGTAGGCCAAATATATTGGAAAATCTAATATGGCGGCATCATCAAAGAAAACAATCGATCCTCATTTTTATCCTAATATACATAGCACTAATTTTCTTTCTATGCTTTATCCTCAGCACTAACTTAGCACTAATTTTTGGCATAGTTTTCAAAATTAGTGCTGTTACACAAACGTCAAAAAACCAAGAATATGTGGGTGGGGCTAGCGTGAACCTAGCCCCACCTACTCAACCGATTGAGATGAAACCTATGCACAATGTTAGTGTTAAATTAGTGCTGTCGATATCGCATAAAAAGAAAATTAGTGCCATTATCAGTAGGCCAAATATATTTGAAAATCTAACATGGCGGCATCATCAAAGAAAACAATCAATCCTCATTTTTACCATAATATACAAAGCACTAATTTTCTTTCTATGCGGCATCGTCAGCACTAACTTAGCACAAATTTTTGGCATAGTTTTCAAAATAAGTGCTGTTACACAAACGTCAAAAAACCAAGAATATGTGGGTGGGGCTAGCGTGAATTTGATATTTCTGAAGTTGGCCCCACCAAAAATGTTGATTAAATCCCAAAATTCGGTATCACTAAGGTCAGTGCTTAGTGCGTTTAAGTGTACTAACGGCGCACTAACGATTGCAGTTAACCCCGTATTTCTACATCAATGTGTATGGAATTTGATATTTTTAAGTTGGCCCCCCACCAAAAATCTTCAATAACTCGTAAACTCTGATATCACTAACGTTAGTGCTTATTACGTTTAGTGCATTAATGATGCACTAACAATTGCGACGTTTGTTGTAATTTGGAAGGTGGGGGGGGCAAACTTCAGACACGTCGCATAGAAAGAATATTGGTGCTATGTATAAATGTGCTTGAAGTTGGCTCCCATCTCTTCCAAATTATACCAAACGTCGCACATCGTTAGTGCACTTAAACGCACTAAGCACAAAGGGTAGTGCTATCTGAGTTTACGAGTAATTGAAGATTTTTGGTGAGGGGGCGAACTTCAGATATATCAGATTCCATACAAATTGATGTAGAAACATGGAGTTTGAACGGCAGTCGTTAGTGCATCGTTAGTACACTTAAACGCACTAATCACTAACGTTAGTGCCATCATATTTTGTGATTTATTGAAATTGTTTAGTGGTGGGGCTGTTTCAGAAATATGAAGTTAGACCCTACCAAAAATCTTGAATATCTCGGAAATTGTGATTGCACTAACGTGTACTAACGAAGCACTAACGACGTACGACGTTTGTTGTATTTTGGTAGAGGTAGGGAGAGGGCAACTTCAAACACGTCGCATTGAAAGAAAAATATTGCTATGTATACACGTGCTTGAAGTTGGCCCCCCACCTCTCCCAAATTATACCAAACGTCGCACATCGTTAGTGCATTGAAAAGTGCACTAATTTTCTTTTATGCGGTATCGACAGCACTAATTTAACACTAACATTGTACATAGGTTTCATCTCAATCGGTTGAGTGGGTGGGGCTAGGTTCCCGCTAGCCCCAACGACATATTCTTGGTTTTTTGACATTTGTGTAACAGCACTATTTTTTTTTAACATAGGTCGTCAGCACTAATTAGGGTACTAACTTTTGTCATATGTTTTGAAATTAGTGCCGCTGTGGGTAGGGCCAAGTTCACGTGAAGACAGCCCCACCCACTTTTAATAATGGAACACTAATTTTGTAAACTATGCCAAAAATTAGTGCTGACGATACTGCATAGAAAGAAGATTAGTGCTATATATCTTATCATAAAAATGAGGGATCTTTTGTTTTCTTTGATGATGCCGCCATTGAACATTTTCGAATATATTTTGGCCTTGTGATAATAGCACTAATTTTCTTTTTATGCGGTATCGACAGCACTAATTTAACCCTAAGTTTGGATATAGGTTTCATCTCTATCGGTTGAGTGGGTGGGGCTAGCGTGAACCTAGCCCCAACCAGAATATTTTTTGTTTTTTGAAGTCCGTGTAACGACACAATTTTTTTTTAACATTACAGGTCGTCAGCACTAATTTTTGGCATGTTTTAAAATTAGTGCCGATGTGAGTGGGGCCAGGTTCACGGACATATCTTTGATTTCTTTTATAGCGTATTCCACAACAAAGTTGAATAATAATGGCGACAACGCATCTCCTTGTTTCAGGCCATTTTCGACGTGAAAGCTCGTGGACAAAGATTTTTCCTATCCGGCTTTACTTTGGGATTCATTTAAACATATCTTAATTAATCTAATTAGCTTTATCGGTATTCTAAATTCAGTAAGAACGTTGTATTTTTTTTTACTAACCGAGTCGTACGCCTTTCTAAAATCAATAAATAGTTGATGTACCGGGGTATTGTATTCCCACTTTTTTCGAGTATTTGGCGAATGGTAAATATTTGGTCGATAGTTGATCGATTTCGTCTAAATCCGCACTGATAATCTCCAATAATTTCATCTGCGTATGGGGTCAGCCTTGTTAATAGAATATTTGAAAGGATTTTATAAGATGTTGACAGAAGAGAAATGCCTCGATAATTATTAGTCAGTTTTGTCGCCTTTCTTGTGAATTGGAACAATGATTGATTCTTTCCACTCTTGTGGCAATTCTTCCTTGTTCCAGATAAGAAGAATGAGTTTGTGTACCTTGTTCCACAATTTTTCGCCTCCAGCTAAAATTAACTCAGCCGGAATCTCTCAGCCAGAGGTTGCGTTTTATTAGTTTAGCTGAAATGCCAAGATGTTTGTCACAGGCCTTAGTTTTCTCTGCATTTACTTCTAAACCCATGTCCCTGCAGGCGTTTAATAAGATCTCTGCATTTCTTTCTATTGATCTCCTGTCATCTACTATTAAATTAACATCATCAACATTTGCCATAACCTGGTGAATACCGTTCAACTCTAGACCCTGGTTGCTATCTTTGATATGTCCGTGAACCTGGCCCCACCCACATCGGCAATAATTTTAAAACATATGCGAAAAATTAGTGCCCAATTAGTGCTGACGACCTGTAATGTTTTAAAAAATTGTGCCGTTACACAGACTTTAAAAAACAAAAAAGATTCTGGGTGGGGCTAGGTTCACGCTAGCCCCACCCACTCAACCGATAGAGATGAAACCTATATCCAAACTTACGGTTAAATTAGTGCTGTCGATACCGCATAAAAAGAAAATTAGTGCTATTATCACAAGGCCAAAATATATTCGAAAATGTTCAATGGCGGCATCATCAAAGAAAACAAAAATCCCTCATTTTTATGATAAGGTATATAGCACTAATCTTCTTTCTATGCAGTATCGTCAGCACTAATTTTTGGCATAGTTTACAAAATTAGTGTTCCATTATTAAAAGTGTCTTCACGTGAACCTGGCCCTACCCACAGCGGCACGAATTTTAAAACATATGACAAAAGTTAGAGCCTAATTAGTGCTGACGACCTATACTGTTAAAAAAAATAGTGCTGTTACACAAACGTCAAAAAACCAAGAATATGAGGTTGGGGCTAGCGTGAACCTAGCCCCACCCACTCAACCGATTGAGATTAAACCTATGTACAATGTTAGTGTTAAATTAGTGCTGTCGATATCGCATAAAAAGAAAATTAGTGCCATTACACTAGTTAACAAAGGTTTTGTTACATAAAAGGAAATACCTGTTCTTAAAGGAACTTTTTGCGCTGAATTCGAATATGCACTCGGTTTTTCTCCATCACGTACGATTTTCCTGTAACAGAGGGATTTTCGGGAAAATCCCTCAAAAATTTCCCTTTTCGTTTATTTTACACCCCAAGATCTTGTCCCCTTGCATATACTAACATAGAAATTATACCTAAGTATACTTTGATTCATATTTAACAAACCCTCCAAGTTTCGTAATAATAGCTTTATTCTTTCTAGAGAAAAATATGTTTGTATGTATACTGTGTGTACTGTTTATTGCACCTTATAGTAATGCTTTCAGATCTCTTAAGTTGAGGTAAAACGTTTTGCTTTATTACCACAAACACATATATAAAATATAATACAATATAATTTACATGTGTGACAATTTACAATAAACAATAATACAAATGTGCCAAAAGTTCATGAAAAGACAATCAAAACTATCACAATATATGAAACTTCCATTGGGTTACAAAAACGTACACTACTTCCTTCTTTTGTAAGAAATGTTGCATTCTCTAACAAGACCCCAACAATAGTCCCCCATCATTGAAGGATCCCATCGTCCCTGGTACCTTTTCTCCATTGCCATTATATCTTGGTGGAATCTTTCCCCCTGTTCGTCGTTGAGAGCACCTAGGTTAGCAGGAATGAAGCTGAGGTGGGAGTGCAAAAAGTGGATTTTTAAAGACATCCTACAACCCAACTCTTTGTATTTCTGTATCATGTCCTGTACGATTTCTGTGTAACTCTCAGCTTTGTTATTGCCCAGAAAGTTGCGCACAACACACTTAAATGCTGTCCAGGCAGCTAGCTCAGCACTGTTTAACTTGCTGTCAAAGCTATCATCAAGCATTAATTTCCTAATTTGGGGACCAATAAACACTCCCACTGAAATCTTAGCATCACTCAGGTTAGGGAACTTATCTCGCAAATACTTAAAAACCTTCACCAGATGTGTCCATGGCTTTGACAAAGTTTTTCATAAGTCCTAACTTGATATGAAGTGGCGGTAGTAGTATCTTATTAGGATCTACCAAAGGAGCGTATTTGACGTTGCATTCTCCAGGTACGTAATTCACTCTAGGTTCCCATTCCTTCACTTCATAATGTTTGTCATCAGCTCGGCTATCCCATAAACATAAAAAACATTGGTACTTCGTGTAACCGCACTGCAGTCCTAATAAAATACCAACTACCTTGAGATCAGAACATATTTGCCAACAATGGTCCTTGTAATTTATAAGATTTAGCAAAGTTGACATGGTGTCATAGGATTCCTTAATCTTCACTGAGTGCGCAAGTGGTATAGAAGCTTTTTTATTTCCATTATGTAAAAGAACAGCTTTAAGGCTGACCTTTGACGCGTCGATAAATAACCTCCATTCTTCTGGAACGTAAGGAATTCCTAGCTCCGCCATCAACCCATTTATATCGGTACATACGCACATATTATCTTGCATTGAGAAATAGCTTGAAAATTGAACATGCCTTTTCCTGTACACTGATATGTTCGTTTCTGCATCCAATAAGTTCCACTGCTGGATCCTTGATCCCAGAAGTTCCGCCTCTTGTTTTGTCAGGTGCAAATCACGGACTAGGTCATTAAGTTCACATTGCCGGATGAAATATGGCTCGCGAACACAGTCAGGGATGAACATGTTGATGTGATCCTTGGATGTACATGTTGATGTCGATGGTTCATCAAGGTCATGATCATCATCCGAGTCTTTTGGCCATATCTCTTCCCAGTTGGTAGAAGGCTCGGAAAGTGGAAGTTCATCCCCGTGCGGAATAGGTCTAATTGCGGATTTAACGTTGGGATAACTTATTGTGTATTTGCTTTTTTTAGAATGTCCCTTAACTACTGTGAGACAAAAATAACAATCATCCAGATGGTTGGTGGGTTCTCTCCACACCATTGGTACAGCAAATTTCATGAACCTCCGTTTCCCTTTGGCCCATGCAAGTAAAGTGACGTAGCACGACGCACAAATTATGTTGGGTGCCCAAGTTTTGTCCTGATCTCCCACACGACATCCGAAATATATATAATATGCTAGTTTCACCGATGGCGTAATGGAGCTACACTGTCCTTTAACCACAAACTGGCCACACACATAACAAAAACTATTTGGTGAGTTAACACACGAACGCCGTCCTCTTGACGCCATTGTACTGATCACAAACTAAACTTCTGGTCTTAGTTGGGTATAATGCCGTTAAGATCAAACATGAAAGCACTCTTAGCAGCAAAGACAACTTTGAAAGTGAAGTAGTGTTAAACCACACGTCAATATAAAAATGTACAAAACTCCCTCACCAGGTGTCAAGAACACAAGAAAGAAAGAAATGCGCGGGGGGAGGGGGGAAACGATACCGTAGTAGAAAATTCAGACTGCATTAGTTCATTGTTGTCAACAATGAGTCTGTATTCCATTCTTTCTTTTGCATTCTGTTACATTTGATAACAAATATTGATAACCATTTCATGAACAAAACGAAAAAACTTGGAGAATTGTGTATATATATGTATTAAGATATACATATACTGTACGTTTAAAAAAATATACGTTGGAAGTACATTCAATTTTTATACACGTTTCTAATTTACAGAGAGCAATACAAGTGTGTTGTTGACTATTGTAAATATTCATTTTTTTGTCTGTGTTTGTAGTAATAAAGCAAATCGTTTTTGCCCCAACTCAGGAGATCTGAAAGCATTACTATCAGGTGCAATAAACAGTGCACACAGTATACATACAAATATATTTATTTCTCTAGAAACAACAAAGCGATTTTTACGAAACTTTTAGGGTTTATTAAATATAAATCAAGGTATACTTAGGTATAATTTCTATGTTACTATATGTAAGGGGACAGCAGCTAGGGGAATAAAATATCTGAAAAAGGGAAATTTTTGAGGGAATTTCCCGAAAATCCCTCTGTTACGGGAAAACTGTACGTGATGGAGAGAAACCGAGTGCATATTCGAAATCAGCGCAAAAAGTTCCTTTAAGATCAGGTGATTTTTCTCATGTAACAAACAAAAAGTTTAAATTTGTTAACTAGTGTTATCAGTAGGCCTAATATATTCAAAAATCTAATATGGAGGCATCATCAAAGAAAACAATTGATCCTCATTTTTATCATACTATACATGGCACTAATTTTCTTTCTATGCTTTATCGTCAGCACTAATTTTTGGCAGTTTTAAAAAATAGTGGTGCCACACAAATGTCAAAAAACCAAGAATATGTGGGTGGGGCTAGGGTGAACCTAGCCACACCCACTCAACCGATTGAGATGAAACCTATGCACAATGTTAGTGTTAAATTAGTGCTGTCGATACCGCATAAAAAGAAAATTAGTGCCATTATCAGTAGGCCTAATATATTCAAAAATCTAATATGGCGGCATCATCAAAGAAAACAATTGATCCTCATTTTTATCATAATATACATAGCACTAATTTTCTCTCTATGCGGCATCGTCAGCACTAACCTAGCACTAATTTTTGGCATAGTTTACAAAATTAGTGCTGTTACACAACGTAAAAAAAAACAATATGTGGGTGGGGCTAGCGTGAACCTAGCCCCACCCACTCAACCGATTGAGATGAAACCTATGCACAATGTTAGTGTTAAATTAGTGCTGTCGATACCGCATAAAAAGAAAATTAGTGCCATTATCAGTAGGCCAAATATATTCGAAAATCTAATATGGCGGCATCATCAAAGAAAACAATCGATCCTCATTTTTATCATAATATACATTGCACTAATTTTCTTTCTATGCTTTATCGTCAGCACTAATTTAGCACTAATTTTGGCCTAGTTTACAAAATTAGTGCTATTACACAAACCGCAAAAGCCGCACTAATGTTTCCTTTATTGCTTATGTGGAAGTGCAGAGTTATGTCATGAAACTCCCATATGAAATACATGGGGATATTTTATTGCGCCAAATCCTATCACATTCGAAACCACTAATTACCTCTAATAGTGCAATTTTTAGTGATTCGTAAGTGCTTCGTAGTGCACCAACAACTGAAGTTAATGCTTTATTAGTATAGGTGCTACAAATAAAATAGTTTTGAATGTTAGAGTGAAGTTAGTGCTCCCACTTCAAGTACTAACTAAAAAATAAGTGGCATTCGTTAGTGCATTGTTAGTGCTTCAAAAAACTAATAGATTCAATAATGTTAGACTATTAGTTTAGTTATGGCCAATTACATGTCACGAAATTCACATAAAAAATTTATGGGGAATTTTTCATTGCATTAATTTCCGCTAAATAAAATGCACTAATGATCTCTTCTAAGGAAATCGTTAGTTCATTTTTAGTTCTTCTTTGTGCACCAACACCTAATGTTAGTGTTTCGTTAGTATAGGCCGTGCGTGAACTTGGCGCCGCCACTTCAAGTACTAACGAAAATATTAGTACCATTCCTTAGTGCATCTTTAGTGGTTGTATGAAACACTTAAGTCTCGTTAGTGCTTCACTGTAGTGTAATTATGGCCAATTACATGTCAGGAAACACAGATAAGAAATGTATGTTGAATTTTTCATTGCGTCAAATTTCCGCCAAATTCAAAAGCACTAATGATCTCTTCTAGTGCAATCGTAAGTGCATCATTAGTACTTCTTTGTGCAGGAACCACTAACGCTAGTGCTTCATTCGTGTAGGTGCTAAAAGTAAAATATTTTTTGGTTTGCTTGAACTTGCCCCGACTTCAAGCACTACCGAAAAAATTAGTGATATTCGTTAGTATATCGATAGTGCTTCCATTAAACACTAACAGCTTGTATGGAATTTGATGTTTCTGAAGTTGGCCCCTCAATAAAAATCTTCAGTAAGTCACAAAATATGTTAGCACTAACGTTAATGCTTAGTACGTTTAAATGCACTAACAATTACAACGAGATACTTTGTATCGGTTGATAATTACTTGTATCTTGGGCAGAAAGTGCTTCTACACAAGCACTATACCTGATATAATGTTAACTAAAAATAACAAAAGAAGAATGTTTTAATATATGTAAGAAATATACATTATTGTATATTTGGTTGCTATGTAGTTGTTTATAGATACTCAATGGACATGTTTGATTGCAAGTCAGTTTATGTGAATATACGTTAAAAGAGAATCAACGAATAAATTATCTAATACTTATCATGGACTTGTAATTTCAGTATAAAAGGTGATAATACTAGTGACTATAATTACGGAAGATATTTTAAGGTGTAAACAATTATTGCCACTAAAGATTTACTTATATTATTAGCCGAACCAGGGTTGACGACTACCTTTGGTGAGTCGTTGTACAATGCTATAACGATTCACGTTAACCCCATGTTTCTACATCAATTTGTATAGATATGGATATTTCTGAAGTTGTTTCCCAACCAAAAATCTCCAATAACTCGTAAACTCTGATACCACTAACGTTAGTGCTTAATTCGTTTACGCGCACTAATGATGCACTAAGGATTGCCATTAACCCCAAATTTCTACGTCAATTTATATGGAATTTGATATTTCTAAAGTTGGCCCCATCAAAAATGTTGATTAAATCCCAAAATATGGTATCACTAAGTTTAGTGCTTAGTGCGTTTAAGTGTACTAACGGCGCACTAACGATTGCAGTTAACCCCGTATTTCTACATCAATGTGTATGGAATTTGATACTTTTAAGTTGGCCCCCCACCAAAAATCTTCAATAACTCGTAAACTCTGATATCACTAACGTTAGTGCTTATTACGTTTAGTGCATTAATGATGCACTAACAATTGCGACGTTTGTTGTAATTTGGAAGGTGGGGGGGGGCAAACTTCAGACACGTCGCATAGAAAGAATATTGGTGCTATGTATAAATGTGCTTGAAGTTGGCTCCCATCTCTTCCAAATTATACCAAACGTCGCACATCGTTAGTGCACTTAAACGCACTAAGCACAAAGGGTAGTGCTATCTGAGTTTACGAGTAATTGAAGATTTTTGGTGAGGGGGCGAACTTCAGATATATCAGATTCCATACAAATTGATGTAGAAACATGGAGTTTGAACGGCAGTCGTTAGTGCATCGTTAGTACACTTAAACGCACTAATCACTAACGTTAGTGCCATCATATTTTGTGATTTATTGAAATTGTTTGGTGGTGGGGCTGTTTCAGAAATATGAAGTTAGCCCCTACCAAAAATCTTGAATATCTCGGAAATTGTGATTGCACTAACGTGTACTAACGAAGCACTAACGATGTACGACGTTTGTTGTATTTTGGTAGAGGTAGGGGGAGAGCAACTTCAAACACGTCGCATAGAAAGAAAAATATTGCTATGTATACACGTGCTTGAAGTTGGCCCCCCCACCTCTCCCAAATTATACCAAACGTCGCACATCGTTAGTGCATTGAAAAGTGCACTAATTTTCTTTTTATGCGGTATCGACAGCACTAATTTAACACTAACATTGTACATAGGTTTCATCTCAATCGGTTGAGTGGGTGGGGCTAGGTTCCCGCTAGCCCCAACGACATATTCTTGGTTTTTTGACATTAGTGTAACAGCACTATTTTTTTAAACATAGGTCGTCAGCACTAATTAGGGTACTAACTTTTGTCATATGTTTTGAAATTAGTGCCGCTGTGGGTAGGGCCAAGTTCACGTGAAGACAGCCCCACCCACTTTTAATAATGGAACACTAATTTTGTAAACTATGCCAAAAATTAGTGCTGACGATACTGCATAGAAAGAAGATTAGTGCTATATACCTTATCATAAAAATGAGGGATCTTTTGTTTTCTTTGATGATGCCGCCATTGAATATTTTCGAATATATTTTGGCCTTGTGATAATAGCACTAATTTTCTTTTTATGCGGTATCGACAGCACTAATTTAACCCTAAGTTTGGATATAGGTTTCATCTCTATCGGTTGAGTGGGTGGGGCTAGCGTGAACCTAGCCCCACCCAGAATCTTTTTTGTTTTTTGAAGTCTGTGTAACGACACAATTTTTTTTTAACATTACAGGTCGTCAGCACTAATTTTTGGCATGTTTTAAAATTAGTGCCGATGTGAGTGGGGCCAGGTTCACGGACATATCTTTGATTTCTTTTATAGCGTATTCCACAACAAAGTTGAATAATAATGGCGACAACGCATCTCCTTGTTTCAGGCCATTTTCGACGTGAAAGCTCGTGGACAAAGATTTTTCCTATCCGGCTTTACTTTGGGATTCATTTAAACATATCTTAATTAATCTAATTAGCTTTATCGGTATTCTAAATTCAGTAAGAACGTTGTATTTTTTTTAATTTTATTTTTTTTACTAACCGAGTCGTAAGCCTTTCTAAAATCAATAAATAGTTATGTACCGGGGTATTGTATTCCCACTACTTTATGAATATTTGGCGAATGGTAAATATTCGGTCGATTTCGTCTAAATCCGCACTGATATTCTCCAATAATTTCATCTGCGTATGGAGTCAATCTTGCTAATAGAATATTTGAAAGAATTATATAAGATGTTGGCAGAAGAGAAATGCCTCGATAATTATTAGTCAGTTTTGTCGCCTTTCTTGTGAATTGGAACAATGATTGATTCTTTCCACTCTTGTGGCAATTCTTCCTTGTTCCAGATAAGAAGAATGAGTTTGTGTATCTTGTTCCACAATTTTTCGCCTCCAGCTAAAATTAACTCAGCCGGAATCTCATCCCGTAAAAGAACGTAAAATTTCCGGAATTCACAGATCCATTTCCTTCCCACCTAACTTTCTGAACTCCTACTAGGTCCATCCTGTATTTCTCTAACTCACTCGTTACAGATTTTAACGCCCCTGCCCTATAAAGACTTCTAATATTCCATGTTCCAAATCTCATGTCCATTTTTTTTTTGCTGAGGTCTTGTCAAGTTATCAGTCCTTGTCCGAGGCGTATGTGAATGTTTCTGAACAAGTTTTTTTTTTTTTTTTTTTTTTTTTTTTTTTTTTTTTTTTTTAATAAGATGAGGTTGTTAGCCTTACCCAAACCCCCAAGCTGGAGAACCAATCGTAGTCGTATGTTCGCGACTTCTTATTCAGTATATTCGCAGCTAACCTCTTCTATCTAGAGGCCTTCTCTTCGATCCGCAACCTGAGGACGCGCCATGCCGTGGTGACAGGAACCAACGTTACACGGATTTGCCAACGGAACACGCGACCAAACCATGAAGTTTCTTTCCAATAGTACTTAATCGTTAGACCCTATCACCATGTGGATTAAGATGCTAGTTTCAGACTTACATTCGATTAGTGTCTCAGAACGGTACGAAATATCCAATTTTGTTTGTTTTAAACAATATACGAGGGTCGTTCGGAAAGTAACCTCTAATTGGTTAAAAAAGAAACACCAAAGTAAATAAGAATAATTTAGTATATACATCTGAAAACTTCTTTGCACTATGTTTTAACATAATTTACATAGACATTCAAACATTTATCATATCATATGGTAGCATTAGCTTAGAAATTGAATCATCACAAAAATCTCCCGCGTATGCCTTGAGTCAGCCTGTGGCCGCATCTTTCAGCTCCTCCTCATCATCAAAGCGCTGAAATTCAAGATACTTCTTCATATGCATGAAGAGATGATAATGACCACTTTCAGAAACTTTTCCATCAATATTCTGAACAAATTCATCAGCGACCACTGACGGCCTGCCACTCCTATCTTCGTCCACTTGTTCGTTTGTTCGTCCACTTTTAAATGAACGAAACTATTCACGAAAAACTCATTCATGCATCACACTTGGTCCACACACGGGACAAAGTTCCCGGTGAATAGCTACTGCTGAATATTTATTGTCTTAAGAAAACGTATAACATATCGCACCTGTACTTGGTGCGGTTTTCTACTGCAACACACATTTTGAGATGCTAAAAAAAGTGGAACTACTGACCAGACAACATTCACTCAACCACGGCAGGATGTACACTGGTCTTCTGCACACGTCTGTGCAATAATACTAGGGCTACCCCCATTACTTCACGCATAAGTGACCCATCGGAGATTATTTTTCGAACGCGCCTCGTAAATTGTATTTAAATCAAAGTTTTTTATAAAACAAATCATTCTATTTAAACCACTTTGATTTAAATCAATCGACTTTGGCATAACGAAAAAACAACAAATAAATAAATACTATTTAAACAGCAATTAAAGGCCGGTCTTGGACAAGAGAGAAAAATCTAATGAAGGATTTTTACGGGTATGTGTATTTCATTTGTTTATTTTTTCGAATATTAAAATATGTTGTGAAGTTTATAAACACTAATATTTACATAGAATAAATAATTTCAATAAACTTCCAAGTACATAACAAACGCACACACATACATAAATATGTCTTTTTCTTTCCTTTCAGGTACCTATCTTCAGTCAACGTGCTAAACATCTTTAATTTATAGCGATAGTATTTCCACGAAATTCTATTTTTAAAGTGAACACAGAACTGAAAAATTCAAGCCAATGAGGAGATCATTAACCCTGGTCCTTCTAAAACTGGCTTTTCTTGTGTTTGAGCACAAGTTTCTGTTTTACCTAATATGTCATTAACCTGTGTTAGAAGCTCCTTTATTTTACTTTTGGCCAGTGATGCTTTTTCTGGTGGTAATTTCTTTATGTAGCATACAACACCCGCACAGAAAATGTCATCGTCGTCTGGAATTTTGTTCTTGCAATGAGACCTATCACTCGCACATTTGTCTGTCTTCTTTGCACTCAATAATGATCTTTCTTTATGCGGAGTTATTTTAGTAACGACATCTTCTACCATTCTTTCTACCGAATCCTTGTCTTTTTCTGTTATACTTTGTCCAATATTATAATTCGATTGTCTTTTGTCTTTATATTCAATGAATGACTGCTTCTCACTTAGTTCAGATATTACTTCACCACTGTCCGACTGGGACAACTGATCCGCACAGACATCTTGTAACAATTGTTGAATTTTCATCTTTATAAATGTCTTTTTCTCGGAAGGTAAACTACGCAGTGATTCTGTCATCGTAACACAGAAAACCTCATCTTCGTCCACTGTATTGTTATCAAGTGCCGTCTCAGTCATTCTGGCACCAACACGTGTTTGAGGCGTCTCTCGGTCAGACAACGAAGATTCTTTACACTTCTCTTCATATTCATTATCACTGAGACGCTCTTCTTTGACTATTATTTCACAGATCTCACTTACATTAAAAGAACTATCACCAGTTACTACTTCACCTGCAGAATTTCCAGCTGTATCACCCGACCTTAATATGACTGTGGGATCTGCGGTGAATTGGGATGTTTGCTTCGAATATCTGTGAACAAATAAGCAAAAAAAGAAAAATAGTTAGCAATTAGTGTTAACTATTTATATATAAACTTATCTTTTAAGATTAAGAATGTGTATATTAGCATTGTTCCCTCTCCGGGACCTCCCTAAGTAAATCCTCTCCTGCGGATTTCTTTCCTTAATTATTCATCTACATGGAGGACACATCAGACAACGGAATCTGCCGAAAAATCTAATAAACTCATGTGTGCCTTTTAAATCCTCATACATTTTCAATTATAAATATTTATTCGTGAAGAGTAAATTTTAGCCACTTACTCAAGCCATATGTTAAGTGGCTAAAATTCAATTTTCAAGAGCAGATGTCCATAAGTAAAGGTGAGTTAGGATCTACATGCTACATATGAATTTACTGAGTTTTCGGCAAATTTCAAGTTAATGATGTTTCAAGAATGTCCTCCACATGGATGAGTAATTAAGACAGCAGCAAAAGAGCAGTCACTTAGAAGGTCCTCAGAGAGAGTAGAAATCGTATAACAAGAAATAATCTTTCTGGATACAAGGCTAGAACCTCCAAGTGAATGAATATTTAAGGGGGAAAAAATAACAGCAAGTGAAGAGTTACTCAGGAACGCTCCAGGGAAGGTCGAAATCATGTAAGAACAGGAAATAATCTTTCTCAATATACAAGATTAATGCTTATTTTTAATCTATAAATTATAACCTATAGCACCCATTAGGAAGTTATCTAAGGCAGTTTTTAACGTAAAAATAAGCGAACGTATTAACTATTTACACAAATTTTCGGCAACAGATAGTCGTTGATAATATTTTATAGTAAGACAGAACCATGTACAAAATAGACCTTTGAACAACCTAATTAATGATAATAGTAATATTATCCAAGTATCCACCACATAAATAAATAAATAAATACGAAATCTTTTCAACCGAAAACAATTATCTACAATCGTACTCAAATTATGATTTTCTATTACAATCTCAAAATGAGCTACCACAACTGAGCAGTTGTCTTGTTAGCTTTTGATGACGCCAACAACACGAAACTTCAGAAAATCTGTTACAAAGAGAATAATTACACATACAGGAACACAAGATCAGTAAGAAGCATAAGATTTCGTTTTCAGATTTGCAAATAACAGCAAAATACAGGGTGATTCATTATAGGGTTTACAACTTCAATCAGTTATAATTCTTTATTGGAACCACACACAGTCTTGGTTTATATGTCATTATACTGCAAAACACTTCAAAAGTTTGACTCACGTAGTGAGTAGTTGCGGAGTTGACCACACGCGGAGCCACCGGTCACTCGTTGAAAATGCAGACTTTCACTGTTGCGGAAACAGCTAAGTGCGTGTTTTGGTTTGAAGAAACGAAGTCAGCAACGAGTATACAGCGTAAGTTTCGCACACAATACGGCAAGAAACCATCCATCAGACCAACAGTGTAAAAATGGCATCAGACATTTGTTGAAATAAGTTCTGTGAGGCACACAAAGGCTCCGGGGCGCTCACCCGTGACTGACGATGTAGTGGAAGCAGTTAGGGAGAGGTTTGTCCTCAGTTCTCGAAAATCTACACGATGTGCACCACAAGAAACTGGTATCACTCAGACCACTGTTTGGCGTGTATTGCGTAGACTTTTGTCCATGAAGCCATACAGACTGTCCTTGGTTCAAGCACTGAGTGAAGCGGATAAACATACCTGACATGAATTTTGTGTTACCATATTGGATTGCATTATTGGTGATGAGTCATTCTTGAACAATATGGTATTCAGTGACGAATCAACTTTGCACCTTTCCGGACACACAATTGTCGTATTTGGGGCACGGAAAATCCACATGCGCACGTGGAGCTGGTTCGTAACAGCCATAAAGTGAACGTGTTTTGTGCTGTTTCTAGAACGAAGGTGTATGGACCATTCTTCTTTGCTGAGAGCACCATCATCGGCATAGCCTATCTTGATATGCTCCATAAGTTCCTTGTTCCACAGTTAGAGATGAACATGACCACGATGGCCGCTTATGGTAGCAACAAGATGGCCGCCCCGCCTCACTACCTGATAGATGTAAGGGAATTTCTTGATCAGCGTTTCCCAAATAAGTGGATAGGTCGTGGTGGACCAATTGCCTGGACACCACGGTCCCCAGATTACATGCCATTTGACTTCTTTCTGTGGGGTTTGTGAAAGATAAGGTGTACACCCCTCCCCTACCTGATAATGTTAATAAACTGAAACATCGCATCACAACACAAATCGCGGAAGTTACCCCGAAATGCTGGCTACTGTTTGACGGATGTGTCCAGGATGACCGCAGGTGCACACATTGAGCCATAATGGATTTGTCACAAGTGTTTGCAGTATATGGCATATAAATCAAGTCTGTATGTGGTTCCAATAAAGAATTATAACTGATTGAAGTTCTAAACCCTATAAAGAATCATCCTGTATACTGAGAAATAAAAATATACGAATAAATAGTAGTTTGCAAAGACAAAAGAAATCTCAGAAGAGACAAGTTTCAAACTCAGTAGGACATGAGTCTGTGTTGAAACCAAAACACAAGCACAATCCAGAATCTCACACGAACAATCAAAATTCTGTATATCCTCTTTTTTTTTTTTTTTTTTTTTTTTTTTAACATAAATGGTTATCCACACTTCTCAATCTCAGCATACTGTCACTCTCAACTGTCGACGACAGTTCAGACATTCAGACATTTCACACAAAGGGTCTTTCTAAGTGTCAATGTGGCTTTCCTTACCTTTACCAGAAGATAAATAGGTGCATTGTGAGGATCAAAAGAATTAGAAGCTGGGAAAAATTTCTGAAGACAGGCATCGACTAGTTTGTGAATTGCCATTGGCTCTCCAGTTAACCGAATTCTGCTGACGAGACTACTATCATCCTTCAAGTCAGTCAGGCACGTGGCCCGAGGATGTAAATTTACGACGGTGTCTTTCCCCAAAGCCTGAAGCCAATGAGGTCCAGCGACAGCCAAAACATTTTGAAGGTGAAGGAATTCAGATGCTCTATAATTATATGACTCGAATAATTAACATGCATAGTATATCCCTACTAAAAGGATTATTTCAGAATATAGTAGATATTCTAAAAAATACTGTAAGATGACCAAAATTTAAAAAAAAAATATATATAATAAATGCTACATATACTGTAGCAACAGTAATTTTTGTTGCATAGGCTCCTGTTATAAGTAATAGGGTTCCCTTTTGCTACCCTGCTCCCTAAAATATCAATAGTTTGCTCATTTATGTATACAGGGTATCTATGTTCTGCATAGACAGCTGAACATACTAAAGAGCCCCAACTCTGCTCGCAATCGTATCCGCTGCCAATCATGATCCCTGTGAGCATTTTCTTTGCACCGACAGTAAAACACGATTCGTTCCTCGCGAAACGTGTCATGGTACGTAACTGTCCGTGAAATACCATTACGCGAGAGATAAATGTTGGCATCATCGAATATGACAACCGTCTTAGATTTTGACACTTCCTTCCCAAGTGACTTTCCTACATTTAGCGGCTGTTTGCTTGTATTAGGAATTGTGACACCTGAGAAGGTTCCGCCTGACAGTGGACTAAGTCATATTTAATCTCTGCACTGTGTTACGTTAAGCTGGTGCTTTCTGGTCTGCCAGTCGACGTATTCCACGAGCACCTGAAGCGAACCTCTCGCTGATAACCTACAATAGCCCGTATTGGTCTCGAATCCTTCTGCATGAATACCATTTGTGTTTGCTATGGTCTCTTTGATCATTAAATATTTTCTGGACATTGTTTCACAATTCGGTTCCACAAAAGAATGTGTGTGTGGGGAAAGAAACATGATGTACACTCATGTCCAAAATGATTGTCGCATATCTGTAACTGTCTCCTTGTAAGAATATAATTTGATAATGATTTTGCAGGATACTTTTAATACTGATACTATGTGTATAATCGGGAAATGTATATTTGTGGTAAATTTCATAAGAAAAGAATTATAAACACGAAAATTAGAATGAGTAAAACAAAATGTTGCTAAATGGACAAGGAAGTTTTATTTTCATTTTATTGTTGTTATTCACTGCTCTTTTAACATGAAATTTTCCACACACATATTAAAATTATAAAATATACTGGGCGAATTCGTTATCAAATTATATTCCTACAACATATTTATAGGTATGCGACAATAATTTTGGACATGAGTGTACCTTTCCCAAGAAAAGTTTACTAGTACTAACACGATACCTGCGAGCTGAGGCACTACACTGATAACCACCGGTGCCAGCAGCGTTGTAAACTTGTTTGGATATAATCCAAAAAACTTTCAGTGTCATTTTTATAAATTTTGGAAATTTCGGTGAAAAGAGGATATTTAACGATTATTACATGTTTATCTTGAATCGTCCCACGTACAATGTACGAAATCTGGCACTGTAGATATTTTATGCTTCAAAGAATATCAATCTGCCATTCATTGACCAGAATTCATATGGAAAACAATGAACGATAGACGAAGAGAGAGGGCTGGACGAAAAATTTTGTCAGCAATTATATGAGGAAATGGGAGCGTTTCCTGTCATGAAATAAAATGTGTTCCTAGATGCAGTGAACCTCTGCAGCAACACAAAAGAGATCAGTAATAAATCTGTTACACGGTAATGATTTTACTCTCAATGAAAAATATGTCAAGAGCCATATTTCAATATTGATTCTTAACATATTTGAGAACAAGATCCTGAGACGAATATTCGGACCCAAGAGGAACGGGAATGGGGAGTGGCGGAAACTTCATAACAAGGAGCTACATGATTTATATGGTTTACCAAACATTGTTAGGGTTAAATCTAGGACGCTCAGGTAAGTAGGTCATGTAGCCAGAAGGAAGTAGGAACGCTTTTAAAGTTTTAACTGGAAGTTCAATCGGAAAACGACCATTAGGAAGACCTAAGCGTAGATGGGAGGACAATATTAAGATGAGTGTCGCAGAAACAGGAACATAAAGTAGAAACTGGATCCAGTTGGCTAAGGGTAGAAGTCAATGAGAAGATTTTGTGAACGCGCCATTGAACGTTCGGGTTCCGTAGGCCATAGAGTTAGTTAATTAGATAGTTTTAATATTCAGAGAGGTACGGATTTCTCACTGATGCACCACTATGCTTTATCTTAGGGGCACGTGCCCTCAGGAAAGATTGTTGCAGAGTATTACGTTTTAGATACAACCTTGAGTAGTGGTTAGATTCCACTTTAATAATATCCTTAAGACTCTACTGTTGCAAAAGGACATAAGCAATTACTTAATATTCAGAAATGAAATGAAAACTTTAACATCCCACGATTATGCCCTTCAGGCTGAGAGAGACGATGATGAAAGCAAGTGAATGATGATAGAAGGATTGGCGGAATGAGAAAGTGGGAGGAAACAGGAGTACTCCGACAAAACCAACGGATACGATGTAGTACACCACACATTTACATGACCGGGGATCGAACCAAAGACCCCACGCACCAGAGGTAAGCGCTCTACCATTGATCCACCGTGTCTCGTTATTTAATATTCGGGGAGAACACTTACTTACCCCCAGAATAATAAAACACTCACAAAATATAAGTGAGAAAAAGAAAGAATGAGCTTTCGCTAGGTCTTCATCAGATGAAGAAAGAGAAATATCGAAAAGAGCAACAACTGTTCTAATCTTTAACATACTTTCTCCCTTCTTCTCCCTTGTATGATGAAGGATTAGTAAATGTTATTCTTTCCCTTTTTGGTTCTTGTTAGATCAATGTAGGGTAAATAATTTGTTTTCCTGAGAATATAGTGATAGTTGCTACGCATCTTTCTTTCTTTGTTTATGTCCGCTTCCTATTTTCTCTATTCCAACTATATATTTAGAAGATATTTATAGATACCGTATAAATATATCAATCCAATATTAATAACAAAAGCAGTATAAATAGTGTTTTTTGCTGAGTTTCTCTTTCGTTTTAATAGTTCATAACTTTGAGAGTTCAAAGGACTTATCGCTCGCCAACAGTAGTGTTAAAAAGGTAGACGATCTCCATGAAGGCGACAATGCGAGTAGGTCCTTAGTTGTGTCAAATGTAAATACAACCGGAAGTGATTAAACTGTAAAAAAAAAAAAAAAAAAAAAAAAAAAAAGTTGGCCTACCAAAACGAGAAATGTTCCGAGGTCTAAATTGGCTAGTTTCTTTGAACAGTTTGCCTTTAAAGATAGAAAAACAACCTCAATAGATAAATGCCAATTTTGAAAACCAAAGATTTTTCTAAATTTGAACAAGTGGATGTTCAAATTTCCAATTGAAAAATTCAAAAGAGCAGATAAGACTGAATCTAGTTGTGACACCATTTGTGTAAACTTTTCCCCTAGTTAGGTATTATGAACATAAGTTTAACTAAAATAATTAAACGAAGTTAATGAAAATTTCGCCAAAGAATTAAACCAGGTTAATGACTCGTTAGGTAAAACAACTGTAATGATTGCCAATCTTACATCTAAAATCTATCAACATGTATCGGAAAGTACAAGAAATGTAAAAAGGAAATTAATGCGATCAAAGTGTAGGTGCAGATTTAAAAAGTGTAGGGTCGGATCACGAACAAAAATGACCCTAAAAGTCATCCAAGCTTATGATTGGGTATTGAATAACTTACCTGACGAATCAACGCAAATACGGCTCCAAAATTATATCCATCCGCTCCGTCGAGATATTGTGTTTATGTGCCACAAACGATCGGCTGTGTTTATATGGCATATTCGTCCATAAAGAATTAATAATTAGCATTTTGTTAAAGTTTTTATATTAGTTTACTAACTAATTAAAAAAACACAGGGCTATTCAAAATGATCTTTCCGATTACAAATTTGGTTCATTATGATCTCAGAGGGACATCGTTCTTCTTTTTCTTCATACCTGTCAAGCAGGTGTTTCTTCCAGCTCCAGTCAGCTCCACCCCTTTTGCCCCCAGGCGGTAAGACTAATACGTTCCGATTTCAGGAGGACATCATAATCAGCACATGAAATTTAGTATGATCATAATATGAAGCTTTTAAACAATATTGAGAAAGTAAAGGCATTGAAAAAAAAATTGCAGCTTTCCTTCACACTTTATTCAGGCTTAGGACTGACAATGTAAGAATTATTTCTACATTGGCGTGTTTAAAAGCTGTGGAGCACTTTTGAGTTTCCTTGTCATATGTCTTTACATGTACAGTATATACAAAAGCAGCAGATCAGTTGAGTCTCATTGTCAAAACCTTTTACAGAAATATATAAAATATGTAAAAAAAAAAAAAAAAAAAGCTGGATAGTGTCCATTGTCATAAATTAGGCCATCTATCTATGGCTACAGTCAAATTAATAAGGGTAGAAATACGCAGTAGCTCGAAGAAAGTCTTCGAAAAGATCTTGGCTTATACGAAACCTGCTAAGCCGTACGTATTCACATAGGAACAATTCTGTTCTAATTATGCTCATTCTTCCAATTCGCTATTGCTTGTCATGCTTTACTCGACTCCAATATCCTTCTATATTCTGGGTATGTCTTGGCCTCTCATTAGGGTTTACAAAATATAAACTGTGGCTAACAGTATCAAGTTGGTATCCTAAATATCCTAAACCCGCAAACCTGCTACACCATCTTCAGCAATCAGCTTTTATTATAGTTCCTGACAAGACATTTGTCGGCAATTATATTCTCCAAAGTTCCACCATCCCTTCTTTCTACTAATACCATAAAAGTTTGCAGCATGTTCCTATCAATACCTCTAACTTCCCCTCGGCTTATGCGACCTCTGTTGTACTTTCGCTTTCCAAAAACACTCTCGTCTATTTTAACTGTGTGTTCTATGCCTCCGATTTTTTGGCTAGTTTCCAACAGCCACATTGAAAGAAGTTGTCTGAATTCATTCAGCAGTTTGAATACAGTACTTTTGTCCAATACTGTCTCACTTAAAATCAGTGGCCGGGTAACGCAAAATCCACGCAAAACTACTTCTAAAAATGTGCGAATTTCGACACCCGTGTTATTGCGAAGAAAGTACCTTGTCAAATAGAAAGATTTTTTTTCTGCACGTTTTTGTTCCGCATCTGTACATTGGCTCCCTACCTACAAAGAAAAAAAAAGTTTCATCGTCAGGGTGACTAAATAGGATTTTTTTTTTAATCAACTTTAAACATTGAAGCAACGATAATGTTTAGAACTAGGGATCCCAAACGTCCCGGTTTATCCGGGATAATCCCGGATTTAATAATCTGACCCCCAAAAATTGTTCAAAACTCCAATTGTCCTGTTTTCTTCCAAAACATAAGTTAATATCGTTCGTGAGAATTTTTTTTAAAATCCTGTTTTTTTTATTAATCATCAATATTTAACTAATAAGAATAATCTACTTTCTGTCACTCACTTTGGTGAGTGTTGATCTTTTATTCCATTACATTTGAATAGTAAAGAAGTGTATAACTATGAATATACTGTAAATATTCAAAAAATGGCCCGTTTTTTTAGTCTTGAAATTTGGGAGGCATATTCAAAACAATAAAAAAAATTTAATACTGAGTAATTTAAGTCTTGAAAGGAGTGAGAGTAGGGCTTCTGTATATTTAAGGAAAAGCCTACACTTACTTCAGATCAGTACTATCAGTAACCGAGAAAAAAAAAGTTAAAAAGAAGTGACAATTACTTAATAGATGCAGAATAATCATCTCCTATCTTGAGTACAAGAAAAGAAAAAGATCAGGGGCCTCATTCCATATTGGTTTTCACAAAATTTGTGGATTGCAACACAGCGTAGATGGTGTAATAGTCAATTATAATCACTGTGTTGATTATCGGTAACTAAAACGGAAATTTTACATTGCGTTACACAAACTACCACAGAATGAGATCCTAGGCTTTGCTAGGACCTTATACGGGCTTGGTTTTTCAATCATATTATGAACATTTATAGCATATAAATTAACAATTATACTATTACAAGTGCTAATTCTTCTTTTCTATCATTTAGATTTAAGCAGAATCAACCTAGAATGAATCAATTCAGTATGTTTAGTGTAGGATTTTAATATAAAATAATTAGCAAATATTAGCACATAGATAATGTTTAACAAACCACTCGATAACACTAGCTTGCATGGAAAGATTGTCAATGAAGAAATACTGTATTACTTACCATTTCCATTTCCGGAAATTCTACTATTACCTTCACACAAGCTGCAGACTTTCAAAGGTCTTACGAAGTTGCAGTTCAGAAGAAACTCTCTTCATCCGTTCCTTTCAATAGCAGCACGTAAGCTTGTGATCCTGCTTAAAGCATCCATATTCTTCAATTCTTACTTAGTAGTAATAGATTAATTAGTAAGTTAAATAATCTATGGTAATATGCTGCCTCTTTTAAAGCTTCTCAAAAAATGTCAAGTTCTCATGCTGTCCCCCTAAGAATGGAACATGTTAGTCTTACCGCCTGGGGAAAGATCAGATAACATCAGAGATGTTGCTCGGGAAAAGGGGACCGAGCTGACTCGAGCTTGAAGAAACGCTTGCTTAACAGGTATAAAAAAAAAAGAAAAAAAGAAGAAGAAGAACGATATCACCATGAGATCATAATGAACCCATCAAGCCTGTAGTCAAATTCTTGCCAACCACGTAGTAACATTTCGCGATCGATGGATAACATTGCGTCTGTAATGCTTACTTGAAGATCATTTATAATGGTTGTTAGGAGCAACTTGTAATTTTTTCTCAAAACCTCACAGAAAGAAGTCACACGGGTTAAGGTCAAGGAAATGTGGAGGCCAAGAAAACAGCTCTTCATCCCTACGACCTGCGCGTCCAATTCATTTATGTGGTAGTCTTTTGTTCAGTTCCTTATAACATATCTATGAAAATACGATGGTGCTTCATCCTGCTGAAAAACGAGATCCTTATGTTCCTCTTCTAGCTGTAGGAATAGCCATGTCTGCAGCATGTGTAAGTACGAAAGTCCTGTGACAGTATCCCAATCAAAGAAGAAAGGGCCGTACACTTTTTCTTGGCCGACCGCGCAAAACACATTCACCTTCGGGGAATTGTAAACATGCTCCTCAAACACACTACGATTTTCCGAACCCCAGATTCGCACAATTTGTTTGTTCACTGTACCTGAAAGGTGATTCCAGGAAACCATCAGTTTCCATTAGGTTTTGCATCGTAATGCAGAACTCGAGTGGCTAGGTTGTAATGCTAAGGAAATTGTATTTTGGAAAACGCTTGGCAATATTCTGTGTCACGTTGCCTTCTCTTATTATTTATAAACGAACTAGCCACGACGTAACACACAAGTTATATTTTTTTTAGCATGGGTCGCCACTTCTTATAAAAAGAAGAAAAAACTTATCAAGGAACTAATTTTACTTCACGTATTCAGGTTCGTTGCTTCTAGACTTGTGCTATTATAATTTCGCTGCCACATGACACTTTATATTAAATCTGAACCTCAGTTATTGAAAAAAAACTAGCGGTCATTCCTGAAGGACGATAAAATATCAGTTATTTAACACTTACTGTACAGGCTATACTGTACGCCGAAAATCTTACCGTAGTAAGTTTACACCTGTAATACTTTGCAGCTGTGCTGTAATACTTAAAGAATGCAGATGAGTCTTTAGTATTTTCCGATTTTTTTATAATACTATTATTTATAAGTGCAAAAACCACATGCTAGCAGCACTATAGATATCAATACCCGTTTGCTATTTTCACTTTGATTTTCCGTTAGTTTTTATTCATAACTTTGAAGATTAAAATTCACAAGGAATGTTGTATTTTAAATGTTCTATTTCCTTAAAAGATATACTTATCCTGTTAATGCGTTATGAGTTTTAAGGCTAATTATTAGATAAGTAACACGCTCCAATCTCTCTGCCTTAGTTGCCGCACAATTCTGGACGGTGAACAGTTTAACTTACCCTCTTTCTTTACGGAAATACTTTACAAAGCACAGTATACAAATTATAAAACTAATTTTGACAATTGAAAAAACACTAGTTAAACAATATCAAAAACACACCAAACCAAAAGAGTAAACCATAATCAGAATTACATAAACAAATGAAAACAGACAAAAACATTATAAACAGAATGTTCAAAATATTGTAGGGGAAAAACTGAACGCTACATCCTCCCCTGCCACACAAAAAAATAATACGAGTAAAAAAATTAACAGTTTTTAAATCGTCCTTTTTTGCTTATATTATTTAACCTCACTTAAATATTTCACTAAATATACTTAGTTTTCAATATATAAAAGTTTGTTGAAGAATAATGGAAAAATAATTCACTATTTCAGTGTCCAGTAGATACACAAATGCTATCAAAGAATATCTATATCACGAAGACGAAAACAAACTATAAATTTACTAAATATTGATATATATATAAAAAGTGCACAAAACAAACTAACTTCATGTAACTACAACATAATCCTTTAACAGTTCTTCTCGTTTCTCTCGGGAACAATCAAATATTTTTAAATTTGAAAAATTCTGAATGCCAGCAGCATTTCCTTTAAGATCCTGCAACATAGCACTATTCTTCATAAATTTAACCACTACATACGGTCCTGTGTAAGTACTCATGTATTTGTGTATTCTCTTCTTACAGGATGAGGAAAGCGCATGTGTTTTCACCAAAACCAAATCCCTTTCTTTGATTATCACTTCCCTTCCTGATGACTTCACCGTGTTTTTGTCCTTTTTAGAATTTATTTCTGACACAACTTCTAGGAAACGATCCTTGATATCCACATTCTCCATTTCCTTAGGCCAGGGATAGTTAGATTTAAAACGTTCTGATGCTGAATAGGAAAGAAATAGTTCAGATGGAGTATACCCCGTGCTGCTACAAAGTGAATTATTTATTAGATCCTGTGCTCTTTTCAATACTTTACTCCAGTGTGTGTGATTATCATGACAATACACTCTGATGATAGTATTTAAGTCTCTATGTTTCCTTTCCACTAAACCATTACACTTTGGATTATAAGGGGATGTCATGATATGCCGCATTTTATATTTTGTACAAAATTCCTTCCACACTTTCGAATTGAACTGAGCTCCTTGATCAGTAATACAACATGCTGGAATAGGATAATGATGGAAATATCTCTTTTCTAATATTGCAACAATTTCTTTCGTTTTCGCTAATTTTAGTGGGTAAAAACAAATGAACCTTGAAAAAACATCCAAAACGGAAAGTATAAAATAGTATCCTGAACTGCCTGGAAGTTTACCAACAATATCAACACAAATCTTCTCGTGTGGTTTCTCACCAGTAATGTGATAGGTTTCTCTAGCTATTTTTCTATTAGCGAACTTAGACGTAACACAATCAAGGCAGTCCTTTATGCATTTCGCGAAGGCAGATTTCATACCTTTACAATAAAACACTGATTTAGCGAACGCTAAACACTTCCTTAATCCCAAATGTCCGTTAACATGTATCTTTTGTGCCAAATCGGAAATCATCTTACTGGGGATCACTAACAACCAATTTTGAGTTTTAGGATTTCTTTGATAAATTACGCCATCCAAAATTTTAACTTTATCTTGAAACTGTAAATCTGCTGCCAAAGATTTTAGCTTTACACAATAATCATCTGAAGCTTGACCTTCTTTTATTTCGTCAAAACTTAGAAGTGAATCATCTTCTTGAGACATGAAGTTTACTCGGTATATTTGAGGTTCTTTTTCTTTTACATCAGGTGGGTACCTGCTCAAAATGTCCGCAAATCTGTTTTCTACTCCTGGCAAATGTACAAACTCCAAGTCAAACCTCTGTAGTTTTAGAATGATGCGGGTCGTGCGCGGATCCAAGTTCTTAAGAGTCAACGCATGTTTTACTCCGGCATTATCACAATGTATGATAGCTTTTCTTCCTAATAGATAATATGAAAACTGCTCGCACAAAAATAACACTGCCAGTAGTTCTAACTGAAATATTGATAATGACATCTCATGGGCTTTAACACGTCTGCTAGCGTAACCAATTACATTCATTTCTTCTTGTTCTTCAGGATGTTGTGCTATATAACCAGCGAGATTTTGGGCAGTTGCATCAGTATAGACATGGAATGTTAGATTAAAATCTGGCTGAGATAACGCAGGAGGTGAACTCAATATGACTCTCAATTTGTCGAAAGATTCTAAAGCTTCAGGTGTCCATTCAAATTTATTGACTTTCTTTAATAGGTCGTACAAAGGTGATGTTAGCTCAGAAAAATTACTGACGAAACGTCTTCTCCATCCAACAAGCCCTAAAAATGCTTTCAAGTGCTTCTTGTTTTTGGGAACTGGAAAATTCCGAATAGCCTCGTTATGTTTAGGATTCACCTGTATGGAATTTCCACTTATTACATGTCCTAAGAACAAAATTTCGGATTTCAGAAATTGACATTTCTTAAAAGTTCAATGAAAAGTTTCCTGTTCGAAAAATTTCTAAGACTCTTTCCAAGTGAGAAAAATGATCCTCGTACGAAGGTGAGAAGCACATCACATCATCTAAATAACATATGACAAAATCCTTAGTACTAATATCAAAATAATGATTCATAACACTTTGAAAAACTGATCCTGAAGATATTAATCCCATTGGCATTCGTAAAAAGATGAACTGTCTTCCTAAATAAAGGAAACTAGTACAAAGAGATGACTCTGGGTGAAGTGCAATACCATAGTATGAATCCGTAGAATCCAATGAAGAAAAAATAGTAGACCCTGACATACGATTTAAAATGTCTTGTCACCGTCCTACAGCTCATTTTTTGCAATTTAAAAGAAACATTGAGAAAATAGATTTATTTTGAACTTTATTAACCAACCCTCGTATAAACCCAAGTGTTCTAGAAACTCTTTGTCAACGCTTTGGAATGTTTGTTCATCTGTGTTAGTAGACTTCCGTTCGATTTCATAACCATGTATGGACATACGACGCAGAAACAACAACTCTCTTTGTGAACGCTTTCAGTCCCGAAAGAAACGGGAAAGTCGCAAAAACACTTTACTTCTTGATGGTGCTCAACGCTGATTTGATTATTTAAAATGACCGCACTTCTTCAGCCAAGGAGTGTGAACTTGGTAGTATACGTCATCATCGGGGCGCTCGAGCACCCAGAACTTATACACAATAGTTGACTGGACAAAGGAGCAGTTGCTCTGCACCTAATCGACGAGGCAATCGTCGACGTTCGTTCCAACGCGCTTCCGAAAGCAGCATTTAGGCTGCCTATACTCACTTTGACTAATAGTCAATGACGTGCACGGAAACATTCTATATTAAAACTCAAAGTGACAAAGTTTTTTTATCCATATGTGGAAGTGATAGTTTGTTGTTCTTCACATCAAAATTTTTATATAAGTGTACTCGTCTAATAATACGGCAACAACTTGGAATTCTCATCGAGGAAGTAGCAGTTAACATTTCAACGTTGGACTTCAACTTCAACAACTACGCATATATTTGAATACAGGACAGAGGAGATGTAACGTCAACAGGCTAGCCGAAGAAACACGTGAGTTATCTATTATATTAAGCCACCACATTACCTGCTATTCAAGCCACCACACCGTTGTGTTACTGATACTGAGTTGTTAACAGTAGATGCATTTGAAACATACATGCTTGTAATATTTGTGCTTATATAGTAACATTACACTCGTTTTACCAAAAGGTTATTTTGTCATTTGTTGTAATATCATATGTGTAACTTAACCATTATTTTATTTACGTTGCTTGCATTTTCATCTACCATATTCCCAGTTATCGTAGGTGAAACTGTAAGCATGGGCAAGTGATCGTATACGTCATGGTGTAACTGGGAATCACAATTAAGAAAAGGGGACATATGAGAAATAAAAGTCGTTCCGAACCACGACGTAAATAACGATCACACCCGAAATGGCTCAACCGTGACAAGACGTACTTTAATCTTCGGATAGAACTGCATTTAATTATTTCAGAGTTCATTTATTAAAATACGAAAATAGTAAACATTTGAATCACGTAGTTGCAAGCAGGCAACTGGGCATAGAATCATGCGTAGATTGTTTTAACTCGTGAAAAGAAAAGAGCAAGAGGAAAGAAAATAAATAGGGTTTGAAAAAGAAAAGAAAACAGAAAGTAAATTCAATTACCACGGAAATATAATTAGTACAATTTGTTTTGTAAGAAATTAAAACATTTTTGTTTGTTCGCGAATTTTTCTTCCGCTAACTTTTCATAGTACGAAAGCACTGAACAGCTGATCATAGCCACACACACACACACACACTCACAGTAGTATATGCGCCTCTGTAAAATAATGAATGAATAACAGTGTGTTTATGTTGATTGTCTATCGAAACATTTTTACAAAATGAAAATTTGAAATAAAATAAAAACTTTGTGTAACTGAAATAATGAAATAGTTTGAGAAAAGTGTTTGTTTATATTGTTACTTACTTCAAGTGTTTGTTGCTGCATGTTTTGTATTGTGATTTGGTTTGTTTTAAGTTAAGTAAATATGGAAGCGAATATTTTAGAACAATTTCAGGCAATGTTAACAGAACAATTAGAGAAACAGTCTGAGAAATTAGAGCATAAAATTGATAGTACTAACGAGCGAATAAAGGAATTGGCAAACGAGTGCACGAACAATAAGTTAGAGCTAGGAAATAAGTTTGATTGCAAATTCGATCAACTAAGTACCGGTATTACAACCACCAATAATTCCATTATCGAGGTACACTCTGGACTAATTGATGTGACCAATCAAGTTGAGGCAGGAACTGTTGAGTTTAAAAATAGTGTAGCAAAATGTAAGGAAAGTCTCGTTGAGTTTCATGAATGCATGCAGACGGCACGACTTGAATGCAAAAAAGTGCAAGGCGAAAGTGAAATCGTAAATACTCTTGAATTCGCGCAGGCCCCCATTGCGGAAGATAGATGCCTCATAAGTCAGAGAGTTAGTTATAGTCAGGAAAAGGAAATACGTAGTGTGGAAGTAGTAGTAAGCAAAAGCTTGTTATGTGTATCCGTAGACAATTGTGATTCTAGTATACTTAGCGTTATTGATTTACCGGCTAGGGATGCCGATGGCTCACACACAACGAATGGTAGCGTTGGGAATACGCGTACCCATCCTCTCCAAGAAGTCAGGGAAGACTTAAGAGTTGAATTGTTGTTTTTGTGTGAAGATGTAGTTACAGTGTTGTCGCTTTTACGTCGCGGGCAAGTGGCCTTGCGCGACCTAACAGATTCAAATGTGTCTTTGGTACCATACACGGCCAACGTGAATTGCATTTTTATACTGCAGATCCATTCTGACTTTACTAACTTTGAGTACGGTAGTAAGAGACAACTCCAGATTGATAATTTGAAGTGTAGGCCTATCCAGCGAATTGTGTTTTACGTGCTAAGCGCTTTATTTGTGGATACCTTGTCAGAAACGTTTACGGTAGTTGAGCCTAAAAGTAACATTCTTACTCAAGTGCATGCAGATAAAGGGAAATTGTCACCAGTGAAAAAGTTAAAATGTAATACCGAGGTCAAGAATAACAGTGAGATAGTCCACGATAACCAGTTGAATTTTGCTAATTCAGTAGTTTACCTGAATTCGGTCCCAATGCGTACCGATAGTAAACATGCTGTAGAAGGGCGTAAATTAGATTCTAGTATGGTCACCTTTTATCAAGCTAGTACGTCATCATTGCGAAATTGTCGAAAACGAAGGTTCAAATGTAAATCTACTCAAAAATAGCTGATCGTTCGTGATTATGTTCATGCTCGCCAATTTCAATGCAAAACGTTCTCACAGCGCGCACAATCCCACAGTAGGTATGCAGCGAACAGCAGGGCAAAAGTAAAACAAAAGCGTTCTCGAAAACGAAAGTTGGCACAAAGTAATCGTGGGAGAAAGAAATTTAAGTGTAAATCGAAGTTAGTGGCATATCAACAAACTCGTGAGAAAGCCAAAACGCGAAAAAGGTGTATGTCGACTCCGAAGAATGCTAAAAGGCGCAAGTGTAAATACGTACGAGTCTCGTGCAGCAAGTTACATGGTAAATACAGTAGTAGTAAGTGTAAACTTAAAAGAAAAGTTGTGCATGATCCTAAATTTAAGCGCCGTAAACGAAAGCGTCTCATCGCGTGGAAGTTTAGTAAATGCGCTGCAAAAAGGAGAAAAGCCCCGCGAATCATAAAAAGTAATTGGAAAAGTACTCGTAAGCGTATGAAATTGCAGGCGTACAAGTGTAATCGGCATCGGTGGAAAATGAAAGTTTTAGCGTAACCAAAGTGTGAATTTTGCCCGAATTTGGACTGAATCCCGAAAGAGACGAGAAATTAAACACTGAATAAGACTTTTAAGCTTTTATAAGAAATGAAAATAAAGATTATTACTCTTTTACTTCAATTATTCCCCATCGAATTGCGAAAGTTAGGAATTTGTTTTTCAGTCTCAAGTGTGTGCACACGGTCACCGACGCGCCCAGCCAGAGGAACCACCAGTATCCATTCATAATCAGGTACGTTCATTTAAATACCATGTTTTATTGTTTCTTTATAGTTTTTGGAGATGAGAGATGAATGTGAAAAGCAGAGGAAGGACAGTATTGGAAATTTTAAATAGGTAATCAATTTAGATCGCGATCTCGGACTTTGAAATTTTAATAATACCCCTCCACTTTTGGAAACTTTGATTATCCCGCTTTGGATACAGAACTTCTGTATTGAATTTTGTTAGGATGTTTATATTTTGTATGTTTTATTTCTTTTCAGGTATTTCCAGTCTTGGGAACCAAACATTATTAATAAAATTTTACCATTGTATTTTCTTTCG
This sequence comes from Thermobia domestica, assembly GCF_964235325.1. Classification (NCBI taxonomy): domain Eukaryota; kingdom Metazoa; phylum Arthropoda; class Insecta; order Zygentoma; family Lepismatidae; genus Thermobia; species Thermobia domestica. The sequence goes on from NC_137455.1 coordinate 15,033,475, forward strand.
AGTTTTTATTCGTTTACCTTGTATGATTATAAACATTTAGCTGTCCCCATATCATTAGGCATTTAGAGAAATGTTAGGCAATTAGAGATATTTGAAAACTCAATTAGAGAAATACTAATGAATGTTACAATTAATTATGAAATTTGGATTTTGAAAAAAAAAAGGGTGTATTCTTCAGTTGATGAATCTTTTCATCCAACTTTGTTATTAAAAGCTTGTATAAAAGCATATTGAATGTGTAACATAAAACTAGTTAGGCGTTGAGATACTGAAAATTAAATATTATTTATTATGATTTTGAAAGTAATTGAAAATAATGCTGAATTTAAGAAATCTGTTTACGAAATTATTTACATATGATGTTCGTTATGTAAAGTCAGTGGGTATTTGTTACGACACTAATAAAGTTTTGAACTTAATTCAATTTAATTACAAAAACTGTTTTACAAGTTAAGAAGAGGTAAAAGATTGAAAATTATAATTCAACCCTTAGAGGCGTCACTACTATTCTCTTTCAAAATTAAAGTGACGAAATCGGGTTGGCGTCCGGTTGGGCCTCAGCTAGTGTGTGAATTTGGCCTTTAGACACACACACTTCTAAATTCCATTTCGGCTTGTGACATTCTAAATCTATTTATTTAAGGACAAGATATTTAATTTGACGCTTAAAATTTCACATTTTATTAGATATTCATTTTTAATTTGACGAAAAGGAGATCATAAATTGTGTTTATTTGGGATTTTGGCAAATAACTTTTCTCTTCTTTCCTTTCTGTAGTACGCTTTTCGAGAAACGTTACGTATAAATATAGTAATGTTTCTCGAAAACTGTACTACCAATGATCACCGACACAATTTGGTATCGATATATATAAAGTATTTCTTTTGTTTAGGTATTATTACCTATAACATATTCGGTACATTTAAAAGTGGAATATTTTATTAAAAGTGAATAATATTTTGCATCGTAAAGAATTCAATGTTGAAGTATTCTCGTTATTTGTTTAAGTTTGCATCAGAAAGTTGTTTCAGTTTACTTAAATGTTTTCGAAATCAGTTTTGTTCAGTTTGAAATGCTTTAAAAAAAAAGAGAGAGAGAGAGAGAGAGAGACGTATAGTGGCAGTGAGTAACTGAGATATGCAAGGCAAAGGCCAATGGTAATTTAAGAACTATAATTGGGCAAAAATGGATTAGGCTAATAAGTAGCTTCCATGTTGCGGGTTAATGCCGGTGTCAAAGGCTATTTTGAAGAGCGACACCGATGTTGCGTTTTAGGATACTAGCGATAATATTCGCATACAAGGCGATCATAGCGTATAAGGCCTACGGAGAGGCAAACGCTTGTATTGAGGACCATGAATTATATATATTGCGAAGTGTGCACGATGCAAAGGGCAATGAAAGGCCGCATCTGTGTTTTTCGAGGTTGATTTTTCCCTCGTTGTCGTTGTTAAGTTCCCAGCCAAGGGTGCTGGAAGAGGCAAGAAGCCTATATTTTTGTGCGTTTATGCTATTAAATGACAATGGTCCATAAGGTTGATATGTATATCCCTTTTACGTCCGATGTTGGGGATGTGTAGGAAATATTTCTAGAAACGCCCATGCTTTGAGGTGAAGTTATCCCTCTTATGTTGTGTAAATTGTCTTTTTAAAGACAACCGCAATATGAATTATTCTAGCTCAGTTTTATAAGTGCCCATAACCCAGTTAGTTGCCATTAAACGTCTATCACAAAATTGTTGTTAATAAGTTGTTATAGCCATGTTAAAAATAAATAAATAAATAAACTTAAGATGTTAAGTTGGGATTTCAAGCAATGTTTTTTCAGAATTAAATTTATGTTAGGAGAATACATCAACTTTATTACGTAACAGCAGATGCTAAACTGTATTAATATTTAATGAATGAGTTATAAATATTATGGAAATTTGATAATTAAATTCATCATCGATTTTGAATTCATTAACATTATCGGTTTGACCTTAGACAAAATTCGATGAATACTGTTTTAAATTTTGAAATGAGTGTATTTTAGAAATTGAGGAAATATGAATAATAAATGCCATAAGGTGAAATTAATTGAATAACGAATGTGACATTCTGATTGTAAGTGATATGGTCACCACCCGATATGGCTAAATGTATTGATTTATTCCCGATTATGACTTATTCCCGGATGTGACGATATTACTGATGTTGATAAGTGCATTTTTGCCAGGAGGCCGGCACATTTTTTGGCTAGCGCTCTTTAAAGGAATGCAATTGTAAACCTACTAATTTTGTAGGTATGAGCGGGCCTAAAACAATTAATAGTTATTGAGTGATTGATGATATTGAGGTGCAGGGCTGTAGTATCGAACTTACAACAGGGTATTCTTGTTGTCCTTTTCATATATTTATTTTCTCGAAACACCTTCTTTAGGTCTAGATACTGACAGCCTAATTGGGGTTGGAAAATTTTACCCGGTTATGACATAGCTATGATGCGTAAAGCATCTAGCTGGGAGGGACAAAGGATTTCGTGCAGGAGCGATTTATTCAAATCGTCGGGGAGCTCAACGACCCCGCACACTCCAGTTATGGGAAATAGTAAGTCGGTGCCTTTTTGGTCTTCGGGACCAATTCATTAACCTATATTTTTGTTTAATTAACGACTTACGACCTGAGGTGCCAACCAGTGACACTCAGGATGGCACTATGTAAGGCCTAACCGCCGTTTAACTTATGTACATATTAAAATGTTTTAAAGTTCACTAGTTAGGTTATGTAATGCAAATATATAGGTTGATATTTTAACTGTTTTGCATATTATGATATAATACGTAAAAAATGTCAGTATATAGGCAGATTTAGTTTAGTTTTGAACTTTACTAGTTTTATGAATACATTTTGCATATTCAGTGAGAAAATGTAATTAGAATTTGAATTTCGTTCATACATCGTACTACGATTATATATTATGTTCGCATATTCGAATCATTATTCTGAAAAACGGATATTTAGAAATGAATAAGTAATCTTAATGTGGAAAACATATTTTAAAAAAAGTTTACTTTTGTAGTTTTTACACGTTTATCTATTGCTCAACGACTCACACAAAGGAGAGAATACCTAATTTTGTTTTCTTTTGTCTTCAATAATTCATACAGGTGGAAAATTTTAGTTTAATTCACTTTATTAGAGTTTTTACCTATGTCAATTTGGGAAAAGTATTAGTTGAAACTTTCGCTACATGGTTCATTTGAACAGAACGATTGTGATTAACGAAGTATTTTGTTGTTTATCCGATTACTTTTTGTGTCCGAAAGTTTAAAAAGGAGAGAATATCGTTTTGAATCAGCACTTGTCAATAAACTCACACAACTATAACGAAAATTTAGGTTGAATTTGAGCATTTTGAGAATTGAGAATTTAAAAAATAAATAAATAAATAAATAAATAATGGAAAGAAATTGGTTTGTTGTACGATTTAACAGTAACTGATAGATTCCATTGCTTATAGTATGTTGAGGCAATCAAGTTTAAATTTGATAGTCACGTTGACATTGATAATGGTCATCGAGCGAACAATCATTGTGTGTAAAGGATTTGAGCTGTATACGTTTGAGTTCAACCGAATGGCAATTGAGCATTACAAGTGAGTTAGGGCTATTTTCGAGGTGCCAAAAGGCTGTATAGAGCGGCATCCTTATATGAGTTTATTGTTATGATATATGCGTATTTTAACGTGCAACCAAAGGCCAATAGAGGGCGGTTCACGTTTAGAGATGTTACTTCCTGAATACCTAGATTGCTCCTAGACGAGTAGGGAATGTCTTTTCTAAGTGTTTAATGTGTTTAGAGGTGGATTGTATATCCCTCTTGTTATATGTGTTTGCGTTTAATGCCCGTAAAATGGAGTTGTATTTTGCCTTTGCCAATGAGATGTTTGTTGAAAATGAGATTCGGAAATGATTGTATCAGCCAAAAGTCATATGTTCGCTAATGTTATACGAGATCCGTGCACTAGTATTGATGTCTACATACTACTTGCAATTAATAAATAAATGAAGGAATAAAATAAAAGTTTACATTTGTTGTTAGTAATACTGACAAAAAAAAAGTGAGTTGACATGTGAATCCAAATTTATTTGAAACAATTTGATGAATCTCTTGTTTGTTGTTTGAGCAATACGATTACTGAAACTTGATAGTATATTTGATTTAGATTCCTTTAGTACTCTTGATGTTTAATAAGCTGAAATATAGTATTCCGAATAATTAGTATGTAATTTACTTCATGACTATTTTACGAATTTTTGTTTTGAAAACTCTTTTGGATTATTAATACTTTATATGTATGGATATATATTAGTTGATATAATCATTTGATGTTATATTAGATTTTTATGTTTGATAATCGAATGTTATGAAAATTTTGAATAAGAAAATTTAAGTATCAATCTTGTTGTAAGAAGGTGCATATACACACATTACACTACACAAGCTACATATTAGGAATTTCAATATTACCGTTCGTTACGTTGCGAGGCTACACTTTCGAAATCGGTATACACATTTTGCTATTGTTTAGTAGTTAAGTATTTTCTATATTAATGTTCATTTGTACATTTATTTGGCTTAACATGTTTAAGTATATCATGTGTTTTGCAAAAGATAATTGAAAAGTGAATTAAAATATTTTTTATTATGGTGAGAAACCAGTATTTGAAAAATAAATAAATAAATAAATAAATAAATAAAAGAGACTATAAACTGAAAAAATGAACAATCTATTAATGGTGGCATAAAGGTGGCTTTGTTTAAACAAAAGGTGGCTTAATTAAAACTTAAAAGTGGCGGACTCAAAAGTGGCTTCATATAAGTAAAAGGTGGCTTTAAAGAACGTAATAGGTGGCTTTAACAAAGGTGGCTTGTTGTCATACAGGGTGAATAACCACACGGTTACTTAGTGAAGTGCAATATATAGTGCAGTCCCAATACGTCGAATTTTCAAAGTGAGTTCCCAACGATCTTCGCTTCATATACAGTGTAGTCCCGATATACTGAATCTTTATGGTGAACTCTCAGTGACGGTTGATTTATATACAGGGCGTTCCCAAAATACAATGATCATTAAGTGACATTCCAGTATGGACTATTAACCCCTCAACGGCCAGGGTTCTCTTCACAAATTGAAGCAATTTGCTCGGACACTGCTCGGGCCCCAATAGGATGTCACCGTCCTACAGCTCATTTTTTGCAATTTAAAAGAAACATTGAGAAAATAGATTTATTTTGAACTTTATTAACCAACCCTCGTATAAACCCAAGTGTTCTAGAAACTCTTTGTCAACGCTTTGGAATGTTTGTTCATCTGTGTTAGTAGACTTCCGTTCGATTTCATAACCATGTATGGACATACGACGCAGAAACAACAACTCTCTTTGTGAACGCTTTCAGTCCCGAAAGAAACGGGAAAGTCGCAAAAACACTTTACTTCTTGATGGTGCTCAACGCTGATTTGATTATTTAAAATGACCGCACTTCTTCAGCCAAGGAGTGTGAACTTGGTAGTATACGTCATCATCGGGGCGCTCGAGCACCCAGAACTTATACACAATAGTTGACTGGACAAAGGAGCAGTTGCTCTGCACCTAATCGACGAGGCAATCGTCGACGTTCGTTCCAACGCGCTTCCGAAAGCAGCATTTAGGCTGCCTATACTCACTTTGACTAATAGTCAATGACGTGCACGGAAACATTCTATATTAAAACTCAAAGTGACAAAGTTTTTTATCCATATGTGAAAGTGATAGTTTGTTGTTCTTCACATCAAAATTTTTATATAAGTGTACTCGTCTAATAATACGGCGACAACTTGGAATTCTCATCGAGGAAGTAGCAGTTAACATTTCAACGTTGGACTTCAACTTCAACAACTACGCATATATTTGAATACAGGACAGAGGAGATGTAACGTCAACAGGCTAGCCGAAGAAACACGTGAGTTATCTATTATATTAAGCCACCACATTATCTGCTATTCAAGCCACCACACCGTTGTGTTACTGATACTGAGTTGTTAACAGTAGATGCATTTGAAACATACATGCTCGTAATATTTGTGCTTATATAGTAACATTACACTCGTTTTACCAAAAGGTTATTTTGTCATTTGTTGTAATATCATATGTGTAACTTTACCATTATTTTATTTACGTTGCTTGCATTTTCATCTACCATATTCCCAGTTATCGTAGGTGAAACTGTAAGCATGGGCAAGTGATCGTATACGTCATGGTGTAACTGGGAATCACAATTAAGAAAAGGGGACATATGAGAAATAAAAGTCGTTCCGAACCACGACGTAAATAACGATTACAGTCTGTTATTGGTTCCACCTGTACCCTTGGTGATATAACTTTAGTATTCAATTGTCGCAAATCTAATACAGGCCTCACGCTTCCTGATGACTTGCGAACGCAATGTATTGGATTTTTATAAGGACTAACACATTCTTTCACTACACCAATACGTATCCATTTACTCAAGGTTTTCTCGAACTCGCCCTGCATGTGTTGAGGAATTGGGTAAGATTTACCTACTACGGGCTCGTTATCCTTTAACTGAATTTTATACGGCTCTGTTTTAATTTTTCTCGGATACTCACAAAACAACGTACGATATTTCAGCAACAATGATAATAATTTTGACTTCGTCTCGTTATCCAAGTCATTTCTTTCACGAACGTAATTCTCGATTTCTTCTTGGGATATTACACCCTCTTCTTCTTCTTGGATCGGATCATGCACTTCTAACTTTGCCAAAAAGATATTATATTCATCTAAGTTTACAGTAACTTTTGTTTCGTTAGAATCCTCGAAGGACAGGATTTTGTTTTTCCAATTTAACACAGCATTATATCTTTTAATGAATGGAACACCTAGTATCATATCAGTCTTCAGGTTTTTCACCACATACACTGGCGTCTCGAATATCTTGCCCTGGATATCTAGATTCAAAAGTTGGTAACCTTTCACTAAGTATTTCTCGTTTCCAGCAAAACCACACAAAACAATATTAGGATCTGGGCGTAATTTGGCGGAAGGATATATATTCTTTATTTTATTCCAAACAGATAAACTGAGTAAATTTAACTCTGAGCCACTATCAATTATGCACTTTATAGGAAGTCCAGCTACTTCGCAATCCACAGTAGGAGGATGACACTTTGTTATTTCTACCCTAGAATTACTTAACTCACTCTCTTCATCGATAACAAAACGTATTTGCAATGGCACGTTTCGGCTTCGCGGTACAAGTGGATAATTATCCTGCCAAGGTTTGTAAACCAATTCTGAGGACGATTCTGAAATTTTACTTGATGCACAACCGCTATCCACTGAAATTTTATTAAGTCGAACTTCTTCACCCTCTTCTTGGATATTGTTAACACAAACAATAGATTTATCACCATGCAAAGTGTTCGTTAAATCGAAACATCTATTACCAAAAGTATTTTCGAAATTTGAGTACTGCCGGGGACTCAAACTGCAGTCGAAATCGCCCCCTTCTAATGTCGACTGCACGGGAAGTTTTCCTCGCGCGAGTGATGAACAACAGCATCTGTCACTACCGTATTTCTGTTAGGATTTCTCTGAATGGAATCAGCTCCCATACGATAATTTACATTCCTTTCGCCTTCGTCATTCTCTGATGAATATTGTACTCTTGGCGACTCATTAGGATACGAATTAAACTCGGGGTCGTCACGTCTCCAATTTGAATTATAATCCCTATTATTATCATTATTATACATCCTTTTCCTACCACGACCATTTCTTCTGAACTTATTATTCCGTTGGTAGCGGTATGGCTTGTAAGAATACTGATAACCTTCACGGTCAGAAGTTTCACTGTTTCCATTACCAAAAAACTGCTCTGTTTGCACCGAAGAATCAATTTTCGTCTTTTTACTCTCTTGAACATTAACATTTCTAACAAAAGCTCTTTTTGTTTGCTTCACATTAGAGGATTGACACTCTGCAACGTCCGTCTGTGCTTCTAATTCCATCAAATGAGCAATTAGGGATTCCGTATCCTGACAACCTACTAGTCTTAACAATTTTGACTCTCCATCTGGTAAACACTCGAGTATTAGATCTAATAGCTCTGTTTCATTTACCGTATCGCAAATACTGTAATACTGATTTACAATGTACCATACAAAATCTACCATTCGCGGGAACTTCAACTGTCTTTTCTGTGCACGTTCCAGGCGCGCTGAGAAATACTGCTTTCTAAACTGATATACAAAATCATTGAATGAATTTATTTCTCCTGAAACTGACTTTAGCCACGCTGACGCCGAATGTGTCAACAATCTTTGAATTACTAACAATTTCTCCCTTTCTGACATATTATACAATTCCATGCACTGAACTAACTCTCTTAAAAAGTTTCGAGCGGCACCTTGCGTTGGATTACCATCATATTTTGGAAACGCATTTAAATCTCTTAAGGAAAAGCTTGTATTGTTACCATTTTCTCGTTTACTAGACTCTTGAGTTGAATATGGGAACATACTTACGTTTCTACTCAAACCAGTATCACTTTGATTCATTGGTCGAAAGTAGAAAGGATTGTTAACACTATTAGCACTAAAAGTATTTGTATTTGGTTGAAAAGAACTTAAACCAGAGCATGCAACAGCAGTTGAACAACCTACCTGGCTTTTAGTAGTGTTAAAAGGATAAAAGCTATTAGCATTACTATGAACGTTTGTCGCTTCAATACCATATACTGTATTTGCCGTAAGTGGTTCAAGAGGCAAACTAAAAGGCGATGTAACATTAATTCGTTGATTGCACGGAGTAGTACTAGCTATTGTAGTAACAATACTTGTAGTAGTACAATCCCGGTAACTACTTGCGATTGGAATTCCTCGCACCTCAACTTCAGAATTTCTAGAACCTACAGTATATTGCAGTTGTTTTCGATTATCAATGCAATTACTTTCTGATGTAGCTTTATTTTCACCTGAACTAAAGATTTCCACCTTCGTTTCTAATTCTTTCAAACGTTGGTCTAGGTGTTGACTCTTTACGCTACACAAATGGACATTTCTTTCAATGCTTTGCTCTATTTCGTTATTGATAACCCTATTTCCTTCTTCTAATGAATTTACACGTGAATTTAACTGACAAATACTAGATTCGTGTCTCTTCTTATCATTTTCTAAAGTCACTAAACGGTCATTCAGGTCTTCTACTTGTGAATCTACTTCTTCACACTTGTTCTTCAAAGTTTCAACATCGTCCTGTACAAGTTCTAAGTCCCTACGAATTTCAACGCAAGTCTCTAACTGAAAAGCCTTTAATTCACCCTGTAACTCAATTATCTTTCTATCAAAATTATCACTTATTGCTTTAACCTGGGTTTCTAACCTTTCACTAAATTCCCTTGCCTGACAGTCTAATCTTTCAGTTAACAATTTTGACTGATTATCCTGTTTTATCGACATTTCGTTTAATTTCTCTAACAGCATTACAAACTCGACGTTTGAACTGGTTTGATTACTAGCGTTAACAAGATCTTCCGTTTCATTTACTAAATCACTGCTTACTTTTTGTATGGTAACGTTTGAAGCACCATCTATCTCAATTTCCTTACCGGTAACTTTAATTTCCTCGACACTGTTCCCTACAACGTTACCATTATCTGTGATTTCGGCATTACGGCGATCTATATTCTTTTCTCTATCTGTACCGTTTTTTAACATACACTCTGAGCAACTCCATTTTACACTTTTCATTTTTAGTATTTCATATTCCATATTTGGTATCCCCTGACACCTTAAATGATACCAGCGTTTACAGGTACTACAAGCTACACTGTACCTATATTTTCGATTGCAACAACTATGTCCAACACTTTCGTCGTAAGAATCTTCTCCACTACTGCTATCGCTCGACATTTTGATATTTACTATTAAATTTCCTTCAGAAGCTCACTTAAAAGTTCAGTAAACACAAATTGTTTATAACCATACTATTAAAAATACTTTCTATCTTGGCTTCTTTGAAACAAAACCTAGCAGTCAACGTCTAGAAGCAAATATCCTGGCTGGGTCGCCATTTATTATGTAATGCTAAGGAAATTGTATTTTGGAAAACGCTTGGCAATATTCTGTGTCACGTTGCCTTCTCTTATTATTTATAAACGAACTAGCCACGACGTAAAACACAAGTTATATTTTTTTAGCATGGGTCGCCACTTCTTATAAAAAGAAGAAAAAACTTATCAAGGAACTAATTTTACTTCACGTATTCAGGTTCGTTGCTTCTAGACTTGTGCTATTATAATTTCGCTGCCACATGACACTTTATATTAAATCTGAACCTCAGTCATTGAAAAAAAATACTAGCGGTCATTCCTGAAGGACGATAAAATATCAGTTATTTAACACTTACTGTACAGGCTATACTGTACGCCGAAAATCTTACCGTAGTAAGTTTACACCTGTAATACTTTGCAGCTGTGCTGTAATACTTAAAGAATGCAGATGAGTCTTTAGTATTTTCCGATTTTTTTTATAATACTATTATTTATAAGTGCAAAAACCACATGCTAGCAGCACTATAATGATATCAATACCCGTTTGCTATTTTCACTTTGATTTTCCGTTAGTTTTTATTCATAACTTTGAAGATTAAAATTCACAAGGAATGTTGTATTTTAAATGTTCTATTTCCTTAAAAGATATACTTATCCTGTTAATGCGTTATGAGTTTTAAGGCTAATTATTAGATAAGTAACACGCTCCAATCTCTCTGCCTTAGTTGCCGCACAATTCTGGACGGTGAACAGTTTAACTTACCCTCTTTCTTTACGGAAATACTTTTCAAAGCACAGTATACAAATTATAAAACTAATTTTGACAATTGAAAAAACACTAGTTAAACAATATCAAAAACACACCAAACCAAAAGAGTAAACCATAATCAGAATTACATAAACAAATGAAAACAGACAAAAACATTATGAACAGAATGTTCAAAATATTGTAGGGGAAAAACTGAACGCTACAAGGTTTCAAGGCTTCCAACACTGCCAAATCGTATGGATAAAATTTCACTCACTTATAGATAATCCTCCACACAGTAGACTGCGGTATCTGCAATTCTCTGCTTGCTTTCACCGTGGATTTCTGTGGACTTCTCATGAAACTGGCCCGAACACGCTCCACTGTTTCCGCACTTGCCCATGGGCGGCCGGGCGACTTCTTCTTGCAGATGCATCCTCTTGCTTTAAAATCGAAGTACCATATACGAATACTGTATCTGCTAAGGTGTTCTTCTCCAAACTTCTTTGGATACTAGTAGCAGAAGGGTTACTTTGAAAATTTACCACACAAAAAGCTTTCCTGTCTTCATTTGCTGCCATCATGTGTTACTGTCACCCTAGCGGCCAGCTGCGTAACTAATACATCAGCGTTGCCAGATTCTAAAACGTTTTGAAAAATGAAATGAAATCTTTAAGTTTGACGTCCCACGGTTATGCCGGTTAGGCTAAAGGAGACAGTGATGATGAGAGATGAGTGAAATGATGGAATGAAGAAAGTGGGAGGAAACGGGAGAACTCCGAGAAAGCCCACGAGCACAGTGTTTGCCCACCACAAAGTCCACACGGCGCGAGCTGGGATCGAACCAGGGACCCCAAGCACCGGAGATGAACGTTCTACCACTCAGCCACCGCGCCTCCCTCTAAAACGTTTTGAATTTCTCTTTCATTGGATATCATTTTTACGAATGTGCGTGTTTAGAAACGTGAGTTATTAAAATTTGTAATCGGAAAGATAATGTTAAATAACCCTGTAGAGACATAAATCTTGTTTGACCGTTATGGTACATCTTCCACAAGTTTCAGTATCATTTGGTGACTTACCCAGGCATCTCGAATGAACACTCATCGCCTGTCACAGTTTCTGGTGTCCTGTAAAGACAAAATATGCATCATGTAAAAAAAGGAAATCTGAAAAAGTACAATAGAATTACCACTCGGATCTCATAAAATTGGTTTGAAAATATTAATTAATGATTATATAATATACAAGTGAGGCGTCGATTAATTTCCGGCTTAAAATTAGGATTAGGAATTACATTTCTGGGCTTTCGGCATCTGTGGCCATAATAGCTCGTCATCTGAGATCACACTATCCGAGGAACGGAAGGAGGGAAACGGCCTGGAACTTGTATGTTAAGTACCATCCCGGTATTTGCCTGGTGTAAATGAGGAAAACTCAGGAAAACCTCACTCAGGATGGCTGGTCTGAAAAAACGTTTGCACTTTCTCAACCGAGTGTCCGCACCGTTTCTGGCTCACGAGATCCTAGCAGAGCTTCCTCCTATTATATGCCCAACACATTCGCCTTTGAAATGAGAAACTTCTGTTCGATTCTAGGTGGGATTTACGAAGTTTAAACCCCATGTTGAGCTGCACATTCATGTCTTTCTTATTCTTAATTTAAGATCAAACGATTAACCTAGGTTACGGGAAATTATGATGGTGAAATGGATGATAAAAATGGAATGAAGAAAGTGGGTGAAAATGGAAGAACACTAAGAAAACCCATGTACACGTTATATGCCCACTACAAAGTACACTTGGCGGGAGCTGGTATCAAACCAGAGACTCCACGCTCTACTACTGAGCCAAATGAGCACTCTACTACTGAGCCACCTTGGTCTCACAAGCCTTTATATTGACTTCATGTTGAAAGGGATGTTAAGCTCTAAATTAACTAATCAAGATCTTAGCGAACATCGATTATTATTTTGACCAATAAACAATTTAATTTCTGTTTTGTCTTCCTTCAATTTGGAAAGGAGAATCGCCATACAAAGTAAGGAGCAATAATGCTAACACACAACGTTGTGAAAACTGGCGTTATTTAATCTTTCAATAAAACTCAAAGTACCGCAAACATTAACGTATTAATTTTTGTTTACGTGCTTGCATATTAATGTACGAGTATAATAATAAGTGAAATAAAATAAATATATTATTATTATACCTGTAAGATTGTGAATCCCGAAGCTTCCCTTCTCTTGGTAGTAACTCCCCTTGAGTCAATACCAAGGCAGTATTTATTAAACTAAGATTTATATATGCGAAAGCTTTTATTTATTTTTTTTATGCTGAAGTGTTAAACCTTTCACGAATATGAACGCTCATTCATAACACTTTGTGAACTTCGAATTCCCAACTACGGCAGAAACAGAAAACGACCAATGTTTGTTTATGAAAAAAGATAAGTCACAAAGGAACTCGAGAACTAAATTTCGAACTGTCAGAGAGTATTTTTTTTTTTTAAGCAATTATCGACAATCTCACATTACAACTCAGGAAACCACGAAATTGCGCTATACCTCACTTCAATAACTGATTTAAATATTCAGAAACATCAACGAAAAATAAAAACAGGGCATAGAAATTAAAGCAAAAAGACTTGCATTTCTAACAACGAGATTATGAACATAACTTGGTAGAAGAATGTTTCTATTTCCAAGCGATGTGAAACTGGAAAAAATAAGTTGTCTTCGTGAGTTATACATTAGTTGTATTCACAACCACCTCACAATTTTCCAAATTTAGAAGTAACAATGACAATTTATTTGAAATTGGCTGTTACCAATTGCAGAACAAAGAGAAGTTTCTCGAAGTATTCTAAACATAATATAAAATAAATAAATAAAAGAACTAAAAATTAAAAAAGATCAGCGATGAAAGAAGAGAAGTTTAGTTGCTTAACGCTGTGTTCTAAGAATAACATTACTATGAAAACGGATTTTACGGACATCGTTGACGAGTCTGCTTATTCTAAGTAGATAGCAGATCATGTCAAAGAAGAAGCTTAAGACTTTTTTTTTTTATTTATTTATTTATTTATTTTAAGGAGGAGGTCCATATTACTGTAGGAAAGTATAATTTAACTGATACTCTTTCCACTAATAATCATTACACCTTCTATCCCGAAAGAATATTTGTTCTGTTATTTATATAATTTCGACCCTCCCTGGGGTCTTCCTCAGAAGTGCTCCTTCTGCTATTAGTTTTCTTGAAGGTTCAACCATGAGAAGGGCATTCTTGAAATACCGAAAACTACGAATATCACGCCTTTTTTTTTTTTTTTTTTTTTTTTTTAAATCATTCATCTTCCAGTTTTAAACCTTTGTTCTGGAATTTTAAGTACGTAAATGATGAAAATGAATATTTACAAAAGTATACCATTCATATTCGAACACATCTATTCTTCCAACGCTACTGCGCAAATGATTATTCATATTTACATAAAAAAACATTTTCTCACTTACCCATAACCTTCTTGCTGAAATAACTGAACTCCTACTCTATTAAAGTTTGTTAAATTTGGAAATTAAAAATTTAATGTCCTTTTGCAAAATCATTTATTTTAGTTATTAACATGCGTCCTAGAGTTTCTATTAGCAAATGTTACTCTCTATCAATTGTCCATTTTATCAACAGCTGCTTGGACACACATGTTTAATTGATTGTGGATAATTAAAAGATTCTCAGTTCACGGTTTAAATGAGAAACTGCTTCCGAACCAAAACTACCCTATTATTCTCTAAAACGATGCCATGATGTTTTATGTCCAAAGTCCTGTTATTGTTAAAAACTGGTCTACCCTGTATATAGTGTGTAATTGCCATTCAGTTTATTCAAGAGAAAGGCGAATCTAAAATTATTTTTAAAGTATTTTTATAGACAATTATGTAAAAAAAAAAAAAAATAAATAAAAATAAATAAATAAATAAATAAATAAATATGGATATACTTTTCTCTTGGCTAAATTGAATGGCCAATACATAAAATATTATTGCCAACGAGACTAGAGACGTGATAAGATATAACTCTTGCCCCCTGACCCTACTTCCCTATTTTCAGGTGATTATTTTGATCAATATATGTTTAAAATTTATGCAGTCAAAAATGTAAGGTGAATTGACGTGACTCCACAACAGTTATTTCTGCCCCATCGGTTTAGTGTTCTGGCTAATTGCCTGTGTTTCACACAATTGCTTTTGAGACGAGATGGCTTCAATTTCCTCTTATAGCAAACTAAAAAATATTCGATCTCTGTATTCTTATGATGTTTTCCACAGAAAAAAAAAAATATGGGTGCTGATTACAATTGTACGTCAAAAGAATGGTAACATAACTGTTAAAATGAGTGAATGACTATGAAAGAGAGGATTGTATTAGATAATAATTTCGGTGCAGTTTTACTATACGGATCCATAGATTGTAAAATGCACGGGAAAATGTAGGGTCTTTAATTTGCCAATTTTATGTCGAGAACAGAAGTCAACGAACCCCTGCGGGGCTTCTAACCCGTTCCTACTCCTACTGCTTATCCTATGGATCCGTACAGTAAAACTGCACGCTTTTCCATCAGCGGAGTGTTTTTAAGCACTGTAATAGGGAGGCTATAACTTCGCTTACACGAGCAAAGCTACTAGTGCGAAACCAATGTACACGCTATAGGAAGTCGTACCTGTTGATAATTCTGAATACTGAGACCAACGTTTACAGCAGAAAATGTATTGCTATCAAGAGAGTTATCTCCTGTATATTATACACATTGAAACATTTAAAAACCCACGTTAAGGGGGTTGTACCTACAACATCCAAGCACAATGGAACTCCTACTTGTAGTGGCGAGCTAGCACTGGTTGGTACTTTTTTCCCCATGAATAATTGTTCTCGCGTATACTCACGGTCGCCTCGTACCTGCACTTTACAGATATACCCCCGCGTTGGCCCACTAGCTTCGCCTTGCACCGATTTCGAATAGATAAAATTTTTGCTTGGCCATTTTGCCTGATTTACGCATGAATAATAGCTTTTAACCCATCAGTTTGCATGTAAACTGTTTACCTGTACGCAGTGGCGTAGGGAAGGGGGGGGCCGGAGGGGCCGGGCCCCCCCCAAAGAGGTCCGACAATGTACTTTGGTACTTTGATGTTTGTAATTTTTTTATATATTTTTATGTTTATATATTTTTTTGTTTGTAATTTTTCTATATGTGCCTATAACAGCAGTTGGGCCCCCCCCAAACACACATCCTGGCTACGCTACTGCCTGTACGCAATTATTTTAACACAATTAACATACGCCACGAAAATGCGAATATGAAATGTCTTAGAGAATCAGGCAAGTCTTTACTTTGACTCAAACAGTGACTTTAATCGGTTCTTATAGGTTTAGTCACTTCCTGGAACTGTTTGCGCGTGAGTCACTTGTTGGAACCGTTCGTGCCTTTGGTGTGACGTCTTAGTTCATATTTTTCCCACTAGGTGTCTATGTACAGTCATATGGTAGGTTGTTAGTGTGATGTCACATGTGTGTGCTGTTGTTGGTGGCATGAGGGGAGCGCGTAACTGAATTTTCGTTTCATGGCGACGATCGAGTTAGCAAATGCGATTGAGAAACAGTTTCATGAATTTAATACAACGAATTTGAACTCGTCGTTTTTAAATAAGTTTGTATTAGATTCGGATATTAACTCATATCGCTTTGCAGCACTTTCTGGTTTTGGTTTAATTGAGTTAGAGAAAACCTATCATGGTTGTGGTCTAAGGTTGAAGATATTTTCGACGTATGGTAAAAGAGGACTAGCTCTGGAGAGTAATGCTCCCGAAAATAGAAACGAGAAACACACTTCTGATTGGTTGGCTTTATCCACTTCTTGCCACGTTGTATTAAAATAGCAAAAATCAAACGATTGCTCCAGTTGGCCTTCGTGGCCGAGTGTGCTAGCGCTATATGCTAGTAATAAGTCTCTTTTGGCGCGAGTTCAAACCCGGCCCGAGGAAGGTTTTTTTTACATTTTTTATAACACTTATTAAATTAAAATAATATGAAAATAATACTTAAAAAAGTGATTTATTTATGTTTGTGCAGATAAGTAGTTGTAGTACTTACGCCCTTGTACTCCATGATATAGGGCTCGTTTTGTTCCCCTTGTACTTCATTATATAAATTTTGTGACCAACTTAAAACAACTGGCTAGGATAGCGCGTAAAACAGCTGGCTAGAGTAGCACGCGGAAAAACGTACTTCCGGGAGTATTACTCTCCCGAGCGGGTCATGGTAAAAGTGGGTGTTTATTGGTTTTTCTTGTTTGTAATAATAGCAAGTGTGCTCGGTTTAATAAAACGACGTGTGTGAGGAAAGGAACATTTTTGAGTAATGTTGAGTATTGCGCACGTGTTCTTGCTATCTTATTTTTTCGTGTGTGGAATCAGCAATTAATGAGTTCATTATTCATGAGTGTTCTCCTATGGCGAAATGGGTTTTTTTTTTTTTAATTCATATTATTTTTATTCTTGATTTGTTTTGCATTTGAGTATAGGCAAAGTATTTGGTTTGCTGCTGGTTGTTCTATTGTCTTGTTGAGATGTAATTTATTTTTATTTGTCATGCACTGATTTATGATTAGTGACGTTTTTTTTTTTAAATTTCCCTTCTTATGTTAGCTTTATAGTAGTGGTGTGATCATTTATTGTTGTTTTGAATGTTTTTATAGTACTTGAGCGGGGGGTTTGGGGGGCGGTAGACCCCATTTAGATCTCAAAATTGATAGTCACCGCTTCACTTGAATTGATTTCTCGGAAGACTTTAGGAATGGTATTTAGTAACATTTTGGCCCTTGTACTTATAGTATAATTCTTAACATCGTACATTACTTTGACTGTGATAGTAACTCTAAGCGATTCATCTGATCCGGTTCCGGGAGCAGTTTAGGAATGATTCCTAAACTGCTCCGGGAACCGGATCAGATGAATAGGTTGAAGTCACTGTTTGACTCAAAGTAAAAATTTGCTGAGAGTCATATTAAGCAAGGGAAGTAAAGGAAACTTATTTCTTTTTCTAATTCGAAGAACCACTGAAACCCTCAACGATCCTTGGCTTACTCACCGATTATTACTCGTCATAATTTTATTCGACAGAACTTCATTTCTCCTCCATTTAACAGCACGTTCTTGCAATGTGCGACTCATCGCCCGTTTCCGAAGATCTGGAAAAATGTGGGGAACTGCTCCTGGTTTTAGTTTCCACTTTTGCCTCGGCATTTCAACTTTCTCTCCGTTCACAATAAATATATCAGCTTTCACCAGATCACTATCGGAGAAATGACAGTCACAAATACTACTATTTCGTGACAATGGTCTGCCTTTTCTTGGAATAGCTTGTGCCCACTTACGAAATTCATCCTCGTCCTGCGGTGGGGTAAAATAATGATTACCGGCAACTTTCCCGTTGTATCTCGATTCACAACCTAACACAAAACACGATGGCATTTTTCATTAAAAATTTTTCTCGTCAAACTCCAGCTGTTCCAATGATTACTGTATTTACAAACAAACTCACTTCTTCCTTTTCTTACAAGGATAATAGTTGCAATGCAAAGTGTTGCCGAACGTCTTATAAAAGACTTGTCGGCAATTTTTACAAGTGTATGCAACGTAATAAGTATTATGAATTAAAAAAAAAAAGAGAGAGAGAGAGAGAGAGAGAGAGAGAATCAACTGGTAAGTAGAACGCAGTAATAGAAACCGTACGAAGTAAACATACATATAAAATTTCTATTTTTAACTTATGATAATTTGTTGTGGGTCTCATTCCGTAGCGAATATCGCCAAAGCAACGCAAAATTTCCATTTTAATTTCCGATATAAATGAAATGAATTTTTTGTTTAACGTCCCATTTGTATGTCCTTTAGATTAAAGAAGATTAGAGGACTAATGAAAATGAATAATAGTGAAACCTATGATGACTACTTTGTGGTTGTGTAGGCAGATCTGTTAGTCGTTTCCTCCCATTACTTGGTACTAAAATAGGTATTTTCTCGAAATACTGTGTAGGCAAGCCAACAGACTCAAACCAAAGGTGGCCATTTTCCACTGGGCTCGCTCGGGCTCGCGCTCACCTGTCTCAGCTGGGCTCGCACTCACTTGGGCTCGCGCTCATCTCTCTGGACTGGGCTCGCACTCACTCGCGCTCGCGCTCACCAGTCTCAACTGGACTCGCGATCACTAGTGCTCGCGATCACTTCTCTCAACTGGGCTCGCGCTCACTCGCGCTCGCACTAACTAATCTTATCTGAGCTCGCACTCACTCGGGCTCGCGCTCATCTCTCTCGACTGAGCTCGCACTCACTCGGGCTCGCGCTCACGTCTCTCGACTGGGCTCGCACTCACCCGGGCTCGCGCTCACTTGTCTCAACTGGACTTGCGATCACTAACGCTCGCGATCACTTCTCCCAACTGGGTTCGCACTCACTCGCTCTCGCGCTCACTTCTCCCAACTGGTCTCGCACTCACTCGGGCTCGCGCTCACTTCTCTCCAATAGGCTTGCGCTCACCCGGGCTCACGCTCACTTGCCTTAATTGGCCTCGCGGGTATATGATGGGTATAAAGAGGTATTAAAATCTAGACTTTGACTAGCAGTAGGCCTAATTCAGTAGAAAATAGAGCTATTAATGCTATATATCAGTTGTCAGATATAAAAATAAAATAATAAAGATGTTGCAGGGTTTAATGTATTAAACGTGGGCGGACTTTGAGGAACTTGAAACAAAATGCTCCTGATATTTAAATCTGTGTTTTGACTACTAGTAGGCCTAGTTCTTCAATAGAAAATAGGCTATATGACTAACGTCATATAGGAGTTATCAGACATCAGAATAAAATATTAAGAGTGTTGCAGAGTTCAAGTCTTAAGGCTGTCATCACACTTGCAGACCAATACTCATTAAATGAATCTCTTTCTTATTTACTAAGATCAAAACAACTTATGAACAAAAAAAAACTTAGTGTTAGTAAATAAGAAAGAAACTTGTTTGAGTGTTTGTCTGCAAGCACGACGGCAGCACTAAGAAGCAAAGCCTAGATTTCGTAAAATAAAAAAATCACCAGTCCTGTTAGCAAGCAAATTCTATTATGTAAGTACTCATGCCTTATCATGAAATTATTTTAATGCAGTTGATGAATTGTCAAGCTTATAAGAAAAAATTGGTTCGAAAATTTCCAGGGCCAAAATTAGGCTTACTATCGCCCATGTTTCACGGGGCGCGGACAAAATCCAAGCGGACAAAATCCAAGAGGACAAAATCCAAGCGGACAAAATCCAAGAGGACAAAATCCAAGCTAAATTCTGGCAAGGCGGACAAAATCCAAGCGGATAAAATCCAAGGAACAGTATCATGTGCGTAGCTGTGGTATGTGCCTGTGAACACCCTAATTAAATTGTGTGTTTGTTTCTTTCTTCAATTGTCATGCATTCTAAAGTTTTATCTGTAATTCTTTAATTTATTGAAATAACATCTCATTTACTTTTAAAGAACTGAAAATCCAATAGAACATGTAAGATTGTCACAGTAAGAGTGCAGATGGGCTTTAATTACTTATCACATCCATATGAAAGTATGTAAAAGTATTAGGTATGTACAAATACATTGTAAAAGTATGTATTTTCATCTCAATTTTATTATACACAGTATTTTGAAACAAATAATTCTGATATACTGATCAAATTTTCGTCAGAAATGATCAAAATGTGAAACATGTACGGTAGTTGTAGAATGCTGTTTTTATTTATTTATTTATTTATTTATTTATTATTTATTTATTTTATTTATTTATTTATTTATTTTTGTATTCTCGTGTTTTGCTTATACCTTAAATAAGTGAAATATAGATGTACCTATTAAGATCAAAATGTGAATATGGCAATGGTAGAATGCTGAATGTTTTTATTTTTTTAACTCGTTGCTATCCATCATTTATTATGTTTGAATGCTATTGAAGTGTGTATTTTTAATAATGTAATAATGCGTGTGAATTAAATAATGTAAAAGTGTTATCTAGAAAATCGAAATGTGAAAATGTGTCTAGACAAACTAAATGAATATATATATATTATTGGTTATTTTCAAAAGTGTAACTGATGTAAATACTTTGAGGGTAGAGAAGTATTTTTTTTTAATCTCAATTATATCTTTTTAATTTTATTTCTACTTTAATTCTCAATGAATAGAATAGAATTACGTAAGTGTACTCTTTTAAGACTGGGCTGCTTTGCTGTTATTTGTTATCTCTGATTTAGCAAGTGAGTGCTTTCATTTTCTGGTTATTTATGTGAATATACTCTTTTTAGTCAAAATATTTCTGATCACCCTAAATTGAATCCACCTGGGCATGTCCTAGCAGTAGCCAGAATATATTATGAGTAATTAAAGCTCATCTGCACTCTTACTGTGACATTCTTTCATATTTTATTGGATTTTCAGTTCTTTAAAAGTAAATGAGATGTTATTTCAATAAATTAAAGAATTACAGATAAAACTTTAGAATGCAATTGACAATTGAAGAAAGAAACAAACACACAATTTAATTAGGGTGTTCACAGGCACATACCACAGCTACGCACATGATACTGTTCCTTGGATTTTATCCGCTTGGATTTTGTCCGACTTACCAGAATCTAGCTTGGATTTTGTCCTCTTGGATTTTGTCCGCTTGGATTTTGTCCTACACTCATGTTTCACACATTAAACTTGCAACATCCCTATTTTATTCTGATATCTGATAACTGCTATACGACATTAGTAGCTCTACTTTCTACCGAGTTATTTGGCCTATTTGTAATTGTAGTCAAAAGCTAGATTTTAATATCCAGGGCATTTTATTACAAGTTCCTCAAGGTCTGCCCACGTTTAATACAACACAACTCCGCAACGTCCTTATTATTATTTTTTTATACCTGATAGATAAGTCATATAAGATAGTAGCTCCATTTTCTGCTTAGGAAGTAACTAACACCTGAATTTCAATATTCGGTGAATTTTATTACAAGTCCTTCAAGGAAGCTTATGTTTGCTATCGGTGAGCTATTGTCCATCCCTGTAATATGAGACTGTCGGTGAGCTTTCTGCCGGTGAGCTTATGTCCAACACCCACATTACGCATAGATATCTCTTGTTTTTAACTAACACACAGATTCTTAGGTTTTACTTTTTTATTTATTTATATTTTTGTGAGAAGACAGCTTTAGAAGAAAAAATAGAAGTAGAAATTTAGGGAGACATTACAGGTATTCAACATTCGTGAAATTACAAAACTTATAATAACAAGAGCTAAACGTTTCCCGAAAATCTGCTAAACGTTTGGTAAAGGAAGTAGCAGGATCTGATATCAGTGACTCTAAGTGTTTGTTAAAACCATTTTATAATAAAACAGCTACCTCTGCGGAAGCTAAAAGCAAACCAAAAGGTAAAAGGGAACTTTCTCTGATCCCTTTATATCAGTTTGAATGTAACACAACGAAATAATAGTACTTCAGAGGGTATTGCAATGTCAATGGTCTCATAGGCCCCAGTAATACTTGCAGGAGTTCCGGCCTATCCTACAGGGCTGTGCTAATCAAAGCACTAAAAATTAAAGATTTTTGAGAAATTTTGGTAGTGTATACTGTAACGTTCCTCTTTGAGCGTTACATTTTCTCAAAGAGAATATTTGCGGAAATGTTCAATCAGCTCTCAGCTAATATTATTTCTTTTTATTTTCTCAATTCTCGACTCTCATGAAGGATTCAAGATGGTCGACAATTGGACCAGTGCGTGTAGATGTAGTATGCTACTTTCCTTTGTACGTCTATGGTTTGCGTTGAGCGGCTTTTGAGAGTAGCTCGAATCGTTTGAAATAATTTAAATTTTTGTGTTTCATGTAAAACGGAAGGATTATTATGAATCTGCATATATAAATGCCCGTTTATATAATTTTTATTCTCCTTTAGTTATATTTGTTTTATTATAAAATCTGTTATTTCCATTCTACGCTCTGATGCGTAGTATGGAATGACCAATCCGGAAGTGAGAGGGCTGCGGAGAGCCCCCTCTGGTTCACCTTTTCTTTGTACTACGAACTGCGAACATGGCCGTGGTGAGGTGAAAAGCACGATTGTCCATATTTTCGGATATTAATTTACAGTGAATTATGCAGTGAGTGGCCGTTCTTTAATATAAATATTTAAAGAAGCTGTTTAGTCGAACGTTATGCTAGGCCAGCGGGTATAAACAAGAATCACAAGAGAACTTACTCAAATATTCGACCTGTGCGTTTTGGAATATGGCTGGGATTGGTTAGATATTTCCTAACTGTTAATGTGATGAAAGCTGAAGTTCAGAAATCCCTTTTGTGCTGTCTCTGAGACCGAACTCGATTGATGTATGGCTTCCTTCTCTTGACGTTGTAAATTTTCCGTCCACCCTTACTACGTTTTCTTGGCAAGGGACTTCGTCCTGTATTACTTGTTGTCAGCTCAGCCTGCCTCTCCGGAATTTAATGTGTCTAACTGTGGTCGCTGTTGTGAGGATGAACATTGCAGCAGCTTTGCAGTGATTGTTTGTCTACCTGGTGGAGATAGCAGTGGAACGTATGCTTTGCTGTTAACCAAGGAGGGGTCGTCGTGTGATCAATCCACGCCGAGGTTATGGCTGTACACATGGTGAGATGTTGGAGGAGTCGTCAGGACCAGTCGCCACCCTGGAGTGCTGTTTCACAGTGTTTCCTCAGTGTCCCTATTCGTAAAATGAAACCACGGTCGGGTGAGCTTTGGTAACTGTCTACTAGGTAAATATGTCTATTTCTTTTTATTCCGTCTTGTGAAGAAACTGGTATCATCCGGGAAGTTGCGGAAGAAATTGTCCACCGTTTATAGTTGTCCAAATTGTCTTAAATATAACGTCTAACGTCATATTAATGTCTTCGTGTGTTCATTATCTTACTACAGATTACTTATGGACAAACAATAATATACGTTTAATAATTCTCAGTTTTCTTGGTGTATACATATATATATATATTATCCGAGTCAGTTTATAATGTCCATAATATTGTCCGAAATGAGTTTTGTCCGGAATATGTCCGAGTAAACGAGAGTGAGTCTCTATCCAGTAAGTTGAATCATACGGCAGCGGGGTAGTCTGATATCAAAGCCGTTTCTCTCTTGCTCTGAATAAAATCATCTCTTAGAGTTGTCTAGATGTATAATATATTACTCGCTGCCATCTAGCACATGTACGTTAGCAACAGGTATTCCGTATTGTTTATTCTCTCAGGTATTCTATTTGATAAATTAAGGATTGATTAGCGATGGCTAGTTTACGTCTGTCCAGCAGCGGGCATTCCGTATTGTTCATCAATAACTATATACATAAGTATATCTATATAATTTACAATCTAAGCATTAAGTCGCCGCACCCCAAGTTTGCATTCTCGAGTTGTCCTGTTACATTTGATTGTGATGTTGCTCACTAGATCAGTGAGGCACATTAAGACGGTGGGTGTACGATACCACTCGTACTTCAATGCGGGAGTGTCAGAAGTCGAGTCTAATTTCATTGGCTGGTTTTGTGTTCCCCATAATGTGCTACAGAGTTTAATGTTATTACCGCCGCTGCTAATAGTAAATGTCGAGGGAAATGCCCTCTTAGCAGTTGGATGCGGGTGAAGTGGAGAAGTTATGTACTAAAACGGGGAAGGTTAATCGACGCAGCCGTAGGTCTCTCTCTCTGCAAGGAGATGGTTACGAGTGGTAATGTAATTGGTAAATTTCCTTTGGTGAAGTAGCCTACCAAGGACTTTGTGCTATTGTCTAGAAATGTAAACAACTCTCTTACTGTTAGTACAGTGTGGCTTAATTTATATTGTTATTTACCTTTGAGTTGTGTTGGCGTTAAAAGGTTTGAGAAACTTAAACGGAATACAAAGATTTTTTTTTCTCCTGAATCTAGCTATCCACGATCATAAATGTCAATGAGAGTCTTTTGTTATACGTTTATTACAAGGAAAGTTAAATAAACAGAGATGCAAGATATATGGTGTTATCTTAAATGATTTTTTTTCTTTTCCTCGTCTTTTCCTTAGCATCGACAACGCAAGTAGTGTACAAGAATCTGGAGTAAGTAGCGTTGTGTTTACTGGTCTATAAATTATAGTGTAAGAAGGAATAACGGCGACCCAATGTTTTTTTTTCTTTTCTTTTCCTTCGTTTCCTTAATGTCAGCTACGGATACAAAATTCAAGGTAATATAAGACGCAAGGTAGCGCTTTTCAGGTTCGGTTCCCATAGCCAGGATTTTAAGGGAAATCTTGTCACGCCTCAAGTTTGGCTACCCAGCCATGGAATCGAACTAGCGTAACCAGCGCTTTTCAATACCTCCAGAGCAATAATTTTTATATATAGAGAGAAGGAAAAGTAGAAAAATATTTTCTAAATTTTTTAAAATGTACTTTTAATCGGAAGGGGTTTGTAAGAGAAGTAACACGGATAAAAATTAAAAGACTTTTTGTTGCTTCAAACTAAAAGAAGAAAACTTCCCTACTATATTAATTGTCGTATACAACAATCAGGGCCGGACTTCAGCAGATTGGACCGATTGTTCCCAGTCGGGTCCCGCGATAGAGTGTAATCTACTATTCATGCCGTCTTAGCAGCATAATGTTCCCCTGTAGAAACCAGTGTGGGTCCTATGACTAAATTCTGCAAGTAATACATGCAATTAATACATTCTACTTGCGGGTCCCTCGGCCAAGTGATCATCAGACTGTTAGATGGCTCTATTACTCTTGGCTTGTGGAATACTCACAATAACATATTGTAATACATGTATTATCTGTCAGGAAAGTAAATGTACACCTATTTTTCGAGTCTGGCATTCCTGCGCTCCATCCGTGGAGAGTATGAGAATTAAATCAATCAAATGTTTAGTGAGGGGCAAAAAGAAAAGTCTAATCTAAATAAGACATTGCAGAGGGACACAAGCTGTGAATACGGATAGTGCATAGTGTAAATAAAAGACGACACCGAAAGAGAAAGCCAGAAACAGCTCTTAAACGGAGAAAAAAGACTAAAAATTGTCGAAGTGGGAACATAAAACACAAATACAACAATTACACCGACAACTAAACGTTTACCACGCGGTGATCTTGGTGTAGTGGTTAAGGTGCTGGCTTACAAATGGTTAGGGCGCCAGTTCGAATCCTCGGCAAGGACATTTTAAAAATTTTTTGTTAATAATACATACAGCTCGTGAGAGATGGTAAAAGAGGTCGTATTTAGTCTTTCGTAGCAATTATTATTGGTAATGTTTAGTACTGATAATACTTTTTGTCTTTGCGTATTGCTTTTATTCTTGTCTTCATTTCGAAAGAGAATAATATCCGAACAAATGCCACCAAAATTCCTCTTATTTTGAATGTAAACGCCATTTGCAATTAGTAAAGAATAAAAATTGAACGTTCCGACGTAGCTGCAAAAAGTAAAAAAAAAAAATAAGGAAGTGGAGAGGTTCGAACCCATACTCATGATTATTAAAAGTAATATCTCTACATGCCTTACACCTCTCGACCATATTTCTACGTTAACAAATAACAGGCTTGTCTTTAGGTTATGCTGGTCAATACGTTTTGCAAAGAGGCCCGGTTTACCTCTGACGCAGCACAGATGCGAGAAGGGAGAAGGGAGCAAAACACTTTTTCTCTCCCCCTCTGTGTGTCTATTTATCTATCTATCTGTATATATATATAACGCTATTTGACCACCCTAAATTTCAGAGGATTGAGACGAAACTTGGCACAAACATTAACTGTTGAAATATCTTGATGAGTTCGTTAACCAGAATAATCAGATGAAAATGTTCAAAATGGCGGCCCTTCAAACTCTTAAAAAGTTCCAAGAAAACAAAATTTCACCCATAAATAGGTATTCAAAAAGTTTGAGTAACTTTTCCTCTTTTACAGAAATATTTGTGTGCAGGGACTTATCCTCTTTTATTGAAATATTGGACTTGATTAATAGCCTAAAGATGGTTCACGCCCTTTCGCTACGGTCAGGCATTTTTTTGCGGGAGGGGGGATATTTTCCTATCGGAACAGGATGATTGTTAGTGACGATATCAAATTACACATTGAAAGTGAAATAACTTGTGAAATGTTATTTGAAAGAATAATATAATAAATGTGCTTTCCCCTAACACAGAGAACTGTATCCCGAATCATTTCGAGTTCGGGAGCGTGAATGGCGAGGAGTGTTATTTGATTTGCTTTTTAGTAACACATTGCATTGCAAATAAAGGTAGGCGACATTAGTGGTAAGTAAAACAACAATAATAATAATAATAATAATAATAATAATAATAATAATAATAATAATAATAATAATAATAATAATAATAATAATAGGTGTTGTTTGTGGCAAGACAATATCTTGCTCAATTCTTCTTCAAACGTAATGATTGTAACGCCATATCTCCCTTACAAAC
This sequence comes from Thermobia domestica, assembly GCF_964235325.1. Classification (NCBI taxonomy): domain Eukaryota; kingdom Metazoa; phylum Arthropoda; class Insecta; order Zygentoma; family Lepismatidae; genus Thermobia; species Thermobia domestica. The sequence goes on from NC_137455.1 coordinate 15,060,872, forward strand.
AAACTATTAGCAATTTATATCGAGAGAACGGGAAATTGTATAGTGATGGGAGCAACGTTGGACAGTATGCACTCATAGTAGTCAGAAAAATAAACGGTTTCAATGCAAAATGAATGAAGAGTCATGTCATGGGGAGTCATGGGGCCACCGCAGAGCCCTCTTTAGGCAAAATGTTGATAACTTATATCGAGAGAACAGGAGATGATAGTGGGATGGGACCAACGTTGGCCACCGTGGGCCCATAAGGCGCATCGAAAAAATTAGAAGGGGGGGCGCTAAACAGTCTTACTTATTTCCACATAATAATATAAAATTATATTGTCGAAATATACACACGAGTTAGCTAGTAATATTTCATATAATAATAATAATAATAATAATAATAATAATAATAATAATAATTTGGGGATTTACTTTAATCCTCGTGGGGATTAAAGTAAATCCCCAACCGCTCAACCGCAAATCCCCAACCCAATCCGCTCAACGTGGGGATTTACTTTTGAGAAATTTGGTATCAGAGCGCAGTGATCGGAAAAACGAAAATTTCCCGATTTTGCACATGTGAGTTCTACAATAGGAAACTGTTTTAATAAATGTGGCTATTGCAGAGACCATCAAGTCAGAAATGCCGCAAAATTTCTGTGCCCTTATTATGATTATTATTATTATTATTTAAAGTTCGAAGTTTCAAATGAGGCGATCGAGTATTTACGTAAACAAAATGATAATTTATTTGATAATAATCAGTAGTCCACTATACATTTGCGAGGTTTTGGGAAATGTAGTGTATACAACATTGAATAGTAAAAGTATTACAATAAAAATATATTATTAAAAATATTGATTAAGTAATTGGAGTTAAACACACTTACTAGTAAGGATTTTATATATAGAAAGGATTTACTTTAAAGTGCGATGCAAACGAATATTCGAGTTTTAATCCGATTAGAAATCGATAACTTACACAAGAATATTTACTTCGTTAGTTCTATAAATCTTTATGCTTATCGTATTATAATTCACTTTCAAATTATGATTTTTGCATTTCAAAACGTAGAACGAGAAATAAATGTAATATTCTATTTGTTAAGGAAACCTTTCAAACAGTGATTATTTCAGGGCCTGACCTGTGGGAGAATTTGAGACTCTGTCGACATAAATTTCCCTCTTCGTGGCCATAAGTTATCTTCGATCATGCTCAAAGTGGACTAATAATGTTTTATCAGTTTTCTCTCATTCATATATTGACCATTACCGGGGGAGAATCTTCTGAAACCGTCAATGCTTATAATTAGTTTTTCATTATAAATCGAAGGATAATAATGAAGTATTGAACATAATATTTTGTTCTCAGCTGTGGATTTTAGATATGCAATTCATATAATGTTCCCTTCTAATGGAATTTGAGAGAAAAGTAGTTGCCAAAGATTTATTTAAAGAAATGTTGTCAGTCCTCTGATGAAAATAGGAACACATTAAAAAAAACGAATACTCCCTTCAGGGTTTGAACACGTAAACTTCTAATTGATAGACTAGTGAGCCAAACCGCTCGACCAGTTCGTATGTCTTCAGTGCGTCTCTTTTGACTTTTGGGTAAAGTAGTTTCCTGCTCCACACTTCCTTTTGTTTATATCGATACGACTATAAGTTTGTGGTGAATATTTGGCAGTTACAGGTCTTGCAGTGCATAAAAGTCTTTTTCGTATAAATTATATTCAATTTTACGTTTTAATAACTTATATACAACAGGTTGAATCTGTGAAATTATTGGGGTTGGAGTGATCGTAAATGTTTTATTAGTTAGGAGCGTGGATATGCAAACTCGCTCAACGTGGGGATTTACTTTTGAGAAATTTGGTATCAGAGCGCAGTGATCGGAAAAACGAAAATTTCCCGATTTTGCACATGTGAGTCTCTACAATAGGAAACTGTTTTAATAAATGTGGCTATTGCAGAGACCATCAAGTCAGAAATCCCGCAAAATTTCTATGCACTTTTGCCGAACATGACCCTCTGAGACGAAAACCATTCAACCATTCTCAGATCGAAAGTTTCGCTCTCTCCTTCTCTCTCTCTCTCTATATATATATATATATATATATATATATATATATATATATATATATATATATAGAGAGAGAGAGAGAGAGAGAGAGAGAGAGAGAGAGAGAGAGAGAGAGAGAGAGACTATATATATATAACGGTTTTTGTGAACGCAACAACTGTCGTAACTTTCAGCGGATGGAGATTAAACTTGGCACAAACATTAATTGTTGAAATATCTTGGATGAATGCGTTAACCATAATAATCAGATGTAAGTGTTCAAAATGGCGGCATTTCAAACTTTTAAAAAGCTCCAAGGAACCAAATTTGGCCCATAAATGTGTATTCACAATGTTTGAGTGACTTCCTCTTTTATTGAAATATTGGTGTGGAGGGATTTATCTGCTTTTATTGAAGTTTGGATCCGATTAGTCACTTAAAGAAGGTTCACGTCCTTTCGCTACGGCCAGGCTCAGGTTTTCGGAGAGGAATATTTTCCTATCGGAACAATACGATTGTTAGTGATGATGTGAAGTTAGACATTGAAAGTGCTTTCCGCTAACACAGAAAACTATAAATCAAGTATTTGATGTTCGAGAGCGTAAATGGCGAGGAATATAATTTAATTTCTTTTTTAGTAACACATTGCATTGGAAATAGTAATAAGCAACATTAGTGGTAAGTCAAATAATAATAATAATCACTAAAAGGTGTTGTTTATGGCAACTCCGTATCTTCCTCAATTCTTTATCAAACGTAATGATTGAAAGGCCACATCTCCGTTACAGGAAAAATAGTAATATTTATATCTAGAGAACGGGAGGTGGTAGAACAATGGGAGCAACGTTGGACGCTATACACTCATAAGGCCCATCGAAAAGAAATATGTTAAGGCGCTAGCCCCCCACAACTTGATTAAAAAGTAAACAAATGAAAATAAGCGATTTCAATCCAAATAATAGTGAAGAGCGTCCTTCGGGGCATCGTCATGTGGAGTCATGCGGCCACAGTAGAGCCCTCCACAGGCAAAATGTCAATAATTGATATCGAGAGCAGGAGGTAGTAGAGGGATGGGACCAACGTTGGGCACTGTGGACCCACAAGATGCATGGAAAAAATATGAGGGGTACGCCAGCCCCCTGACATATTTTCACATATTAATATTAAATTATATTGTGCGAAATTTACGCACGGGTCAGCTAGTAATATTTATTATTATTATTATTATTATTATTATTATTATTATTATTATTATTATTATTATTATTATTATCTTATTATTAAAATCAAATATCACGACATTAATTATTAGTTTTAATTAACTGAATTGAGCTGAAAAATAAATCTTGATTTCGAAATATTAACTATTAAGTTGATCCGTTCTGTACCTCTCTAAAGTAATAAATGCTGAAATTTGCTTCAAGGCTGTTTCTGAGTGAATACTTTCTTCAAAATAATATTAAAATTATAGAAAGATTCTCGAGACATTCGAGTCGAGTCGAGATTTTTACGAACAGTCTTGACTCGACTCGAAAATTAGAGTCGAGAAATACGTTTGTCTCGACACGTCTCGAATTTTACAAAGTATGTCTCGACTCGAATTCCAGCCGAGATTCGAGATATGTCCATCGTGCGCATCCCTAAATATTCATATTTTAAATGTGCAATACTACCTCGGGATAAATGACACTGAAATTAATTTACCAAAGTCTACTTTCTTCTTGTTAGATTAGTGATTGTTGTTCAGGATAGATTATGGAAAGTCATATATGGTTATGTATGTTTACACTTTCGTTTGTTTCTTTCAAAATGTATTCCTATCTATTCCCATTTGTTATTAATAATTTATTTCTTGCATTTATTAATAACTATCTGAAAAACCCATTATTCGCATGGTGGCTGTCTTTGGAAGTCAACGCCTGTAGTATAATCACCGTTGATTTCAGCGAGTGCGAAAACTATGGATTTGACATTAATATCGGTCATTTTGAAATATTTTTACATGTGAGGGTATCCCTTCCGGTACCCCGACCCGCAATCAAATGGGGTGAATTTGGAAGCTAATGCAATCGGAGTTTCACAATTGATCTCAGAGACGGCCAAAACTATAAATTCGACACTATATCGGTCATTTTCTACTACTTCTACATGTCCCTGTAAATGTCTCCTGAAACCCCCTGGTTCGATTTTAAAAAAAACGCTTCAACTTGATCCGGGGCCTGGACCAAGGTACCCGAGATAAAAATTTGGTAACTCTCGGTCCTCTCGTCTGGTCTCCAGGCAGCACACAGATACATATAGGGATGCGCACGAGACGAGTCGAGACAGGATAATCCTGACAAAATTCGAGTCGAGACACGGCTCTTCCAATAGTGAAATATACATTTTTCGAGTCGAGACATCACTTTTACAGCACATTTTCGAGACCAGACAGCCACAAATCTTGTCTTGTGCGCATCCCTAGTTACATACAAACAGATAGACAGACACATAAACAAACTTTTTATTTTATTTATATTAGATTAGGTGTATTTCAAACAGTGTTTCTTCCAGAAGTGTTTTTAGGGGGCACTGCCCGCCCGGAGCTGTGAGAGTACCCCCGGAAGAGACCAAAATAATACGTGTATAATATAATAATAAATAGAATAATATCAACAGTGTCACACGGAATACGAAATGTGCCCCCAGGGAACATAGTTTCTGAAAGAAACACTGATTTCAAACACAACAGATAGAACCAAAGGCGCCGACTTTCCAAAATGTATGTGGGTGCATATCAATGGCGGGGCGTGTTATATGTTTTCAGGGGAGTCGATATTTTTTCATTGATTTCTTTTCAGTTAAAATCTTTTATGAACGCTGTCATAAAGGGCTGTGCTGTGATAAAGTAAAATATACCGGTAATATAAGAATAAGTTGGGGATAAGTCCCAGCTCAGTCGGTAACACGGCTGACTTAATTGTAAAGAAACAGGTTTAAACCCGTGATCAATTTTAATTACTTTGATTTAAAAATGAAGTCTTTGAGTTTTACGTCCCACGCTTATGCCGGTTAGGCTAAAGGAGACGGTGATGATGAGTAATGAATGAAATGATGGAATAAAGAAAGTTTGAGGAAACGGGAGAACCCCGAGAAAACCCACGCACACGGTATATTTTCAACAACTTACATGATGCACAATGAGTGCAAGAAGCAGTGATATTATCAATACGTTACTAAAAGAAAATACTACCTTCATACAAATTAAAATAAAAAATCATCATAAAAGAAAATACTTTTAATGTTATTGCAGAAAGAAATTGCAAAGATTTTGTTGTGGACATAAAGTATAAAGTGACTAACTTAGTGTGTTTCTTGGTTGCCTTTGCACAAAAAAACTTGAAACAATCAATTATGCTTTAGAGGTTAGAGATTTTAACTTCAATCTCTATGTTTTAATTGTTTATTTTTTGATAGTGGCAAGTGAGAAATATTTATTTTATTATATTTCTATGAACCTAAAAACCTTGCCTGCAGCGCCCAGACAAGATTATTTGTGTGAGTGCTGGAGCCAGGCAGCACCCACGTAGTCGGCTCGCATGGACAGAACAACCCCTAGCATTTCTTACACAACACACGGTTTTTGGCATAGAACGTTGCTACTATACAAGCGAGCTCCAGCTAGTTAAGCCTTTTATTAACAGCCGGAGGCAGCATTCTGTTATACCGTTGTAGTGAGTCGCGTGTTAAAATACTCCTAGTGTCAGCGTTTTCATTCTTCTATTGACCTTGAAGGACAAAACAAATGCCTTTCGAGGAATACAAATTCCCTTTAATTCATGAAGTTGATATAGAAATGACCTTCCAACCTATGCTGTGTATAAATGCTGGAAGTCTTTCTAAAACGAGCGGAACGAGCGAGCCATTTATCAAACGCCTCGACTCGAAATTTTTCATTTAACGACTTTACGAAATAGGTTATATTTGTATCTAGTTCACATGAAACATTGAAAAGTTTTACAACTGATTTAAAAATTCCTATTGTTTCATGTATTATAAACATATGGTGAACTAATATATTTTACTTGAAGTTATAAATGACTACTTTATTGGTAAAAGCAGAAACAAGTTGACTCAAGCGAGAATCGAATTCGCGATCCTTTACGCGTGAATCGTGAATGCTCCACACACTGCCACACGGTCACTTGGGAAATCATATATACGGCGAGACGAAACTTTAAGACGCATTTTCTAGGCTATTTCTGGTTATTGCGCTCTCCCAGTTTGTGATATTAACACTTTAAATATGCACTACTATCTCGCGAAAGTTCATTTAACAATGTCTGCTTTTTCCTTGTAATATATAGTCATCTCAGGTAAGTGAATAGAAACAAATGCCAAAAAAGGAAAAAGAAAATAGAGACAATAAAAGTAAAATATAGACATATTCACCACTGTTCAGAGGATGCTATATACAAATGCACTAAGCAGAGTGTCGGTGGGTCGAAGTGAGTTTGTAAGGTATGGTGGATCGCTGGTTTATGGTGGGTCACGGTGGGTTGTGAATTGCAGTGGATCACATCCTGTTAACCCACGACAAATTAACCGACTTACACATCATGACCCACATGTCTCACTTGACACAAGATCCACTTCAATTCTGGTGACAGGTTTCCAATTCAGCATGGGAGAGACAATATAGGCTTTGTTGAGTCCGAGACGAGACAAAGCGTCTGTCTCGTCTCGTTTTCCGACACGAAACGTGACATGTCCTTGTCTGGACTCATCGCGTTTTAAATGTCTCGAAAGCATTCCATAGCCCTCTCTTGTCCGATTATCAATTGTAACTTGTAAACTTCGTTACATTTCGAAGTCGCATGGCTTCCAATTTTCTTCTATTATTATGAGGTTTAAGAAAGAAAATTAGAGGAAAGGAGACGAGATAACAATTTGTCTCGTTTCGAAAACACGAGATGATAGTGAGATAGCCACGAGACGAGACACAGGATTCGTCTCGCATCGCTAAAATGAGACAATTTAATATGAGGAGAAGAAACAGGCAATCATGTTGTGTCTAGTGCATCATAATAATTTCTTTTCTAAAGTTCTGTTTTCATTTCATTACCAAATGATTTCTCGACGACCGACATCGGATCATGTTTCACTGGCCGTCACGGTTCCGGTACTTTAGGTGATAATGCTTGGAATTATCACTTTGATGTTTTATAGTTGCTTGTATTCCGCATTCTCATTATGTAAGCGTCTATTTCTCAACTCGTTGATTTGAATGGAAGTACCTCACTCTCAGTTCCGGGAACATCTCTCTTTCTCTCTCTCTCTCTTTCCGTTTCAGAGGTGATGATAGACAAAAGGGCAAAATTGTATAGAAATATTACGGAATTTCTGGCAAGATAGTTTCTCCAATAGGCACATTCTGAAGAAATCTTCCTATCGTAGAGACTCACATGTGCGAAATTCGGGAAAATTTGCAGTTTTTGAGATTACCACCCTCTGATACATACCCCTGATTAAATATACCTGCTTCTTCGTTTTCATTGTTTCAGTTCTCTAATAAATTTCACCGAGATTTTAAACTCTTTTTCACTTAACGTATTAAACGGATAATACGTTCTCTTTCATCACCTCTCATGTGCTCTATGCATTATTTATAAAACCTAAAAAAATATATACTCCTTGGAGCAATTCGAACCGCCGTCCATAGGATTTGTAATCTAGCGCCTTAACCACTACACGAAGATCGTTGCTTGGTAAACGTTTAGTTGTTGGAATATAAGTTCGCATTTGTATTTTATGTTCCCACTTCGACAATTTCTACTTTATTTTTCTTCACTTTCTCTGTATTGATTTAATTATCATATTCTAGATTGTTAGAACGCAGGAATATAGTGGCTAAGACGCTAGATTGAAAATATAAAGAACGTAAGTTTGAGTCCACTACAAATAGAATATTTTTTTAATAATGCATACAGCACGTGAGAGGTGGTAAAAGAGAGCGTATTACCCGTTTGAGATGTTAAGTGAAAACTTGGTAAAAATTCCACTGACATATATTAGAGAAGTGATACAATGAAAATGAGGAAACAAGTATATCTAATCAGAGTTATGAATCAGAGGGCGGTGATCGATAAAACGAAATTGTTCCGAATTTCACACATGTGAGTCTCTACAATAGGCAAACTTCTTCAAAAATGTGATTATTACAGAGACCATCATATTCCACCGATTGCGCTAGCCAAAGTTAGTTTAACAATAACAAATGGCGTAGTGTATTTCCTTAGAACGATGAATTAAAAAGTGCATACTGCAGATGAACGAAGTGTTTCGAATGTCCTAGTAATTTCCTTGCCCTTTCCCAATTAACATGCGAAAATCGTCTCTATCATGATACAAGTGTTTGCGTCCACTTTCTTAAGGATTGCTAATTTAGTATGAGAAGTAACTCTGATTTTTCACGATTGCTTTGAAAATAAAATAACTTGAAAAGAATTTGAAATTATATTGATTACCTGTATTACTCACAAGTCCAGTACTTCACCCCTACATTATCTTCTCGTGCAACATCATAAGCTAAATATTGCTAAGTTTCGCTCTGATGTTTGGAACGAACCGGTAATGCTCCTGTAATGATATTTTCACCAAAGTGCATGCCGAAGTTAATTTATTCGATGATCTGGAGACAATTTAGTGCCCATTAATAAACTAAATAATATACAATGGAGTAAAATTACAGAAATGATATCGTATTATACAGTACTTTCGTCGTGCAAGTTCAATAGTATAATAATAATAATAATAATAATAATAATAATAATAATAATAATAATAATAATAATAATAATAATAATAATAATAATAATAATTTTTCATTGGTCCTGCGCGGAAAGTGACAATTAAATCCATCACATGCGTAGTCAAGGTAAGGAGAAAAGCCTAAACTGAATAAGACATTGAAGCGGGTCACAAGCTGGGAATAAGAATAGTGTATGGTGTAAATAAAGGAAGACACCATCAGAGAAATCCAGAAACAGTAGGTAAACGGAGAAAAAAGAGTAGAAATGGTTGAAGTGGAAACAAAATACAAATACGAATTGGGATGAGCACGAGTCGAGCCAAAATTCGACTCGACTCGAGTTCAATCCGAGTCGAATCAAAGGTATTTTTCTTGAGTTTAGTTCCGAGCAAAGTCGCTGTTTTCGAGGTCGAGTTTCGAGTTGAGTCGAGTTTGATAATGGCTCGCTCGCTCGTTCAGCTCGTTTTAACTCGTTTTGAAATAATGGCCTGATTAGACTGGAATGCGAAAGCCATGAGAAATGTAAGCAGTAATGTGGAATACTTTTAGTGTTGCTCACGAGAGCGGTGCATCTCATCTCGTGGGGCAATTTTAGTGTATCTCTTCTCGTCTAGATAACGAGAGGACAAGACTTTTTTTATTATTACGAGACAGCCTCAAATGTCGTAATCACCAATATAAGTATATACTGTTGCATCACCGTACATAGAGTAGGAATGCACTGAAGGCAACCTAATACAGTAAGAAAATTGTTGCCCAACAGATTGGAGATGTTGTCTCCACCACCAGCTTTTATGAAAAGCTGGAAACATGAATAATTAAATTTTATGACTCTTTCATGTAATGCAAAAGATACTAAATTCGAGATGTAGCTTTAACAGGGTTAATATTGTAATAATAAATGAAATACACAAAATACATATTTCAAAAGATGCAGCAGAATTTGGGTAGGTAAAGTAGAATGTTGGGTCTGTAGAATTGCAATGGTTTGAAATGTAAAGTTCCTTCAATATGTCAGCTTATTATAATACCTTCAAGTATCGAAGTAGCTCCATGACGAGTCGTTTAACGATGTTTTCTCCGTCAAAATCTTACTCCCACTTCCTCGACAAACTCAGTGTTCGTGGTTTTATTCAAAGGCTGGTTTTACAAAACCCAACCCCTTTTTCTTCTTCTCTCCATAAAAGGCAACAAAACTTAAATGTTCGAGAACACCCACAATCACGTTGTCTTGACGTAAAATAGAAAGTTCTAGAAGGTTTAGTACAAAAACCTCCAAAGTTCAGTACCACAAACATTACCCTCAATCAACCTCACAGGAGGTGACATCGTCCAACGTAAACTCACCAATATAGCTGATAACGTAGAAAATAAGTATTTCCACAATAAAATAATGTTTATGTTTGCGGATATAAATCACTTCACTCAGTAAAAAGAGCATTATCTGGCATGTTAGTCAATATCAGAATATTGACTCAACAAAGTGACAAAACAAAATATAGCTGACATATGACTCGAAGTGAAATGTGAAAAGTAGCAAGTAAGGGAAAAAAAGGCAGGACAAGGAATAAGGTGTAGACATGTGCAGGGTAAAGGACTTCTGCCATTGCATCTAGTTTAATGAACCAGAAAAGTATTACAAATTGCTTCAAAGAAGCTTGAGGCTACATTTCAAATATTCTTGAAGAAAGAAAAAAAATAAATGTAAGTGACATCCACCAGAATCGAACGACGGACTTCCGGGACCATATCTCTCATCATGTAACAATACTGTAGTTCTTAAAATCAAGGCTGAAACCTGCACGGTAGAATTCTTGAGCCCAAACAGAAGACCAACCCGGGTAGTGATTTCAACCGGCTCGGCTCGTATCAACTGAGCGGACAGCTCGGGTCGGCTCGGTTGGGATGAGCCGTCGGCTCGGCCCAATTAAGCCTATGACCTGAGTCGGCTCAGTTGGAACGAGCCATCGACTCGGCTGAATTGAGCCGATGGCACGAACTTTCTCGGTGGGGATGGGTCACCTACTCGGCTCATGGGAACCGGCTCGAGCCAGCTAAGTTGAAACTAGTTCATCGGCACGGTTCGACTCAGCTCAACTAAGCCGATGGCTCAAATCGGCTCGGTTGGGTGAACTGTTGGCTCGGCTTACTTCTCGGTTCGATTCGGTAGTGAATGAGCTATAAGCCGAGCCGCTTGAGCCGTTGAGAAGCCTAAACCCGGTCCCAGCTGTTTTGAACATGTTTGGCTGAAGCCTATACATTTAACAATTTTTGGCTCGAGCCCGAATACTTGCCCCTTCGGAACTCAAACTCAGAACGTGACCTATGTCCATGCCTCCTGAAGACTTCTCGACGACTGAGATCGACAGTCAATTAGCTTTTACTATTCAAATACAAACAGCATATCTTTTAAATTATACACGGTGTTGATATAATAATAATAATAATAATAATAATAATAATAATAATAATAATAATAATAATAATAATAATAGCATTAAAAGTTTTAAACTTGTCCTAAAATTTGGCGAAACTTACTTAAATTAGAGATTTCGGGAAAATTGTTCTGTACCTTCAAGACACACCTCTGCAACTACCAAAATTTTAAACTAGAGCTTCCAGTGAAGTTTCATGTAGAAAGTACTCTAATGTATGTTTTAAGGAAAATAACTGTAATAAAAATAACTGAATATCACGCAACAGTAAGGCATATAATATACTAATTTTTACGGTATGCAGAGGTAAACATAAACGCTTTGCTACAAAAATACCTACACAGACCATAATTCAATGAGCTCTGAAATACAATGTAACGAAATAGCCTATGAGATTCAGTCTACAGAACAATTGTTTCTTAAATAATGGACATACACTATTTCGGGAATCGAGACAAGACGAGAAATGTTTACGATACTTTTCGTCTCGTCTCGATTCTCATCTCCAAAGCGACACGAAAGTTTTGAGTTAGCCTTGTCCCGTCTCGAATGTAAAATGTTAATTCTCATGTTATTTTGTTTGTTTTAGAAACAAGATGAGAAATTCCTCTTCTCGTGGGCAACATTAAACCAAACCGAAATATTCTTTCCAAATGTCACGTCTCTGTTTGTAACGGTATGAACTGGGCGATAATTAGCTCCTAGCTTTTAATCTTCTACGAGATAATAATAATTATTATTAGTTTATAATTATTACTATTATTATTCCTGAAGATTTGATAGTTCATGTATTGAAACATCCGAGTATTCAAATATCTGAATATAATAAAACGTATGTCATTGCCGATCAATCGCCATCAAAAATCCTAAAGGAAAAAAAAATATTGCGACGTGGATTCGCACAAGCACCTTGACCACTGAACCGCGATCGCTACGCTGTAAACGATTCGTCTTTATTCTGGTTACGTTAGGTTTCTTTGTCTCCGCTTGCAAACATGTATGTTATATTTCTTCGATTCAAAATGTATTTCGTATTTCTTTCCTGATGTCGCCAAAGTTTACATTAATAACTTGAGTTGTTCTTAAACCGTTGGTTCACAAAATTGTTTTTTCTCCACACGAAACTACAGATATGACAGATTGAATACTCGTACTCTCCATTTCTTTCAAAGCAGTCGCCATTACCTGGTCAAAGACTTATTTCCGCCATGATTCATATTAACCAAAATAAATTCATTTTTCGGAAGCGGAATTTTCCCTTTCCGGATTTCGGATAATTATGGAATTGAGTTATACTACGGAATTCGGAAGAATTCCGGAACTCGGAAGGAATCCGGAATTTAGAAAATTCCGGAATTGTGAAAAACTCGGGATTTCGAAAAATCCGGATTTTTCGAATTCCGGAATATTAACGAAATCACAAATTTCTAAATTCCGGAGTTTTCCGAATTCCGGAATTATTGTAAAATCGGAATTTTCCCAATTCCGGAATTTTGCCGGTTTTACTTTCGGGAGTCTGGAAAGTAAAAATTCCGGAATTGGCTATCCTTAGTTTATACACAACCTTTCAGAACAATAAGCAAGTAGCTGTCTACAAAGAAACAAGTAATAAAAAGCATTTTGTATCCTGCAATACGTCATGTATTAAAATCCGACAGGAATTTCAGTATCTAACCAGAAATTGCATGTATCTGGCTACTGGAAGCTGAGGTATGAAGAATTGTATTGTGTCTTATCTTTTTGTGTCTTATACAACCCTGCAAACCACTGAATATCTAAACGGCTTTCGTTAAATCCAAGTTGTAGTACCCACAGTTTCATCCATTTGTGTCTATATGATCTTGTTACTAAAGCTTATTGTACGATAACTTTAGTAGGTCTTTCTCTGCTCTCCCGTAAAGTTGTGATACGATCTACTACATGATACAGAACGAATTATCAATTTAACCAAGTTGTTGTATTACTACACATCTGCTTCCGCCTCTGTCAACTCTGGTCGATCTCGTTGATCACGACATATTTGCTTTTTTATACTCCTTTCTTCGTTTACTGAACTAAACAGTAACTATTCTGAAATATACTACTGCGCATGCCTCATAGATAAATATTTCTGATGCCAATAGTTTCCGTTTTGTCCAAGCAATATTCTTTAACTTATTCTTTTTTCTTATGACCCTTTTATTACATTATATGAAGAGCATGTAGGTCTAAATACCTCATGTATTACATAGAATGTAGGTATAACTCTTCCAGCAAAGAAGGAACATGTGATCATAGTATACAGCCCACAGAAGTGATAGCTGGCAACACAGTGGTCGAAATACATAACGACACAGCGTCCTACCCGCTGGTCTAGTGGCTAGCACTTGCGTCTTTGGTGTATGGTGTACTGGGTTCGATTCCCAGTGGAGAGTATTTATAATTTTTAACTGTCCTCGATATTTCTGTGTTCGTGTCCTTTCGTTATAAGTAATTAGAAAAAGGAAGTTAAACGAGTGAAGCAATTAAAATTAGCAATAAGTAAGTTACTGAAACACGTTCGGTTAGTCAGTTAAAAAAAATGGTCAAAGCACTGGCTTTCGCGCCGTCCATGCGAGTTCGAATATAACTCGGCTTGATTGTATATCTATTTGAGATAAAGTATTCTCTCTTTTCGCTACAGGTATTCCTTCTTTTCGTATTTTTCGCCGTCCTGCACAGTTAAAGTAACTGGCTATTCTTTTTCTTTCTACGAATGATGAATCTTCTCTTTCCCATCATGTCAAACATGCACACGTTATGAAAAGACGTTGTTGATAATAATAATAATAATATGAAATATTACTAGCTAACTCGTGTGTGTATTTCGACAATATAATTTTATATTATTATATGGAAATAAGTAAGGCTGTCTAGCGCCCCCCCCCCCTTCTATTTTTTTCGATGCGGCTTATGGGTCCACGGTGTCCAACGTTGGTCCCATCCCACTATCATCTCCTGTTCTCTCGATATAAGTTATCAACATTTTGCCTAAAGAGGGCTCTGCCGTGGCCCCATGACGCCCCATGACATGACTCTTCGTTCATTTTGTATCGAAATCGCTTATTTTTCTAATTACTATGAGTGCATACTGTCCAACGTTGCTCCCATCACTATACAATTTCCCGTTCTCTTGATATAAATTGCTAATAGTTAGTTTGTAAGGGAGATATGGCGTTACAATCATTACGTTTGAAGAAGAATTGAGGAAGATATTGCCTTGTCACAAACAACACCTATTATTATTATTATTATTATTATTATTATTATTATTATTATTATTATTATTATTATTATTATTATTATTATTATTATTATTATTATTATTATTATTATTATTATTATTATTATTATTATTTATTATTATTATTATTATTATTATTATTATTATTATTATTATTATTATTATTATTATTATTGTTGTTTTACTTACCACTAATGTCGCCTACCATTATTTGCAATGCTATGTGTTACTAAAAAGCAAATCAAATAACACTCCTCGCCATTCACGCTCCCGAACTCGAAATGATTCGGGATACAGTTCTCTGTGTTAGGGGAAAGCACATTTATTATATTATTCTTTCAAATAACATTTCACAAGTTATTTCACTTTCAATGTTTAATTTCATATGGTCACTAACAATCATCTTGTTCCGATAGGAAACCTGTCTCCCCCCCCCTTCCGCAAAAAAAAAAGCCTGACCGTATCGAAAGGACGTGAACCATCTTTAGGCGATTAATCGGGTCAAATATTTCAATAAAAGAGGAGAAGTCCCTGCACACAAATATTTCTGTAAAAGAGGAAAAGTTACTCAAACTTTTTGAATACCTATTCATGGGCGAAATTTGGTTCCCTTGGAACTTTTTAAGAGTTTGAAGGGCCGCCATTTTGAACATTTTCATCTGATTATTCTGGTTAACGAACTCATCAAGATATTTCAACAGTTAATGTTTGTGCCAAGTTTCGTCTCAATCCTCTGAAATTTAGGGTGGTCAAATAGCGTTATATATATACAGATAGATAGATAAATAGACACACAGAGGGGGAGAGAAAAAGTGTTTTGCTCCCTTCTCCCTTCTCGCATCTGTGCTGCGTCAGAGGTAAACCGGGCCTCTTTGCAAAACGTATTGACCAGCATAACCTAAAGACAAGCCTGTTATTTGTTAACGTAGAAATATGGTCGAGAGGTGTAAGGCATGTAGAAATATTACTTTTAATAATCATGAGTATGGGTTCGAACCTCTCCACTTCCTTATTTTTTTTTTACTTTTTGCAGCTACGTCGGAACGTTCAATTTTTATTCTTTACTAATTGCAAATGGCGTTTACATTCAAAATAAGAGGAATTTTGGTGGCATTTGTTCGGATATTATTCTCTTTCGAAATGAAGACAAGAATAAAAGCAATACGCAAAGACAAAAAGTATTATCAGTACTAAACATTACCAATAATAATTGCTACGAAAGACTAAATACGACCTCTTTTACCATCTCTCATGAGCTGTATGTATTATTAACAAAAAATTTTTAAAATGTCCTTGCCGAGGATTCGAACTGGCGCCCTATCCATTTGTAAGCCAGCACCTTAACCACTACACCAAGATCACCGCGTGGTAAACGTTTAGTTGTCGGTGTAATTGTTGTATTTGTGTTTTATGTTCCCACTTCGACAATTTTTAGTCTTTTTTCTCCGTTTAAGAGCTGTTTCTGGCTTTCTCTTTCGGTGTCGTCTTTTATTTACACTATGCACTATCCGTATTCACAGCTTGTGTCCCTCTGCAATGTCTTATTCAGATTAGACTTTTCTTTTTGCCCCTCAGTAAACATTTGATTGATTTAATTCTCATACTCTCCACGGATGGAGAGCAGGAATGCCAGACTCGAAAAATAGGTGTACATTTACTTTGCTGACAGATAATACATCCATGAACATAAACAAAGGAGCCATCTATTTAGAATTTGAGGGAGTGAATAGTTTGTATTAAAAGCAATATTTTCTAAAGTTAATTCTGCAGTAGTTTCTTTATTTCTTTACGTTTCCAACTTTCGATGAAAAAATAGGCCTATTAAGTGATATGACACCTCAATGAATACCAGGATGATATAGTCTTAATGCGATTTCTTTACTTGTTTTTCTGGAACCGGGAGTCCCACAATAGTGTTCCCATTCGGGCCTGCATCTTTTAAGTCCATTAGATTACTTTTACCCCTTACTTTGAAGCAAGAAAACTTTAATTTTTTAACTTTGTGACTTCCCTCAGGAGCAACCATTACTTTTAATTATGTATTTGAAAGCATATTGTCCTGCTAAAATACATTAAATATGAATATTTCTTAATTTAGGCCAAGTTTAAGAGTATTAAAACTGAAAATTTGAAAATATGCGTTGATTATAGCCTGTATTTTGTTAAAACACACCAAAGAAAATTAGAAGTTAATGAAAGCTCAATAAAGATGTTTATGAATGAAATTTACGTCATAACATCAGTTTGAGTCAAGAAGTTATGTGTAATACTTTCGAAAATGGTAAGCATATTGTGGTTCTAGTTTTCAATTCATCTGTACATTTGCTTATGTATATTAAAAGCCGGTTCTTTAATGGCGTAACATAACGAAAAAATAGAACTTATATAAAATAAGGTAATATTAAGAACTGCGTTAAAAGAGGAAATGCAATTATGTCAATTTACGAAGCTATCGTGAAATTTAGAATGTTTTGTGTTTGTTTGGAACTTAATATTCTTTTTCATCAGTGAGGTTATATGAGATCTCGCTCGTCTGGAAGATGAGAATACTTACCACTTATTCACAGTGAATCAATATGAATAAGTGCCTGGTAACCCTTAGATATTTCGTCAGGTATGTGCTAATCTTCACGGTAATAAGATTTGATAAATCCGCAATGAAAATATTGTCAAACAACATCAAAATAGAGTTGTAACCAGGGGTAAAAATTGATCTGAAAAGGTTGGGGAACGCATGACGTCATGTCATCCCTTGTGCCTATCTTTGTCCACTGTATTTTTTAGGAAGTGGAGGGACGCCATGGATATTTTTGGAAGTGGGAGATGACGTCCCCCGTGTTTTCCTTCACTTTTAACTCTGGTTGCAACAAACGACACTCCATCGTTTCAGGGTAGCTTTCGAAAAAAGACTTTAATGAAAGGAGGTGTATGTGTGTGTGTGTGTATGTGTTTTTTTTATGTTGAATTGTTATCTTTCTTTTTCTAAATAGTCCATTGACTTATATGAGGAAGTATTTTTCTTTTAAATAGACGAGATTTTACTCATTCAATTTTACTAATTTCTTCTTCTGGCCTATTTAAGAGTTCCTTTCTTTAAAAATATTCAATGTAATATTGTTTTAGTTTTTATTTATATATATTATTACATAATACAGTGGTTAAATTTCACATAGAATACATTTAAAGATCTCAAGAAGAAGTAGTCAGTAAAATTAACTGGCTAAAATTTTTTGTTTCCTCATATAAATTAATGGGCTGAATAACCGTTATGAT
The DNA here is from genome assembly GCF_964235325.1 of Thermobia domestica. Lineage (NCBI taxonomy): Eukaryota > Metazoa > Arthropoda > Insecta > Zygentoma > Lepismatidae > Thermobia > Thermobia domestica. Next base: position 15,078,676 of record NC_137455.1, read on the forward strand.
GCAAGTTATCAACATTCTTAAGAGCTACTCTTGTTTATTGGGATTTAAAGAAGCTATAAATAAATAATACATAATTATTTCGCTCGACTTTTCTATGAACACACAGCTTCATTAGTTGTTAGTAAATAAATTTCCTACTTCGGAAGGTCAAGTAGTTTCGTTATTCTATGATCTCGCACACACACACACACACACAAAGCTTGGGTCATGGAAGTTGTTACTAAAACAACAAAAACAAATACCTGCCTCAAATACCATCCTCTCATAATAGCCATGAAAAAGTCGGTTCTCTTTTGAAAGGTGTTTGAAGTCCCCTGGACAACAAAATGACAGCTCAGACCTCAAGAATGTAATTTTTCATTTTGTAAAGTTGTTTAATTCTTCCTTTACGACTCTGCACATGAAATGAATTTCCTATTTTTTTGACTCTAAAGCAAATTAGTCCACGTGAGTGTGAAGTGAGCGCGGGCTCGCACTCACTCGGGCTCGCGCTCATCTCTCTGGACTGGGCTCGCATTCACTCGCGCTCGCGCTCACCAGTCTCAACTGGACTCGCGATCACTAGCGCTCGCGATCACTTCTCCCAACTGGGCTCGCGCTCGCAATTACTAATCTTATCTGGGCTCGCACTCACTCGGACTCGCGCTCATCTCTCTCGACTGGGCTCGCACTCACTCGCGCTCGCGATCACTTCTCCCAACTGGGCTCGCACTCACTCGGGCTCGCGATCACTTCTCTAAACTGGGTTCGCGCTCATTCGCACTCGCGTTCATTTCTCTTAACTGGGCTCGTGATCACTCAGGCTCGCGATCACTTTTGTTAAGTGAGCTCGCGCTCACTCGGGCTCGCATTCACTTCTGTCGATTGGGTTCGCGCCCACTGGGGCTCGCGCTCACTAATCTCAAATGGGCTCGGGCTCACTCGGGCTCGCGCTCACTTATTTCATTGGGGCTCGGGCTCACTCGGGCTCGCGCTCAATTATTGAGCCCGAGCCCAGTTGAGCGTGAGTGCCGAGCTCACGAGCGTCGGGCTCGCGAGTTTGGACACCTATGACTCAAACTGGGCGTCAGTTTTCGTTCTGGATCGGGTAAGTAGCTCTGTTCTGTTCTTTGATAATACCCTAACGTGTTGGAGAAGAGAGAGAAGGAAATACTCATGAAAATTTCAAGGTTTTAAAGATCTGCTGATAATAAGGGGGGAGGGGGAGCATTGACACCTGAAACTCATTGTTCACCACAGTTAAAAGAGCGACAAAATATCACCAAGTCGACTTTAATACAGATCCAGTGATGTCAATTTGAAGAAAAAACGCTAAATCTAGAGAACTCGACTTCCAGGACAACGACAAATAATTTTTCTTTCCTATTAGCGACATTTTTTATTATTTGTAAATGGCAATTTGGTGACTTACTATTCTTGTAACTTTTCTCCTGCAAACTTGTTCTTCTGTACTAAAAAAGCATTATTAGTGAAGCAGAACATTAGTGATCTCCAAGCTGAAATATCACAAATAAGGGAAATTATACTCGATCTATCGCCCCAGGCTTGTAAATTCAACTAATGTTAAACAATTACAAGTTTGCAATAGATTTGAACCTCTATCATTATCTGTCAACATTCAGGTGAACATCAAAAGTCAGTCAATAAAAAATTGTTGAATAAAGGAAATCTCAGTAAACATACCATAAAAGGAAACAAAGCAGGGGCGCCGGAACCAGGGGTGGCAAGGGGACAGTTGCCACTCCTGAAATTTTCAGAAGGGGGCAAGATACTCGTTTTGCCCCCTCACTTTCAGACTGTCAAAACATCGCATAACACTGATTACAAGAACTAAATTTTGCTTATTATGGTAATGTGAAAAAAATTCTCTATTCCAGATTCATCTTTCTCTTTGAAACAAGGGGCCGGGCGCTTTTTCTGCCCACATGTTAGGCAGGAAGAGTTAGTTAAAAATTCTCTTTATTTCCATTGGTGTACATTTCAAAACACTGTAAATTCTTTAAAAATTATTGTTTAAGTAATCGTAAGTCTGCAATATGAAACTAGTCGTCAAGCGAGATTTTAAAGTTTAAAAAATATAACAGTTTAAATGAGTAACAGGACATTTAGGGCCTAAATATATTTTCCATAAAGTTAAATTAATGTTCTTACAAATAATATGCAGAGTGCAGTAACTTTTATAGTGAGGAGGAAAAATATAGTAGTAAGGGGGTCACCTGATCTCACTTTGAACTTTGACCCCGACCTTTGTGACATCATAGGTCAAAGGGCAATGGCCTTGGCCCGGGGTCAATGACCTAGGGGTACATAGGACCACCCCCTATAAAATTTGGCAGAGGTACCATGGCCCACCCCCTAAATTTTGGCAGGGGTACATAGGACCACCCCCTTAAATTTTGGAAATTGCCAAATCTAAAAATTTGGTGTGCTAGCCTAGGACCATAGTATGTACCTCTATCAGTATTGGGGGTCTATGTCGTTCCCTTTCATGGGTGAAAAAATTGCCAAAAATTCAAATTTCGGGAGTTTTTGACCTAATTTATCCCCTTTGATGAGGTGTTATTATCCTATATGGTTATATGGGCGTATAAAGGGGTCCATTCCCTTTCATAATATATGGGTATATTAATGCACCCCTTTAAAAATTTGGGAGGAGTATCTTGGCCCACCCCTTAAATTTTGGAAATTGCCCAATTTAAACATTTGGTATTATAGTATAGTACCCTAACATGTATTATGATAAATTTGGGTGGTCCACCTCGTCCCCTTTTAGGGGTACAAAATTGCCAATATATAAACGTAAGCAATACGTTGTATCACGTGTTTGGTCTTTTGGCCCAATTTATCCCTTTGGATGAGGTCCTATTACCTTATATGGTTATGTATAGGGGTCTATTCCCTATCATAAGACATAGGTACATTTGTGCATCCCTTTAAAAATTTGGGAGGGGTACCTTGGCCCACCCCTTAAATTTTAGAAATTGCCCATTTTACACATTTGGTATAATAGTATAGGACCCTAATATATATTACTATAAATTTGGGTGGTTCACCTCGTTCCCTTTCATGGGTACGAAATTGCCAAATTTTAGTACAACCACGTGTTTGGTTTTGGCTCAATTTATCCCCTTGGATGAGGTCCTATTACCTTATATGGTTATATGGTCATGTATATTGGTCCATTTCCTATTATAAGACATGGGTATATTGATGCACCCTGGAGGGGTACTTTGGCTCACCCCCCTTAAATTTTGGAAATTGTCCAATTTAAACATTTGGTATTATAGTTTAGGACACTAATATAGATCACTATAAATTTGGGTGGTCCACCTCGTTTCCTTTCATGGGTATGAAATTGCCAAATTTTAGTACAACCACGTGTTTGGTTTTGGCCAAAATTATTCCCTTGGATGAGGTCCTATTACCTTATATGGTTATATGATCATGTATAAGGTTCCATTCCATATCATAAACCATAGGTACATTGATGCCCCCCTTTACATTTTTGGGAGGGGTACCATGGCCAACCCCTTAAATTTTAGAAATTTTCCAATTTAAGCATTTGCTATCATAGTACATGACCTCGACATGTATCATGATAAATTTGGGTGGTCCACCTTGTTCCCTTTCATGGGTAAAAAAATGCCAAAATATAAACATAAGCAATATGTTGTACCACGTGTTTGGTTTTTGGCCCAATTTATTCCCTTTGACGCGGTCTTATTACCGTATATGGTTATACGGTCATGTATATAGTTTCATTTCCTATCAGACGTGGGTACATTGATGCACCTTTTAAAATTGGGAGGAGGTATCTTGGCTCATCCACTCAGTTTTTGAAATTGTTTAATATAAGCATTTGGTATCATAGTACAGATCTTCAATATGTACCACTATAAATTTGGATGGTCCACATCGTTCCCTTTCATGGATAAAGAACTACCAAAAATCAAATTTCAGAGGTTATTGACCCCTTTGATAAGTATTTAGCACGTTATATGGGTATGTACAGAGGTTTATTACCTTCATATGTTTATGTTCCCTTTTAAATTTGGAAATTATCAAATAACAAAATTCGGTAAACGTTTTCTAGGACCAATTGTAGATGTTGGTGTTCCTCTTATGGCCAAATATTCAAAATTTAAAGGTTATTGACCTATTTTTTTGATATGGCTTTATTATGGAATGAGTACAGGATTTATTACTTTTTCATAAGACACAGGTGTATTTGTGTACCAATCTTAAATTTTGGGAGGGGTACATTTCTTATTGTCATATCAATAATTAGTAATTGTTCTTAAAATTGGATAGTATCTCATTCATTGGGTAAATCTTTGTCAAATATTAGTATGATCACGTGATCAGTTATTGACCTATGATGGGATTAGGAGTCCAGGACATTGGTACATTTAAACTTTGTAGGATAATTTGAGAATTGTCAAATGAAATTGCGTCATTGGTTTTGATTATTCCAGCCTATGGACCAAATATAAACGTAAGCAATACGATGTACCACGTGATTGACCTTGATGAGGTAGTGTACAGAGATTCATTTCCTTTGTTGTGGTACTTCTTAAGTTTGAGTACACACTTGTAGAAAACAGTTGGTTCTACTCAGGTAAATAATTGACGGACATTATTGACCTTATTGAACTTATAATGATATGATTAATTCTAAGACTTAGGTATATCAAGAGAAGTATTTTTTAAAATTTGGGAATTGTGATAAACAGAACTTTAACATAAGGCGCGAAATTTGAAACAATACTTTGAACTTTAGTCACAGATCATAGCCTAAGATCATTTGTGGTGATTGATTTGACCTTGAGCTTTAGAAATCTGATAGCTAACCTAATTGAATCTTATGACTCATAGTCTTAAGGGAATACATGCTACAATACTGAAATTTAGACACAAGGTGATGTAATCTGACACTGGCAAAGTTATTGTTGATGCAATTTGAATGATCACTATCTTTCGTGCAATCTGATTGGCTGATCACTATATTTCGTGCAATCTGATTGGTTGATGATTTTCAAATCTTTGCTGCATTCAGTTTTAAGTTTTGTTTAGCATTTAAATTTTTTTTTGAAATTTTTGTTTGAAAATTTTTTGTTTGAAACTTTGGTTTGAAATTTTTTCGTTTGATATTTTTAGTTTGAAAATTTTTGTTTGAAACATTTTTTGAAATTTTTGTTTCAAAATTTTTTGTTTGAAACTTTGGTTTGAAATTTTTAGTTTGAAAATTTGTTTCGAAATTTTTGTTTGAAAATTTTTTGTTTGAAATTTTTGTTTCAAAATTTTTTGTTTGAAAATGTTTTTGTTTGAAAAACGTTTGTTTGCATGTGATAAGAAACAGATAGATTGATGATCCAGACAAGATTACTATGATTACAAATGGTAAATAAGAACATTTAAGATTTAGATTGTGATCCAAGTGAGAGAGCTAGATTATGGAATACGAATAATTTAATGAACCAAGTATAAAGTAAAGGTACAGATTAAGAATAAACAGATGGAACAAAGTAATTGTGTTTTTTAGATATTAACACTAAGGATTCTAATTTGTCAGTTGCCAATCAATTGTAAAAAAAAAAAGTTGTAACACAGGTTCCGTACGATGAGACGTTTATACACCAAATTTGGCAGAAACATCACACGATACTATAACAGAAAGACGTTGAGTGTGACCGTCTCTAAACATTTCTAGGTTGTCAGTGTTGTCATCCAAGTGTAGACATCATAATGTTGCAAATGTCGTGCGTGTCATTGAAATAATATATATCAAATGTGACACAAGCAACATTGGATAATGGAAAATATAGTGTGAATGTCCGTCTCCCAAGCACCACAGTTTGGCAGTGTTACCAACCAATGCAAACCTTCAAGATTTTCTCACGAAGTAGTATTGGCGGATATAATTAGACTGTGCCCATACTAGGTTTGTAGTATGTTAGAGTGAACCCACAAGAACCCATGTTGTCTGTTTTCCCAACCATTATAAAATACATTTTCTCGAAAGGATGCCTGACCATTGCATCCATAGACACAAAACTTGGCATGAACATCCAACACAACAGCAAACATACTGTGTTTGTTACCATTTCCCAAGCACCCCAGCCTGTCATTATTGCTAATGTTTTTTCTTCAAAATGGAAGTTCTTATAATAACAGTATACTAGCTTGGTGATACTGTATTTTTATATTGCATAATAATATGAACATGCGGCTGAACATATATCAAGGAACATGACTATTTACCACACAAAAACGAACGGCACGATTGGAGGTTTAGAAGCTCGTAGAGAAAGAAAGGGTTGGATGAGTCATCTGCATGAATCTGATCATAGGAGCTCCATTGTAGCATATAGAAAGCAATTGTGGAGAAACCACAATTTGTCATTAGAGTTTGCTCATCACGCTATTTGCAACATTGTGATGTCTACACTTGGATGGCAACACTGACAATCTAGAATAGTTCAGAGACGGTCACACTTAACGTCTTTCTGCTTTAGTATCTGCCAAACTTGGTGTATAAACGTCTCATCGTACGGAACCTGTTTTACAACTTTTCTTTTTTACAATTGGTTGGCAACACTGACAAATTGGAATCCTTAGGAGAGGAATACATCCAGAGTATATTTTCTCTAGTGACGAATGATGTTTATACCCCGTTTCCTGGATAGACATACAGTGGTATAGAAACCATCTGTCTCATTGCATTTATAATTCGTTCGCAACACTGACTAAATGGGTATAGGTCTGGGTGCAAGATTATATTATCGAACCCTTGCCCGAGTCACGTTCTAGCAATGAGCTAGAAAGGAATATGATAGGATGAGGCGCTTACGGATATGCATCGTAACATTCATTTTTACTTCTGTCGAATTTGTCATACATACGGTCACAAACACCAACAAACTGTTCCCTTATAGGGTCAGGTTGCGGTTTCGCCCGTGATTTGAAAACGGTTTCGTACTTCATATGACAAGAGCTTCCAGACTATATATATGTTTTACCCAGGTACTTGGTCCCGGTATATGGGGCCGCGGTGGCTCAGTGGTAGAACGTTCACCTCTGGTGATTGGGGTCCCGGGTTCGATCCCAGCCCCCGCCAAGTGAACTTTGTGGTGGACAAACACCGTGTGCGTGGGTTTTCTCGGGGTTCTCCCGTTTCCTCCCACTTTCTTCATTCCACCATTTCATTCATTACTCATCATCACCGTCTCCTTTAGCCTAACCGGCATAACCGTGGGACGTAAAACTCAAAGATTTCATTTCATTTTTTCATTTGGTCCCGGTATAGAATCATCCCTAGTCAGTTATGTTTGTTGTGCAGTTGTATTTATCTGAACTTAAATATATATTCCGAAGTCCTTTCTTTTGGAGGTGGTGGGGTGGGGAGAGTTCCGTAATTATATGAAGGGTGTGTGCCAAGAATATGGTAACCAACAAATTTTCAATTGCTGAGTTATGCAGCATCAGATAGACAGCAACGCATACCACTTCGTTTAATCCTTCATGTATAGTCTCATGTGAAAAATCAGCTTTCCGACTTTCAAAATGGATTGTGCGGCAGAAAATCTAATTTTTTAAAATAGTAAAATTGTGGGTTACCATGTTCTTGCCTCATACCCTTCATATATTGAATCCCTCTTGTTAAAAAAGAAAAAAAAACAGAAAACTTGAGGACCGAGTAAACCGTGAGGGTGGTTATATAGAACTGTAGAATTTCAATTCAAGAATATACAGAACCAAAATCTCTAGATATGCAGTCTTTTAAGTGTATCATATAAATCTAAGTATTTCTCTTATGTTTTATTTTAATTTTATTTTGTTACAAAAAAGAGGGTATGGAATATTTTGAAGTAAAAATACTACATAGAATTTTGCTAGTTATTTGTGTATTTTTTGAAAGAAGTGTTTACTTTAGGGTTGGCTGGTTTACACGAGCTGATTTTTCTTTCTTTTTTTAAATAAACAACTGGTTTAACCCCAAAAAATAATAAAAAGAACGAAAAATGCGAATCGTGTGAACTTCATGGTGACGTTTCCACACATCAAACCATTTGCATTAGTTTTATTTCCTTTTCACCTTTTAATCAAGGTGTCCCATGTTCAATTCTCGATCGAACCACAACTCTTCTTTCATGGTAAAGTAGCGGTTCGGATGTAACTTTAAGCGAAAGTCTTCTTCTTGATAACCTCGGTATTACGTAAGGATGTTAATACTGAACATACTAAACGAAACCAAATTGTATATTTCTGCATGCCTGAATGTCTGTTGTTTTATAAAAAAGCCAAGGTTGCTTAAATATATTGATAGAAATTGGCAAAATTTATCGATTGCCTATGTAGCTCCCAACATTAGCTTGGATTGGACTTTCAGTGATATGTACGTATTAAATTTGTAATTTAATGCCTCAGTTTTAGCGTACTGATTTATGATATGTTGACCTTTAAATTTTACATGCAAAGCAATAACAGGATTTTTCCGTTATTGTTTTACATTTAGAGTAATGACGGGATTTTCCTGATGGTTAGGGCGGGAGTTTTCCAATTTAAGAAATTTACTGACCGGACTTCTTTAACCTTATGTGATCTCTTCTAGCATAATACCACCAAGGCGAAATAAACTTATTTCTGTCAATATGTAATATAAATAAGCAAAATATCTAAACCCAAAAAACCTGGTTTAAACTCCCCCAGAAAACGGGTTTTGGTATTTTCAAAAACAACCATGGTTCTTGCCAACCCTGCTTACTTTTGTATATAGGGGGTTAAAAAATCTTATTATTATGTACATTGGTTAATCCTTTGGAATTCATAATGTAAATATGTTAAAGTAAAATTGTTTTAAATAACTTTTCGAAATTCATGGTTTATTTTCGAGGTTTTATATTATTATCGGTATCAACTACTAATTAAATGACTTTTTGTGTTATAGAGAAGCGAAACAAAATCTGCTTTATCAATTTAAAGCAAAATTTTGAAAAAAGCCCAATATTTCCCAAGCAAAAAAGCGAAGCAGAAAAAACCGAGTTTTTGTTTCAAAAAAGCCGGTTTTTTCTCGAGCCCTTGCATCTCTACTTCTTTTGCCATACTATACTATAGAAATCTGCATCGACAAACAAAGACGGATATATTAGAAGTTCTTCTTGGGTTAATTATAGAGATATTATCAATATCTCAAATCACCTCCTTTCTCTTCTAATAACTCATCTACCAAAACTTCAATGAAGAAACAGTATGATCTTGCTGTTTACTGGAAACAGGTGCTTACTACAGGTAAAGATCAAACAGAAACATCTGGAGAAAGAAACGTCAGATGGTTTGGTGAAAAGATCCACTCTTTAAATTTGGTTGAGAATCGGCAGAGAACAGAGATTGTTACCACAGAGGCCTGACTTGAAAATGCACGTATTAAACATTTCAAAAGGCAGACTGAAAGATAATTACGTTGCTTAGCAACGAATTCTATTTGTATCATAACAATAACAAGTACTCTAATTCGCTAACAATATAACTCTATTTACCCTTTTCAGACGATATATGAATAATGTACAAGTTGGAGAAATATCATGGTCATATCATGTGAACTACTTAAGAGATTATTACTGTATGTGGTTCGTGTCCTGGAGGGTTTAAGCATTTATGATAGTCCTGGAATTGATTCTCTATATTTTGGACGTTTCATTTAGACTTTAATAGCAGTTTGGAGTTTTTACCAAAGCCGATTATATAGGCACACTTAGCCACTTTAATTTGAAAAATTGAATATAATAATGGAATTTACAACTTGGCCCACTTATTTTCACTGTGAGCGCGGAAGACGCGTAAGTTGCGGGTTTACCGGTTGAACTTTATTATATTGTTAGTTCTTGTAACTTTACATGGTTATTGGTTTTTCACTTTGATGTTTAAGAAATTTCTGGACGGTGCCATGAAAGTGAACTTGAGGACAAAGGATCTTTCTTTCAAAATTTTTCCAATTTATGTTTTCCTGTTTGACGGTTTTGGATTTAATTTTTGGGAGTTGTTCGAAGGCTTTTGACCGTGTTGCTTTATATATATTTATATTTAGAATAGTATGTTGCACTAATGATATTTTACGTTATACTAAATTATGTAGATCTACGTAAACAGCATTTTATGCTTACTTTTGATTATGCTGTTCGTAAATTCGAACGTAGCTGAATTGAAACATTATTTCTTAGCCATTGCGTTGTTACATGTTATCACAGCAGAAATAATCGTCAGACTGACTTGGCTTTTCTCCCCACCTCTCGGTGCTTCTAGCCAGTGGAGAGGCTCGCAATGCAACTTTATGTCAGAGCTAAATATAACTATAACAACCTATTGAAGGGAATGTTTGGAGACGAAGTTTGCTCTCTATGTCGGATTTTAGCACTTTATTTGGAGACCAAAGTCGGATTTTTGCAAATCTTTCTAACAACATTTCAATGTTTTCCTTTTGGCGCGGTGGCTCAGTGGTAGAGCGTTCACCTCCGGGGCTTGGAGTCCCTGGTTCAATCCCAGCTCGCGCCGTGTGGACCTTGTGGTGGACAAACACGGTACTCGTGGGTTTTCTCGGGGTTCTCCCGTTTCCTCCCACTTTCTTCATTCCACCATTTTATCCATTTCTCTTAATCACCGTCTCCTTTAGCCTAACCGGCATAAGCATGGGACGTAAAACTCAAAGATTTCATTTCATTTTTCAGAACTGCCAACAGTATCAAGTCAGCATTCAGAATGTAAGAAGTGAACTTCTTACTAATACGCTAAGAAGAACACGACTGCTAGAGAGTGATTTTGGTGTTTGTATGACGTGCAGAAAAATTATGCTCAATGCTTGATAAAGGTCTGCCGGGGTCGGAATTTTTAGGCCAAGCCCGGCCCGGCCCGGCCCGTGAATTTACCCGAACCGAGTCTGAAATATGTTTTAGCTTTTGGGCCCGAGCTCGTGTTATAAAAATCAAATGATCCAGAAATAAGACCGAATTACAGAAACTTTATAACTAATGCGAAGTTTGTATTTTTATTTACAGCAATTAGAGGTTTAATTTTGCAGTTGTGCTTTGAAAGTTCTCCAGACAGAACGACGCAATATATATCGTTGTACAGCATATTTACAAAGTAAGACCCGTAAAGGCCCGAGAAATATGGTTGTATATTAAAAATTTACGGCTCGAGCCCGGGCCCGAAGTTATATATGCTTTGTAGGTCCGAGCCCAAGCAGACCTCTAATACTTGACTATCTACAGCAATCAAGCAGAGATATAGCAATAGGAGAGTTTTATATATACCATCATCACACACACCACAGCAAGGTGTTTAAAAAATGTGAAAGTGCATTGTTTCTTATAGTATTGCCATTCTCCTAAGCTCGTTTCGAATGGAGCCACCAACAGTTATCTGCCTCTCTGTTGTGTGTATAACTAGCAAATCTCCAGATCTCTAACCTGTGAACAATAAAGCTTGTACCTTGTAATATTTGCAAATTGCAAAATTAGAAAATCTGAAAGCAGTAAGAATGAGCTCGAGCCGAGTTACAGGTAATTTACCCGATTCGAGTTGCGAGCCAATTCATTGTTTTTTATGTTAAGTTTGGAGTCGAATCGAGTTTCATATTTAGCTCATCCGTTCATCTTGTTTTCACTGGTTTTGTAATCACTTGATTATTCGGAAAACGAAAGCTATGAGAAACGTAAGCAATAATGCGGAACATCTCATCTTGTATCGATGACGAGAGGAGAATACTTTTTTTATGGTTAAACAGTCTTGTCTAATCTTGTTTTGTTTGCATGAATATCAATATTTACTTATCACGGCAGAGACGTGCACTGTCAAATGGTTCAGCCCAAGCCAAAGTTCAACCCGGGCCGAACAGTTTTGAACGTGTTTGCCCGACGCATGATAATTTTAACCGCTTTCGGCTGAAGCCGGAATACATGCTTCTTCGGAACACAAACCGGCAACCTCGTGAATGACATCTTTGTCTCCTAGATTTCTCGACCATTGAGGTCAGCAGATTAGTATTCGAAGGAAAAACAGGCCATCTTTCATGTTTGTACGCGGCGTTATAATAGAAAAGAAGAAAGATAGGATATATTGCCGGTAAAGCCACGTACAGACGTATTTCAATGTTTCTAATTTTACAGGAAAGCGATTGGAAAATGTTCGCGTAACGTTATATTTTACTACTACTTTCATTTTCAACACAGTGTTGCGAAAGTTTGCACCAAGAAAGCGTTGACCTTAGTGTTTCTGAAGATAGTATTAAACTTTGACTACGTTGTACTTTTTGCGGGGAAAAAATTGCCTCTATCAGTTACGCCATTCCGTTGCTTTTTTGTAAAGAAAACTAAGTTACGCCCTTGAGAAAATAAAAATAAGATACAGCAATAGTGTTAAGGTTCAAGAATACACTGATGACCAGGAATGAAGTCGAGCCAGGGTGCGCTTAGACGATTCCCTAGTACTTTTCTTACTGCCAGGGAAGCGCCCCGGTATGTTTCCAGATACTGGTGTACCGTTCTGAACATTCCTTTGCGAGAAAATTTGTTTTCATGTTCCATGCTTTGAACTCAGAAGTATGGAAGTCTAACAATGTCTGTGGTCATTATTATTATTATTCATACTACTACTACTACTACTACTACTACTACTACTACTACTACTACTACTACTACTACTACTAATAATAATAATAATAATAATAATAATAATAATAATATGCGCGGTTCGGCGTCCGGGTACGTTCCTAAAGTAAGTGAAATTCACATGGGATGGATTTGAGCTTTGACCTTTAGGCCAAGCCTAAACCGGCCAAAACTAGTATGTCGCTATGCAGTAATAAGGTAGTATAACTATGTTCATGCTCTTGGACGCCTACCGAATGTATAAACAAGATGAAACATGCTTTTATCTCTTCTTCTTCATCTCGTCGTGTATTGGGTAGTTATTTGGACCCCCGCTCCGCCTGTCCCGGAAAAGTGTATAAGTGACCATGGGAGAAGACTATATGAAATGTGTCCTTTGATCGAATTGGTCTTAGTTACTAAGGTGAATATCCTATTTCATGATGTTTTTGAAAACGTGGGATGAAAATTCATATATGCAGGTGTCCCCATAGACATTGAATTTGCTTTGCGTTCCACGTAAAAAATGTTGCAGTAGCATCGAAAATTAGCCTTGGTCTTATTCCCCTGAGACGCCTGTATAAACAAGATGAAACATGACTTATTGGTTGTTGCTATGTGCAATGGTCATTTCCCAGAACTTGGATGAATAGCTGAGGATCACGTGATGGAAAGTAGCGAATGAAAGATGACGTCGGAAACGGAACGTAGAGCGTACAAGTATGTATTTGTATAGATCATTCCATGCGCGAAAGGAAGAAACGTCAAATTAAAGATGGCAAAATCAATAAATTTATTAGATAGGTTTAATATGCCATTATTGGTTCTCTTTACAAAAATGCGAGATTTAGAGATTGGTGTACCATTTCGTATTGTAAACTGTGAGATAATTACAACGATATATGACAGGTAGGCATGTGTGACATTTGGAGGTAAAAAAGTGATTTTACCAGAACGCTGTACTGAAAAATTGGAAGGAGATAATGGTGCATTATTAACGTATTTACAAATAGGAAATGTATGTTAACACACAAAGGAATGAAGATAAATTTATCTGAACATAACATGCACGATCTTGAATTTACTGAATTGGTATCTTTATCGTAAGTGTAAGGAATATGTATAAACAAGCTGAAACATTAATTTTCCTCTTCGTACTCCCCTTCATGCATACAGAGACATTTGTATGCATAGTGCCGTTATTCTGTGTTGATTAGCTACTGAAGTAACATGTCTTTGAGTGATTGTGCATCAACTATGGCTACTAAGAAAGTACTTGTTAAATATTGAATATTGATTAATTCAATGTAAACCAAATTAATTTGGACTGGATAGTGATACATTTGAGCCAGTGATTCGTGTTGGTAAAGTACTTCTGTTTGGAGTGAAGTTAAATTTGGCAGAGTGGAAAAAACTTGTACATTTGAACCCATTTGTTTCGGACTATTTAAATTCTCAAGTGAAAATCACATTTATAAAATCTCTTGGACGAAAAAACGAACTGGTGGTGCGAAAACTAATGGGTGAAAAATTGGTGATGTTAGAGAAGTTAGGAACACTTCATGCTCCTCGAAATACTGTGTATTTAACTTCAAGTGATTGGCTTTATTTCTTGGAAATGTTACCGTGTATTCAACATGCTATGAAAACAGTAAAGCCTGCACTGTTGTGCTACGTGAAAATTTTGACTTGTGTACAGACACTATTCGCAATCATGTACAATCGCATTATCTTACATGCAAAAGACTTGCCGGAATTCATGTGTGGATGAACAGAGTATTATCAATGGAATGAACATCAGTTTTCCGAATGTATATCTTGATAAGACCAGTGATGTGAACATTGATGGTGAAAGATTAAAATTGGAAATGAAAGTATTTTGCAAACAAAAACAAATAGATTCAATTATGGCCGATTTATTTGATAGTGTACAAATACAGCCATAATAGCGGGAAACCGAAACTCAACCTGTGGAAGGTATCGACGAAGTGGAAATCTGTTCATAAAGAAGAAAATCGATTTATACTGAACAGTGTAGTAATAAGTTTAATAATAAAAATATAGAGAAATTGAAATGTTTTATTTAGGAAAAAATTGCGTTTTGTGTTCGTTTGATACACTTCAATATTATAGGATTGTTTTATTAGTGTACTAATGTTTTTATGATAAGAAAATCCTATCTTATTTTTCCTTGTATACTATAAGTGTTGTGTATAATAATAATGAATTCACATACTTGAATGTTTCATAAAGAAAAGAAAAGGCTGTCTTTGAATTAATTATTATTATAGAACCCTGTATTAAGTATGATAGGCCTTCTTACTTTGAAAAAACTTTAATATAATTATTATTAAATTTTAAAACAAAGTCCTATCATAATAATAATAATAATATTGAATTCACATACTTGTTTTAATTTACGAAAGAATAACTCATTAAGTATTTGAATTCATTATTATTTACTTATATGATTACATCATTGAATTAAAAAATCACTTGTAGGTTCATTTTTAAAACAGTATGAAAGTCTTAAATTCAATGGGTTTAGAAAGTTAAAAAATGTTTTATGATATATTTATTTACATAATTGTGCATAAAACATATTTATTAGGAAATGGAAGAAAATAATAAATAAAACATTTGGTTTCAAAGACAAAAAAGAATACAAACTATTTACTGACGATGATAGTAATATTTACAAAAGGAAAAAGATGTTAAGTGTAGTCCATCTTTTTAAAAAAAAACGTTTTTAAACAGTTTCTTCATACACACACACAGTATAATAATACTGTGCACTTCAAAGCTTCATATTGATGATGATGACTCCACACTAATTTTCATATTGATGATGATGATGATGATGAAACGTAGGTAGAAGTCATACTGTATAATGACGCTGCCCATACACACGCTGACGATCTTTTATTCTCTGACATGAAAATTTGAAAAACAAAATTTATTTTATCTATAATCATGAACAAATGAAAAGTATAAAAAACAAACGAAGAAATAATAATGTGTATACAAACCACTTTTAACAAAGGAGTAATGACTATCTGCAGTAATGAACAAATAAAGAAATAAGAATAAGTATCCAAAACAAACGAAGTAGAAATAACAGACATAATAATGAAGATATGATAATATGTATACAAAAGGAAAAAGGAGAAACGATTACCTGTAGTAATAGATAGAATAATCGAAGATCATTTTCGTCGAGTGTGGATGAGAAGGAATAATGAAAATCGTTTAAGGACTTTTCCTTTAGCTTTAAACCATAGGAATAGGTATGAATAATGTCGACATAAGGATGATTTCACGCTTTCAATTTGTTTATTATTAAACGTATAAGTGAGTGAGTTTCTACGTAGAAACTGAATATGCTGTATTACATAAGAAGGAAATAAAAATGTAACGAAGTAGTCGGTACGTTCATCAGTATTAATATATATGGATGCCAAATGGGTACCGATTTTACTAGCTGGATCTGTATTTATGATGATAGCTGCAGGGAGTAGAACATGTGTTGGTAATTCGTTGGCGGCTAATACGTCAACGTAATGATTTTGAAATAGTTTGAAGTGCATTCAATAATTCTAGTGTAGAGGACATCATGTATAAAAATGCATATATGTACATATATGTTATGGTATTTAAATAATAACGTACCTTTAAAAATCCATGATGATGTTCATCTAGTGATCCACTTCTAAGAGAGACTGAAACTCGGCATATGTGATGCAAGAGACAGGTGCATGTAGAGGGTTTTAAAACTGAATTTCCAGACGAACACAACCATGCCGTATGAGATTACAATGCTGCACAGCGCTGGCTTCTCCATCTTGCGTAATATCGAAAATAAAGATAGTGTATCCTTGTGGAAAGTGAAGCAAGAATGTTGTTGCCATGATTGCAAAAGTGAACACCTGATTCACAGAATAAGATATGATATGAAGAATCATAGAGGTTGTTTTCGAAATTTGGTTGTAAAGGTTTTGAAGGTACAGGTTTTCCATCAGTGTATAATGAAAAGAAATTGATGTGAAAATGTTTGAAATGAAATTGATTTGAAGTTATCATTCTTGTATAGGCGTCACTTCCCAGATAGCAAAAATGACTTGCAACAAACTTGCAGCAGATTTGCAATTCAAGTCTGGCAAACTTGCAGCAGACTTGTGATGCAACTCTGCAAGTTTGATGCAAGTTCAATGCAAACTTCCTAGTTGACGCTCTTCGAACTTGCAGCACGCCTGCAGTGCAAGTGTGTAGTAAGTTTGCAAAGCAAGTTTCTGCAAGGGGTTTACTTACACAGCAAGCCTACTGCAAGTTTCCACTTGCACTGCAAGTGCACAGCAAGTTAGTGCAGGTTTGACGCAAGTCTCTGCAAGGATACCACTTGCACTGCAAGTCTACAGCAAGTTTGTAGTAAGTCTTCTGCAAGTATATACTTGCATTACAAGTCTACAGCAGATCTTCAGCAAGTGAGTGTAGTAAGTCTTCTGCAGGTATATACTTGCATTGTATTGCATGCCTTTTACAAACCGAACATTTACTGTATACGAATAATCACACTATATTTTTCTCAACAACTTTGTCAAACAATACACGCTTAAAATATAAATTATCTCTACATACTGGATACTTACGTAATTATCTTAATTATCCACTTGTTTTAATGCTTCACACACTTCGCACCTACTACAAATGGCGGCCTGGCAGAGAGATTTCTAAGATTAGACTTTTGTGCCACCTGTTGGTAGAAACTAGAACTGACACACTTGTTACAAAGTTGCAGCAAGCCTCCGAGGCAAGTAAAATCTAGCAAGTGAAAATCAAATTACGACATTTGCGGGTAACTGTTTCAAAACGCCTGCAGCAGGTGTACAGTGCACGGAAAGTGTAGCAAGTGAAAATCAAATATAGTGAAAGACTTGCTGCAAACCAACATGCTATTAGGGTTGGAGTAAACGCCACAATCACTCGAGTTGGAAAAACTCCCATAAATAAATTATCGATTGTTTTTGATTAAAGTTACTCTGGAATGACGAATAACTTGACTTGCACTCTTATGCAAGGGTATTTGGCGGTTGTTGATTGTAGAAGCTTGGTATCTGCTACTTTTATTGTAGGACTAACATCAATCTTTTTAATATGTACAGCAGCGTCTAAAATATTCACTTTAGCCTCAACAGACGAATCACTAACGATGAGACAAAAGATGGCTTTGCAGGAATTAACTTGATGCGTAATTCTACTCCTTGGATTAAAAATTTATCGTGATCAAAAGTGTCACAATGAAGATGTCCAAGCATGTCGAATTTTGCAATTTTTTGTTAATTCATAACGTTTAAATCCCTTATTACCACTAGATGTTGCATCCATATGTCTAGCAGTATCTTGAAACCATAATGCACGTTGAAGATGAGTGTTTTTAGCAGAATCGTTATAATTTAAGAGTCTTTCGATGTATAATCGATACGGATGATTATGAGATGGAAATACACTTAAACTTCACTTAACATAGAATTTAAAAAATTATTAATAGGAACCACAGCCTTATAACTTTCACCAAATGCTGATCCGTCAGGCTTAACGATTTAAGCTTCAATGTAAAGGAGAGTATGTGGTAGATCTATGTATTCATCACTCGTTCCTGGGATGACAAATTCTATTGGTGCCTTATCAGCTAGTGAACTGATTGGTTTATATGTAACAACCTGAGTATCTAATATACTGGTGTACCTTGGTTTTGTAGAAAAAAATATCTAGTTCATTTTTTACACACTCGCAGGATTGGTGATGTAAGAAAGCCATGATGATGAAGGTTTAATCGAATATATCGTCTGATAATTTCCTCTTCCTATAAGACTGATGTTTGTTTTCTGTGTACGTTCCCTCTTGCACTTTTTCTTCCGCTTGATGATGTGTAATGATGAAGGGTTAATCCGTTGGATAGGTCGCGGAGGATGCAGGTCGCTAATTCACTGGCCATCCCGCTCCCCGGATCTTACACCTTTGGATTTTTGCTTGTGGGGGTGGTTGAAGGACATTGTGTACAGACAGTGGGCCAACTCACGAGAAGACTTACTCCAGAATATTCAACAGGCATTCAATACCGTCAAAGAGCGACGAGCAGACATCCATCGGGCAACAATGCAAGTCCTGAGGCGCACTGCAAAGTGAATTCATGAGGAAGGTGATATCTTTGAAAATGTGCTGCACGCTCCAAATAATAATGTTGAAGATAAACGCTAGTAGTGTTACGTCTGGGTCTGCCCTCGTGCCTGCCATTGTATTCAACTACATTCCTATTGTGCTCTAATTAATGTACTTTTCGCCGATTATTAAACTCATAATTATTACAATGGTATTAATCCACGTGATTATAGATTGACTCTTGTAAGGTCCTACAATTCTTCGAACAATGCAGTAATACCAATAAGATTCCAATAAGGGACATAATTACTGTATAAGTGTTCAATCAACACAATTGTTTGGTTCCAGTAGAAATCTTTCTTTTACGATTAAATTCTTTCGTAAGCATTTTTCTCTGCTTTCTAATGAAGACACTAAAGTGACATTTCACGTGGGTTTGTGGTATACAGCATCGTTTCCCCCCAATTAGATCCTGCTACTCTATTGCCAGTATTTCCACCCAAGAATGGCGAAATATTGTTTGAAAAAGGGAATTTTATGGTACAATTCGAAAATATTCCCTCCATTATTTCCCTCTTGTATCCAGTACGTGGACAAACTGTATACCATTTGAAAGCCTGTTTCAGTAGCTTTAAAACGAGGTATAATACTTAACGTAAAACCAGCCACAGGGTGTTCTATAAGCTTTCACACGGAACTTGAGAAGTGCAAGCGGCAAAAACTTACTTTCACCCCATCTCCGAAACGAAGGGGATTAGACCCTATGTTCATATAGGTATATATATATACAGTGAAACCTCCCTTAACGGACACCTCTCAATAACGGACACCTCTATAATACGGACAGATTTTTTTGTCCCGGCAATAATATATGTTCTCTTACAGAACAAAACCCTCTCTTTTACGGACACTCTCAGATACGGACACGGACAGTCCTGTTTCCCCCTAAACGTTTCAATAGCCTCTTCATAACGGACAGGAATTATTATCGGTTGTGCGATATATTACAGTAGACAGAAAAGTCCTTTCCCTACAAATGTGCCTATCATGAGTCTAGACCTGGTGAACCATCAAACGGAACAGCTTCAAGCTGAACTTGAAATTATTCTTTTTTCTGCCTGCAATAAACTGTTTTCTGCTGGAAATCATAGAGAACCTTCAACAAGCAATAACACTCATGCAGGGTCAGTCGTATACAAAAAATATTCCCTTCCCTAGCAAATTAGTGTTCCCTAGCAATTTTCCTCTGGGCTTTGCATCTTTCCCGACAATTTCATGTGAATTAATCGATATTTTTAGTACAGGGTGATGACATGTACTTAAGAAAATTACCATACACGCATTATCTTTTGCAGTATACGAATATATTAACACATCCCCCAGCAAAAATATTATTTAACAGAAATGAATATCTCCTTCTTCCCTCCCAGTAATTCAAATACTTATGAATAGAGTATTTTTATATTGAATTTTACGTATTTACCTTCATACATAATGTATTTGCTGTATATTATTGCATACAATTATCGTTGTGAGAAATTAAATTTTTGTAACTTCTCTGTAACGGACACCTCCCAGTAACGGACAAAAATTCATGTCCCACTGGTGTCCGTTATTCAGAGGTTTCACTGTATATATATATATATATATATATATATATATATATATATATATATATATATATATATATATATATATATATATATATCCCAAGTGACGACATAAAAACAAATGGTTGTTAGAGTGCGAAACTGAGCCAGGTATATAAATGCTATATTTGTGGTACAGTCCGCAGCATAAAACCTGCAACATGTGCATGTAAGTTTATAGTGAAACTACACCTAACAGCGCAGGGAATCAACAAACGTTTAAGTGGCACGAATCACACCAGGAGAAATCTCGGTATACTCCCTGCGCACTTATTTTGGAGCAAAGGACTTCGTCGTTTCACAATAAACTTACATGCTCATGTTGCAGGTTTTTTGCTGCGGACTGTACATAATTGCAAGTATCAATTAGGTGTAACAAGTACCTAAAACTATAGGTAGCTGAAGTACATACTTAGCACATGAATATAAAAGTAGCTGAGACACCTAAAAAGTAGCTGGTACACCTAAATGGCACATGCCCAGTACATCCTGTGCTGTTAGGGTCGTTGTGTTAGTAGACGTGAAAATCTGATTTCTTATTCCTGAAACTTTTACAGGTGTTTTACAACCTGTATTTTCCTATTGAAATGTAATAGAACAACAATTCTTTGTTTACTATGACGTTGGATATACAGAGTGGTAATTTGATAAGTGCCATTATCCCATACGCCTTTGATTGCGTTTAACAGCTCTTTCGTTTTCAAGTTGGCGTAGAGGGCAATATGGAATACCCGCAAGAAAAGCATTGTATTCCGATTACAAAAGCATCTATCGGTATTGGGCAATTAAACATACATTTATGATGACAACAATGCTACGCGTATTTTTTATTACAGCAAATATTCTGATACAAGGGGTGAGCTTGGATCCAGCGTTCATCATGTTCAATGTGAGCACACAATGGCTGTGCCGATCCAGAAGCAGAGCATTATATTTGTGACTTTTGCAAGTAATCACATTCAGTTATGGCTTGCTATTAATTTTCATATATTGCCACTGTATTCATTGTATGTTCAACAGAAAACTCATTTCTTTTCTATATAGCATTTGTATTCCATATTACCCGACTATTTCATATTACCCTCCAAAGTGGTTTCTTTATAAATTATAAGTTTTGACCACCTCTGTACCGAAACTTTTTTTAAAATCAAGATACGCATAAATAAAGCCAAATATGTAAGGCGTATATTTGTTTTCCTTTCTGTTTCAATATGTAATTCTTAACTGAGTTACCAGCGAAACAAAAATGGTATCCCATAATACCCCGAACTTTCTCTATTATGAGCCCACTTCGTGATCCTAATAATAATAATAATAATAATAATAATAATAATAATAATAATAATAATAATAATAATAATAATAATAATAATAATTCTGTAGTATTACTTTGGAGAATTTAATATATATCTTTTCCTTCTCAGCTTCCAAAAAGTCAAGCTGAAATGGCCCTCTTGCAGGACGCGTGGCCAGCTATGCTGAAGATGTTTTAACAGTCCAAATGCGCAAAAATCTATTGGACTGGCATTTGGAATTTTCACAGGAATGCCTTCGAAAAGAATAACACAAATTATCAGTTTCTCTGCCACGTCCTGATAAAATCGTAGTGATGTTGTGGTGATATTACTCGAAGTCTTGCCCATATGGATCATCACCTGGTTCGCGTCCATTCCATACAATTGTGGAATGTAGGATATCTCAGATAGATAAGTGTATCTAGCATCACCTTCACGTCTTTGTTCATCTTGCGTATAAGTTGATGATACGCAAATTTAGTTATCATCAACTTACCCTCATATCTGAATTCCGTAACAACCATAATGCCAAGAGCAAAACTTTACCTGCACTGACGAATAAAATTGCTGTGCCTCTTACCGTCAATGTCACAGTATGTAATCGCCGGAATGTGAACATCAGCAGTGAGGTAAAATTATAGTGATAACTTTATTCCATTTGGAATCCGCCAGGTACTTGAAACTTGGATACGTCCGAAAACTTAGCATGGAAAAAGGCCATTATGTAACCTCCCCATGTTCGTTGATTTTTGGCCCCATTTGATAACACTCATGCACCTACAAGGTCACACACAACACCGTTCCCGCCAGCAGACTCATAGTTCCAGTATGATACGATAGTGCAGCACCGAATCGAATATGATCGGATATAAGTGAACGACCTACTGTATACATTTTTTTTTATTTAATGGACGATGAGCTACTTTCTCACCAAATTTAGTTGAGATCCGACCAGTAGTTACCGAGAAATAAAACACCACATACAGACACGCATACACCTGGTAGGAACCTATAAGCTCCTGTATACTTACACCTGCATCTAATAATACACATGCATACAATCATTATTGTATGCATTTTATGCTGTTATAGTATATCTACGTTTCACTATATTTTATCATTCTAGCTCTTAATATTTTACCATATGCAATAATAACGATATTACAATATACAGTGAAACCTATCTTAGCAGAATCGAGCGAGACTCGCAAAAACTTCCGTTAAAGTCAGGTTTCCGCTTAACAGAGATAGATTTTTACTTTAAAAAAATATGATCCAATTTCATGTCCTTCGAGTATGGAAGGTAGTTCAGTAACCCATTCATTAAATATTTCACCATTTACATCATATTATCAGCACAAAATTAGTAATAAAAAAAAAAGCCACCTCACGTCTTTTGCGTAAACTTTCTAACTATACATTGTATGCTTTGAATTCAGTTTTACCCAGGTTTTCAGCTCCTGTTTTAACTTATTCCTGCAATATAGGGCGCGATATGCGGTGATTTTACGGTTTGACACTAACAAACTACTCCCTTACTATTCCATTAATGTCTTATTTTTCAGTTCCTTAACTTATATTTTTATTTTCCCATTACTGCAGTTTTCTCACCCCTTCAAAATCTCCATTTTTTTTTATAATCTCGTACACCTGAGTTTTACCGACGTTGAACATCTTCATGATTTGCTTTACATTCAATTATCTCGTTCTCTAGCATGAATAATTTTATCCTGATGTTAAGATCAAACACAACCCTTGTTTTACAAGCCATAATGACTGCTGCCGAACCAATGTAAAAATGTAAGTTTAGAATTGTATTGGCAAAAATTTTATTGCAAAGTGATTGATCAGGCGTAAAACCGAGAGCTGAGAAGGTCAAGGACAACAATAAACAGGAAATTAATGTATATTTCTGAATATTGGTGGGTCAAGGAACATTTTGTTTCCTTAAATCTGGTATGTCCATATTTATGAGATTTCAGAACTATACCTGCTGAGAGCAAGGGAGAGAGGGTATCAGAAAGCGCAAATGAGAAAGAATGACATAATTCTCCCAAATGTTCTGCACATGAATTTTTGCTTCAGACCATGATGCATTTCGTCTAAATCTTGCGCGGTATACTTGAGGACAGAAGAGTTTTCTTTGGAATTCCGAAAGTTCTCTAAATCCTTCACTGCTTATCTTCACGACACGTGATAGAGATTATGACTCTTGGTTTGTTGCTTCAGTTCCTTTTCGCCAGAACCTTGTTTAGTCAGTTTTGTCCTCATATTTGCCGGTTGTCGGTAGTCGCTATACAATCGGAACAGAAGTACATCTACAAAGAAGGCTGACAGCTGACATGCTTCGCCCGTCTAGCCGAAAATTGTGGGAGTGAATATGAATAGTGGCTGGGGAAGGTCAACACTGTCCAGAAATATTTAACAGAAGAACGAATTGATCGCAGACATTGTAATGTATATGTTTGCCCTCTCACAGGATGCCTAAAAATTTTCTAAACGCTGTAGTCCGGAACTCAGAATTTTCCGTTAAACGTTTTGTTTGCTTTCCGTTGTCCGCATAACATAGTTTCTGCTTAATGAAGGGACTTTTACATGTTTTTACTCCAAATTTCATGGGAATATGAAATATTTCCGCTTTTAGTAGTAACAGAAACCATTTTGTTCCGGTAATTAATTACTATATAGTTATGATACTGTAAAGTTAGAGTCCTGGGAATAACCTATACAATAATAACGTTAACGTTATTGATACATACTATATTTCAGTCAATCTTTTCTTAACGTTATTTAGTGGTAACAGAAAGTATTTCGTTCTTCTAATTCGTCACTATATAGTTATCCGAAAAGTATAGTAACATTATTATTTCACAACAAATGTAAAAGTTATGAATGGTACATAACGAAAAAATAACAAATATATTGCAATACTTGGCTGAATTTCCATCTTTTTCGTTATTTTAACGTTAAGTTAAATTAGTAAGCCTTGGGAATAACCTATAAAATAATAACGTTATTACAATATACTATATACCTATCATTCTTTTCATAAGGTTATTTAGTGATAACAGAAAGTCGATTGATCCTGCAATTCGTTACTCTATAGTTATCTGATAAGTATAGTAACAATTGTTTCGTAGCAAATATATAAAGTTACAATTGATACATAACAAAAAAATTAACAAATATATTGCTATACTTGGCTGTAATGTCGTCTTCTTCGTTATTTTAACGTTAAGTTAAATCAGCAAGCCTTGGGAATAACGTATAAAGTAATAACGTTATTACAATATACTATATACCTATCAATCTCTTCATAAGATTATTTAGTGATAAACAGAAAGTAGTTTGCTCCTTTAAGACGTTACCATTATAGTTATCTGATAAGTATAGTAACATTAGTGTTTCGTAACAAATATATGAAGTTACAATTGGTACATAACGTATTGTGTTAAATATATTACGTTACTTCCGTCTATTTCGTTATGTTATAGTTATGTTAAGTTAGCAAGCCCTGCTGTAAACACAGACATGTGGATTTGTAATGTTATGAT
Organism: Thermobia domestica; assembly: GCF_964235325.1. NCBI lineage: Eukaryota > Metazoa > Arthropoda > Insecta > Zygentoma > Lepismatidae > Thermobia > Thermobia domestica. The sequence goes on from NC_137455.1 coordinate 15,103,971, forward strand.
GACGAAGGACAACAAATAAGCAGGTTGCAGAGTAAGAACTATTGTAAGGGTTATTGTAAAATTTATTTGTTAACATCAACACAATTTTGGGATGTGACAAAACTGTCAGATTACGGAGATAGACGTCTGGAGATTTTGTCTATTTGATGATCATTGCAGAAATGTGAATTTCGGCAATGAGATAAGCAAACACGTGGAATGACATGAATCAAGGTAGCAGTTTAGAAATCGACGTGTTCCAAATAAATACTCTACCAAGGATGGAACTAGATCATTCGAAGAAGATCAGTCAAAGGACCATGAATTGAGAGTTATTCATTCAGAGAGGATTAGAGAAATAGTTACGAGTCATGGTGGACTATTATACATTATAACTTCTACCATCGTTTAAAGTTCTAAAAATCTTGGTAGTTACATCGTTCCAAGTTGTTGGAGTTTACTAAGCTGCACCTTGTTTCCAGAGGACAACCAATTACATCAATTCGAGAGGTATGTGTTTGCTATCTAATCATCGTTATCAAATAGAGAAAATAATCAGGCTTTGCGAGTTGTGATCTGATAATGTTTTGCATATTCCTTACACACAATACACGTTACACATTAATGGCAAATCACTTTAATGAAAATACAAATTTTTAATAATGAAACTTGGCATTGTGTTTACTTTCCTGAGATAAGTTCCTGGACATTAAAGAGAATGTTCAGAGGACAATCTCCCTATGTTCTGAGCTACGCGATTGCTATAAAAGGCACGACAAGGGGGTGTTTCAAAACAACACCGATAACGTTTCGGAGGGGATTCCTGACACCAAAATAAGACGAAAAGTATAGACCAACGTGGGTGCACAAATGCTTCCTTTCGGAGTTATAGGCTGACGAAAACATGTAAAAATGAACTTTTAAGATCTATAGCTCCAATATTATGGAACCTACCGTAGTTGGGTCAAGACTTCACTTAAGAACTAATATGTGCGCTATCCAAAAATGCATGTTCCAGAGTCTTGCGGTACTTACGCAACAATTTTTTATAGAGGGAGTTTTGTTACGGGCATATAATTTGAAGTACTCGCAAACTATCTCTATCCAAGCTGATGGTTTGCTTAAAGCGGAAACCGTAAGTTCAACTCCCATTTTCTCGAAATACAGGGACATACAAAAATTTTTAATGGTGTACAAAAGTGTACAAAATTCATATATTATTTTTGTCTACTTAAATATTCTACATGATGATTCTGCACTACAAGTTGATGGTTAAGTTGAAAAGTTTGGAGGTAATTCTTGAAACCCAAGGGTTCACAAAATTATTTGAGTGGTATATAAAATTCTACGGGAGGTGTACAAAATTCTACTTGACATGTATAATCATATCCGTTAATTGTATGTCTGATATTACTAAATGGCACTCCAAGTTGGATTTGCTTATGGTAGAATCTGTTTGATGCCAACATTTTCAAAATACAGGGATATACAAAATTTTTGAAAGGTGTACAAAATTCGAAGATTATTTGTGTCTACTTAAATCTTCGATATGAAGATTCCGCACTCCAAGTTGATGGTTGAGTTCGAAATTTTAGAGCTAATTTTCTCGAAACATAGGGGTGTACAAAATTATTTGAATGGTGCACAAAATTCTACGGAAGGTTCACAAAAATTTACGGCATATATTGAATCATATTCGCTAATTATATGTCATATATTGCTAATCGGCACTCCAAATTATTGGTTTGCTTATGGTAGAATCCGTAAGTTGGACATTTTTTCGAAATACAGGGGTGTACAAAAAATTTTAAAAGGTGTACAAAAATGTACAAAATTCGTGGATTATTTTTGGCTACTTAAGTCTTCGATATGAAGATTCCGAACTCCAAGTTGATGGTTGAGTTCGAAATTTTGGAGTTAATTTTCTGGAAACACAGTTGTGTACAAAATTATTTGAATGATGTACAAAATTCTACGGAAGGTGTACAACATTTTACGGCATATATTGAATCATATGCGCTAATTTTCTACCGTCAGTGATATGATAAAAATCACTCCAGGTACGAACTTCATCCATATTGAAAATTTGATTAAGATCGGTCCTATGGTTAAACGTGATGTAGTCACAAAGACGGTCACTTTTATTTTTATTTTTACATATATCTCCCCTAGGTTCCACCGTAAAAGTGAAATAACGAAAACATCCCACGCCCGTACCTTATCTATGTTGGAAGTTTATCAAGATAGGTCTGGTGGCTCAAGAGTTATTAAGTTTCTTTTATTTTAATAGATTTCTCTTCTCCCCTTTCCCCCCCTAAGTTCTACCATTAAAGTGATATGATAAAAACCACCTCAGGTCAGAATCTCATCTATGTTGATTTTTTTTTAAAGATCGGTCGGGTGGTTTAAATGTGATGAAGTCACAAAGACAGTCACTTTTATTTTTACTTTCTTGACATATATATCCCTTCTCCCCTTCGTTGCATTGTAAAAGTGAATGAAGAAAACATCCCAGGCTCGAACGTTATCTATGTTGAAAGTTTGATCGAGATCGGTCGGGTGGTTCAAGAGTTATTAAGTTTTATTTATTTTCATATATTTCCCCACCTCCCCTCCCCGCCCTTAAGATCTACTGTCGAAATGAAATGATAAACTTCCCAGGTTTGAACTTCATGTATGTTGAAAATATGATCGAGATTGATCGAATGGTTCAAATGTAATTAATTCACGAACAGAGTCGCTTTTATTTTTATATTTATTGATTTTTGTATATCTTCCCCTCCATCCCCTTCCCTACGTTGCTCCGTCAAAGTGAAATGATGATAATCATCCCAGTCCCAAACCTCATCTACATTGAAAATTTGATCAAGATCAGTTGGGCAGTTCAAGAGATTAATAACAGTCACAAATATAGTCATTTTCAATTTTATAATATAGATTTCTGCAGTCATTGCTCTGATTTTTTTTTTAAAGTAAATGTTACATATTTAGTATAATTGCACGTCATGAAAGATGTTCATTAATTCATGCGCCCTTATGGGGCGTTTACACTTAGTCGATTTGCGTTCGATTCAGTTGAATTGACGTCACTTTCAACTTAATCGACCGTGTAAACAGGACTTCAACTTAATCGCTTGTTGATCGAAAGCGACTAATCGACTAGCAACTGAATTGAAAGACGTTCTATTTTCTGTGGTCGATTCTGTTTTCTTCTGCTATAACACCGCAAATTGTACCAATTACTTTTTGCTTGGACATCTTTAAAATTGCCAGTCGATTTCGAATCGACCAGAGGAGAGCGAGTCGACAAGCAGCATTCAATTTCGGTTGAAACAATTGAACACATCCATCGATCTGATTCGGCCTAGTTGCTTCGATTTAGTCGCAAATGCAGCGAGTCGATTTAGCCGTGCGACTAAATCGACCAAGTGTAAACGCCCCATTAAATGTACAGTCATCCGTCTTAATAGGTTTATCGGCAGTAAGGTCGCAATCAATTTTATTTGATTAATCAACAGACTTTAACATATAATATTCAGGAGATATCGTCTGATTACTTCGCATCACGACTAACTTGACACCCGTTATATTCCATCAACATTATATTATTTAAATCTTTCGGCAAAGCCAAATTTCATTTTATACAAACAATTAATTCTTTTAACCTAATCATTAATATTTTAAGTATCGCATTCATCATTATCATTACCATTATTATCTTATATATAAAAGAGAACGCACAAATCCTTTGTTCCCTCATCACGCTAATACGGCTGAACCAATTTCTTTCATTTTTGGGGGGTTATTAGGATTTGGACCCTAGATGGTTTTTATCATATCACTTTAATTTTCAATTACCAGTGTCTTGAGATAATTGACCATTCAAGTGTCCATAACGTACAAATCCTTTGTTAGTTCATCATAGGTAAAAATAAACGTATTTATATGCAACCCGCATGACCGTGTCACTCGGCGGGTTAACATAAATGACAGGCGATATAATGTTAACATTTACTGCAATCTACTATGGTTTTTATCATATCACTTGAAAGCGAAAAAGTAAAAATTATCTAATTAACAAGGTTTATTGCGTTCCGGGGTGACCCCAGCGAAGCGGGGTGAACGCTGCTAGTCAATAATAAACTTTACTAAAACATAACCTTGTCTATGATTTTCATACCATACTCTGGATACAGGAAAATAATGCACAGCAACTAAGTTATATATGTTGCTGGTAACAAATTCAGTTTAGATATCTCGTACAAGAAAAGGTTTATTTCGAAATTTGACATTTTACTGTAATTAATATGCCCGATAATTATGTTTTGGTTACTAAGACTTGGTAGCGGTTCGTGGTCTGTAGAAGCACCGGTTGCAATGTTGCAATATCAAAGGTACTGTATGTAGTTACGCGCAAGTGTTCCGCTCCCCCCAGCATTCTTGAGTCTTATCCAAAAAATATTCAGGAAATATGAAGAGGAAAGTCTTTATAAGCTCCATTTGTATATTTATTGATTAAAATGTATTCTCTAATATTGATTTAATATACAAGTTATTTCCTTTTTATCAAACAACCACTATCAATGTACGTTTATACACTATTTATATACAAAAACTTCTACGTTCATGTTATTGAACAAGAGATAAATCGAATATATAGCATGTGCTGTAAGCCATGAATGATCGTTAACCCAAAAAGGGGAAAAAAAAAAAGCAAGAAAATTGCATATATTCATGCACACAGTTAAACAAAATTATTTAATTAAGTAAACTATGCATTATTTTAGAATGGAAGGTCTTTCTTCGTTCTTTTCGAGCTTCAAATTCTTCTATTTCATTGAAATCTGAAATGCTGCTCGCCAAGTTTTTCTGAATAGAAAGCATCGCTACTGCAAATATTTTCCGCTTTATTTTCTTTAAGGTACAGAAACACCTCTCTCCTTCGACAATATGCATTTTGTTAGCATTTCTTTGTATGAATATAAGGGACAAAGAGTTCATTTTCAGAAACCACGTATTTTTATCTGCTGTTCTATTATAAAGAAGCATGAAATATAAGATTTTTTCCTTCGAAAATGAAAAACAAATAGTTTAACATTCCAGCAATTTAGGCTAAAGAAGACTGATGAGTATTGAAAGTGAATAATTTGAGATTAATTTTTTATGCTCTCCGCCGGAAATCTAACACGGGATCATGTGCACGAGCGACACACATCTAGGAATTAGACCAGTGGTAAGACATTCTCTTCTTCGAGTCTCGACCCCCCCCCCCCCAGAATAGGATATTTTTTATTTTAAAATTAAAATATATTCCAAGAATTTTTACCTTTGTATTATAAATGTAAAATAAAATCTATTGACTTCGAACGACTGCCCTTCCCCAAATATTCAGCTTGGATCCGCCCCTGCTACCACCAAACGCGTATTTGCTCTTTGCGAGCTTCTGTTTGGTGATTAACTTCTTTCTTCCAAGTATCTATATCTCACTCAACGTATCAATTGAGTCAAGAGCTGCCAAACGGAGGAATTCGTAACTACTACAGAAGCTGACTATATACCAGTTGCAACGAAATAGCAACTGGAAACGCGTAATACGGGAGAATAGCAGCGATGCAAGAATAAATCCACTTCCTCATGTTAAGAGATAGGAGCTCGCTGCCATATGCTCAATGTTACTGCTTCCATTGGCAACGCTTGCTGCCACTGGATTTGTATATCACTTTATTCTTGCACTTTCTTTCAGTTTTTTTTTTTTTTTTAAGAAATGCATCAATACTGTTTTGCGCTCAAGAGCAAAGGTTTATTTTTAATGATACACTACTTTAATACTTAAAAATATCTTTAGTATTAAAGAAATATCCGGTTGCACAACCATGTAACATATAGTACCAGCCGCCACTGCTAAGACAGGTACATAAGGAAGATGTACAGAAGTCTCCAACCATTCTAATTATATTAAATTTTATATAAACAGATGCTGGGAAATGCAGAAAAAAATTAAATTAGTTTTACGTCCCATGATTATGCCGGTGAGGCTAAAGGAGACATGAAGACTAAGAAAGATGAGAAATGAATGAAATGGTGGAATGAAGAAACTGGGAGGAAACGGGAGAACCCCGAGAAAACCCACGAGCACGGTGTTTTTCCACCACAAAGTCCACACGGCGCGAGCTGGGATCGAACCAGGGACCTCAAGCACCGGAGAGGGAAATGTAGACATTTTGATAGGAGTTCTAATCATTGATTCGTATTTATACATTTTAAATTTTCTTTGGTGGCATACGGTAGGAAAAGAAGGGTCTAAGGTGTAAGCCTCTAGTGCAACATTGTGTTTACTGATGTCACTGACATCACTATTAAATTATCAAATTTTAACAATAAAAATCGTTTATTAATTGTTATTACGTTGCAGTAATAAGAATAAGTCTTATTTGATTTCATTATATTAAATTGGATTCAACATTTGCTTTAGTTAACACTTTTATAAAAAATTAAACTTGGCTTCACTTCTTTCTGCATTATATCTTTCTTTTTCTTTTTTTAAACTCGAGAATCATCCTCTTCTTCTAACGATTAAATCATTTTATTAATTAGCGTGTTAAATGAGTAATTTATAAATGTGCGGTACCGAAAAATAATACAATAACCAATTAAATTAATTACAAAATTACAACTTTAGAAAAAAAAAAACGAGAACTATTATGAATTGCATAACAAACACATTAACTTACGAACTACTACTGTGAATAAAATAAACTAAGTCACAAGTAACAAATAAAAACAGAACTGTTAATGCCAGTAGTGAAATCCTCAAAAATGAGATGGCAAAGCAACCATATGATCTTCAGCTTCTGCACGTAAATGCACAAAGTGCCATAAAGCACCACGATGAAATTACAGCCATTCTTAGCCCTCTCTCTGTGCATGCTTTGCTGGTTTCTGAATCTTGGCTGAAACCTACCTTACCCGACTCATTAATAAACATACCCAACTACAGGGCTATAAGATGCGACAGAATAGGGAAGGGTTCCGGGGGCGTCTTGGTATATGTTAGAGAAGACGTTAAAGTGGAAATACTAGATCAATCCCCCAGTTTATATTCCGCTTCTGCAGAATACCTCATGCTCGATCTGAATATACAAAATAAACATATTCTATTGATCTCCGTTTATCGCCCACCTAATACAAACTTTGAAAATTTTGAAGAAGCCATCTCCCAAGTTATCCCCCATACAGTAACATCATAATTATGGGAGACATGAACTATGATCTTTTGACGTCTAAATCCGAGGTGCTGCGATATAAAAGCTATATTAATTCTCTAAATCTTTCTTTTTGTACGTTACAGCCTACTCATAGAACTGAGACGAACGAATCGTTAATTGACCACATAATAGTCTCTGATACTTGTAAAGTAACAAATGTAGGTCAAGTATCCGTGCCAGGTATAAGCCAACATGACCTTCTTTATCTAACTTATAACATAAAATGTCCAAAATACGTTCCGCGAGTAGTATATAAAAGGAACCTAAAACAAATAAATGACAACGCGTTATACGAAGACACAAATCTCGTGCCGTGGTACTTAGTTTACTGTGCTCCCACTCTGGATCAAAAAGTAACACTTTTTAATAGTTTTGTGCAGCAATTATATAATAAGCATGCCCCTTTGAGAAGGAAAAGAGTGCGTAGACCCCCCAATCCTTGGATTAACGATGATATACTCGCGCTCATGGCTCTTCGAGACTCTGCTCACAGACGTTACAGAGCGGCTTTAGAACAAAAATCAAATATCTCATTAATGCAGGAAGAATATAGAAAATTACGAAACCGTTGTAATCAAGAAGTTCGTAAGGCGAAAATCGAATTTGCTAGAAGTCTCCTGAGCCATACGACCCAACCACGAGAGCTATGGCAAAAACTGAAGTTCCTTGGTATTGGTGTCAAAGCCAAAATCGATAAACTTCCAGAACTTCATATAGACACCATAAATGAACAGCTATGTTATACACCAGATAAAATCAATACTTTGAAGAATATTAAAAAAACGAGCCCTGTAAAAAATATATTTAACCTTCACCTCGTCACTGCTCCGGAAGTCATGAAGGCAATAAACAAAATCAAATCACCTGCTTCAGGAGCTGACGACTTGCCAATCATTCTTATTAAAAAAATATTACCGTTCATTGTAGATGTCATTGTGCATATTTTTAATAGTTCCATCATAACCGGAGAATTTCCATCAATTTGGAAACTCTCTTACGTTCGCCCATTGCCTAAAACCAAAAATCCAACAAAAGCGGAAGATCTTCGCCCTATTAGTATACTCCCTGCACTCTCCAAAGCAATAGAGCATATAATACATGACCAATTAACTAAGTTCCTCGAAAAAAATAACATCTTAAATCCGTTTCAGTCAGGTTTCAGATCTCAGCATAGCACTTGCACTGCTCTAGTAAATATCACTGATGATATTCGTGCCGCTATGGATGAACGCCAAGTTACACTGTTATCCTTACTAGATTTTTCTAAAGCTTTCCAAACTATAGACCATGACATACTGATTGCCAAACTGTCTTCCTTCTACAACTTTTCCCAGTCAACTTTATCTTGGTTTAGCTCCTATTTATCAAATAGAAAACAAAAAGTTGTCACTAATAACATATGTTCCAATACGAAACTTGTTCCATGTGGAGTCCCGCAGGGCAGCGTCCTAGGACCTCTTCTGTTTTTCTTATACATCAACGATTTACCTGAGCACATCACCCATTGTAAATATCACTTATATGCAAATGATATACAATGCTATTTAACCACTAATCCCCTAAATTTAACCACTGCGATTGACCACTTAAACAGTGACATTGAAAGTATCTGCACATGGGCATGTAAAAATGGACTGCAAGTAAACCCAACCAAATCAAAATATATCATGCTTGGTTCTCGTAAACTACTCTCCACAATCAATATTAAAAGCCTACCGAATGTTCTTGTAAACAATGTAGCCATTCCTGTAAGCGATAGCGTCAATAGCCTAGGACTCCAGATCGATAAATTCCTAAATTGGACAGACCATATTAATAGAGTATGCAAGAAAGCTTACGGCTCCCTCCATTCTCTTCAGCGTTTAAAAAACCTTCTTCCGGAATCCATTAAAGCGTCCCTGGTTCAGTCATTAGTAATCTCTCATTTAGATTATTGTGATGCAGCATATGTTGATTTAACCGAAGATCTGGCAAAACGTTTGCAGCGCATTCAGAATGCCTGCGTTCGATTCATATTTAATAAAAAGCGCTTCGACCACATCTCCCATTGTTATCAGAAACTAGGATGGTGCAATCTAAATAACCGCCGCCGCTTTCATTCTCTAACACTTTTATATAAAATAATTAATAGTAAGAAACCTACTTATCTATCCTCTAAATTTAAATTTCTCGGCGATACTCACCCACTAAATACCCGTTCTAAAGGAAATACAACACTCGCCGTTCAAACGCACAAATCTAATTTCTTTTCCAAATCTTTCACACTATTTGTCACCAAAGCTTGGAGTGACACCCCTGAAAGCATCAGAAACTCTGGTTCAGTGTTGACTTTTAAACGACGGCTTAAAGAATATCTTTCTAATGTAGGTCTTCAGTAAGAAAAAAAAAATGTTACACACGAAACTATCCCTGGCGTTACCATGCAGTCGTTTTTTTTTCTTCTCTCCCTTTCTATTTCTTCTCATTTTCTTTTCTATTCCCTTCTGATACATGTGTATGAATGTATACATTATAGACAATCACTTAAGTAGGTGCATCATTTTATCTTTAGATAGTGAATCATAGGAATATATTTTATGTTATATATAATTAAGATTGACGTATTTGTTTCTCCTTGTATAGTTTAACATGTCTTTAGCATGTCTCTTGTTTGTTTTAGTGTTTATTTTACATGTAATAAGTTTCATTTTCATTTTTCATGTTTTATTTTCTGTATTGTTATGTATGTCGGTAACTCTTCAACGTGCCTAACTGTATGTCATTTTTATTCTCGTCGTAAAAAAAAAAAAAAAAAAAAAAAAAAAAAAAAAAAATCCGACTGTAAAGAAAGATGTAAATCGTTGAGTGGAAGAAAAGGTTATGCCTTAACTCCGCCATTTTAAATAATAAATAAATAAATAAATAAACAATATAAGTCTTTCCGATTTTATGTCGGACCTTAGATGTAATAATTTTCCTGTTCCGTTCTCAATGTCGGAAAACGTTCGAAACTTTCTCCCCTTCCCTGCCGCCGAACCCATCCGACATGTTTCTTCATGCAGTAAGGACTCCAGCAAGCAAATAACGCAAGTTATGCTCTTTCTGCTTATCGGCAGGACATTATTTTTGATGTAAATAAGTGAGCATGCGTTATATTCATGCGGTTGTGCTTGTTGCAAAGTCGCATCGAGAAGGGAGAGGGCATGCAATAAATAACAGCTGGGATGTACGCGGCTACCAGAAAAAAAAAAAAAATGATTGGAAAGAGTTAAAGGTGGATTCTTGGAGTTCAAGAGCACTTGCAAGAAAAGAATCGCACGTCACAAGAGACGCTACATAACATTTAAATGTATTGATGAAAGATCAATAGCAGTATATACAGTAACATATTCCAATGATTCTGAATTGGCTTCTTTGCTTGACATATATATTGCGTCTGCGTGTCTCTTCGTTTAATATAAACAAATAATTATATGAAATTAAATCTAAAGTAAATGTACTGTATTATGTATATTTCGTAATTTAATGTCGAATAAACACGACTGTAATTCTCTATCAAGTCTTAAATCTATTACTTTGATTGCAGGGAAGTTTAAAATGATTAAGTTGTATAAAACTTCTGTTCGTTATTCACTTGCAAATTTTTCTTCATTCATTCTGACGAATTGAATGTGACAAGTTCAATAATTTTGACTAGAACCAGCTGAAACTGATATTAGTGGTACCGTAGAGTGGTTTTCAATTTTCTTTCAAGCAGTGTTGGATGAAATATACACTTTATTTCAGAACAGTTGAACCAAATGTTGTATGCCGTCTATAATTGAAAACATGATCATACCCAATCATTTGAATACATAGTGCTATTCTGCAACCTTTTGCTTTCTTCATATATTTATTGTAGTGATTGTTGAATGCAGGTAAATAAAGTTTTAACTTGAAAATGGTATTCTGCCCAGTTTGCACTAACAGTTACAAACAACGTTGAAATTAACCATTACATACAACGTTGAAAAAGTACAAGATGGTTTAGTAAGTACACAAAGATCATTTATAGATATTTTATACAAATTACGGACTCTTACATAAGAAGGATTTACAGATATTTTAACTTTTGTACTAGCAACACTGTTGCCATGATTCATAGAATTACAGAAAACTAAAAAAAACTTGAAAATTCATAAGGAAGAATAATTGTCAGAGGAAATGTATAAGTGATTATCACATACAACATGATCATACATACGAAACACAAGTGTTCATTTATTTAGTTGTATAGAGAATAAAAACTTTTAATATATTTTTACCATTAATAATATTTTCTACAAAACGAAATATACAAATAAGTAAATATTCGTTACTCTAACTAAACTCAATGAAATACATACTGTACGCTTTACTACCTCTTAGTTCCCACTTCAGGCATCATATTGTTATATACAAATCTGCATTGTTGGAAGAGATCTGCACAGATTAAGCTTAACACTGCAAATTGAAACTTTCAAGCATGGAATTCAAATCTGAATCATATAACAATATTTCTTTGGTTGTTTCTACTTTGTTTTCAAAATAAGTTTGATCTCTCAGAACAGGACCCCCATACTCGAAGTATTCAATGTATGAAACGCAGAAAAGACTTAAACAAATCAACGGAAATAACGTACTTTGTAGCTCTATAAAACGAATAATACATTAACTGTTTTCTTACAATGAAGTAAAATGGCAAATATATTCGGAAGAATAGCAACAATTGCATCTACGTTTATTGCATTTTGTTATCTCAAATTTACTTTTTTTTCTTTTTTTTTTTAATCACCGTAAGAAAATCAGCTATTTTAGATTTTAATTTCAAACAAATATTTCAATTCAAACCAGCCCGTATTATAACTAAAATTTGAAATTACAATGACTAAACAACAGTATATTCGGTGTATATTGAGCATTTTTACTCTTATGGGTATTACACAGTTTTCTTAAAATATATAATTCTAATATTGTCAATATTTAGTAACTTATATATTTAATTGTGAAAATTAAAAATGATATTTTGCTGTAATTAGTATTTATAATAGTTTTTAATCGGTCATATTTGGTGTCACTTTGGATTAGAATCGAGTCAGATTTCAAATTCATCAAGTGACCATATAGATCTCTAATTTTTAAAATATATCGTATCGTTTCAGTACACAAACTATATGAACATACGTAGATTTAAATCTTAGAATACAATCTGAATTAGATTTATTCTCCACTGGAATCCCACTTAGCTTCTGCACCGAAAATAAGAACAATAATAATATCGCCATGAGGAAACTATGTTTTACCTTCAACGAAGGGGCATGTGTCAAGTTACTATTGTAAACAGTCTACAAGAATGCCGTGGCATACTAAAAACGAGCTTGGACAATTCTACATTTCACAGCAACATCCAAAGATTCATAATTGGAAAAAAAAAAGTTTCTTCTTTCTTTTCCCATTTTAAACTTTTAAATTTTCATGTTGTATATTGACGACCCGCTCGGGAGAGTAATACTCCCGGAAGTACGTTTTTCCGCGCGCTACTCTAGCCAGCTGTTTTACGCGCTATCCTAGCCAGTTGTTTTAAGTTGGTCACAAAATTTATATCATGGAGTACAAGGAGAACAAAACGAGCCCTATATCATGGAGTACAAGGGGAATATTACTACTACTACTACTTATCTGCACAAAAGTAAATAAATTACTTTTTTGAGTATTATTTTTATATTATTTTAATTTAATAAGTGTTATAAAAATGTAAAAAAAAAAATGAAAAAAAAAACTTTCCTCGGGCCGGGTTTGAACTCACGCCAAAAGAGACTTTTACTCCTAGCATATAGCGCTGGCCCACTCGGCCACGAAGACCGACAGCAGCAAGGGTTTGATTTCTGCTATTTTAATGCAACGTGGCAAGAAGTGGATAACGCCAACCAATCAGAACTGTGTTTCTCATTTCTACTTCCGGGAGCATTACTCTCCTGAGCTAGTCCTGTATATTGCCTGCGGAAAGCTAATGTTTAAGATAATAGCTTATTGATGAGATTCCTAAGTAAATACGTATCAATCTGTCTTTAGTTTGGCTGAAGTTTCTAATAGTTTCCAGGGTAGCAGTTCCTGCAGATGTAACTAATAATTATACAGGGTGTTACAAAAAATGTGTCACAATATTTTGGGAACAGATTTCTCACATCAAAATACGAAAAAAAAGTTCATATGCACCTGTGCTCAAAAGTGCATAGTCAGGGTGTCTACTAAAATTCCAAAATGAAATTTCGTGACTTTTTCATGACCTGTTCTTTCCCAAATCCTAAAGTTTAGTAACATTCTCAAGAGCGAATTTGGCCGAATTTTCATGCATGCGATAGAAGTGTGCTTCGTTTGCAATTTGGTAGCGTCTAAAGCCGACCATAGTCATTTTTGGTGTGGTAAATTTTGACGTTTTATAGAACAAAAAATTTTCCAGTCTATACACTTTTTGTACAGATTAAATAATCGTGACCCAGAAACTAAATTTCGTGACTTTTTCTTGACTTTCATGACCGTTTTCTGATTTCATTACTTTCGTGACCGATAGACAACCTGATAGTTTCATAGTTATAAGGTGCCGAAAACGTGAAACAAATGAAATTTGCAAGTTCATAATTCCACTACTATGAGACCTATCGTAGTCGAGTCAAGACATCACTGAGGAACTGGTATGTGAACTATCCAAATATCCATGTTTAAGAATGCTCCAGTATTTGCACACCAATTTTTAGAGAGGTAGGTAGAGACTGATCAAGTACTCCCAAACAGCCTCTCTAAAAATGATTGTGCAAGTACTGGAGGTTCTAAAAGATTATTTGGGTAGCTCACGTATTAGTTCCTCAGCGATGTCTAAACCCGACTACGATCGGTTCTATAGTAGTGGAACTATGGACTTTTAAAATTCATTTTTATAACATTTTTGGCACTCTATAATTACGAAACTATATGCACTTCCGACCGCAAGTCCATATGAATTACTTTTTACTTATTTTGACGTGAGGACTCTATTCCGAAAGTACTGTCACAAACTTTTGTAACATCTTGTACATTACTTGTCTTAGAACTAGAATTCAAAATTAATTCACCGCATTTATGTCTCGATTTGAGTCGAAATATTATGGCATACTTGGTCTTGAAGGGCAAATTATTGAATTTCAGTTCAGCTTAGAAAATTATAATTTTAATTGTCATGGCTTTCGGTGTCTTAAGCCTTAGCCTGTCCTAAGTAGCTAAGGTAACGCGAATTCTTCCTGTGCGTGTAGCCTCGGTTCAATTCACGGTGTGTGTGTGTGGGGGGGGGGGGGTCCCTGGAATATACTCTGAGTACAGATTTAGATCATATTTTAAGCAGTAAATTCTATGTTTCATGACCTTAGTACTGTAAAAGGAAGTTAAACTCCAATAAATCGGAAAATCCCTTACTATTTATTATTATTTACTAATAAGTGCCCAAGTTAATTGTTATGACTAGACATCGGATTTTTATTCAAATGCATATTTTGTTTGCTTATATGCATCTCTGTTAACTTGCTACGAGTTTCTAACAATAATACAGCTCGAATTTGACGTTTTATAGTGCAAGTAAATGCATATTTCGAAGGTTGAAGCATATATATTAATGCTTAAGAGCATATTCAGCATATTCTGCTTTTATTTCAAATATACGCTTATAGCATAAAATAAATCCAATTTCAGATTGTATTTTCAATCCATTTAAATGTTTATACAATAGAATGGCTTTTTGCATGGGAAAATGGAGGAATGCCGTGTTTATCAAGGACTTATACTGTTAGTAACTAATCAGCAGAGCAAAGATGCTACCAATTGTCAAGACGTTAACAGAAATTTGAAACGGATAAAGGCTCTATGTAATATTGTATCGACATCAACTAAGAACATGAGACGGCAGGAATTCTGCTCAGTGAATATTTAGTTCTAGTTGATGAAGTTCACCAAGATTTCCAATCAGTTTCTGGTCAATTCGGCTGCTCTGTGGAAAATAAATTGGCAGACGATTTGCCACAAAATCCGACTACAAAACAATTGAAGTCATGGGAAAATACCTTCAAGGGTTACATTTCAATTTGCCCTAAAATCTTGCTTCTTTCTATAAATGTTGTCTCATAACATGTGTTCATGTTGACAGGTCATTTTTTGGCTACAAAGGTCATAAACTCACACCAAAAAAATGTAGAGAAACATTTTTTGATATACTGTAAGGCTAATTACAAGAAAGAGTAAATCTTTAAAAACGAAAAGTTATTTTTCATGCATGGAAACACGTAGAAAAGTTAAGACTCGTATTATTTCGTGTAAAGTAAATGCACTCTAAAATACAATTGTGAAGGAAAAATAGAAATTATGTTCTCATATTACTGCGTTCATCTTAATCTCAAAACCTGTGTATGCTTTAAAATATTTAAGGACAGGGATGCAAATAAGCAACTAAATATCATAATAATAAATTCTGAAGAGAAGTCCCTGAAACGTACAGTACATTTTACGTTTCACCTTCAAAACTTTTGTCAGATGTATAATATTAACCATTTTTTAAATATAAATAATGAAAAACTTATTTTATGCAAAAAAAAATCAAAATTATAAAATGAAACAATATATATACATATATACAATAAACCTGGAAATTACTGTAAATGAATAACTTCTGTCAGTGTAACTGATTATGCATATAGCTTTGTTATTAGAAAATTTATTTCTTGATTTTTATTCAATAAAGAACTTTTGTCACAACTTCGCTGCATGTTTGAAAGTGTTCTCTTTTATTGCATTGTTACAGCATATTAAGTCCGTATTTTAACACATTTAACAACATAGTTGCATGCATATTCCATGAATTTTACGTGTATCAACTTAGATATCTAGTTATGGCACAGATTTTATGGTCCATTGTTTAAGAACAACACAAGCATAAACATTTTTAAAATAACGAAGTAATAATTATTAAACAATTAAGTTGTACAAATTGGATAGCTTTTTTCAATGTTTTGAATGTTAAAATATGTTGTAAAGTTCAATAAACACTAATATTTACACAGAATAAATAATTTCAATTTTGAAATCTCTCAGAGTACATACATACATAATAAAATACAGAATTATAATAGCTTAAGATGGAAGTGCTACTTATTCCAACGAATTACGTGAAGATTTGTAATATATTTTCTTTGCTTTTCAGGTACTGCCACTTTATCACTTCCTAAACACCTGTAATTCAGTGACCTCCAGTCTCCGAAGAACTGACACTGTTTGACCATGTTACTTCTAACTCGTCAAGTATGCAAAAAACATCCTTTTGTAGCTGAGTAGTTTGATGTACTAAGCAGTCAATAAAAATGATGCTTTTTTTAAAAAAAAAAAATCCACTTATAAACTGAACACACCACTGAAAAATTCAAGCCGATGATGAAATAATTAACCCCGGTCTTTCTAAAATAGATTTCCCGTGTCTTTGAGCACAAGTTTCTTTTCCACCTAAAGATACGACATCAATCTGTGTTAGAAGCTCCTTTATTTTACTTTTAGCCAGTGATGCTTTTTCTGGTGGTAATTTCTTTATGTAACACACAACACCCGTACAAAATATTTCATCGTCGTCTGGAACTTTGTTCTTACTACGAGATCCATCACTCGCACCTTTGTCTGTCTTTTTGGAACTCAATGCTGGCCTTTCTTTATACGGAGTTGCTCTAGTAGCGCCATCTTCTTCCATTGTTTCTGCTGAATCCCTGTGTTCTTCCGCCATACCTTGTTCAATACTATCATTTGATTGTGTTCTGTCTGTAGGTTCAACGAATGACTTTCTCAGTTCAGGTGTTACTTCAACACTGTCCGATTCGGACAGCTGATCTGCACAAACATCTTGTAACAATTGTTGAATTTTCACTTTTATAAACGTCTTTTTCTCAGAGGGTAAACTACGCAATGATTCTATCATCGCAACACAGAAAACCTCGTCTTCATCTTCTCTATTGTTGTCAAACGCCGTCTCAGAGGTTCCTTCACAAACACTTGTTTGAGGTGTCTCTCGATCAGATACCAAAGATTCATCCCACATATCTTCATACTCATTGTCACTTAGGTTCTCTTCTTTTACTACTACATCACAAATATTACCAATACTAGACGAACTATCACCCGTTATTATTTCACCGGCGGAATTACCAGCTTTATCTCCTGGCCTCAATATGATCGTGGGCTCTGCGATGAATTGGGGTACATGCTTTGAAGGCTCTGAGGTGAATTGGGGTACCTCCCTCGAAGACCTGTGAACAAATAACAAAAGAACAAATGAATTAGCAGTTAGTATTACGTATTTAGATACAAACTTAACTTAAAACAAATTACCGATATAGAAATAAGCCAACATATTAATTATTTACATACATTCTCAGCAAATTATTTACATGCATTCTCAGCAACAGATACTCAATTGTTTGTAATATTTCACTGTCACTGAACCAACCAAGCGCCAAATGGAACGAGGGATAACTAAATAATAATAATAATAATAATAATAATAATAATAATAATAATAATAATAATAATAATAATAATAATAATAATAATAATAATAAGAAGAAGAAGAAGAAGAAGAAGAAGAAGAAGAAGAAAGAAGAAGGAGGAGGAGGAGGAGAAGAAGAAGAAGAATGGCAGTAGTGGAAACTGTTTATTTGTGGTGCTGGAGAACATGATTATTAAGATTAAGAATTATGTCCAGGTACTAGAGTGATCTAAATACAGACAGAAAAATGTTCGCTTCCCTTCTTATAATTTCGAACCAGTCAGTTACACAGAATTTGATACTACAATTAATATATTACTTTAGAGCAGTCGTTCTCAAACTTTCCGATAATGCGGACCCCCTATGTCATTCGGAAAGTGATCGGCGGACCCCTTGCAATGCTATCTGAAGTTTCACATGGTATTAAAAAAAATACACTAGTTACAATATAGAATTACCACTGACAAGAAAAAGATTTTTAAAATGCAATAATTACTTTATTCTAAAGATACATGATTCTTTCCTAGTGAACGAAATTTTAATTGAAAATACAGTAACTTTCAAGACTGAAAAATCATTTAAAAAAAATAAAATCCACTTAAACAATGTTTTTAAATGTGGGTTCACTAATGTGAGGAATGAAATTCTTTGTGTTTTTCCATAATTGCACTGAAATCTGGAATAAGTTTTGTCACCATCTACCGATTCCACACTTTAAGGCTTTAAAACTTAAAAGAGCAGAAAAGGTCTGTTCACGTAAGTGGTAGGGAAAGGCATAAAATGTTGCAATGTCTTTTTAGACAACTTTTCGTACTCTCAACGCACACGCAACCAAAAGCTACAAAGTTCATTTTCTTTGAAAACGTTTTTGCATGAAGTTCCAGGAAAGTTCCAATAGCTGTTCTTATTCTGTGTTAAAGAGATTCATACCTTGAATGTCACTGATTTCTACATTAGTGAAAGGATTTTCAATCCAACTATTACCAGGTTGTGGGACAGGGAAATATTCTCGAAAACTTGCAGCTAATGCTCTCAAGTGTCCTACAAGTGTTTTGTACATTTCAAGAGAGTTTTTCACCTGAAGAATCAATGCAATCCTTGAACACTGGAAATGATGAATTGTCATTGTTTTGTACTGCCCACAGCTGCAGTTTCTTAATCTTAAAAATAATTCTTGCATAACAGCTGTGAGTTCTATTTTATTACAACACACTTCAGTTTTTAGGCGTCGCGGACCCCCCTGGCTAGGTCCCGCGGACCCCTAGGGGTCCACGGACCCCACTTTGAGAACTACTGCTTTAGAGTGCCTTTTTTTTATCTTGTCGGTAGTGTCTAAGAGACCTACTGCAGTTACAGTAATATTTTTTCTAAGTACATATCAAATCAACAAGCATGAATTCTCTCTACCTGAAAACTAATTATCCGCGATTGAACCCAAGTTCGGTGTTGTGTTATTTCAGATGCTACAGAAACAATTTAAACGTATCTCGTAATAGTGTATATAACTTGCAGATCAGGCACGCACCCATAATTTTTTTCTTGGAGGGGGGGAATACTACAGGCCACTACGTCCATGTAGTATTGAATGCGTATTATTCTGCACCCATAAAGACGATAACTAATTGTAAAACACTTCCTCCTATATTTTCACGAAAAAAAATGTTAGAACTAAAATCAAATTCCTATGCTACATCAATAATTTCTATGTTAAACAATTACAGTTTTATTGATCAAGTGTACGAATGTATGTTGTGAGATCAGAAATTTTAGGGGGCTGTGAACCCGGTGGACCCCCGTGGGAGCACACTTCATCTGTACGTATTTATTCTCTAACCAATCAGTGTAAGATCCTGGTTTAAGTTTCCTGAATAAACTTGTTTGTGATAATTTTTTTTTTTTTTTTTTTCATCAAAAAGTGACATGTTTAGAATATTCCCAGATAACAGCTTGCACTTCTACACCCCACGGAATTCTAGTGGCTATACCTTGTAATCATCAGTACTTCGAATTTCCTCTTCTAGGCATATAGTGTTTGATAGAACAAAGTAATTAATAAAATAGGAGATTTCGGTTTTCACTCCAAAAATCTATCAAGACAATTATTTGCAATTAACCACCTAACGTGACCAAAAAAGTATCCATACTTTGATTTCATGTCGTTTAAATATATTGAAAAAACTGGTGTAGAAGAGGACTATTGATGCTACTTATCATATATTTTTTAAAGATTTAGTCCTGCTTTAATGGTTTACCACAAAGAATGAAATATAGGGTATTTTATACAATTTTCTATCAAAAGCCCTATTAATCCAGATTTCATCCCTACCATCGCTGCTGTAATTGATAAACATTTTTGAAAATCTCCAAATAAATATCAACAGAATTTTTTAACTCCTTCATAAATGTACATTTTTCCAGATTCATAAATTAATATAATATCAAGCATATGTGCGTATATGTGTGTGTGATACAAAAGGAAATTGTTTTTCATGACTTCTTTGTTTCGCCAGAAGACACCAGAACTGAAGTTTCCCTTAGCAGCCTCTGTTTGTAACAGTTTATATATTCCATGTAAAAAGGCCTTTGACAGATAGAATCAGACTGGACTCCATGTCTGTAATGTCATGAACTTTGTTATTTGCAATAAAACCTATTAACTAGTCTATTTTCCAAGTTGGCCACTTTTTCATGGAACCTCTGTTTTCCCATAAGACGCATTAATTATTATTCTACCGTACAAGTTGGTTACTTATCTATTTTGGAACTTGGACGCATTGAAGCGACGTTCTTTCTACGCTGTTAACAGTGATAATAGGCGACTTCCTCCTGGTAGGAGGGCGAGGAAGGAGTTCAATACACAGAGGGTTAAAGAACTACTGCCGCAATACTCGTAATCTACATTCAGCACGATCAAAGATTTACACTGTCAGGAAATTTCACAGCATACAAAACCAGTACTATTCGCACAATGTTTCTAACATGATTATAATCTCAGTCCTAATGCAAAACGAACCAAGTGCCATCTTTCAACATTGATTTCTCATATTCAAAAAGGTAGAACTACCCCTGTTCATTGTCTTATAAACTACTATACCTCCCATTTGGTACGCATGTTCGCAGGTAGAGCTGACCCTTCGAATACAAACCCGAATAGTAAGTAAGGAACACTCAATTTAATTTTAAAAATTCTGCTCTTGAAACTTTACTCACAAAGATATACAGACCGCAAACTCCGTGAAAAACTGGAAACTTGGGGAACAGTAGAGCCTCCCAACCAACGACGACACAATAACCAGTCAATCTGACGTCACCTAAGTGGAAATTCCGAAAGTAGCCCGCCTCCATTAGTATATGGTGAAGGAAAGGGTGATGTGTGAATTGCCATCGTGTGCGTTTACAAAAAAAGTCCAGAGACAGTATAAGAAAAACTGAACACTAACTAATCTGATCTTTCTGTACTTCATCTAACACCGAAATGCAAAGCAGATGAAAACAGTTCGCTGGTTACTATGACGAACCATAACGTTACGTTCGCAGACCGACGGCAGCGCCATCACATCCGGGACGATACATCATATCGCCCACCGAACATTGATTGGGTCTTTCGCTGTGCAGACGATCCAAACTGATTTCAACAGCACATATTGGAAGTTGCTCGTCTCTATATCCTTTGTCTGTGACTTTACTGTTGCAAAGAAACATTAGCAATAATTACTATATTCTAGTGTAACCATTCTAGTATTTACTCTAGAATGGTTAAACATTATCACAAAACAGAAGTAAAAGAAAGAAGGAATCAATAAGAGTAGCAAAAGTTCTTTTTTTTTTTTTTTTTCCTCCTCAAAGGAATTTTCTGTTCCGTTCATTGTAGAGTTCTTTGAAACTATTTTTTACATGGACTTTGCTATAGTAAACTTATATATTTCTTACATTTCAATAGTATGTGTTCATTATATTCTTTTCATTTGTCACCGATGTAAGATCAGCTACGAATACCTGTTATTCCCTGTACTTTGGAAAATTGTGAAAAAATTATTGAAAATCATCACAAAGCATTAGTAAATTTATCCTATTTTTTTATGATAAATGTTAGATTTACCATTTACACAGTCTTCATAAATATCTTCTTCTTAATACAATGACTGAAACAGCAGAATTTCGAAATAGGTATGAAAGAAAAGCAGCAGCGACGCAAATAGGCTAGTTGTCGCCCGGGGCAAGAACTCGCTTTAGCGCCCCCCCCCCCCTTCCGCCAACCAAACCAAAACTCTCCCTGACTATATTGGCATCACACAGTAATTCTCCTATTCTATTTTTTCTTCAAGTAGTAAAGTTTGATTTCAAGATTGCAGTACATAATTTAATTTTTAGTACAAGATAAAACATCAAACTAATTAGTATTTGATTGCCAAGTAATCTGAGAGTAGCATGCTTGACATATTCTTATAGTCTTATCATAATAACTGCAAATCACAATGTTTTTGAAATTATATCGGGATGTGCATATGTGTAACATGAATCAACAGTCTGTTGCTTTAGAATAGAACATTTAATTATGATAAACAGTCAACCTGTTGACTCGAGTATTATATTTGGAAATTTACAAATCTCTTAAATCGATGTAAGTTAAATGAAAACACAAAAAGCTGGAACTAAAATTTAAATTTTCGGGCTGTTTTGGCTGCAAAGGTTTTTATAATATCCTCAAAAGATAGCTTTGAAGCTAAATTATGCTGTATGGATATGATCCTAGGGTTGGTGAGTCGTTGTTGTCCTGTTAAGTTTCTGAGGTAAGTTTTATAATCTTTGCTTGCTAAAACTCCTTTCCTTGCCTTATAGTGGAAATAAATATTTGCCGAGTTTTGCGTCCCCCCCAATCTGCGGCCGAGGCACAAGCTCCTCCTTAGTTACGTTACTGAAAAACACTTATCAGAGAAGTATAAAACAGTATTACAAAATCAGTAAAACCTAAAAAGAATGAACTTTCGCTTACTCCTCATCAGGTAGATACAGAAATAAGTAGCGAAAAAACAGGAAGAAGGAAGAAATAGGAAAAGAAATAAAGAGAAAAGTAGCATCTGATAAGTGCTTCTCAGTCACCCTTTCATCTTTTAATATTACTTCTCTCTCTACTCCTTCCTTCCTTGTGTGATGGAGGTTTAGCCAAAGATAATTCTAATTCTTTCTTTGTACTTTACACTCTGTTACGTGATGATGATATACTACACGCTGACGTGTACAGTTTTTCATACCCACTTCAATATTCTTCTGTTCAAGCTTCTGTATTGAGAAGTATATACTTATGAAAACTATATAAATTCATCAATTCAATATTTAGTCCCAAAAACAGAATGAATTTACTAATGCTTTTGTAATGATTTTCTGAATTTTCTCCTAACTTTCCGAAGTACACGGAACAACAGTTATTCATAGCTGATCTGACATCGATAACTAATGAAAAGGATATAATGAACATGTAATATAAGAAATGCGTAAGTGTATACATCAAAGTTCATTTAAAAAATATGTTAACAAGGAATCTACACAGAACGGAACAGAAATTCATTGAGAGAAAGAAAAGGTATCATCTAGTTAACTTTATAAAATTAAAGCCAAATGCCAAAATTAACTTTCCTTAAAAACTGTGCCAAATGTTTAATAAATTAGAGGCAATGCCAAACATAACTTTAACATCCATGGAGGAAACAATGTTAATAACATCACAATGCGTTTGTTGTACAAAATATTGGGGCCGTGGTGCTCATTGGTTGAGCGTTCACCTCTGGTGAATGGGGTCCTTGGTTCGATCCCAGCTCATGCCAAGTGAGCTTTATGGTGGACAAACACTGCTGTGTGCGTGGGTTTTCTCAGAGTCCTTCCACTTTCTTCATTCCACCATTTCATTCATTTATCATCATCGCCTTCTTCTTTAGCCTAACCGACATAACCAAGGGACGTAAAACTCAAAGATTTCATTTCTATGTACAAATTATTAGCGTGTAACAGTTTCGCCAACTATCCACTTGGCATCATCATGCAAGAGATTGTAAGTTTCGCCAACTATCCACTTGGCGTCATCATGCAAGAGATTGTAAGTTTCGCCGACTATCCACTTGGCGTCATCATGCAAGAGATTGTAAGTTTCGCCAACTATCCACTTGGCGTCATCATGCAAGAGATTGTAAGTTTCGCCAACTTTCCACTTGGCATTATCATGCAAGAGATTCATACTGATAGTGTCTGATGAAGCCAAGTGGATAATTGGCGAAACTGTTACACGTTACTAATTTTTACAATAAACGTATTGTTTTGCTCAGCGAGTAGTTTAAATCAAATTTAAGTCTATAAAAAAAGCAAAAGTTGGCCAATGGAAAACATTACAATAACATTAATATGTAGTAAAAGAAATATCTAGCACATTCTTCTTAGTAATACAATAATAACCAACCTGTATTATACCATAATATTGAAAGGTAAAACTGTTTCGAGAGCCAGTCCTGCTCTCTTCTTCGGCTGCAGAAGCGGTGATGAAATGATTCCACCTTGGTACATATTATGGCACAATACAGATTAGCTATTGTGTTACATCAATAACAATACCTGCTACTTTAGTAAGAGAACCTATTTTCTTTTTAAAAATACAAGGATATTAAATTCAGCATTTCCTCAACTTTCTTCAATTTATTTCTAATATATTAACAGCTTCTGAAATTATATATACAGAGACAGGTATTTTAAAAAGTAGTGAAAACATCTTAACAAAAAAAAAAAAAAATCTAACCGATATTGCATTGGACCACCTTTAGCCTGTAGTACTGCTTGCTTTCCTCTTGTGTGCGCATTGTCATTGTCTCACCTTACTGATGTGTTGGATGAAGAAAAAAGTGAAATGAAATCTTTGAGTTTTACATCCCAAACGGTGATGATGAGAAATGAATGAAATGGTGGAATTAAGAAAGTGGGAGGAAACGGGAGAACCGCGAGGAAACCCACGCACACAGTGTTTGTCTACCACAAAAGTTTACTTGGGACGAGCTGGGATCGAACCAGGGATCTATCCACCAGAGGGGAACGCTCTACCACTGAGCCACCGCGGCCCCCGACATGTTCGAAGATGCTGAGTATTGGGCGAGAAGTATTTTAGTCACGATTTGGGTATGAAATAGGCTAGAGCAGGGTTTCTCAACATGGATGTCGTGAACGAAGGTGAAAATGATAAACGTAATTAGTATCTAGTAGCTGAAAATTATATTTTTAAAGATTATTTTTAATTTCCTACTTTAATAGACATATTTTTATGTCCATACTTACTGCCAAATAGAACAAAACATATTAAACAAAATTATAAACTATTAAAGAATTATTTTTTAAAAAAAAAACAATTGGAGTAGAACAGGAATGAAACAGATGAAAAAACTGCAGCTTGAAGTACAAGAAAAACACAAATACAACTTATAACTGTAAGCGATGGACAGTAATAATCAAAAACTTATAGAGAATCGTTTAAAAAGAAACTAGAACAAAAGAGGAATGAAACTGGTGAAAAACTGCAGATTAAAATATAAGAATAATATATACACAACTTACAACTGTACCTATTTTAACGCAGTTTGAGAAACATCAGATTAAACTCCCATGCCATGCTGCGCTCAATCTCCCAATCTGAACATGGAGCAGGTTCTCTCCTCTACGATCTAAGACACAACCGAGTGCAGCACTGCTTAAAAAAAACGGCCCAATATTCCTCTGAAAAGCTCTACGAATTATATTGCCCCAAATTCCGCAATGAATACAAGCTGTGAGACATATAGACTAAGGATGGTCTACTCTACAGCCCTATCAATAGGCTGTATTTTCTTGAGATGTCTCCATTATTTTGATAACTATCTGTAATATAGGCCTACACTTTGACAATACGTTATATACTCCTTTCAAACATATTTTTAGTATCATTTGCTGACTTACCCAGGCATCTCGAATGAATACTCATCGCTCTTCACAGTTTCTGAAGTCCTACAAAGAAAAAACATTAACATGTAAAATGAAGTAAGTGAGTGATTCTCTTTACATACTAAAACAGAAAGAAGGATGTAATAAGCATGCAAAAATAAATGAATAAAGAAAAAATGAGTAATTCAATGAATAAAAGAAAGAGAGGGATAGAGAATGGAAAAACTATTTTGATTACATGAAACTACTTTGAAAATATCAATTAATGATCATATGATATACAAGTGAGGCATTGATTTATTTCCACCTTAGCACATCTTAACAGAGTTACCTTTTACTTATAGGGCTATCGCATGTGCCTTCACAGTGGGGGACTTTAATTCAATTTTCGGTGGGAGTTCATTCGGTTCTGTTCCCAAGTTAAGCTGTAGGTTCAAGTTTTATATTACCTTGATACTAAAAGGAACGTTAAGCTCCAAATTAACCAACCAAGATCTTAGCACTTGTCGAGTATCGTTCGTTTTTAACGATAAACACGTTCAATTTCCGTTTGTCTTCCCTCAGTTCTTCTTCTTCTTCCTCTATCAAGTCTTTTATACATATACCACATTGACTTGACACCTAGTCTTCCGTTCCTAGCGCTGCTAGCTGCTATCGGCAGAAGGAATTCCACTCCCTTTCGCTAAGGTTCTCTCGCTTAATAACACCTGAACCCTTATTGGCTCAACGCGTGGGTGTGGGAGGGTGTGAGCTTTAGTTTACATTTTTGCCACGGCTCAAGACATTTTGGCAGCACTTTAACAGTTAGCTGGGGTACGCTTTTCGGGTCGTTATCCTCCACTTGTTTTTATCTTGTGCCATATACATTGTGACATCATAATATACGATATCGTTCTTCACAAAATTTTCCCCACTTCTTTGGCCGGCCTCGCGTTCTTTTCCCATTTAGCTCTACAGCATCCACTTAGTGAACTACATACGCCGAAAGTATTCTTCTTACATGCCCAAACCATCTCAGTCTACTTTCTTGCAGCTTTTCTACTACTGGTCTCACTTTTACTGTTTTCCGGATCACTTCATTGTTAATTTTGCCCTTCCGTGTCACTCCACACATCCACCGCAGCATCTTCATCTTTGCAACATTCAATTTCTGTTCCTCTCTCTTCTTCGTCGTCCGCTCGCAAAATATGCCAAATCTCACTATTGTTTTGTATACTTTTTTCCACGGTCATACAATACTCTCACCGCTTCGCTCTATTCCATCCAACCGCTGTTAATTCTACTGTTTACATCTTCTTCTATTCTTGCATTTCTTTGCAGTATTGATCTCAAGTACTTGTTTTCCTCGTCATTAGCACCTCTTCTTTGTCAAGTCTTACTCTTGTATTGTCGGTTAATATTTCCTTAAAGGACAATGTATATATTCTGTCTTGGTTTCACTAATTCTAAGCCCTTTGCTCTCCAATGCTCCTCTCCAGGTATCTAATTTCTCTTACAGTGCTCTCTTGGTCTCACTCATTACCATGATGTCTGCAAATAGCATATTCCAAGGTGATTTGTCTTCCTTGTTAGGTAAGGAAAAATTAGATGCAAAATGCGTGTAGGTGTCAAAATTCTTAGCACTTGATGCACATAAGATTACGCTATCGGGCTTATCTAAACATCTACCTACCTCGAAGCACACACTCATAGAGATACAACTGCTCCATAAATCTACTTTGCAAATTGAAAGATCTATATACGAATTCTACTTTATTAGAATTAAAGAGGCTAAGCTCAATCTCGATCATGGTTCACTTGATAAAAATTGGGATTATGTTATCAAGCTTTGTAACATGACGAAAAGTAACTAATTATTAATTCGTAATCTGGTAGTACTCGCATATTTTTTATATCATGCTGAACTTTCCAGCAGTTTTTCATACTTTTCAATATTCTAACAGATGTAAAGACTGGCAAAACTGGATTATTATGCTTTGGAGAAGAAACACAGTTATGCTTATACATAAATGAGTTTCTGTTTTTTTATAAATATTTCTATTAACATATTTTGCAGAACATTGTGAATTTCGGTAGTTTTTGCAGTTTAAGATGGAGTAAAGTTGATCACTTTTTGTGAAAAAAATTCACAGACGGAACATGTAAAATTTGGTATCTAACTACAACTTCAAAGGTGCTATGAAACACATTATTATCTGTCTTTATATAACTCTATCCATCACGACTCTGGAACTCACTAAAGAAATAATAAACACTCCTGACCAGAGTATATACACTTGTTTATTAAAAACTAAATTCCAGTGTAACAGTTTCAACAACGTAACGTTATCTTCATCAGACACTAACTGAAAGAGATATCTTAGAGCGCAGTTATTTGTACTAAAAGTGAAAGTCCTTGTGTGCATGGGAAGCCACCTGGGTCGGACTTCCCCGGGAGTCATCTTCCGGCCACCTGCCCTGACTTAATTACCCTCCCACCTGTGTTTATCTTTTCCAGACACACCTGTTGTTTATACTTGACCAATTGCCTTAAAACATTTTCTCTTAATCTACCTTCGATGCATATTAGAAATAAATAATAGACTATACTACATACAACTGATTATAAATACAGCAATATATTATATATATATATATATATATATATATATATATATAGACATAAAAATAAACTATAAAATATAACAAGATATAAAACTCTATATAACTATATACAATATTAAACTATAACAATATTAAACTATATATACTACTAAATATATGAATATAAATTACATATAAATATGTTCAATCTTGTTTTTTCCCTTCAATTTGTTCTAATAATTTATCCCATAGATCATGTATTAACAGTCCACTTGTCCAGTTCATTAATTTGTCACTTTTCTCTTTCTTTATTCTTCGTGCTTCCTTCCATTTCCTTATCATTGGTCTATTCTCCCTTTCTAGCCCCTTTACACCTTCCCAATCTATATCATGCCCCGTTTCTTTACAACGTTACGTTGTTGAAACTGTTACACTGGAATTTAGTTTTTAATAAACAAGTGCATATACTCTGGTCAGGAGTGTTTATTATGTCTTTATATAGTTCGCAACCTTGTAAGTAGTTAGTAGTCTACGCTGAGGAACGTGGTACAGAAGTTACGTAATGATCAGTTGTGCACAATATATTAATTTAAGAAATGTTGTGATAGCATAAATAATAACTGCTCCTACGTATCAGATAGCAAGAGCTAATATTATCAGAATTATGGCCCCAGTCAGCGCAGAAATTTCATGAAATAGTGAAGTGTAAAATCTCTTGTCTGCAGTGCTAATTAAAGACAAACATGTTATCACACCGTTGGCAGGTGAAAACTTTAGTGTGTGTGGTCATTTAGAGTAAAAAAGTTTTGACAGAAGTTGGAGTATTAAAAGCTATACAAGAAGAAATGTTTACTGCTAGTGAAACAATTATAACGCTCGAAGCAAAAGCGCAGGCTATCATAATAAGAACAGTTGCTGATAGTCATTCAGAATACTTGCCAGATAAAGATACAAGATATTTAATGTGCTATACAAGAATTTAGAGTTCAACTTCCAAACGAGGAATTTAAAATGTAGATTCTTTCTACACAGAGAATAAAGTGAAATTAAGTATAATGAACGAGATAAATTATTTGAACCTTTTGTGCAACTGGCAGCCGTGTGTACCAACGAAGTTTAACCGAGCGTTCACTCAAACGCGTTCAACATTAAACTTTCAAGTTTAAACGTGATTCCAGGACTTTTGTTGCCTCGCTTTAAGTAAACTTCGGTCAGTTTGTAAAATCGGCTCTGATTGGGTTGTCGTCTTTTGTCTCTAATCTTTGTTTAACAAAGTAACAAGTAAAGGAAGCATACCGCGGCCGGTCTTTTCGATTTGCGAGATTGTGTGCATCGAGTTGTAAGTAGTCTAATTTCAGTGATCGTAATTGTGATGGGAGAAACAATGAAACCACGAGAAAAAAAAAATCCGAACACGAGCAATATATTCCAATTTCATTTGTGGAGAAATACAAAGACATTATTGAATGTAAACAGATTGACTTGGATCAACGAAGTTCAAACCCCCAAATTTGGCGGTTCAAGCTAAAACCAAGTTTATCCACCATTTGACCGAGACTTAACCTTGAACGTTGTTGGTGCAACAGACATTTTCACCGAGCTTGGTTATGACCCTCGTTCAACAGTTGAACTTCGTTGGTGCACACGGCCATGGAAGAAATATTTGCTGACCTAAAGAGTTCAGATCAGTGATGCCAACCTGAAACTCCAATCTTGATAAGCACAAATTCCCATTTTGCTCTTGAATTTCTCACGTTACACTAATTACATTTTTTTTTTTTTTTTTTTAATCTGAAAAATGATGCTACTCTGACAGTAACTTTCTTCAACATACGAGTAATTTATCCGCAAGCTTCGATCTTCTACATTTAGCAATAATTTAATAATAAGAATATATAAAACTATAGAACTAGGTCACATAAAATATCTGCTGGAAATTTATCAATAAAGTAAGATTTCTTTCACCGCGTGGTGAGACATACAATAAACAAGATAACATATCAACTAACAATGGCCAACACTGATCATTTCTTCTGAAAAGTGCAAAATCGTGGACAAAACACAATAAAGTGAGAGGAGAGTTTAAGACGAATTAAATGAGGTATATCATGGTAAGGTCAGTACAAAAGTTATAGAATGGTACACATATTCTAAGTGTTTGGAACACCTTCCTACCGATAAAAACTATTTTACTAAGTACATTGGCCAAACAGGGCCATAGCAAATTCAGCAGCTAAAACGGTACAGTGTCGAAAGCTATTGGAATGGGAAATATACATGTGAAAAACTATGATAATGACAACTGAGTTACTGTACAATTAAAAATGTATTTTATGTTCCTGAATTGACAACAAAAAAAAAAAAATGTTATCGGTATCAAAAATGGGAAGTAATGGAACGGAAATAGTATTTTCTACAAGAACTATTTAACAGACAGTGGTATAGAGCAACGAAGTTACTAGAGCCAATACATAGCGATGTATGTGGGCCAATTAATCCTACAACGTAGGACGGTAATGATTTTGTCACATTCATTGATGACTTGTTATTTATTTTGTACAATTACTTAAAAACGAACCTGAGGTATACAGTAGTTCTCGGCCTACAAACCGTTCGACGTTTCGAAAACTGACCACATTATTCTCATTTTCGGAGAATATTATGAGAGAACCAAATGGAAGCACTCTTTACATAAGTGCTATCAAAGGAAAAGGCGGAATGTGATTGATCGATAGAAATGCCCAATCAGTGTCAATACATAGTCTCACTTTGATTGGTTGGTTTACTGGGTTTGTATGCAGGTCCTGATTGGATTGGTTGTTTTGCTTTCGTTGCCAAGCCGGTGTCTCTGTTAAGATTGTTACCTTCCTCCAGTATTACTCTCGACAAAGATTTTTAAAAAATAAAAAAAAAATAAAAAACAAGACTCAGGTTCAAAGTCTCGTACTGTCTTGTTCGGAATCTTTTTTTCTTTTTAAACTACACTTTTAATTACTGAAAATAGTATTCTTGACACCGACATTAGCATCAAGATCCCTTAGCATCAAGATCAAGTTGCACTACCTATTTATTTTAATTCACTAGAATTAAAAAAAAAAAAAAAAATGGTTCTGCATCGTCACCTCTTCAGCATGAGTGCTTTAGAAGGAGAGTTTTCTATTCATTAATTCCTTCCCTGTTTTTGTCTGTTTCTTCCTGAAATTTCCTGGTGTTGGGGATAGTCTGTTGATATCGATCTCCTCCACACAGATAGATAGTACATCTGGATCTGTTTCAACAGGACTGTGTACATGTCCTCCAGATGTCGATGGCCCTGGATCTGTATATACTTCATTTGACCCCCTGAATTTTGCCGTTTTCAAGGTCCTCAATTCCTCTAGAGAGCAATAACGAGGATCTTCGCTAGAAGGGCCTAGATTATGCCTCTCTTATTACGATTTTTATCATATCTTTTGTTATTTACATGAAGTAGAAGTTCAAACTGAATCCTTTCTGATCTTAGCAACATAAACTTAATAAATTTCTATAGTTTTCAATCTATTCCGGCGTTGATCTGTGTTCAGTGAATTATCATGGCAACGAACCCCCAAATTTGTTATGGTTACGTCGTCTCATTAATAAGTTTCATTCGTCAAGGGGGAATCTTCTTAAACTGAACCACCAACAAATATAAAATTCGTGATTCTGTTCAGTGTTCTACATCCTCATCAGATGATTAGTTCTTTCTTCGTCTTTATCTACAACAATTTTCCAGTCCTGTCTTCGGTTTTGGAATAAAAGGTTGATTTAAGTTGTTTTTCAACAAAAACTTTAAGGTCGGATTAGGTTTAATAATTCGTCACTTCATTTCAGTCTCGTTCGATGCCTGTTTTTATCAGGAGAGCCTGACCGCAACATTCAGTCATAAAAATACCGAAAAGCCTTAGCGTCTAAGGGCACAGTCAGCCTCAAAACGGTTGCTCTTTCTCTAAAGAGAAGATCAACACTAGTTTTTCTATCCTATGGTTTCAGCTCCTACTTGAACAGTTTTTAAAAAATCGATTCCATTCAGACCATTCAAAAAGTAGTTTGCCTTAAAGTAAAAAGCTTATCACTCAAAACCTTATTCCTCTCCTGCCTAGAAGAAATGGGAATCACATATCCCAATATGCCATCACTAAGATTAAACTGATAAAAAACAAAATTCACTTCACATTATCTTGGCCACCACTTTGACAAGAAAACAATTTATTCCTTGCTTCTAGCCATTACTGAGGCTAGTACCTGATACTACTTATTGTAAGGAAAAAGAAAAGCTATTGTCATTACTCAGGCATCAGAGAAATCTTTTATTCTGATATCTTCAGCCATCACTCTGACCTATCCCTACGTAAGATTAAAAAAAAAAAAAAAAAAAATCTAATATGAAGCACACCTTCAACAAACTTGTTAAAGAGTCTCTTCGTAGCCCTCCCATCTGTCTAAAAACAAAGACCCACTTTTATATGGTCGGGTTTGCTTTTTCTTTCTAAGTTGCTTGCTTATTTCACCTTTAAAAATCTGCGGAAAATATGGTGGGAAAACAAAAGCCTTCCGTGCTTCTTGAAAATTACATACAGAAAACTACATAGAAAAAACTGAGATGCTTGATACGTTAGAAGAAACAAATAACCAAAGGAACAAAAACAAACAAGCAAAGAAATCTTCAGTTTACCTTATACAAAAACATACATGAAAATGTAAATAATATCTTAAATAACTTAAAATACTTAATTCAAAATACTATGAATAAATAAATACATGTCTCGCCAGAACTTACCACCAATTATTTACAGAACTGCAATTTGCTAGTGCAGATATTAGTTATTTTTTAAAAAAATCCTTACTTTACATAGCACTTGACAATTTTTTTAAAAAAAAAATTCCTCCTCAATTCAAAATTTGGAACTGTCTTATATGGGATCTTTTTGTTTCTTTTCTTTGCACTATACTTTTAATCACTGAAAAATCACAGTTCCTGACACACAGAGACAAAATTTACATTTAACAAACTCGAAGTTTAGCATGAAGGTCCCTTTAAAAGCTAGTCTATAGTCTCGCAGTCTATTTTTCTTAATTCATTTGAATTATTTAAAAAAAAAAAAATATCAGTTCTGCACCGTCACCACGGCACAATGATTCTTTAGAAGGAGAGTTTTTTATCCACTAGTTCCTCCTGTTTTTCTCTGCTTTCGCAGGAATTTGGCCGGGGTTGGAGATAATCCGTCGACATCCACCTCTTCCACACAAGTAGATAGTACATCTTAATCTACGTTGTAGTTCAACAGGACTGTGTACAGGTCCTGCAGATGTCGCTGGCCCTGAGCCTGCATGCACTTCGTTTGACCCGATGAATTTTGCCTTTTTCAGTCATTAATTTCTCCAGAGAGTTGAAGGACCTATATTATGTTCTCTCTTGTTACGATTTTCATTGGATTGTTTGTTATTTACAAGAAGCAGAAATTCCAACTCAAACGGATTACCTGAACGAAGTCTACAAGAAGCAAAAATTTATCTCCGTTTCAGATATCGCTTCTCTACCTGCCCTAACACGTTTAGAACATTACCACTGAAGTGCAGACTGTTTAAATTGAAGCTTAAGATTACCTAATAAAATTAAGATCTTATAACCTTTCTTTTGGCTACTTTTTTTTTTTTTTTAATCCGTAAACACATGTTTTATTTGAGGGGTCGTCCTTCCCCGTCCCTATCATCTCTAAGATCCTATTAACGAATTTTTCGTTTTGTCCTGGAAGATGTCTGCTAATTTCTGTCATGAACATTCTGTAAAATGTACATTTATTTATTTATTTATTTATTTGGTTCTTTCTGTTATTTACATCTCTTCCTCCCTTCCTCAAACTCCCTCAAATCTAGAAATATTTTCTTGACGATTAGAAAAAAAAAAAAGAAAAGAATTTAAAGGGGTTAAGAAACACTTTTGTTATACCTTTTATTTAACGTGGCTCAATCTTCAACTGTTAACTCTCTGATAGAGGGGGGGGGGGGGTACTGTAAGTCACCAATATGGAGAATGAGTGCAACGTACAATAGACTCATAAAAATGTAAACTAATTGACTGCCTTACAAGGTTTAAACATGAAATTGTGAATATACCATAAAGGATTAGTATTGTGGGCTCAACACGTGTTACGTTCTGTTTTAATAAATAAATAAATAAATGGAAGAAGAAAAATGAAGATAAAAATAGGAGATTGTTTGGTGGAAAAGGTGCAGGAATCCTGTTCTTCTTAAGAGTAACATAAAAAATGATAAAAACATTTGTACAAGCTTTAATGTCAAAATCCAAGCGAAAACAAGTCTTAAAAGTAAAATCCACAATAAGCCGGGAGGAAAGTGCATTAAAAGAAAAACAAAAGCATCTGACCGGAATTATCAACATAAAGCTGTAACGAAACATACATCACGTGTAACATTGTATGGACTCTACGAGAACAAGGAACAATGGAAGTCTTCAAATTATGGTGCTACAGAAAAATGTTGAAAATTAGGTGAGTGAATAAGATATCAAATAAACAGACACACCATTTTGTGGTAAATAAGAATTCGTAATTTCGTTATAAAAAAATATGCGTAAAGCGGGATAATATCGGTGAATAAAAATTCAAAGTAAGAACACTATTTCCCTTGGCAATTACAATTAGTTACCTTTTAATTGACCTTAATTTCTACGCATCAATCATTATGACATGAGCTCATACATGACTATATTAAACAATATTTGAGTTTTTTAAAAAATAACACTATGCATCCTCATTCAATAAAGTATCATTTAAAGAAAAAAACACACATACAAAACATTAATAGAAAATTATATTATTCATTTTATTTATGTAAATAACACGTAAGAAAAATAAACACACTGCTGAACAAGACTACACTTATTTAATATAAAAAACACATTTACACGTGACGTTGCGATCTTCTAGCCAAGATCCTCATCAGACGTACACTCTGTACGTCTTAGAGTGTACGTCTGATGAGGATCTTGGCTAGAAGATCGAAACGTCACGTGTAAATGTGTTTTTATATGAAATAAGTGCTGTCTTGTTCAGCAGTGTGTTTATTTTTCTGATTTCATTTGCAAGACGTATGACTATGATTGTGTCAATATATATTTTAGGTACACAACATTTTCACACAAAACTGATAATTTCGCGTTTTAGCGTGTCACCAAACAATCGTGTCTCTACAAATAAAAGTGTGTTGGAATTGGTAGAAGAAAGGAGTATATTAAATATTAATTCTGAAAAGAAGACATTGGACACAAGAAACATGAAGGAAACCACATAATTCGGTACGGAGAGAAATGACAAAAAGAAAGAGAAATTAAAATATACGGACCATATAACAGAAGATGTATGGAAGGAAACTACAAGCAAAGTAAAACTCTGGCTCAAGACAGGAAAGACCCGAGTTAGATTCCCAGTAATTCATGTGGTTCGGACTCCACGTTAAAATGTAGGTACACGTCTCACATACCCTCGCTGCTGAAAGGGACGCTAAACTTTAAAAAATCCAACCAAACCACGATACGAAAGAATGGTGAAATGAAAACATTGGATAAGACAGGAAAATGTCGAGGAGAATGAACTCGTACCATTAGATAATATTTATAGTTACAGAGTGAGATTTCCCCACTCAAGCCACAACTGTTCTCACTGACGTCTACAGTAATAAATAAGGAATCGAACAGGGACTGGTTCCTAGGACAAATTCTAGTCTTTGGCACCGTAGTACATCACTGTAATTACATCAAGTGCCCTGCATAGTAATGATAAATCCTACACTGTATAGATTAAGATTTACTTACGTGGGGAGTGTGGACATCGTGTTAAGCAGCGTCTCCTGATAACTCTTTGAGCTGAAAGAAGAAAAAGAGTTTTTACTTCTAGTTTCTACACTAAACAAGACATGTTATTCTAAAGTTCTACATTAAACTGCAAAAGATTAAAGTAACAGCATTTAACACATATAACCTAGTCCCAGTGGAGAAAATTAACAATGAAACAAGAACGTAAGTCACCCAAAGATTATGTTGTGAAGTTTGTTTGGTAGGTCGAGCTAGATTAATAAAACAGAGACCGGAATCTTCTCCCACTATCGGTTTATTTATAAAATCTTCTTCTAAAAACAACAGTATTTACAGATACTAATAAAATTCTCTAATATAAGGTACAGGGTAAATGCAGGTTCCCCTCGACTTAACGGTCTGGCGGGAAGAAATCCTCAGTAGCGTGCTACGTGAGGGGTTGTAGGGCACATACTACTCCACTCCAAGTAGAGAGGGTTAAGATTTCCGTCAAGGCTCTGCTGCAAGCCAGGCCGGGTTGTGGTTAGGATTCTCCCACTGCTCCACTGCAGCAAAGAGAGGTAAAGTCTAGGAACCGTTAGCTCCGCTGCAAGCTAGGGCTTTGGAGAAGGATAGGTTCCTCTTCGACTCCACTGCAAGTCTATAGAGAGGAGACCAAACAAAGACTGGTACCGCTCCGCTGGTTGCTGTCCAATATATGGGCTCCCACAGCGGCGGTTGCGCTGCTGCTGTCCTGTCCTGTCATGTGATTTGTAGGAGGTGCCGATGGTATACAGAAGCACGTGATTGATTACAGTATAACCGAAGTACTTATCCGGTTGGACTGAGAGAAATTTATTAATACTCAGAAAAATTGTAGGAGGAGCCAATACAGAGGCTAATAGTTTTCCATATGGGCGAAAAGCAAGACATGGTACGGCACAAGTGTAGAAGTTCCGTCGTGGTATGCAAAACCTAATGGTACCGAAAATGAATCTTCCAGAAGGAGACAGTGTAGCAACTTCCAGTGTACACTTCAATTAATTCAAGGGTAGTCATGTGATTTGTAGGAGGTGCCGATGGTATACAGAAGCACGTGATTGATTACAGTATAACCGAAGTACTTATCCGGTTGGACTGAGAGAAATTTATTAATACTCAGAAAAATTGTAGGAGGAGCCAATACAGAGGCTAATAGTTTTCCATATGGGCGAAAAGCAAAAGACATGGTACGGCACAAGTGTAGAAGTTCCGTCGTGGTATGCAAAACCTAATGGTACCGAAAATGAATCTTCCAGAAGGTGACAGTGTAGCAACTTCCAGTGTACACTTCAGTTAATTCAAGGGTAGTTGGAGGATGTGTGGCCTCTACAACAAACTTTGTGTGGTTGATCCAAGTATTGATATGTTCAAAATATCCTTCACTAAATTAAAAAAAAAATCTCTAAGTGACCGAATCGATTATTAGCCAATCTTAAAATTAACACTTGTATGCTTATCCTACTGTTTAATCTTGATCTATTGTTATAAAAACTGTAAATCGGCACCTTTAGTTGTAGTATTCTCTGTAAGTAAATAAAAAATTAATAAATAAATAGAGCCACGAACATGGATTTGCTGTTGGATGCTTCACTGTGAATCCAATAGTGTTACGATATGCAGCGCGATCGCCCTCGAACTGTGTATCACCGAGCACGTCATATCCGAAACGAACCCTAGGGAAGCTGACAACTGTCTCCGGTTGGTTTCGTCCAAGTGGACATCATATGAAAGTTATAGTGGCTAAGTGCAGGGCTATCCTGTTGATTCGTAGGCCATGAGGTGGAGGTAAATTGGGGACCAATTTCATATGCTGATTTTTGTTTTCGCTAACTTTTTCTCATATTAATGACACTGATATCTTATTAAGTGCATTTCGAGGCACTAGTAATATACAGCCATAAAATGAAATGAAATCTTTCAGTTTAACGTCCCACGTTATGCCGTTTCGGCTAAAAGAAACGAATGATTAAAGCAAAGACGAATGATGAAGAAATAATTGATGGAATGAAAATGTAAGAGGACACGGAAGTACCCGAGAAAACCCGCGGACACGATGTTGTTCACCACAACTTTACTTAGGAATCGAACCAGGTACCCTACGCACCAGAGGTAAGCTCTCCACCACTAAGCCACTGTGCTCCTCTGTCATAAAGATACTTTACAAGATGGTTTATCATTTCTAAAGATTTTGTATCGAAGAATGAATTAGAAATAGTAAATTTGTTCCTTTTCCTGAAGGACCTAACTCTTTCCTCCTACGCCACGGGGTCTGAGGCGACTGCCTCACTTACAGCACTCACGGAACAGCCCTGGCTAAGTGTTCTCAAACTAGTGTTCCGACACTAGTTCCTTCATTGTTTCCAGTTGGTTTCAAAGAAATGTACAGCAAATATAAGTTATAAGGGTAAGGCTTGCTTTGCTCCCATTCCCTCAGAATCAATCTCCGACTTTGAAGCCTCCAATGACTTTTCATTTGAAAGGGCACTCTCTAAACTTTGCCGTGAGTAGTGACAAGGGCGATTCGGGGTTTAAATACCCTCTTGAGCACGAAAAGATATGAAGCTGAGTGCTTGATACCTCTTCATGAAACACCGCGTACGCCATTGGATATGACGTAAAATATTACGGGAAAAATAATAAGAAATTTGTCATTACATAATCATACATCCAGCATATTTTCCATATACAGAATTATTTAAGTTAATTTTACTTAAAGAGTCCGCCAGAAAAATGTACACATTCTTTGTCATCCTTTATCAGGATACTAGCATTGACAATGGTTCTGAAATTTAAGTATGTTGTAGTATGGTTTTCCGCCCAACATATGACAGCATTGTCAATCGTTTTCAGTTAAAATTATGTTGTAGTACGATTTTCCTCTCAACAGATGTCGGTACTATCAGACAGGACTTATGGCTGTAGACGTTCTTCCTGATCTTCCTTTGTGAATACCGCAAATCGTTCCATGCGCCTCAAACTTGTAAACAATGCGTTTGATTATTAGGCGGGTTGGTGGTTCAGTACCAAACTCTCCTCTCCACTGACGCTGCACTTCGATGGCATTCCCAAACCTGATGAAACACTTCAAAACGTGCTTACGCTGCTCGAACATCAAGCGTTCTCCTGCGATTCTCTTATCTTACTAACCGTACTGACAGTACCGACATCTGTTGAGCAAACTACTGTACTACACCATCATTTTAACTGAAAACAATTGACAATACTGACATCTGTTGAGCAAAAAACCATATTACAACATACTAAATTTCAATGCCAGTATCCTGACACAGATGACAAAGTGTGTAACTTTTCTGGCTGACTCTATATTTTGCTTAACGCGAAGAATTCAAGCTTTTTACGGTTCGAAACGAATGATGCTGCCATCACTGCTCAAACTAATTCTTCAATTTAAATTTCTCCATCGATGTAAAACAAACAAACAAACAAACAAACAAAAAAAAAACTTTATATCCATTAACATACACAAATGCTAACAGTGTATTAGAGCCGATATTAGATTAGGGGGAGAAATTACATATCAATTTATTTATTTATTTATTTAAGCAAAGATACATCAGATAGCAGTACATAATTTTACGATACCTGTTATTATAGAACAGCGCTTGAACATGACCTATTTCAGAGAAATCATTCATTTTTCAGAAGTACTTACAAATTTTTGACATTACTTGCCACATTTACATACTTTTTCACGGTGTATTGCAATTTCCTTTTATTTATCATGCTTGTTAGATTTGTCGTAACATATTGAATAATAAATACAAACAATTTTAGTGAAAAGCAAATTAAAAATACTAATTTAATACTGGTAACTGTACAAGTACGGTACTCGAACATAAAAGTAACACCAAAATATCTATATATCGTACAATTAAATAACAATTTAATATAATTATTGCGTAATACCAAAAATATGCGCAAATTGTGTACATTTAGAACTTTGCTGTACTTGATATCTGTTTACTTTACATTTCAGCTACAAATTATTGGGTTTGTTGTGGGAATGGCATTGTAATGGTAATGACAGAATGTTGCAGCAATGACATAGCGTTATACGGTAATGACAAACATAAATAACTGATAATCCAACAGTTCATGTACACTACAAATTGTAATGCTCACAAAGGCCTTTCCACAGAATTGGATTAATTTGAACATGTCGTCCACTTATCCTTACATGCTGAGGTTCAGGTATGTTGAAAGCTACAATATGATCTCCTTCATACCACAAAATATCTGGCTTTGGAGGTCAAAATCTATTATTTCCAACAGTCTTCATATATTGAACTTAAAACTTACACCCTCCATCATGAACGTGTTTTTAACTATACCTGGATATAATTTGTTCATTTTCATGACTATGCGTCAAGAGGCAAGAAGTGTTGAACTTGAATTATTCTCAACACTAGGTGTCGTCTCTTCTGTTAACGGTGTTAGTTCCCTCTCACTCTCAAAAGCTATGAACTTAGTTTAAAACAATCGCAAACAGATGGTCTCTTCTTGCAAAAGCAAGAAATAATTTTAATTTTGATTAAGCTTCTTTTACTGCTGTACGCTTGATGCACTTTTAAGGAGTTGGGTACCTTTGTTAAGCTGTTTAGCACCTGGGAATCAATAACAGAAATTTCGGAGAGTTGAACATTGAAGATCTTTACTTTAGACCACTTGGTCGTATTAAGTCTCTCGAACACAGTTTTGGCATCAGATGTACTCCGTGGGCTACTAATTCATCTGCTTGTCTTTTGACTGCAGCACCCACACCATCAGCAACGCTTTTACCATGACTTGACTCACTGAAGTTCCAAGTTATGTGTTGAAACCTGTATTTACCGAACAATTTTGTGGAGAAAAAAAATAAATTTTTCCTCAATCGATATTGGCTGTTTAGCCCATCACTTACGATGTGAAGTTGACTTATATTGTGCATATTTATAATGCAAGATAAAACAAAATCCAAATGAGCCCATATCGCAGACGGATCATGTCTAGTAGAATCTGATATAATACAAAAAGAGAGTGTAATATGTTCTTTGAGTGAGAGAATTTATGTAAGCAATAGAAGTATGAACACAAGCTTAAGCATGGGAAGCACCAAAGTGAACTTGCTGAATTCCTTGCGATTTACAATTGTAATTCTCAGAGAAGTCAATGTACATTACAAATTCGTCGTATTTAAGACTTTGCTTCTGGTATTTCAAAACCACATATTGGTGATAAATGTTGTTATTACGTCTTACGAATGATACTAAATCCTTTTCAAATTCTCGAATCTAATCTACAATTGTGCCTATTATTCTTTTTTCTTTGGTTACAATGTTTACAACGAACGAGTCTTTTGTACCGTCCACGTTATGCTTAATTCTTTTTTTTCTTTATTGTTAACCCAACTGTATCAAGAAATATTCTCTTTAGGATTTTCCACGACAATATCAAGTTAGTGAAGTGAGCCAAGTTAGTGACCTTTGCATTGAATACATTCTCGATATGAACACGATTTACTTTTAACATCACAGCACAAAATATGAGAAAAGACATCAAGACTGCTAGAAGATATGACACTACAATATTTCGGTCTCTCTACTTTAAATTTCAAATTTGCATGCATTTTCACAGGATTCTATTCTTGGGTCTATGACATAAAATGGTCTCAAACTGCAAAAGAAACTGTCTGGATGCTGCTGCAAAATTTTGTGCAAAGAGACTTCATGTACTATCTAACAAGCGAGCTTGTCTTTTGTCTTTCTTAAACGTTCGTGTCTCTCTTTTGCCTGGTAACTGTTGACTATTTAACTCTTCTGTTAAGAAATCAATAACAGAACGTTTTGTTCTATCGGATATCGCATCCTTCAGCTTAGAACGTTGATAAACTAACTTGTTCAATTGTGCAATGCTGTTTTGACGTTTCCACGATACATAAAGAAGTCTATGCGCCTCAAATTTGCAGCCGCATCGTAAGATGGCGTTGTGTTTATAAAACAATAGAGCGTTGTGTTCTTTAATTATTCCAATTTTAATTTCGTAAACAACTTTATTTCTAGATACCATTTAGTTTATTACACACTTTTATATTATTTTACGTGTCTTTTATATGTGCTGCACCTCTGCCTTCCCTTTTCTTTTAACAAAATGGTGTTAAAACAGAACTTCTTGGTACAGGCTAATTCATTCAGCTTTGGAACGAGCCATCTTATACAATTATAATTTTATCAAAACGTTTCAAAAAACTAGTGAAGCAGTCAACTGGGCCTTAGTGCTGTGACTTTTTATAAAATCCCTTGTAAGAGAAATGAATAGCATAGAATAGATTGCAGCTGATATTTTTTCAAAAGAGCAGATGTAACTATCTTACCAAATATTTGCTTCACTTTCGCCACGTAGATTGCAATACTTCTTACGCGAACACGGTAATAGCATATTAATAAATAGTAACCTTTTTATTATTACACGGTGACCTGAAGACATGAAGTTAATAGTTTCTTTCCGAAGTATAAGCTCTGATATTTTTTTTTTTTTCATTATAGCTCGTTCATATCGTTTCTTGTGCCTTACAGCTCTTCTCTTCTGCGCTTTCAGTTCCCCCCCCCCCTCAAATTATTTAATTCTTCTATATGCAGTGCAGTCTCTCCTCACATGTTCTCTTCCGCGTCTTCTCTGGGAACACTCGAGCCTGGAAAAAAGGAACGAAATTGCAATTACAATCTAAATAACGTAGAACAAATTTAATTTGTGAATACCTTTACCTCAAAATATACTTTTCTGTCATGTTTTTTTCTTTTCCAAAAATGAAAATTAGTGAACTATAAGAATATGGAATATCTTCCTGGGGCAGTTTTGAGTTATCCTGTTTTAATTGTCTATGAATATCTTGAACAACTCAAACATAATAAATTACTAATCGGCAATATCTTATCAGGCGTATTCTGATCTTCTACTGTATTTTCGTGATGGGTGGTGGTGAAGTCATAGGTTTTCGGGTACTCACCACTCTGGAACTTGTTTTCAGAAGAAGGCTAATGGTTCTCCATCCCTTGACGCCAGCCCTTTCCATTCGTTACCTTATCTAAAGGCGCATATAACCTCGGTGTTGGTCTCCCCATGCCCTGATCTTTATGCCCTTCCGAAAAAAAAAAAAAAACTACCAAAACCATTAAACAACAGAACAAGGAAAGCTAAACGGTAGTGGGCATATGCTAAGTTATTCTCTGTATTTTTTCTACCATAGGCTAAATAACTTACGTTCGTTCTGATGGTGGAGGAGATGCTGATGGACTTTCTCTGATAATATTTGATAAGCACTTCCCTTTGCTTCTTTTCCTTCTTTGGTTCTCTCTCCACTGTCTTCGTTGTCTTCTTTGCTCACTTGGGCTCCTCTCATTTGCAGGCTTCAGCTTCCCCTTACTGACCCTTTCTTTGTATCTTTCTCTTTCCTTCTCCAAGTACTTCTGCCATTTTACTGGATCTTCCTTCAATTTTGCTCTATAACGAGCAGCCCGCTCTTTAACAGTCAATCCTTGACGTGGCATAATATAGCAAGTCTGTAAGAAACCATTAAAACCTAACGTAATAAAAATACAAAAGTTACCAATTTTGTTTTGCTTGTTGTTCATAAGTGAAAGGAGATAATGAAATGAAACTTACCACAATTATAAATGTTATTCTACAACAGCAAATATGAACCTGAAGAATTTTCAGTGTTGCCATCCATAGAAATTACAGTGTTGCCAGAATAACAACTCCTCCAAAATCTAAACTAAGGCAGCGACTAGAGGAACGAACAAACTGCATTTGATTACATATTATGTTGTTGTCTTGGAATCCTGTGAACTACATTTTAAATAACAGTTGTATTTAGTTTGTAATAAACAAAATTGTTTTAACCTACAGTTCTTAAACTTAAATAATGCTATTTAAGAAGTAATTTATAGAATACCAAGACAACATAATACGTAATCAAATGCAGTTGTTCGTTCCTCTAGTCGTTGCCGTAACTTAAATTTTGGGGGAGTTGTTGATCTGGCAATATTGAATTCTATGGATTTATGGATGGCAACACTGAAAATTTTTCAGGTTCATATTTTCGGTTGTAGAATAGCATTAACTATGATTCTGGTAAGTTGCATTTCATTATCTCCTTTCACTTATGGAAAACAAGCAAAAGAAAAATGTTAAATTTTGTATTATTTTTTGTAAGTCAGGCTCTGAATACATTTTAAGAAATTATTACGAAATTAGTGAATAACTTTACATAAGAAAATTAATTAAAATTGCAAAATTCTATTTTAAAAAAAATTAATCTACTACTTAATATGAATGAAACGTTTCAAATGTAACATTACTCTGTGATAGCACAAGATAGAGCTAGATGGGCTTAAGCCCCTGAGAAGCTGTTACAACACAAGTTGCCCCATAGATAAAATAAATGAGAACTAACTAACTCTATGGTTCATAGAACCCGAAGGTTCAATGCCGCATTCACAAAAGCTCTCCTTAGCCAACTGGATCCAGTTTCTACTTTGTATTCC
Organism: Thermobia domestica; assembly: GCF_964235325.1. Classification (NCBI taxonomy): domain Eukaryota; kingdom Metazoa; phylum Arthropoda; class Insecta; order Zygentoma; family Lepismatidae; genus Thermobia; species Thermobia domestica. Next base: position 15,148,707 of record NC_137455.1, read on the forward strand.
AATCTCTGCGAGATCCATCTTAATATTGTCCTCCCATCTGCGCCTAGTCTTCCTAATGGTCGTTTTCCGATTGCTCTTTCAGTCAAGACTTTGAAAGCGTTTCTACTTTCTTCCATCCTAGCTACATGACCTGTCCACCTAAGCCTCCTAGACTTGACGATCCTAACAATGTTGGGTAAACCGTATAAATTATGAAGTTCCTCGTTATGAAGTTTCCGCCATTCCCCATTCCCGTTCCTCTTGAGTCCGAATATTCGTCTAAGGATCTTGTTCTCAAATACTTTCAGTCTATGTTCTTCCCTCAGAGTAAGTGACCATGTTTCGCAACCATACAGAACAACAGGCATAAGTATCGTTTTATATATTTTAAGCTTCAAATTCCTCAACAGAATTCGCGACGACAAGAGATTTCGAACTGAATAATAACACGAATTCCCTGCTTTTGGTCGACATTTAATTTCTCCGTGAATATGATTTTCCTCTGTTAATATTGATCCTAGATATTTAAAACTATGCACTTTATCAAAAGTATTATTTAATATTTTAACGCATCCATAATTTGCCGTATTACCATCCCGACGCACTTCCTTGTATTTAACTATGTCTGCATTTACTTCTAAACCCATGTCCCTGCAAGCATTTAATAAGATCTCTGCATTTCTTTCTATAGTTCTCCTATGATCTCCTATTAAATTTACATCATCAGCATACGCCATAACCTGGCGAATACCGTTCAACTCTAGACCCTGGTTACTATCTTTCATTTTCCTTATAGCGTATTCAAGAACAAAGTTGAATAATATTGGCGACAACGCATCTCATTGTTTCAGGCCATTCTCGACGTGAAAGCTCGCGGACAAAAATTTTTCTACCCGGACTTTACTTTGGGATTCATTTAAACATATTTTAATTAATCTAATTAGCTTTCTTGGTATTCCAAGTCCTGTAAGAACGTTGTATAATGTTTCGCTCATAACAGAGTCGTAAGCCTTTCTAAAATCAATAAATAGTTGATGTACCGGGGTATTCCCACTTTTTTTTCGAGTATTTGTCGAATGGTAAATATTTGGTCGATAGTTGATCGACTTCGTCTAAATCCGCACTGATAATCTCCAATAATTTCATCTGCGTATGGGGTCAATCTTGCTAATAAAATATTTGAAAGGATTTTATAGGATGACAGAAGACAAATGCCTTGATAATTATTACAGTCAGTTTTGTTGCCTTCCTTGTGAATTGGAACAATGATTGATTCTTTCCACTCTTTTGGCAATTCTTCCTTGTTCCAGATAAGGAGAATGAGTTTGTGTACCTTGTTCCACAATTTTTCGCCTCCAGCTAAAATTAACTCAACCGGAATTTCGTTTATACTTGGAGATTTGTGTCTCTTTAATTTGGCTGCGTGTTCAGCAAATCATCAAAGAAATCTTTCCATTTATTTAAGATGCTATTCGTATCAGTGAGAACTGTCCCGTCAGCTTTCTTTAATAAATAAGCAAGAGGTTGATAGCCTTTCTTAAATTCGTTGATCCCCTTATACATGTCCCGAATGTTTTTATTTTTACTATTATTTTTAAGTTCTTTAATTATAGTTTCCAAAAAATCGCGTTTCTTTGATCTAAAAGTTTCCCGCCTGATGTCTACGAAATTTTGTGTAGTTATTTCATTCGGATTTTGTAGCCAACGTAATTTTGCCTGTTTTCTCTTCTCTGCTAGTTTTATGCATTTCTGGTCGAACCATAGTTTGTTCCTACGTATTTCCGCGTGTCCCAATTTTTCTTTTGCTGAAATTTTAATGCTATCTCTAATTTCAATCTAAGTATCCTCAACACTGGTGCACCCCGAGTCTTCTAAAGCCGAGAATCTGTTCGAAACTTCAATTTGGTTTTCCTCTCTTACCTGGCTTTCATCTAATTTCTTTAAATTGAATCTCTCCGTTTTCGGACAATGAATATTTTCTTTATTCAACGATAAACTCTCCCTTATTATCACTGCTACCAGGTAGTGATCAGTGTCACAATCAGCCCCTCTAAATGACCGGACATCAATTATGCTAGATTGCCTTCTTCTATCTAATAAAACGTGTTCAATCTGATTATGTGTTTTTCCGTCTGGTGATGTACAAGTGTATTTATGATCTCACGATGTGGGAATTTTGTATTCTTTACGATTAGGTGGATGTTGCCAAGTTCACGAGTCTAACACCGTTGTCATTACTTTCCTTATGCAGACTTTCGTTCCCTATAATCGGTTTGAAAATATCCTCTCGTCCTACCTTCGCATTGAAATCTTCTAATAAAATCTTCATATGGTATCGCGGGAGTTGGTCAAATATCCGTTCCACTTCTTCGTAAAAAATGTCTTTTATATCGTCATCCTTATCTTCTGTTGGGGCATGTACATTTAAAACAATAATATCACACCACCGTCCCTTAAGAGTAATAAATGAAAGTCTGTCAGTAACAAATTCAACCCGTTTAATTGCTGGTAATATTCGTTTGTGAACGAAAAAACCTGTTCCTAACTGGTGATTTTTGTTTCCTTCCCCGTAAAAGAACGTAAAATTTCCGAAATTCACAGATCCATTTCCTTACCACCTAACTTCCTGAACACCTAAGTCCATCCTGCATTTCTCTAACTCACTCGTTATGGATTTTAACGCGCCTGCCCTATAAAGACTTCTAATATTGCATGTTCCAAATCTCATGTCCATTTTCTTTTGCTGAGGTCGTGTCAAGTTATCAGTCCTTGTCCAATGCTTTTGGTTTCTGGTTGACATACCACAGATGTCAGGCTCCTTACATTCGAAAGACATTTTTGTAGATTCCCCATCGCTTATTTTAGTCTGGTACCGTCGCTGAATCTATGAAGCTGTTACCAAATTCATGAAGAGTTCCAACATGATTTATATTAATATATTAATTTCTAACAACGGCATTTTTACTTTGACTCGGTTAGTTTTACTGTAACCGATTCATCTGACCCGGTTTCCGGAGCAGTTTAGGAATCACATTGAAGTTGCTCCACCCGATCGTGACGTAATGTCACGTAAATTATCATAGGATAAATGTGGAATAAAACGAGCCCCCTCCCCTCCCTGACGCTCGCTTAAATATATTTCGTAGCGTAAGTAAATATTTTTTTCAAAAATCAGTAAAGCTGTGTGTGAAAAGGACTATATAGCAGTGGCAGATACAGGGGGGCGATCCCCCCAGAAGAGGAAACTTTCTTATTTCATATATATAAAAGCCATCCCAGAGTTTGGACCTCTTAAAAGTAGCTTTAAGTAGCAGCATTCCAACCCCCTACCCCCCCCAAAAGTCCGTCCTGGATCCGCCCCTGCTATATAGCAAGTAACAGCACCAAAGGCACAAACAGTTCCAACAAGTGACTGGGGTACAAACCAGTGTTGGGAAGTAACGTAACGCAAGTAACGCGTTACAATTTTTTAAGTAACGTACCTAGTTTGCGTTACTTTTTTCGCGTTACATTTCGGATGAGTAACTACAATATATATATATATATATATATATATATATATATATATATATATATCAGTAGCGGTTCGTGGTCTGTACAAGCACCGGTTGCAATGTTGCAATATCAAAGGTATCTAGGTATGCGCAAGTGTTCCCCTCCCCCAGCATTCTTGAGTCTTATCCAAAAATAAATAAATAAATAAAAATAAAAATCAGGAACTATGAAGAGGAAAGTCTTTTAAGCTCTATTTGTATATTATTGATTAAATTATTTCTCTAATATTGATTTAATATATAAGCTATTTCCTTTTTTTTTTTTCAAACAACCACTATCAATGTACGTTTATACACTAATTTATACAAAACCTCTACATTCATGTTATTGAACAAGCGATAAATCGAATATCTAGTATGTGCTGTACGCCATGAATGATGGCGTTAATCCGAAATGAAGAAAGAAAAAAAAAAAAGCAAGAAAATTGCAAGCACGCAGTTAAACAAAATTATTTAATTATATAAACTATGCATTATTTTAGAATGGAAGATCTTTTTTCGTTCTTTTGGGCTTCAAATTTTTCTATGACTTCATTGAAATCTGAAATGCTGCTTGCCATGTTTTTCTGAATAGAAAGCATCGCTACCGCAAACATTTTCCGCTTTATTTTCTTTAGGGTCCAGAAACACTCTCTCCTCCGATAATATGCATTTTGATAGCATTTCTTTGTATAAATATACGGTACAAAATGTGCATTTTCAGAAACCACGTATTTTTGTCTGCTGTTCTAGTATAAAGAAGCATGAAGTCTAAGATGTTTTCCTTCGAAAATGAAAATAAAAATAAAATAGTTTAACATTCCAGCAAATTAGGCTAAAGAAGACCGATGAGTATTCTTTTTGATTTGATATTAATAGTTTATGCTCTCCGCCAGAAATCCAACACGAGATCATGTGCACGAAAGACACAGAGCTAGGAATTAGACCAATGGTAAGACATTTTCTTCTTCGAGACTCGATCGGACACCACCCACCCACCCCCAGAATAGGATTTTTTAAAAATAAAACTTTTTACCTTTGTATTATAAATGTTAAATAAAATCTATTAACTTCGAAAGACCGCCCCCCAAACTTTCAGCCTGGATCCGTCCCTGCTACCACCAGAAACTTATATTTGTTCTTTGCGAGTTTGTTTTGTGAATAACTTCTTTCTTCCAAGCGTCTGTATCTCCGTCGCCCTATCAATTGAGTCAAGCGCTGCTAAGCGGAGGAATTCGTAACTATTACAGAAGCTGACCAGTTGCGGGATAACGTGCAACTGTAAGCCGCCAATACGGGAAGATAGGAGCGATGCAAGTATAAATCCACTTCCCCATGTTAAGAGATAGGAGCCCGCTGCCATATGCTCAATGTTACTGCTTCCAGTGGCAACGCTCGCTGCCACTGGAAATGTAAATCTCTCTATTTCTTTCAGTTTTTTAATTGATTTTTTTTAGAGAAATGCATCAATACTGTTTTGCACTCAAGAGCAAAGGTTTATTTTTTACTGATACACTACTTTAATATTTAAAAAATATTTTCAGTATTAAAAAAATATATCCGGTTGCACAACCATGCAACATATAGTACCAGCCGCCGCTGATATATATATATATTTCGGAAACAAATGTCTCTTTCCTGTAAGTGAATTTCTCAGAATGAAACAATCGAGCATGAATTACGTATGTCAGTGACCGACAGTCACAGACACACAGAGAAACAGGTAAGTTCGTAGTGCCACTTGCTGTTTTTTGAAGATGAGGACAGCCTTTGGGAAATCACGTGTACTGATTGCAAGCACCTGGAAGATTTTGCCGTAGATTCTGACAGCTCCAAATCAATACATTCAGTGAATGAACTTCTAATGCGATGATACCGGTAGTCTATTTTACTTTGATTGGTGTTGTTTTTATAAAGATAGAGAACGAAAATATTTTACTGTTCGAACATTTGAAAGAATACTTTTTTCTTAAGAGCTGAGGATGATGGTGGACAGAATTTAAAAGTAAAGTGTCTGAAGTGCCCGGCGGAAAATATTTAACAACAACTAAGGTGACATAATTAACGATTTACAGTAAAGAGTTAATATGAATAAATTGTTTTGATGAGCAGGCCTACTTTATTACTAGACAATAGTTTGCTGATGGTATGTAATATTGGAGTTCTTTCAGATCAGTTTGCTTATACTAGAGTCCCGTTGATTATAGAGTAGTGTAATGTTTCTCTATATTCTTTATTTTTAATTTTACATAACAACATTGTTATTATTATATAATTAGTTTAGCAGAATAATCAGTGGCGTAGCAGCTGCCCCCGCAACCCCCGCAGTGCGAGGGGGCCCCGAGGTATAGGGGGCCGCGAAGTCTTGCTATGAATAAAGATTTAAAGAAGTAGAACTTCAATCTTACTTCTATCGGCTTTACAACTAGGGCCCCTTCTCTATACTTTGCGGGGGGGGGGGCCGCAAAAGTGTGCTACGCCACTGAGAATAATTATAAGCAACCATTTTTTCTAACGCATAGGGATAAGCACGAGTCAAGCTAAAATTCGACTCGAATTCAAGCCGAGTTTCGAGTCAAGCCAAGGGTAATATCCTCGAGTCGAGTTCCGAGCCGATTCAGTTTTTCGCCTCGAGTTTCGAGTCCAATCGAGTTTGATAAATGGCTCGTTCGTTTTAAGTCGTCTTGAAATCATGGCCTGATTACACTGGAAAACGAAAGCCATGAGAAATGTAAGCTAAACAGTAATATGGAATATTCTTAGTGTTGCTCACGAGATGGGACACTGCTTGCATCTCGTCTCGTCTCGATAGAGAGACCACAAGAGATTTTTATAACAAGCTCAGCTCAGCTCGGCTCAACTGAGAAGATGGCTCAAGCTGGCTCACTTGGGGTGAACCATCGGCTCGAGCTGGCTTGGTAGGGATGAGCCATTTGCTCGGTTCGGCTCAACTGAGCTGTTGGCTCGGCTCACTTCTCGGTTCTGGTCGATAGTGAATGAGCTGTGAGCCGAGCTGCTCGAATCGTTGACATTCTAAACCCGGGCCGAGCAGTTTTGAAGATATTTGGCCAGAGCCCTATAACTTTCGGGCTCGAGCCCGAATACTCAACCTAGACCCTCAACCCAAATTCAGAAGCTCGTGAACAATGTCCTTGACTCCTAGACTTCACGACTACCGAGGTTGGCAATCAACTATCTTTTTAGTATTCAAATACAAAAACCGCCTATCTTTTTATATACAGTGTTGTTATAATTAATAATAATAATAATAATAATAATAATAATAATAATAATAATAATAATAATAATAATAATAATAATAATAATAATAATAATAATAATAATAATATGTTGTAGCAGTGTCATTGATAATAATTATACTGTTTATGTAATATACTTGAAGAATGTACTAGAAATTACACATCGGATTTGGCTCTAGTCGACTCGAAACTCGGCTCCAATTCTAGTCGAGTTGGAGGAATTTTTTCGAGTCGAGTTCTCGGGTCGAGCTCAAAGTTTCTAGTCGAATCGAGTGTCAAAGAAAACTCGCTCGTGTCCATCCCTACGAACGAGTAACTTATCAATGTTACATTATATGAAAATGTTCATATATCAAGTAAAAATTTGTCCTTGCATTTACATAAAGCGATTTAGAAGTGCAATAATAATAATAATAATAATAATAATAATAATAATAATAATATAATAGCGGTAGTAATAGTAGTACAGAAAATTGAAGTAATAATTTTTTTCACATTTTTAAAGTTTCGGACCTAAAAGTAACGCGTTACTTTCGAAGTAAAGTAACTTGTAACGCGTTACATTTTTACAAGTAACTTACCCAACACTGGTACAAACAGTTCCAACAAGTGACGGAACCTACAAGAACCAATTGAAGTCAGTTTCCGAGTCAAAGTAAAATCCTGCCTTAACAACTACCAGAGGACTTTTAATTTTAGGAATTAACTAACTGTAGTTAATTCATACACGCCGTAATTGACAGTCTAAACAGCATAAATCGTAGTAGTTTGCTTCCCTTTAGTATAAAGATATGATCTGCACAATTTGTACTATTACGAAGAAAACATACTAAAAATAGCCTAGTTATGCTATGCAGTAGAAACACATTTCTGTATTTCAATAGTCACTACCACATTTCTTTGTCATTACCCCAACAAAAAATTAGGTTGCGGTAATGACAGTTACGGTAATGACAAAAATCCTATTGTCATTGTTTACTGTTAAATGGCGGCAATGAGGTAAGTTGGACAAATGTAATGAATTACAGCACAATGTACCTTCATAAAAAGGTTTTTGATTAGAAAAATCCTTAAAACTAAAATACACGTAGTGGTAATGACGTTGAATAAAAATACTTACCCAAACGTAGAAATGAAGCACAATAAATCTTCAGTAACACAAATTACATGTGAGCTCTCGCGTACATCACACATAACTACGTCAAATCGTTCTTCACTTGTTATTTTTTCAATGTTGCCAGTTCGAAATTGCTGAATTCAATCATCAACTTTCTGTGGCAATGACATACTAATCTGGAGACTGTTTTAAAAACAATAAAATATACAGAAATAAAGGTGGAATAATTTACTCATCGGAGTAATTAGGAACAATGTATATTCTCTTGAATGTGTGGATTATTTAAAAGAACGTGTTAGTGAGGAGAGAGGATATGTTGCGGTAATGACATTTGCGTAACAACTTTGTTTTTTTAAAAAAACTTCAAAGAAAATATGTTCATGCAAAAATCATATTGTTAGAATCGTAAAAATTCATGGGGAATATCAGGATGACAAATATTACATGTATTTATTCGAAGTACAATGAAATCTCAATGGGACGTTTTCACCCCTAATCAAATATTCTCCCATATCACGAGGTCCATCGATTGTAGTCTTTGGTTTATTATTTTCTTCTTTTTCAGCGAAAACCTTTGCATGTAGCTGCAGTGACGGCGATTGGACATTAAAAGTGTGTGTGTGAGGGGCGGGGGGAGACATGATCTGAATATTTGTATATCAGTGTTAGTTCTCGTTGTTTCTAACACTTTGATGAAAGGTTTTATAATTAATATGATACTATCTTTTTCAGTTAAAATATCGTATATAGTATTTCATATTTTATAAAGTAATTTGACAAGAGCAACGCAAGTAGGTACTAGCCCTCTGTACTCTTAAACAACAAAGGTATAAGAAGAGATTTGATTCCTTGCTCATGAACATCTTAAAATTCTGTCTGGAAAATTGTGTTATCAGATTATTTAATAACAAATTTGCAAAACAATAAATAGAAAGGATAGTATTACATCATAGTAACGGATAAAGAGGCTTGTTTTGCAAAAGATATATTGAAACTGAGGATTTAATGAACAACTTATAGAAAAATATTAATTCCACACACAATATTAATGTACTAAAACACAATAAAACACTGAGCAAGGCTATGTGATATATGTAACAACACACACAATCACGTAACAGTTTCGACACAATAATTGTGTCTTCATCAGACTTCCACTCCTTCTCCCTTGATAGATATACAGATAGGTAAAACAGAAAATATGACACTAATGCACTTTTATACTTCTTAAGGATGTCTTAAGGTTCCATGTTTGAAACTTAGTTCATTTGTTTTTGTGGAAGAACTAAAATAGTTTTTCTGGACTTTAATATTACTCTGCTCTCCAAAATATGCACAAAGGTGTTACAAATTATATATTAAAACTGCTAGTAAACAATTCACCACGCGAAATTGCATTAAGGACTACAACATTGAAATTTTCATACTTCGAAACTTATATTTTCAGCGCTACCAACTTACCTTGCGACTCCAGTGCTGCCACCAAGTAACTCTCGTCTATTCATAAACCGGCGTAGCCAACCGTAGCTGGCATGGAACTCCTCAACGGGTATTTTTTTCCTTCTGGCTATTTTGCTAGCTTCCGCGTGAAGCATTCCCATGGAAACGGTATTTCCGTACATTCTGTTCTCCAAAACGAACTGATACAATTCGTCTTCCAACTCTGGATATTTGCACTTTTTCCCTCGAAATGCACGCTTTGAAATCGGTGCTTTTTTCAACTGCTCTTTCTGTTCGCACCACCTACGAACACACTTCTCGTTCACGGTATATTTCCGAGCAGCTGCTCGCTTCCCATTTTCTTCCGCGTATGATACAACTTGGAGCTTGAACTCTACGGTATAACTCGTTTTTTTACGCAAACCTTCCTTACAAAAATTCATAATTTAAAGCTCGACAGTGAAATTTACAATACTTGTTTGCAAACACTAAATATCACTGTTACTTTAGCTGCAGATAAAATGAAACTGACAAGGCATATGACTGTGGGAGGAGCACGTAGGCACAGCATAAGCCAATAGACGAAAGCAATTGTGGCGCCACCTGAACATTCCAAGTTCGTGACACGTAATGCAGTTAAAGATCAGTCATTGTGCTATCACTCTTGCGTGTATAAGCCGCACCCTTCAAAAAAAAAAGATAGGATGGAGGGGCGGCCTATACACGCGAGGCTACTAAAACAAATCAATACATATGCTATTATTTGCATCACAAAACAGGTTAAAGGGCAAAACTGCACAATATGGCAACTCTTAATGTGGATGGGGAAAAGCATTAGATATGTGAATAAGAGAAGTTCTTTTGTCTTACATGGGACTATGTAACAGAAAATGTTTGATAAACGTGTGTTTGCTGGCGTGTTAACCTTGCTCGCTTCTTCATTCAAGCGAAAACGAAAAGACGACGTCTGGCAGCTAAACGCTCGTTCTAAACACGAAGGTGACGGCAACAGGATAAAAAGAAAACAAACGAAAATTGAAGATAATACAGAAGTATTTTTGTTCCTGTTATTTTGTTATTATGAAGAAAAATTGCATATTAGGTTAATTGAAACAAGACAAAACCATGCGGTTTATTCATGAGAATTTCTTCCAGAACTATATGTAATATACAGGGTGCGGCTATTTTGCATAGTACACGAAACTCAAGTGTAATAAAATTGATTTATTTCTCTAAGTTCCTTTTTCCTTAATCCTTTTAAATTATTATTATTATTTTTTTTTTTAAGGTAAACTAGCTGAACCTGCGCTCTCTACATAGCGCATCATTCACATATGAGCATGAATCTCCTTGTTATTCCCCACATCTGTACATGTCCCTTTACAGACACAAGTGAAAGACGCCTTGATAAAAATTGGCGAGAGATACCATAAAGGGGGGATTTTTTTCGATTACTTTTTCAATATCTCGCACCGTTTGCAAGATTTGAGCCTTCTTCCGGTTGGAGTTTTTAATTCATGTATGGTCAGTGTTTTTTTTTTTTTTCTTGCATGCAGTATGTAATAAGCAATACATTACACACACAATTCATTATAATATCAATGACATATGGTGTTCATTAGGCAAAATACTCTATACAATCAAGATTCAACTTAAACTGGGGAAGTGGTTATTCTTCGTTTTTCATCATTTGGCCATGAAACAAACGCCTGAGAGACAATGAACATCTGTATACAATTATGTGGTGTTGGAATGTATAATGCATAGGATATGATGCTTTAGTTTTTAATTTCAACACTTCCAGTGTACCCGTAAAAATGTAATAAAAATAATAGCAATGTTTTTTTTTTTTTAATATTCAATTAGAATTGGACAATCTACGTAAAATTTGCAATCGATCAGTGAAAACATCTTTCTAGAGCCTGTAGCTTTCGAGATCTCATTGTCGAAAGGTGTTGGCCACAGAATTCCAAAGATGGCAGCACAATTCATTTGTATTGATTTTGGAGAAGGCTTATTAAAACACAAAGGCTTTGAACAATAATTTTAAACATATAAACTTTATCAAAAAGATCTATTTAAGTTATTTACTTAAAGTACACATAGTTTAAAATATTTGTCCATGTTAAATGTGAAATCACAAATAACAGTAAATCAAAGGTTTGAAATCAAAAGTTAGATGTTGGAATTTGGCGTTTTTATTGGTTTTGTAGCATTTTAATATATAGATTATAGACTTGCAGTCAAGCGGCTACAGCACCATCCCTATTTATCCTAAAGATCATAGTTCGTACCTCATTCTCCTCAGAATAGAACAGCTTTTCAAGCAGTACCAATTTACATGTCTCCACCATGTACCTGAGGCGGAAAATCGCAAAAGGGGATTTTTTTTGGCAAAAATTTCTTTTCTTTACCTTTTCTCCCCTCCCCCTGTGTTAAGCAGAGATCTGAAAAAAGTCTTAAAAATACGAAACCGTGCACTGAATATTTGTGGAAAATTTCAATCTTCTAGATGCAAAAGTAAGCCCGCCAAAAATAATAAAAATAAGCCTAACGAAACATATTTTTAAAAGTGTTATGACGTCATCAACCCATGTGTCTCGACGCAGAAAAGGTGTGAAACCATACAAAAGGTGTTCTACAATGCCTCTATACAAGGAAGAACAAAACAAACCCGAAGTAAAAAGCTTTACTGGTATATTTACATCGAATAATGAAGACACTACTTTAGTATCTAAAAATAGGTACTATGACTCCAAAGGGTTAATGAAGGCATTAGCAAAGTCCTCTCACTTCCATAGTTAACTGTACTACATGCTTTTTTTTAAACGTATTTATTATAAACATATTTCCCGATTCAACTGACACCATTTTACATTAAAATAGGATACAGACACAATGAGAAAGAACGTCAGGAACTAGGAACTTACATGAAAACTTGAGCAGAATGTACTACAGGGGGACAATCACAGACCAAATACTTCCCATATAGAAGTTAAGGGAGCAAAGCCACGCCAAAACAGAAACAGCCAACATAGTCTATCTCCAACTTTTTTTAAAGCCTGTCTATTTCAGCTGTGCCCTCGGAAAATATGTGAAACACATTTCGACCCCATCTACGCCGCCTTCTGGAGGATGTTGGCTGTGTTGCCAATTTGTCATTAAGTCGTTTCGTCTTGGCGAGTGAAGATCTACTTAGGATGGCTAACAAGAAGACAGTGCACAGCGAAATCCTGGAAATAATTCGGAATGGTAACCCTGTCCGCATCCAAAATATTGAAGGATCTCGGCCATAGCAACTTGTCCCTCTTGTTTTGAGGGAGGTACGGGAAAATACATCGACAGCAGCACCAGCAAGGGTACACTTGCAATAGAAAGTCTCTAATGTAATATTAATTCTGAGAATAAAACACGCAACACGGGACTTGGTAAGATTCCGCGCATTTTCGGAATGCAGCTTTTGGACATCGATATATTCATAGTCATTCCTTTCAGAAGTAGAACGCAAACAAAGAACTCTCTATGAACAACCAACAACACACATTCAGTGGCGAATCGCGAGGAAAAGCACATGTCCTATTCTGATATATAAGAATTATGATATTAGGCAAGTTTTCTTCCCTTCGCTTGTAGCGATAAAATTATACTTTTTACCAATGTGATTTCCCTCACGATTCGCCACTGTAATATATATATATATATATATATATATATATATATATATATATATATATATATATATATATATATATATATATATATATATATGTTAACGATCAATTTAGATTGTGCGTTCAGAATCATACGAGCAATATGTCTAAGAAAACATTGTTGCTAATCATGGGCGCTCGACAGGGAGGGCAGGGTGCAGCCCGAGCTCCCTCCTGGGTCATGAAAAGGTATTAAAATTTCTTAAGATTTTCTTAATACAAATTTTAAAAATTAGCAAACGTAATATAGCAACCATGGATTTGAGTCCCCCTAGAAAATTTTCTTTGGGGGCCCATGTTGATAATTCTCCTAATCAACGAATCAGCTACTTCGCTCCGTGCTAGTTACACTACATATCTTAGCGGTTACAAACAATGATACCAACCCAAGGGAAAATCCCATATTGTGGGATTTTTTTGCCAAATGGAATAAATGGAATATTCGTAGAAATTGGCCGGACTTACGAGATTTTTCATGTATCTACTCCAGTGACACCAACAAAATTGTCTATAGAGAGGAGTAGACAGAGCCTTCTGTTGAACTTTTGTTATTTTAAAATGTATGTTATAGTATTAAAGTGGTCTATATAGTGGCTTGTGAATCTCAAAAAAACAAGTGCCAAGGAACGTTAATTGTACTCTGGTATTAAAAGAGAGAGAGAGAGAAATGAAAGAATACAATTAAAGGAAGAAAATAAAACGAGAAACGTTCAACTTCCAAATCATTCCATAGGAAATGATTGAAGAATGAAGTTTATCTAGTTTTATTACGTTAAATAGAAAATTATGGCATAAAACCGTGACGAAAATACTAAACTCACAATACAATGTATAAGGAGCGTTCAAAAAGAAACGAGCCGAAGGCTGTAATGTGCACAACGGTGAAAGAATGGTAATATTATTGCGTGTGTAACAAATAGGCGTTCCGACAAGAGCGCCGAAGTTCACAACCCGCCGCTAGAGGGTTACGTGCACAAGCCACATGACTTATAAAGCCAGCATATGCAGACGCTAATCGTCCAGCGCCGTTAGTTGTGTTGTGAGCAGTGCAGCAGTGAAATGGAGGCGTCAAGGGAAGAGCAAAGAGGCGTTGTTCATTTTCTGACGGCGGAAGAAGTAGAGGGTATCACCGCTTTTGGATAAAGGAGAGAGAGAGAGATAAGCGTAGAAGAAACAAAAGGAAGGAGGAAGTCAGTTTCATGATTGTGTCAGTTAAAGAATCAGGCCCTCAACGAAACACGCGATCTTAACGGAAAGGACATTAATCGAAGAATGTCACAAGTGTACGGTGAACACTGCATGTCCCTTGTAAGGGTCAAGGAGTGGCACAAGCGCTTCGAGGAAGGACCGGTGTCGTTAGCCGATGATGCACTCGTTACCCAGGACCGCAAAGTTACAGTTAAACCCGCAGCTGCCGAGATCAACTTGAGCGTTGGAAGTGTGCACACCATCACGACGGAAAAACTGAACTGGCGCAAAGATGTGCGTGCAATGGGTGCCCCACAGTCTTCAACTACAACAGAAAGCATGTCGAATGGCCCACTGTCTTGATCATCTGCAGCACTATGCCAGGGAAGGGAATGAGTGCGTGACACAAGTGATGGCCGGAGGTGAGTCTTAGTGTCATCACTTCGAACCCGAATCGAAAAGACAAAGTCTCCAGTGAAAGTATCCAGGGTCACCACCACCAAAAAATGCAAGGCCATCCACACAAGTACAGGAAAGGTTATGCTGAGTTCTTCCTTCACAAACATGAACCCCTTCTGATAGACTTCCTGCAGCACGGGACAACATTGAATGCCCAGCGTTACGCGCAAACATTGACCAACCTTCCCCAAGCGATCAAATCGAAACGACCACGCAAGTTCACCCGTGGGGTCATTTTGCTCCATTGCAATGCCCGATCCCATACGGCCAACACAGTCAAGACAGTCGTGCAGAAATTCAAGTGAGAGGTTCTCGGTCACAATTCACACAGTCCAGACTTCTTTCACAGCAATTACGCCGTTTTTGGTCCCCTTAAGCGGCTCTGAGGGACAAACTATTCACCTCGGACGACGATGTCCAGCAGTACGTTCAGAACAGGTTTCGAACGCAGCCCACGGAATTCTGCGAGACAGCCATTCACCGCCTTGTGGCGCAGTGGAAGTTTGTGGGACAAGTGCCTCAACAGCCAATACTTCTAACATAGAGCTAAAAAGTTTTTGTTTCTTCGTCTCCGGCTCGTTTCTTTTTGAATACTTCTTATACTTATTTTCATCAGCATTTTCAATTGTTTCTTTCAGTTACGAAAAATACTTGTTCACAAACTTTGATAAACATAGACGAACGGAATTTTTGAATTCACTCATATATTGTACACAATGACTGATATACACTAATTTCACTGTTCATGCTTTCTAAGTTTAGAAAATGTTGACTTTCTCACGATATACAAATAACAAGAGCAAAATGGAAATTTCTGGCTCTGGAGGTGTTATATATATATATATATATCAGGGGTGCCCACAAGGGAGGCTATGACGCAAACTACGTCATTGAAATATTGGGGGGTTAAAAATCTATATAAATATGTTTGAGGGGGTGTAAAAATTAATCGAAAAGATTTTTTTTTTCATGGAAGAACACCTATGGATAGACAACTGCGGGGGGTGCGTCATGGACATAAGAGGGGTGGGCACCACTGTATATATGAAGTTTTAGGTTGGCATCACTGGTTACAAATACTGATTCTTGCATTCACTTTAAAATAATATTGCTCTTTTCTAAAACGTTAAGTTTCTGAACAGACAATATAAATCAACCCTGATTCTTATTTTTAAATTACAGAACAATTTTCTTCTCAGAAAAAACTTTCAATGCTCTGATGCGAAGGTTTCTGCACAACCAAAATTTTGCACCTCATTTTAAAACCACTAAACCAGCATCTAATAGCGGAAAACTGCCTTTAAGGTAGATTCTCTGCGTTTGCCACATCTTCGTACAGTTGCAATTGCCCCCCCCCCCCGAAGAAACTTTCTCATGATATATATATATATATATATATATATATATATATATATATATATATATATATAAAAGTAAAACCCATCCCAGAGATGTTCACCCTCGCGAGGGTGGCCCTCTCGAGGGCATCCTCACCCTCAAGTTCACTCGCCCAGTGACGCGAGGGCGAGGACAAGTTTTGGCCGCGAGGGCGAGGACAAGCTTTGATGGCGAGGGTGAGGTTGCGCGAGGGCGAGGAAAAGCTTCGACGAAGAGGGTGAGGGTGCGCGAGGACAAGTTTCGGCAGCGAGGGCGAGGGTGCGCGAGGACCCACCGCACCCCCCAGAAGTCAGTCCTGGATTCGCTCTGTCTTCGTAGATACTTTGTGCTTTCTTACGAATAAGTTCCTCTGTCACAAAAAAGACTCTTTTGTAATTGAATTAGAAGCCATTGTGTTAATACACTTTCCATCTATTCAATAACTGGATGTTCATTACATGCCATCTCCCACAAGTCAAACAAGGACAATATTCTTAACGGCAGCCATTCGCGAAGAGGAAGTTGAGAAAGTGACACGGGGTTAGTCGCAACCATATGGTGGAAAGACTACAAGGTGGATGCAATGCGGTGCTAAATTCTTGTCGCTCTGGCGCATGACGTCATCTAGGTGGCAGATGGACTTTTAACAAGTGCTTGCTCCCTGGTGTCTCACGCGCGAATTTCGCTTGTATTTGTAGTGATCTTCAACGGAGTGAACATTTAGTACAAACAGTAATTATATAAACGTAATATAATCAATGCTTAAGCTAAATGATTTCAAAGGAAGATATTTACAACTGCATTTTGAGTGTCTTCTTTGAAGGCAACTTTTCAGTTGGTACTGCATCCACCTTCAACTTTCGAGATGTCACAGGGGAGTAATTCAAAAGCTGTTGTTGAAGAGATTTCTCAAACGCTCCTTCAGCGAAGTGCTCAGAACATATCGTAGCTGAAAAATAAATAAAGAAAGCAAAATAGGTACATTTTGCTTACAAAGTAAATACAGGAACTAAGGGCCTATCCCGTTGAAATTATGAGAACTGATTTTGTGGCAGATGGCTGAAAATCAGCTTAAATGTAGAACAAACTATGTAGATTCTACATTCAAGAAAGAAATTGTCCTACAATGGATGGAACATAGTTAAAAAAAAAAAAAAAAAAATGAAGTCGTCCACATATCTGAAAAACTATCATAAGGAGATGGCTAATTGAAAGCTTATTGCAAACACATAACGAAGAGCTTAGAAACGATGTATAACACGTAAGTTAAACATGTGTAGAACATTGTCAAAAGTCAATTTGAGTAAAATCAATAATAATGATAAAGTATAAGCAACTTCGAATTACATAGGGCGCTCTACGCGGAAGGTTTCTTGCTTGAAATATCTCATATCTTGATTTCAGATCTCCAGAATGGATTTAGCACGCAACGTGCCTTTTGACTTGATCACGTGACACAGTCTGGTCCTTATGGCAAACAGGATAGGCCCTTTCAATGATAAAAATCAACAGTTACGCAGGTGCTGCAGCTTCCCTAATTGTCCTATTGAAACGTGCTATGATGCGTTGTGTTGGTCAAACATGAGGCTTTTATATACTGGTACGTTTGTTCCAATGTGGGCAACAAGAGGGAAAAGTGGGATATTTTCCGAATTTTTCACCTAAAATCAGGAATTAAAATTTTCTGTGGCTGGAAACGCTGTTACCAGACAAGCTCAAACTGTCTTAAAATAAACTTTGGTACATGACTAATATATCCTTGAAGTATCATAACTATATCTAATAAACTAAGCATGTCATTTAAAAAATATCTTTCTCCCTAAAAACAAAATCACAAATTATTTTTCCACTTAGAGAACAAGGTATACTGTAAACCTCAACTATACTTCCCCTAATTATCCTATTGAATCTTTCTATGGTGCGTTGTGTAGGGCAAAGACGGGGCTTTTGATAGGCTACTGGTACGTTTGTCTCAATGTAGCCAGCAAGAGGGGAAAAAGGGATTTTTCCTCTAAAATAGGGAATTAAAATTTTCTATGGCTGGAAACACTACTACTACACAGACGCAAACTATCTTAAAATAAACTTTGGTACACCACTAATACATCCTAGAAGTATATCATGTCGATATCTAAGAAGCGAAGCTTGTAATTTTAAAAAATAATTATGTTAAACACAAAAGTAAAAAAAAATCAAGGTTTAAAACTTAATTTCGAATTTTTCTTGCGTCCCCTAAAAACCCACTTGTAACAATCTGTACTTGCTTTTGTTCAGTAAGGATTGATGTCCGAATGGCGTAAGTTGAGTTGCGTTCGTACGTACAGTACGGATTTGTAAATATGAATTTTGAGAATTAAGAACTTTTTGATCGAAAAATAGGAAAATTTTAATTTCCCTAGTTGGCAACACTGTGTTGTTCAAATTGGTCTAAAAAAAATCAGGTATCCATATGACGTTATATACCTGACAAATCCTAAGTAGATCTTTCTAAAACGAAGGAAGTTATACTGAAAAAACTAAAAAAGAAAATTAAAAATTCTCGAATATTTTACTTTGCGCTCAAATTTGAGAGGGAAATTCGATACTCAGGGAAAAAAATTATGATCAAACAATATTTGTCACAGAAAAACATCATCCCGGTATCTAAATTAGTATTCACACAGCAGAGGATTAAGAAAGTGGCACCACCGTTGGTGCTACTTTGGCCACCCGGTCTCGAAAGGGTTAATGTCTTATGTAGATTTCTTAAGTGGAGGAGTGTACATTACAGCATTTTAAAGTACGGGAATAGGTTTCCCCTTATCTTCAACACTGCAATTAGACAAAGCTGGAATGTGATACTGATTATGATACATCACCAGTATATTATAATTATTTTTCTAACATTTTATTCCAGAAACAAACTCTTCTCTTAAAAATGTAATGTTTCTAAACTTTGCGGTAGTCTTTTCTAATACTGAGCTTATGGTTTATTGGTATCAGTGCTTATCTCGTTTTTGGATCAAAAGACAGATAATCGTTCACTTGCAGTCAAAAATTTTCTTCTAAGCCTTATATCTGGAGAACTACATATTGTATTGTATTGTATTTATTTACTCCATTTGAAACCAAGATACATTTGGTATTTGGAGGGTTCAGACTAGGGATGGCCAAAATTTTCCGGAATCCGGATTCCGGAAATTTTGTTTTCCGGAATCGGAAAATTTACTTTCCGGAATTCGGAAAAATTCCGGAATTCGGAAAAATTCCGGAATTCAGAAAAATTCCGGAATTCGGAAAAATTCCGGATTTCGGAAAAATTCCGACATTCGGAAAAAATCCGGAATTTAGAAAAATTCCGGAATTCGGAAAAATTCCGGAATTCAGAAAAATTCCGGAAT
This sequence comes from Thermobia domestica, assembly GCF_964235325.1. Taxonomy (NCBI): domain Eukaryota; kingdom Metazoa; phylum Arthropoda; class Insecta; order Zygentoma; family Lepismatidae; genus Thermobia; species Thermobia domestica. Next base: position 15,168,150 of record NC_137455.1, read on the forward strand.
TCGGAAAAATTCCGGATTTCGGAAAAATTCCGACATTCGGAAAAATTCCGGATTTCGGAAAAATTCCGACATTCGGAAAAAATCCGGAATTTAGAAAAATTCCGGAATTCGGAAAAATTCCGGAATTCAGAAAAAATCCGGAATTTTTCCGAGATCCGGAATTTTTCCGATTTTACTTTCCGGATTCCGGAAAGTAAAAATTCTGGAATTGGCCATCCTTAGCTAGTAGTTGTTAAAAGAGAAACACAATAATGAATAGGCTATATATACTGTATTAATTTCTTGTAGTTGGATATGTCTTTATCATTTACGTAGACAATTGCTACTGCAGTTATTTACTACTTTATGAGAAAGATCTTATTTTCACACACAAAAAAGTCGCCGGTATGTCTCAAACATTATCGCGTTCCCACCTGCAGCTGCTCCAAAGCACTGCAAACTACTTTTTAATCAGGCGAAAGGCAGTGAAGGAAAATAAATCTCAACAAATATTCTAATAACATTCGCTTATTGTCAACATACCTACAGTGAGCGCAGAAAGTGTTCGTACACCGTGCATAGTTTATATTGAAAACAGCTAGCATGAGAACGGGAGGTGGAAAAATATATATATAACCAGAATTAAGACTACACATTCATACATTTTATTTCTATATACAAGAGAAAGGCCAAACAAACACAATCACTGTTTTGTTCAGAAGAAAAGAGAGAATTCCTTTTTTGTAAACGCAAAAAGTCACCGTACACTTATGCTTGAATTAATGCTTATAAAGTATATTACGTTATTTAATATTTTGTGGGATTACCCTGTGCGTTAATGATTGTCTGTAATCTTCGTGGCATTGATTTCACCTGTAGTAGTTCGTAGTTCTGTAGCTTCGGGACTGATTATGTCCCATTCTTCTTGAATAGCTTTTCTTAGGCCTTCTTTAGTAGACAAGCTGTGCCTTCTGATTCTTGTCTCCAGAACAGATCATAGATGTTCTATGGGGTTCATGTCTGGGGATTGGGGAGGTGTGCGAAGCTGTTTCAAGGTATTATAGAGTCAGGGGCGGGTCCAGAGGGGGCAATCGCCCCCCCCCCACAAGAGGAAACTCTTATTTTATACATAAATAAACCCATCCATAACAAGTTTGGAGCTCTTAAAAGTAGCAGTATTACCGCCGACCGCCCCCCCCCCCAAAAGTCCGTCCTGGATCCGCCCCTGGCAAACCTTGCAGACAGGCCTTGTTCAACAGTACAAACAATAATTGCGATGTATAATGTTTCTATCACTGTGCGAAACCATAAAAAAAATAATAAAAAAAGAACTCGAAGACCAAGAGTGTTGAGTGAACAAGTTAAACGTTACATTATTAGGGAAAGAAAAAAGGTTCCAAAAAGTAGTGCTGTGCAATTGGCAACGGATCTGGAAACACGCGGTGTTAAAGTATCAGCCAGTACAGTGCGGAATATTTGCAGGGTATCATGGTCGGATAGCCAGGAAAATGTTCTGGGTGAACAAGACAAATCGTATAAAGAGACTAAAGTTTGAAAAAGAGTATAAAGATAAGGGATCAGGCTTCTTTCTGGAATAGGGTCATATTTTCGGACGAAAATAAATTTAATTTTATCGAGTCCAATGGGAGGCGTATGGTATGGCGCAAGGTGAATACAGAGATGAATCCTCAAAATCTCGTCTCTAAAGTAAGACACGGAGGAGGGTCCGTGCTCGTCTGGGGTTGTATGAGTGCCTCAGGAGTGGGTCGTCTCCACCTTATCGATGGAGTGATGATCTACAAAGTGTATATTAACATATTAAAGGAATATCTCCATACTAGTGGGCAGAAGATGGTTCTTGAAAACAATTTATTGTTCAGCAAGACAACGACTCCAAACATACAGCGGAAAATACTCGATTGTGGCTACTCTATACAGGGGCGGATCCAGGACGGACTTCTGGGGAAGGGGCGGTCGGCAGTAATACTGCTACTTTTAAGAGCTCCAAACTTGTTATGGATGGGTTTATTTATATATAAAATAAGAAAGTTTCCTCATGTGGGGGGGGGCGATGGCCCCGATCGCCCCCCTCTGGATCTGCCCCTGAGGTTTGCTATCTTTCTCAAAGACTTACCCTTCTTATGCACTTTAATAATTACTTTTCTTGTCTCCTCATTTGTTTCTGTTCGGTTGCTTCCCATTTCGACAGCCCACCGTGCAGTTTTTTCACTCCTATTCACAACTAAACTCATTCTGTTACTCGTCATGCTATACAGAGGTGTATACTCAGGTGAATACTAGTGAACCCCAGTTGTGGTATCTTTGTTTCGTATTCGTACGTCAGGTGTACGATCACTTTTTGCGTCTACTCTATATATTTTCTACGGAATTTATTTACTTTCTGACCATTAAACTTGTCTTTGTGGTTCTTTATTGATATATTCATAAAGCTTAGTTTTCATTATTCATATTGTGTGTGTTATTACACTTCTTAAATTTTCTGTTTCTTTTTCGCAGGCATTTTCGTTTCAATAGCATAGGTGTACGAACACTTTCTGCGCTCACTGTATGTACAGTAAATACAAATTGACTTTACGAAGTATACAATGTAATTGTTCAATAATTAACATAAGCAGGCATTCATTAATTTATATTAATATAATAGTTAACAAAACTAATAAGCGGGTGATTGATGACTCAGTGGTAGAGTTTTCATCTATGGTATTCTAACCCAGGACATGTGGGTTTTCGATGGCTAATTTTGTGTTCGAAAATTTTCCCGGTGGTACTCTTGGTTCCCTTTCTTATATTTGTTCCATCATCACTCATTAACGAATTTAGTTTATCAAAACTCTATAGCCATATATTCATTCTGTCCGTCAGTGAAACAAACAGTCTCAAGAACTATCTGATGGATTACCAATCAATTTTGGCCATGATGTACAGAGTCAATAGTTAAGAATAGAGTTCCCTGATGAATGTAATATTCAAACCGGAAGCGGTACAAATCAACCATTTCCGGTTTTAACGTTAATCATTATATAGTAAATATGGTAATAGATAGCGAGAAGCGGTTTCCAGTAATCGACATATATAACATTCATGTAGATAGCATGTTACCCAGTTTGTGCATCTGCTGAAAATAATGAGCTTAGGTATTTAGAGAGCATTTTCCGCTTTAGAAAATGTGTGCTTGGTAAAGAATGTAGAGATTTAGCTGAGTCAGGCACGTAGCTAGAATATGGTAATAGGAAGGGGGGGGGGGTCTGTCACGAAATACTATGGTTATTTACCAGGGGCTCAATCATTCTAAACTATTTTATTGGCAACATATATTGATTCGTTTAGCCAAGATTTCTAATGGGGGCATGATACTGTGGTTACACACCAGAGGCTCGATCAATCTAAATATTTTACTGACAACATACCCATATTGATTGGTTAGGACAATAAAATGAGGATATATTAGTAAGTATTTTAATAAGAAGCTATGAAGAAATCTCGAGTAAAAAATTATAAAAAAGTATTGAAAAAGATATAGTCTTCCGAGGTCATTCGAACGGTGTCGAGAATTTTGCGTCTGGGAAATTTGCGCCCTACCTCAAGAACAGGGAAAATTGCGCCTGCGATGTACCTCCACCGGGAAGTTTGAGACCTGCGAAATAAAAGAACCTATTGGAGCTTACGCATTTCCTCGGAGGGGCTGACATTACAGCATAAACAATCCTCCCCCCACAACCATGCCATTTGTGATTTATTTTCATTGTGGCTATATAAGGGGAGAATAAACTTCAATATAAGCCAAAAGAACACAACGGATCAACGCAATCACTGCTTCTTCCAGAGATGATTTTGGGGGAACACTGGCCTCCCCAGAGCTCTCAGAGTGCCCCCTCGGAGGAGACCAAAATAATACGTCTATAATATAATAATAAATAGAATAGTACCAGCAGTGACCCCCCTCCGGAATACTAAATGTGCCCCCCGGAACATTTTTCCTGAAAGAACGACTGAACGCAATTGTGTGTTTGAAGTGTAATTCCAGCAAGTAAACACACTGTACATAGTTTTCTTGATAATATTACTGAACTGATTTTACATTCACTTTACATTTTCTTTTCTATATTTTGTGTCCTGAAAAGCCAAACAACTCTCAAGGATTGTGAACAGAGATATCTGGGTAGAGCCAAACAGCCTTTTGTAGATTAAATTATACTCTTTGATTATATTAATAAATAATTATATATCAGTCATTTATACGTTTATTGTAAATTTTGTAGTATAATGAAAAATTGTATTTGTATGGATTGCCCTTTAGTGAACTAAAATTGTATTTTTTTTTCATTTGTTCGGAATATTATAACGGATGGAGTAACTCACTGAGACGATGAGAGGCAAGCCTAGTTCAAGTGCGAGTGGAAGTTACTTTACACAATACAATAATAAGTTGAATTGTAGGGCGCTAACATCCCAGTGCAAATATATAGCCGGCGCATTTTCCCCTCTTTTTGGGGTAGGGCGCAAACATTCCAGTGCAAATATATTGCGAGTGCATTTTTTCCTATTTTTGTGGTAGGGCGCAAAATTCTCGCATTCAAGGAAAATATAATGTCCGTGAAGTTGACAAGCCACTTATGTCAGACTCCAATTTCGACTTTAAACGTCGCTAGTGCTACGTTAGTGTTCGATAGTGACGCAAATCGTTAGTACTCCAACTGCATGCCAACACGCCCACTTCTAAGAATCATCTCAAAAGTGAGGTTAACCATTAGAGCAAGTAAGTGCTCATTGGTGCCATTAACATTAACGTTAAAGCCTCCATCGTACGGCCCTTTGAGTAATAATAACACCACGTTTTTTGCTAGTCTCAATGCGTCCCTATATTCTCGCGAATATTCTGACGTGCCCAAGTTAGTTACTTTTTTTTTGGGACTATTGTTTATGTTATTGTTTATTGTTTATTGCTAGTCTGCAGAGTAGTCCTTACATTAATATGCCATTGTCCTTGATAATCATTGCGTATTTACAAGCAATTTGTTATTACTGTTAGAAGATATCAAAAAACAAGATAAAATATACTACTTAACGGTTCATATTTTTCTTTTACAGTACATAAACGATTAATAATAATAATAATAATAATAATAATAATAATAATAATAATAATAATAAGAAGAAGAAGAAGAAGAAGAAGAAGACTATTCCAGCATAAAAGTTATCAATTGCATTACACTGGCAACAAGCGACGCATATTTTAACTTCATAAAAAATCGTTTCTCACGATTTTCTGGAAAACTACGTATGATAACATCTTCATTATGTCAAGTTGTTTATCTCAGTGTAATATATGTCTTACCTCTGGACAATATCACAGTAAAACAAAAATTAAATATTAGGAGTACATCGTACTTTTGGACTACATCTCATTAACCATGGGAAGATTGAGTAGTGTATACTTTAAGATATAAGTTTCAGCTTAACTTGCATCATACATTCTTAGGATTACAAAAAGGAAATTTGTTCGTTTGCATTTGAACAAAATTCTTAGGATTACAAAAAGAAAAAATAATTTTTCCGAATTCCGGAATTTTTCCGAAATCCGGATTTTTTCCGAATTCCGGAATTTTTCCGAATTCCGGATTTTTTCCGAAATCCGGATTTTTTCCGAATTCCGGAATTTTTCCGAATTCCGGAATTTTTCCGAAATACGGATTTTTTCCGAATTCCGGAATTTTTCCGAAATCCGGATTTTTTCCGAATTCCGGAATTTTTCCGAATTCCGGAATTTTTCCGAATTCCGGAATTTTTCCGAATTCCGGAATTTTTCCGAAATCCGGATTTTTTCCGAAATCCGGAATTTTTCCGAATTCCGGAATTTTTCCGAAATCCGGAATTTTCCGATTTTACTTTCCGGATTCCGGAAAGTAAAAATTCCGGAATTGGCCATCCCTAGTTCAGACAGTCCTCTTTCTTACAGTAAATACACTTAGAAAAATAAATATGTTACTACTATTTAATATACATTATTGTAAAGATAATCTGCTACGCTGTAATATACTTTATCCACCAGGAATCTCTTGAGTTTCTTTTTTAAAACATTTATATTTTCTTCATTTTTTATTTCTCTGGGCAGCTTATTGTAAATTTGTACTCCATATGGCTTGGGCCTTCCTGTACTAATGTCAGTTTTGTAAAATATTGTCTTCTTTCATTTTGTTGTCTGGTATTATATACGTGATTTATTTGGGTTCCATCTTTCAGTTTAGCTGCATAGATTGCAGTTTAATATACATAAATAGATGGTAGGGTAAGGATGTGGTGCTGTTTAAATTTTTCTTTGCATGATGTTCTCATGTGTAGACCAAATATTATCCGTATTGCTTGCTTCTGTTTCATGAAGACTGCTTTGCTGCTTGAAGATTTGCCCCAGAAAATGATGCCGTAATTTAGTATAGGGTGTATAAGCCCGTAGTATACTTGGATCAAAGCTTTAGTATTTAACGTTTCTTTTAGTATCCTGAGTGTATAAAGTCTGGAATTTAATTTTACTATTATTTCTTTAACGTGGGTTTCCCAAGTTAGATTTTCATTTATATGTAATCCTAAAAATTTAATTTCATGGGTGAAATCTAGTTTTAGATTGGTCAACTTATTTTTGGTTTCTTTTATTTTCGTGTTTTGTTTTGTGTGAAAAAGTAGGTATTTTGTTTTTGTGTTGTTTATGCATAAGCAGTTACTTTCGAACCATTTTTTTGGCTTGATCCAATACTCTACATGTGTTGTTCCTTAGCTCACTTACGGTTTTACCCTCTACAATTACGCTTGTGGCCAAACCCAAACTATCACTTAACTTAGTATGATGTGCTTATTCCGTAGAAAATACGAAAACTCGATTTAGGGGCCGTTCAAAAGTTGTATGGCCCTGATCCAAAAACTAATTATTGGTCAAGATCGCAATCTTTTGATTTTTTTTTTTAATCATCCCTAATATTCTTGTGTAGGTAACTTATCTTTGTAGGACCGGGTAAAGTAGGTGATAGCTAGCAGGTAGAGTAAATCTGATTACACAGCACTACACAAAATATTTACAAAAAATTCGGGAAACAGTGATAAGCGCAGTTAGTAATGTTAGATTTACTACGATGTATTTTTTTTCTTTTTCTATTTATTGTGCAAAATAACTGTTTAGTGTGTAATAATAAATACACCTTGGAAAGAATGGAAGGAAATTCCTTGTTTTGCTTGTTTCATGTCCCGAGGACTAAAGGAGATGCAAGTAAACGATTATAATTATGGGGAATTTGAGAGACTTTGGTGGAATGAGAGTGCGCAAGTACCCAAGAAACTCTCAGACACGAGCTGTCCACTACAAACTCACTTGACCGGGAAGCGGACCAGTACCCCTTGCATCAGAGGTGAGCGTTCTGCCACTGAGCCACCGTGATTGTTCGAGAATCTACCACATTTCTGTATTTACTGTACTTATTCTTAACTTTTGTAATTCTTGAGGAGTCTCCTCAGGAGCGCATCCGGAGGGGGGCAATTGCCCCCTCAGAAGAGGAAACTTTATTATTATATATATATATATATATAAATAAAACCCACCCCGAAGTTTGGAGCCCTTAAAAATAGCAGTATGACAACCCACAGACCCCCCCCCAGAAGTCGGTCCTGGATCCGCCCCTGGGTCCCCTAAATATGCATATGTAATTCCAAAATTATGATTAAAATGAACCAAAAATTTCAAAATCTGAGTGTAAAAATGTTATCCATGACATGGGAGATGGATACTTTATTCTCTTGGTCCAATACATTGTTATATACATATCTTTGTAAGCGTTAATCGTTGTTAGGAACCTTCCATTCACTAGTTAGATTCAAGTGCAATGTCCCGTTTTTAGCACCAAGACTACAGGGGATGTGGACCTGCAGAATGAAATGTGATCTGAACTACTTGAACGCGTTCAATGCTCTGACGCGTAACTCGAGGGAGATGCCTTCTTGCCTTCCTTCTCAACTTACATGTCTGCCTCTGTGGAGAAAATTTTGTCTCAATATCTTATGTAGAAGGCAGTGATGATAGAAATGATCACTTCTGTCACTCCCCTCCCTTCCCCATGAATTGATTTTAACGTCCCTTTCAGCAGCGAGGCTATATGAGACGGGATCTACTGATTAACGTGGAATCCGTACCACATGAGCTCCCGCCGGAATCGAACCCAGGTCTTCCTAACCGTTAGCAACGGAGCTCTCCCCTCCCGCATGATTTCGAATCCTGGTCTTACCTCGAAGTTAACCTTTTTAAATCGTACTCAGTGCCGGATTAAGGTTTGGTGGGGCTTTAAGCTATTGAAAGGGGCCCTTTATACGTCAAGCTTTCTTTTTCAGCGACAAAATGCCGTTTCTTAGATTTGAATATATGTTATATACCAATTTATGAACATAATGGACATTTAAATGGAAACGAAGAGTCCATTATAAGCAGGGTTGGAAAAAGGGGCTACATTATAAACGTGACTGGATCAGGGGCGTCATTTCAGACTTCGCTTGGGGGGGGGGACAAGAGCACCACCGACATAAGACTTTCACGTTAGGCAATCTATTAAAGTATATATATAAACTCTTGGGGGGGGGGCAATTGCCCTCTCCTGCCACCCCTAAATTTGCCCCTGGACTGGATAACAGAAGCCACATTACAAGTGGGGTTAAGGGTAATAGTTAAGAACAGCTACTTCTCATCTCCCGTGCACGAGGATATATCTTACTGTTGCACTACCTAAACACCCTAAGTAGGTAATAGTTAAGAACAGCTACTTCTCATCTCCCATGCACGAGGATACATCTTACTGTTGCACTACCTAAATACCCTAAGTACAAGGGCAAGAACTCAGTCTATTACCTACTTTTTAACATCCTAGATAGTCAATGAATAATTCCTGAAAGTATGGCGTTTCTCGTCCTTCCCTAAATGGGAAATACGTCTCCTTAACTATAACCGTATGGAGTTTCTCGTCCTTCCCTAAATGGGAAGTACGGCTCCTTAACTATAACCAACAATTATTTGCTTTTCCTTGTTATTTGTAAATTACATTACAATCACTTTTTTTTTTTTTTTTTTTGCCCCCTAAGCAAGTAGGGCCCTTGTTTAGCTTATACGTAAATCCAGCACTGATTGTACTATTGGACTTTTGTATGTAGAATCAACACAAGTCACTGTATATACTACTAATACTAAAAAGAAACTACATGATGAAATCATGTTTACAGAATTTGGGCAAAAGTGCAGTTTGAGGAGAACATTAATAGGAATCAGTACTAAAACAAGCCCTGCGGGGCTTCTAAACCCCTTCGCTCGTTCAGCTATATTTTGTGAAGTAAGTAACACTAGAAATCTTATATTTGCAAGATTGAGGAAGAAACTAAAAAAATACCGAAAATCACTTGTTCTACTCAAAGTGCATTCTTACCCAGTGCATTCTTACCCAGAATTTTTATTTAACATTTCATTTTTTTATTTGTATATAAAACTCACCATATTTTAGGTTTATTCTATCCCGTCGCTTGCAAGCTAAAATCCATTTCTTAAGACATTCGCCTTTTTCTCGAGGAAATCTAAAGTATTTTATATTGGTTCCTTTAGTTTTTCTGTAGTGATTATTACAGCCAAACACTGCACAGTTAGGCATTCTCGATATCACTTAAGACAACCGAACAGAAAAGAATTTCCACTTGTCACTTCCAACTGCGCCTTTTCCCGTTATCCCCACTGTCCCTCGCCACTCACATGACGTCACAGCTACGACGGCACTCCACGCCACATGCGCACGCAATCACCTTCTAGTCATTCCACCATGGCTGGCGTGCTGACCTTGTTCGCCTCTTCACTCAAGTGAAAGCGAAAAGAACGAAGAAGCAATTGCAAAAGCAAGCTTGTCTGGCAGTTACGCTCGCTCTAAACACGAAGATGACGGCAACGAAAGAAAGAAAAGAAAGGGAAAAAAACGAAAATTAAAGACAATATGTGTGTGTCTTTTTTTAATGTCATTATGAAGAAAAAAGTGCATAGGCCTATTAGGATAACTGAAACAAGGCAAAACCATGTGGTACATTCATCAGAATTTCTTCCAAAACTATAAGCAATATACAAGGTGCGGCTATTTTGAAGATGGTACACGAGACTCAAATGTAAGAAAAATGCAAGAAAATTAATTTATTACTCTAAGTTGCTTTTTCCTTAATGAGAGCATTAGCAAAGTCCTCTTATTTCCATAGTTAACTGTACTCCATGTTTGTTTTTCTTTAATGTATTTATTATAAACATAGCTCCTACGTGGTTAAGCGTTTAGCGTACGCGCCTTCGGCGTAGGAGACCCGGGTTCGATTTAGTGTTGTCAACGGCTCAGTCACCAGCGAGCCGAGCCACAGCTCACCCAACCGAGCACGCACGAGCCCTCAACACAGTTGGGCCGAGCCGAGCCGAAGCTCACCTCAACCGAGACGGCGTGAGCTGAGCCGAACCGAGCCGAGTCAGTTGACATTGCTAGTTCAATTCCCGGTGGGAGCTTATGTAGTTCGGATTCCACGTTAATCAGTAAGTTCACGTCTGATATAGCTGCTGAAAGGGGCACTAAACACAAAATCAACTCATTATTATAAACATACTTCTCGATTCAATTGTCACAATTTTACATTAAAACAGGATATAGACGCAATGAGACAATTCTCGCAATGCCTAACAGCTTTAGGACATCGACATATTCAAAGTCATTTTTTTTTTCAGAAGTAGAGGACAAACAACTCTATATAAACAACCCACACCATACATTCAGTGGCGGATCGCGAGGGAAAACATACATCCTATTCTGGTATATACGAATTATGACATTACGTACCTTTTCTTTCCTTCGCTTTTAGCGATAAAATTATACTTTTTACCGACATGACTTTCCTCGCGATCTGCCACTGTAAAGTGTATGCAGGGTGTTTCAAAACAACACCGACAACGTTTGGGAAGTGATTCCTGACACCAAGATACGACGAGAAGTATAGACCAACCTGGGTGCACAAATGCTTCCTTTTGGAGTTATAGGCTGCCGAAAACATGACAAAATGAAATTTAGAAGTCTCTAAGTCCAAAACTATGGAACTTACTGTAGTCTGGTCAAGACTTCACTTCGGAACTAATATGTGCGCTATTCAAAAATACAGGTTTCAGAATCCTGTGGTACTCACGCAACAATTTTTATAGAGGAAGTTTGGCTACGGGTATATACCTTGAAGTACTCACCAACTACCTCTTTAAAAATTGTTGCGGAAGTACATTAGGATTCTGAAACATGGATATTTGGATGGGGCACATACGTTCCTAAATAAAGTCTTGACCCGACTCCGGTAGGTCCCATAGTATTGGAGCTATGGACCTTTAAAGTTCAATTTTTCGGCAGCCTGTAACTCCGAAAGGAGGCATTTGTGCACCCGCTTGGTCTGTACTTTTTCTCCTATCTTGGTGTCAGGAATCACCTCCCAAACGTTGTCGGTGTTGTTTTGAAACACTCTATATATATATGTAACGTTAACGCTCAAGTTACACTATCCGTTCAGACACATAACATGTCTAACAAAACTGTTGATAATTTTTCTAATCAGCTACTTTGCTCAGTGCTAGATACACTACACACCTTAGCATAACAGTACTGATTCTTGCATTCAACTTAAAACAAGCTGTTTCTAAAACGTTAAGTTTCTGAACGGATAATATAAATCAACCGTAACTCTTATTTTGAAATAACTGAACAATTTGTTTCTCAGAAAGAAAAACCTGTCAATGTTCTGCTGCGAAGGTTCCTCCGCAACCAAAATTTTGCACCTCCTTTTAAAACCATTAAACCAGCATCTAGTTGCGGAAAACTGCCTTTGAGGTAAATTCTCTGCGTTCGCCACATCTTCGTAGACACTTCGTGCTTTCTTACGAATAAGTTCCTCTGTTACCAAAAGACCCTTTTGTAATTGAATTAGAAGCCATTGTGTTAACACACTTTCCATCTTTTCAATAACTGGATCTTGATCACATGCCACCTCCGCACAAGTCAAACAAGGACCAATATTCTTAGCGGCTGCCAATCTTATCTGGTGTTCCGCCTTTTTAATATATCTCACGGTGGATTCGTTTATGCCAAAACGTCGTCCCACAGCAGACGCATTTATACCCTTCGCTAAAGTATTCAGCAGCTCAATTTTATCACTCAAACACAACTTTTTCAGACGCCGCCTGCCAAATTTCATTTCATTATCAACACTTTTCCTGTTGCTGGCCATACTTAATTCACCTTCACTTTCTTAGTGTCCCCTACTCTCACTTTTTAAAACCACAAACAAAATAATGTACTATCTTCGCTTATTATCCGCGAAATGGAATAGAAATATTCTTTAGTATACACAATAGTGCGTATGGAGTTTGGAATAACGGTACTCTTTTTGTAACGGCTTTGCAACACACAAACAAAAACGATTGCCAACTTCAGATTCCAACACAGCTCCACTACTACCTCCTCGCCCGCGAAAGAGAAGAAGAGGAAGTCGCGAAGTGTCACGAAGTTAGTCGCACAACAGCAACTGCTTTCCACGAGAGCTCACAATCAAGGTTGCCAATACAACTAAATTTGTATGCACTATTATTTTTCTTTCTCTTGAGGATAGAAGATCTTGCCTTGTCTATTCTGTTTTAGCACGTCTATTCTATCCAAACGCAAATTCTGTCCCATTAACCTAATGTAGCCAAGACTGTGTTATTAGGCCAGTAAAACAGTGTGTTTCTTTTCTGTAGTGATGCTTAGTCCGCCTGCCTTTGGTGCGCGTAGTTCGATTCCGGAGGAAGCACTGAATTTTGGCGTTCCAGAGGCGACTCGTATGGGAAGTCACACTGGTAAAAATTAATTTTTTCTTACTGTACTAATTGCTGCATACAACAATTAATACATTAGAATAATACATTGGAACAATTAATTAATACATTGCATTAATTAAAAGCGATAGAACTTTTAATTATTAGTGTGATTTTTTTTCACGAGCCGCGTCTGATATTGACCAAGCATTGTTAGATAATTAGAGCTACTTAAAGTAAATGGTATGGAGCTCTGGGAAGGTCAAAATAATGCCGATATATTGATCATACATCATTTATATGAAAAGTTATCTGGCCGGTCACAGCCCTTCGTGGACTGCAAAGCCAAAGAGTTTAGTGTGCAATCTCTAATTTTGAAATATTCAAATAATAATTGCAGATTAAATATATTTTTTTAAAAAAAAAGGCGGAAAAGAGACAGACAACTCACTATTTCTTCTTGGCAGACTGATCCAGAAATTTCATTTTATGCTCGTGAACCCAATATCTTCTGAGTGCCGCAACATTTCCTGCAGACTTCTGTTTTCTTACCCTTTTATAAGCATCTCTTAACGTTCTCCATCTACGCCTACACACGTCACCTGTAAAGCAGGGTACCTAGTCACACTATGTAACATCATGAAACACGCAAATACAGTACTAATCCACGATAGTTTTATCAGACGATTTTCCAGCGATTAAGACCAGAACTGCAGCATGAAAGGTAGATTTCAAATGGCGGAAGTTTTTTTTTTATTTTTTTATATTAACAATGAAACAAAGGACATAATTACGGTAACTCTTAAAGCAGAGACAAACATTTTGAACATGTTTATACAAACATATTCAACATGTTTATCAAATGACACCATGACTAACATAACAAAGATTATTTTTTTAAAATGGGGCATCAGTCATGGGATATTTGGATATCCATGGGACATCTATTTTTTTATGAATAAAGTTCACATGATATCATGTGGCAATATACATTTCTGCTTATGTCCCGGAAACGATACTTCCTGTGGAACATTTATGGACTCTCTGCTCTAATACTAAAAGATTGCTTTTGGGTGTCCAAGTAATGCCCCGTGGAGGTTATCCCGTTGAAACCAAAAATAAATCCCGTAGATATTTCCATTATCTTTAAAAGATTCTACTGTGACAGGCATATCTCATTGAAATACAAAAGAAATTCCATGAATATTTCTATTATCCTTTAAGTTTCTACTCTGACAGGCATGCCCCATTGAAAAGCAAAGGAATCCCGTGAATATTTCCATTATCTTAGTTTCTCCTGCGAGCCTGAATGTCACGGGATATGCTATATGGAAACCTGTAAACTCGCACTGTTTATTCAGATTTTGAAAATTATCGAGTAATTTATGGCACTTGAATAAAATTTCTTCGAATATTGACATGGAAAGAATGAAAAAGAATAACTCACCATATTCTCTAACAATGTATAAGCAGTACCCTTGATTTTTAGTGTAGTTTCAAAACACAATTCTACATTGCTAGCGTTTAATTTCGTGCCGTACCGTGGAAAATCAGTGCCCGGGAAGAGAGTATATGACGGCGCCCCCGTACCGTCAATAGGGATGCGCACGAGTCGAGAGTCGAGATATGTCTCGAGTCTCGATTCGAATCGAACCGAATTCGAGTCGAGACTGCTCGTAAAAATCTCGACTCGACTCGAATGTCTCGAAAATCTTTCTATGATTTTAATATTTTGAAGAAATTCATTCAGAAACAGCCTTGAAACCAATTCCAGCATTTACTATTTCAGAAAGATACAGAACGCATAAACTTAATAGTTAATCTTTCGAGATCAAGATTTAATTATCAGCTCAATTCACTTAATTAGTGAAGTGCTGGCCGTGTGTAGAATGGGGTAGGCGCACGATCTATCTGAGTTTGACCGAGGGCAGGTTGTAATGGCCCAGAGACTTGGCACGAGAATTTCGGAAACTATAGGACTTTCGGGTGCTCGAGTTGTGCTGTGGTGTCTTCTTCAACAAGTGTCGAAACCAAGGGGAAACGACGTCCAAACGTCGAGAGGTTGGACGCCCCCACCTCATTACAGATGTCGGACGTCCTAGACTGGCCAGACTGGTAAAATAGGACAGGCAGCGAACTGTGGCGGAACTAACATCAGACTTTACAAAGTAGTCGTCGCTGGACAAAGTACAAGTGTGTCTGAACACACAGTGCACCGAACACTCCTAACGATGGGGCTCCGCAGCCGACGACTCATCCATGTGCGAATGTTAACACCACGACATTGACAACTACGACTGAAATGAACACGTGACCTTCGCGCAGTGGCAGAGCGTTACATTGTCTGATGAATCCTGATACCTTCTTCATCATGACCATGGGAAAGTGTGAATCCGCCGTGTTCCAAGGGAACAGCTCCTTGACACCTGTGCCGTGGGATGGAGACAAGCTGGTGGCGGGTTAATTATGCTCTGGGGAACATTCACGTGAGAATCCATCTGTCTAGTGGAGATGGAGCAAGGTATCATGACGGTCGAGGCGTATCGCACACTGCTTGCAGACTACACCCCTTTATGATCATGTTTCCCAACGGTTATGGCATTCTTCGACAAGATAATGCACCATGTCACAAGGCCAGGAGTGTGATGGAGTGGTTCAAGGAACACAGGGGCGAGTTCCAAGTGATGTACTGGCACCTCAATTTGACAGATCTGAACCCAATCAAACACATCTGGGATGTGATTGAACGTGACGTCAGAGTGCATCGCACCTCTCCCCAAAATTTACGGGAACTAGGTAACCAGTTTGTGTACATGTGGTGCCAACTCTCTCCAGCAACCTACCAAGGATCATTGCGTCCATGTCAAGACGCGTCGCCGTTGTTACCCGTGCCAAAGGTGGACATATTGACAATTAGGTAGGTAGTCACAATGTTCTAGCTGATGTGTACGTATATTTTAACTCTTATATTTTGTCTCGACTCGAATTTCGAGACGTCTTGTCTCGAATCCGAGTCGAGTCGAGACAGAAACATTTTCGAGTCGAGACATTTCTCGAGACAGGCTTAAATCTCGATTCATGCGCATCCCTAACCATCAACAATTTGACGAAGGGTCGTATCTCAAAGTCTCATTTCTTCGAACTCAAAGAAAGAAAGAAATAATAATTACGTAGACAGGAAAGCAATTGAATATGTAATAATTCGTCACCTATTTCAGATAATAAGTATGTCGAATATATGAGCAATTATTGCATATTTAATTTTTTCCTCCTCTGTGGAATTATATTTCTTTCTTTATATCTGAAAAAGTGAAATTTTGAGATATGACCCTTCGTCAAATCGTTAACGAATGAGTGAGGTCAACAGACCAGCCGCGAAACGCCACCATGCTTGGCGCGAAATCCGACCCTGGTCAAATTAAATATTAAATTGAAAGATACTGCTGTTGATCTAAAATATTCCAAGAAATTTTTCTTCTCTTGCGCCCCCTTACTTAGGCGCCCGGGGCCGTCGCCTTGCTCGTCCTCCCACGGCACGGCACTGGTTTAATTTTTTTAAAAATGGCCAAAGATGATATGTATATATTGTCGGTACATCTTACTGAGATGGACAAAATCATATCAGTGTAAAATTTAATGCATAATTTTCGAGATAATCTTCATGTTATGTAAACCTAAAAATTGATGATGTGCAAGAGCTACACCACACACTAAGATGAAACTACTACTATAAATTAAATCTTACAGTTTAACGTCCCACAATTATGTTCTTTAGGCTAAGGGAGACGATGATTGAGGCAATTGAATGATAATGGAAGAATTGATGGAATGAATTATTCTTTTTTAAGATTATGGGGTCGCCTACCAGCTGTTAAAAATCACTCACTCACTCAAGAAACCCGACAATTCACCGACGGAGACAAAACTTCATTAGATTTTATTCTGCCCAGTGCCGTGTCGTGTGGAGGGGGCGGGCAGGGCGACAGCCCCTGGCGCCGAAGTAAGGGGGCGCAAAATTCAGTAGGAAAAAGAAAAGCAGAGAAGAGAGAAAAATTACTTGGAATATTTTTTATCAGTACAAACTAGTAGTACTTAAATCCTCTTCCTGCTTTAGGAAATGGTCCTCTAACTACTCATGTTAGGAAAATGCACGTGCACATACCTAAAATGGAAGGAAAAAAGTAACAAAAAGTGTTCGAAATTAAGGAAAAGCAACGTTTATTTTTTTAAAATGTTCTTACGCTTCGCGCCAGCCATAGGGGCGCTTCGTTGTTATTCTGTCGACATCACTCATTATGTACGGGGGCGCCGTCATATACCCTCGTCCCGGGCGCTGATTTCCACGGTACAGCACTGATTATATCTAGCATCGGCACCGACTTGTGAAAACTTCGGGGAAGGAAGAGGGCGTTCGAGGAGATGTGTTTCGCTTTCAGATATGCATTTAAACATCTAAACAAAAAGTATCCAAATCCTAAAGGGGGCCACGTCCCCTCAGGATCAGCAACCATGCTGTCAAGCTAATCAATTCTGAATTGTTACTCCCACCTTCTAAAACAGTTGTTTATATGTTGTATTATCCTCCCATTTTCTTGGTCTAGTCAGGGGTCTGTTTGCTCCAAGTTTCCTAACTAACATTATACGCACCATGCTCGTATTAACCATCCAAAACACTGTCAACGACCATCTTACACAATTCGACTTACATCTGTGCGATAATGGGTACCAATTACAATGTACAGCAGTATGTAGCTTTTTTTAAAAAAAAAAATCCTCTTTGTCCAGCTCTTCTAGTGCCAAATATTTTTCACAATCCGTGTTTATTTGACTATAATGTGCGTCAGCAACCAAGTTTCCCATCCATATAATAAAACAGGCAGGATTATCCTTCTAACAACTTTTAGTATTAAAAGGTGTGAATATAAAGAGCACAGGAATAATAATACCTATATACACGGCCTGAAAAATTCCGGACGCCAGATTATCTTCACATATGAAACTCGTGTCAAGCTTTTCTTGACGTTAGCAATCTCAATTTTCTGATATCTATTTGCTTGGGTGAATTAAAAACAAATTATAAGAAATTAATTATAAAGTTTTAAGTTTGCAATTTGCCTTAACCCTTAACATCAATTGCACATCATTAGATGAGTTTCATCCATGCAGAACGGTACACAATCGGCAATTCAATGCTAAAACTACAAAACATATGGGCACAAAACACATAGGCTTACTGCTGCTTCGTAAACCTTCTCTTATATTGCTTTCACTGCTTTGATTTCTGTTAGGCCTACCTTCTAAAGATAGCCTGTCCAATAAGGTAAGCTTCTGGTATTTAAGCCAGTTATTATAACTTATGAACCTGACTTCCTAAACATAATACAAAATTTACCATTTTTCTTTTGGTTGTTTTCCAGAAGTGAAAGCAGATAATGAAATGCAACAAGCATAGATAATGTTATTCTACAACAGAAAATATGAACCGGAAGAATTATCAGTGTTAGGATCCATAGAAATTACAGTGTTGCCACTTGCCAGAATAACGATTCCCCAAAAATCTAAGTTAAGGCAGCAACATAAAGAACGAACTCAACTGCATTTGATTACGTATCATCTTGCCTTGGTATCCTGTGAACTACTTTTTAAATAATAGTTTATTATTTTGTAATAAACAAAATAGTTTTAACATACAGTTATTAAAATTAAATAATAATATTTAAAAAGTAGTTCACAGGATTCTAAAACAACATGATACGTAATCAAATGCAGTTGAGTTCGTTCTTCATGTCACTGCCTAAATTTAGATTTTTTGGGAATAGTCGTTCTGGCAACACTGAAACGTTTTCAGGTTCATATTTTCTGTTGTAGAATAACATTATCTATGGTTGTGGTAAGCTGCATTTCATTATCTCCTTTCACTTATGAATAAACAGGCAAAAGAAAAATGGTAAATTTTGTATTTTTAGTATGTCAGGCTCTTAAGGCCAAATACGTAAGCCTACGTGTTGTTATACGGTAATTATTGTTTTTATTACTGATATTATTAGTAGTAATAATAGTATTAGTAGCATTACAACTAAATGTAGCCAGAGTCGGTAGTATGACCATGTAATCCAAGTCTCTTGGAGGCGAGATAATGTGGTGAGGAACGGCTTATATGGTTTATGTACAATTATTGTGGTGCATGGTTTTCAGAACTGATCCTTAGATCACAAGAAAAACTTTCGAGCCATGTCTATACATATTTACACTTAAGAAATACGATATGACTATGAACTTATGAAGTCTTTCTGTCATAAACACCATATCCACACCTTTCTCAAATCAATCTCATTACCTCTGGTGCATGGGGTCCATGGTTCGATCCCCGGTCAGGTTAAGTTTGTGGTGGACAACATTGTGTCCGTGTGTTTTCTCGGGGTACTCCAGTTTCTTTCCACTTTTTCATTCCACCAACCATCATTATTCACTTGTTTTAATAACGGAACGTTAAACTGAAAGATTTCAAATCGATCTCATAGTCCCTTCTAGATCTCTGGGTTCCATAATATGTTCTCCAAATTATAACTTTGCTACTCATTTTCTTTCCTCGGGGCCGCGGTGGCTCAGTGGTAGAGCGTTCACCTCTGGTGCTTGGGGTCCCGGGTTCGATCCCAGCCCCCGCCAAGTGAACTTTGTGGTGGACAAACACCGTGTGCGTGGGTTTTCTCGGGGTTCTCCCGTTTCCTCCCACTTCCTTCATTCCCCCATTTCATTCATTACTCATTATCACCGCCTCCTTTAGCCTAACCGGCATAACCGTGGGACGTAAAACTCAAAGATTTCATTTCATTTTTTTCATTTTTATTTTCTTTCCTATTTTTCTTTTTTCTTTTTCTTTTTTTTTTTAAGAAAAGGGAGATAATGCTATTTTTATGTTAGAATTAATTAATTTTCACGTACGACAAGCATTTCCTTATTTTTCAACTATTGAGTACCTTCATGGCTAGCGTTTAGCGTGCGTGGGAAACCTGGGTTCGATTCCCAGCGGGAGCTCATGTGGTTTACATTCCACATTAAGTTGTAGGTCCAAGTCACATATACTCTCGCTGCTGAAACGAACGCTAAACTTATAATCAACTCAAGTCATCTACTAGCTCTATTCAATGTTATTGTAATCTCTAAACAACGAATTCTGTTAATAATAATAAGCTTGTACTTGAACCAATAGTGGCGATATGGATGTTGACCATATGTAATATAGCAAATCATGCATATTAAATACTAGAAATATCAGGCGTAATATAGCAACCATGGAGACAAGGGCGCCAATTTCTCTGTATTTTTGGGGGGGGGAATTAAGATGCAGACGGTATATATATGAAGATTTTAAGACAAATTGCACTCAAATTATGCGAAATATTGTATAGTCATAAATACAATAGGGGAGCCTACATGACCTTTGGGGCGGTCCAGGCCCCCTCGCCCCCCAGGATCGCCGCCCTTGCATGGAGATGCTCCGCCTAGATTTTTTTTTTTTTTTTTTTTTTTTTTTGTGCCCTTGCTTCTATCGTAAATCGAAATGGGATCTCCCGACCTGAACATACAGAATATTGTTTCTGGAAATAACTATTTTAGCCAGTTCCCGTCATCATGGCCCTTACCGCCGCCACTGACTCTACTATATTGACCTTTATAATAGTTCTTAAATTTTTATACCCTCTCCACAACAAAACAAAAGTATTACACCTAAGTTTTTCCGGTAGTGCTTACCTTGTTTACCCAACGTCTGTCCAATAAACTGCCACACTGCACCACGAAATTCCTTATCCTTGTATCCTGGATGGTTGATGTCATACAAAATAGGATTCTGAGCAACAAGGTCGATTAGGATTTCCTCTTCTTCTCTAAGAAATGCACGTCGAAACCGAAGCGGCATGTTGTGCGAAATTATACAATTGAAATTCTTCGCCAAAGTTGTGATAAACAACAGAGTTTTCAAGTTGTTTTCCTGCACAGAGCTACCTCGATTACTCGTCTAACGGTAAGCAGAAGGGAGTGCAGTGTTCATGCTGCGGCAGTGAAAATTCCGCTCTCATGTGGGAGAGGGGAGTAATATTCCACTCGCCCACTCAAGAGGGGAACATGTTTTCTCTCAAGGTAACGTGAACGTGGAAGGAAAGTAGTTTCAGCCGATGGCAACAAGCGTTATTTCTCTCGTTCTGCGCAGCGCTGCATTAGATTCTCTGATAGTCACTGCATTCCCACTGCACGCTGCATTCATATTGATTTTTTCTCTCTTGCTCACAAATAGATAAGTTGCTTGGAAATGCAACCTAACTCAATGCAGTGCGACAACTCTAAGTACAATCCAGAAAATATGCCCTATGTGAATTAAAATAGCAGATTATACACTTTTTGGGGGAGGGAGGGACAGCTATCACTTCAAAAATCGGATGTATTAAAGAAATTTGTGACAGAAAATATCATACCATATTATTTGAATAAAGTGGCCCCGCGTAGGGTAGTCGCTCTTGCCTTCGGTGCAAGCGGTCCCGGGTTCGATTCCCGGTGGAGACACTCGGTCGAAAAAGTATAAAAGGCTTTTTCAGGTCAGAAATCCTGAATGAGGCTTTCCTAGGTTTTCCTCATTCACACCAGGCAAATGCCGGGGTGGTACCTAACTTATAGGTTCCAGCCACTTCCTTCCCTTTCCCCGGCTAGTGTGCTCGCTGATTGACGTCATTCCTCATACGTAAGGGGCTAAATGGCCATAAATACCAAAAGACCCGAAATCTAAATTCTAAAACCATTAATTGAATAAGGGTTTTACTTGCATCAATACGATATTTCTGGTTACAAGAGAAGAAGAATTAACCTTATCGGTAGCAAATGTAAACATTTAAAAAGCTTTCCTCAAAGATTCTAGGCCTATTTTCTTTACATGTGAGAGGAACTGTTATCATTATTGCACAGTAGTTTTTATATTTCTTTCTCTTTTCTTTTTTCTTTTTTAAAACTTATTTACGGCTTTTTGGCGCATAAGATTCAGCTCGAGGTGAAAAAAAAAGAAAGGACATGGAAAGAAACCGCCCAGAAGTTTATTTCTATGGTGACAGCCCGGTATTAACCTGATGTGATTGAGGAAGAAACCTTGAAAAATCTATTCAGGATTGCCGGCAGCGAAGTTTGAACACACACTCCCGAATGTGAAGCCAACTTTCTACCTCGCTGGTAAGACAATAAGGGACGAAAAAAGCTGGAATAGAAAGACAGTATCTGTAGCCTTCATTAAGTATTCCAGGGTATAACAAGTTAACACGTTGTAAATTATTATACAGAGCGTTTCAAAACAACACCGACAACGTTTGGAAGGTGATTCCTGACACCAAAAGACAAAAACTATACACCAACCTGGGTGCACAAATGCTTCTTTTCGGAGTTATAGGCTGCCGAAGACACGAAAAATTGAACTTTAAAGGTCTATAGTTCCAAAACCATGGGACACACCGCAGCTGAGTCAAGCCTTCACTTAGGAACTAGTATGTGTCCTATCCAAATATCCATATTTCAAAAAATCCTGCCGTACTTCTGCCACTTTTTTTTTTTTTTTTTTTTTTTTTTTTTTAAGAGGGAGTTTTCGATTACTTGAATTTATATTCCAATGGCCATACTCCCAGGTTAGTCTATACTTTTTGTCTTATCTTGGTATCAGGATCGAAATGATCGAAACTGACCGATATCAGAGAACGCTTCAGTAATAATAAACAGTGATTGACTAACGGATGTTTGTGGCCAATCCTTTCGATATTGAGATCTCGAAAAACCACAAGTGCTAGAAACATGCCGTTTTCGCTGGTCGACTCCAAATTTTGTGTAATTTGCCAGTTCTCATTGAAATTTCACAAAAAAAAAGTCTTTATTTTTCTATTCCACATTTTAGGCGTCGTTTTGACCCTATTAGTTTAATATTGCCACTAGGACGTTAAGGTTGATATCCTTGTGAAAAGCAACCAGTAGAAGAGCTACGTATAGCGGGTTGATGGGTATTGCAGGCGTTTTGTTTTAATCTGAATGAGAAAACCTTATTGCAAGCTGGGAAAATTTCGAAGGTTTGTGGACCCACAATGAGGCGTACTCGAATATGGGATTATAAGAAAAATATTTCAATTTGGTATCATCTATCACTTATCTTAGGGTGACCAGATTCTAACAAGCGAAAAGTACGACAGAAATATAATAGTATACTTAGGTATGATAGTTTACTGCGTTGGCAATACGCATATCCTTACTTCATTTAACGTTAACCTTAACTTAATCATTCATTTTTGAAAAAAAAAAAAAGTACTGAACAAAAGTATTGAAGGAATTCAACACAATTCCAAATGCTTTCATACTGACTAAGTGGTTTATTTTTTGAATGTCGAGTGAAACTTCATGTTGGGCTAAAGATAGGTATGCGCACGAGACAAGATTTGTGGCTGTCTCGACTCGAAAATGTGCTGTAAAAGTAATGTCTCAGCGACTCGAAAAATGTATATTTTTCTATTGGAAGAGCCGTGTCTCGACTCGAATTTTGTCAGGAAAACCCTGTCTCGAATCGTCTCGTGCGCATCCCTAGCTAAAGACTTTTTTTTTTTTTAATCGATTCTCGGAGCGTGGTATTATTTTAAGAAATGAGATAAAAATTTAGACTGGCACGAGGGAACTTCTACTTAGCATCACTGTCATCAGTTGAAAAAGAAACCTTTCCTTCCTTACCGATATCTCAACAAGCCCTTCTCAGTTAAAAAAAAAAAAAAATGTTGTAAAACAATGATTTGTTGATTGTTCTCCTTCCCTAGTCTTTTGAAGAGTGTTAAAAAACATAGCGGTTTATCATTCAGAAAAAGAGTGCCTGTGATTCAAAATGTTGAGTGAAACATTAAAATATTGCAAATAAGTTAACTCAGGACATTTCGCACGATATTTTAAAAAAGAAGGACTTTTGTCAATTTTCTAGGCGTCTTCGCAACACGCAGGACAACTCTTTGAAAAACAGTACTGAACTGCGAAAATCAGTACGTCTGGTCACCCTACTTATCTAAGTTTGCCACAAACTCACCCCCCAACATTCTATATATTAAAATACTACATTTATATGATTGTCTATAGCAATTCACTACCTTTGAGAGTCTTCCTGTCCTTTACTTGTGTCCGTAAAAGAATTTGCACAGATCTAGTGAGAAATGGGAAGGAGATTCACGCTCATATTGGAACTGTGCGCTGTATAAACAGCGCAGGTTCAGCTGCTATATATAGAACTGAAAGTGGCTATGTTTGTGATTTAATAACTCTTGAACCGACCGACCGACCTCGATTAAATTTTCAGAATAGATGAGGTTCGGGCTTGGGATGATTTTTATCATTTCACTTTGACGGTGCAACTTGGGGGAGGGAGAGATATATAAAAATGATCGAAAATGACTGATATTAGTGTTGAATCCATAGTTTTCGGGGTCGCTGAGATGAACAGTGATACTTCTGATTCCGTTTAAATCCAAATTCAGCCTCGCAACTTGGGGGAGGAGTATATATATATGTGGCGTATTTAGGGGGGCTTCCGGGCTTAAGCCCCCCGAAATCTTACTTACTATAGTAAAGTATATGAAATATCTTGCAAAATTTTCACATTTTCAGGCAAAGCCCCCCCCCGAAAGTTAGCAAAGCCCCTCCCGAAACAAAATTGTAAATACGCCACTGTATATATATATATATATATAATGATTGAAAATGACCGATCTCAGAGAGTGCTTTAGAAATAGTAAAAAGTGACTGACTAACGGAACACATTATTAACTTTCCTTATTTTAACCCAGCGAAGCGGTTAATTGACTTTAATAACAGCTAATAATTAAATATCTTAGGCTTACTCACCGATTGTTCCTTGTCATGTCTGTATTCGACAGGACTTCATTTCTCTTCCTTTTGGCAGCAGGTTCTTGTTTTGAGCGACGGGATGGCAGTTTCCTTAGATCTGGGAAAATGTGGGGGACAGCACCTTTTTTTAGTTTCCATTTATCCCTCGATAATTCAACTCTTTCTCCGTTCACAATAAATGTATCGGCTTTCACGAAAAAACTGTCAGAGAAATGAGAGTCACAAATCCGGCTATATCGTGACAACGGTGTGCCTTTTCTTGGAATAACTTTTGCCCATTTACGAAATTCGTTCTCGTCTTTTGGTGGGGTAAAATAATGTTTACCAGTAGCCCCACCGTATCCTGATCGGCAACCTTGCACAAAACACGATGGCATTGTTCACTACAATATAGTAAGTTCTGCTTCATAAAACAAGGGAATTTTCCACTACTGGACTGTTAAACAGATAATCACCGCTACATTTTATGATTACTACTAACAAACAAAATTATTTAGTCATTTCGAAATATTCCACCAGTGCTGGTTACGGCCTAACGGAAAACTGATCCATTCCAACAGTAGCGCCACAGTTTTGCAAGACTACCGTTTATACAATGGTAAAAAGGGGTAGGAGTGAAAATGAAAATACTTTATTGCATTTGCTCTGTGACACTTCGTTATGGGGTTGTCAGTAATATTTAGGTTATTAAAAAGCACTAGATTTATTAATTTCTCCTTTAAAATGTAAAATTACTTTTTGTGTTGAGATTTCATTCTCTGTTTGAGTAGAAATATTGTGACTCGCAATCCTGATTGTTGCTTCCTTCAAATAGTGCACGGAATTGCCACAAGAGCGCAGCACTTTACTGTTCTTGAATATTCAGAAAGCTGGATATATTGGTTTGGTATATTTGGAATCTTCAACATAATTATGAATGTCCACAAGGTGGGGATGGGGGGCCCAAAGTTGTTCTTTTACATTTCCTTAAAAATACCTGTTACATCATCCTAGGTGGTCACCATACAGGGATGTCCGCAGGAATTTATTTGGGAAGGGTCCAAATTCGATATGAAAATAAATATTTAAAAAAAATCTCTAATATCAGACTAAATTTACAGAAAAGTTAGGATTTCAGGCATAGACGCCCGAAGGAATGGGCAGCGGGCCTTATTTGTCAAAAGACCATTCAACATATGCAAACAAAGGACTATAAACTTTGCCCCGTTCTGCTACAAGTCCTGCAGACGCTGCTGTGCATTTGGGTCAAAGTGATATTTTATCATTTCACTTTGCAATTTGTATCATCCTAGAAGATGAAGAGGGTTTGATTTCTTGCCAAGAATAATGGCTGAACCGTTTCAAATGAGTTTTTCATCGTATTGCTTTTATTTTAGCGTCTCTTGTCAGTGCCTAGGGCAGCGTTTCCTAACCGGTGTGCCGTGAATGGGCCGATGGTGTGCCGCGGGGAAATCGAAACAAAATTATTAATTCTATAGCAATCAGATTGCAAGACATAAGGGAAAATGTAAATTTATATTTCATATTATTATGAACTTCTACTCTGAATCTATAATTTTAAGTTTCATACCGTATACAATTTTAATGTTGAAAAAAGTATTTGTTATCATTGTTATGACCATTGTTGCTCCTTTATTGTTTCAGACTATTTCGTAACCTGAAATTTTAAAATATCATTCAATACTTTCGACAAAGCAAACATATATACAAATTACCTACATTTGTGTTTTAAAAGTAAAAGAGATTTGTTTGTTCGTTTGTTATTTAGTGATCTATCTTCTTAGTGAAAGGTTGACTACAGTTTTCGAAAAAGAAAGCGTAGTTTTGCAAACCTGAGTCGAATATATCATTGAATTGTTTTCTATTTTTAAATTAGAATGAAAAGTAAGCATAATGATTAACCACGGGAGAAAACCAGTGATCGAGCTTTCTTCTCTGTGAGAAAGATCATTAATCATAGAAAAAAATACCACGGTATTTTATATTCACAAATAATAATATCTATGAGTGTGCCGCGAGAATTCAAGTTACACCCGTAGTGTGCCCCAAGTTGAAAAAGGTTGGGAAACGCTGGCCTAGGGTATATGAGATACAGTTTGAAGTGAAATCAGCACTATTGCATTCCGATTAAATCTCAATAATCTCTTACCAGGAAAGGAATCTGAGTCCCCATCCACCAAATGCGTGCGCCCTAACCAGTAACGTAACTAAGGGGGCTAAACGTGGCTTGTACCCCGGGCGACGGTTTGAGGGGGGTGCAAAACTGGGCAAATATTTATTTTCACTATAAGGCAAGGAAATGAATTTTAGCAAATTAAAGATCATAAAAAATTATCTCAGAAACTTAACAGGACAATAACGACTCACCAACCTTAGGATCATATCCATAGAGCATAAGTTACCATCAAAGACTATCTTTTGACGACAATGTAAAAACCTTTGCAGCCAAAAGAGCCCACAAAGTTAAATTTTAGTTCGAGTTTTTTTTTTTTTTTGTGGGGGGGGGGTCATTAAACCTACATCGATTTAAGAGATTTACAAAATGTCCGAGTATAGTACTCTAGACAACAGCTTGACTGTTTGTCATTCATAATTAAACGTTCTATTCTAAAGAAACAGACTGTTGATTCATTCTACACATATGCACATCCCGATATAATTCCAAAAACATTGTGATTTGCAGTTATTATGATAGGACAATAAGGATATGTCAAGCATGCAATCGATTACTAGTTAGTTTGGTGTTTTATCTTGTACTAAAACTTAAATTATGGACTGCAATTTTGAAATCAAGCTTTACCACTTGAAGAAAAAGTGAATTAGGAGAATTATTGTGTGATCCCAATATCAAGTGTAGTCAGAGAGCATTTTTAGTTTGGTTGGTCGCGTGCGGGAGGGCTAAGGCGATTTTTTGCCCCGAGCTACCCTTAGACTAGCGGAGAAGGCTGAATTCTTCAATTTACAATAAGCTCTCTCTCCTAACCGGCAACAAGGGACTTAGTGGTTTCCTAATGCACGATTTTACCGAATAATTGAACATGAACTATATATTTTGAGAACTTACCTGTTTATGTTTCGTGACTCCACCGGTAGAACTTGTATCGACACTTCATCGGCACTTGATACACCGAACCGAATTCCATATCTTTCTTTGAAGCGATAAAGCCACCCAACAGAGAATCCACATTCACTTCCCACGTTCATTTTCCCATGTAATTCCTTCGCTTTTTCCTGTAACATCCGTCCAGAAATACGCGTTCCCTCCGATCTTTTCAAGACGAACCACTCGTACAATGCACGATCCAGTTCTTCACACCGAGATTTATGTATAGTTTTCCTACTTTCAGCAGTTTTTGCAGATCCTGTCTGCATAATGAAGTCTCGGAGTTGACTTTTTTGCTTCTTTATGTCGTATAAAGTTGAGCTTCCAATTTTATACTCCTCCAACAATTTCGATCTGCTGACCCCTCTCTCCATTTTCTCTAGTAATTCAAGTTTTAATTTTAGAGAGAGAACGTTTTTCTTACGTTTTGCGGGAGTAGCCATAATGGTGTGAACACAGATTGTAAAATGCTTTCTCAGTATTCCGGCATACGCTCAACTATTTGGTATTTGCGTTTACGAAATGAAGATTGTTAGCGCGAGTTCCGGCCACGTAGCGTGCAAAATAACTCACGTGATCCCTCTCAGCCAATGAGCCGCTTCGACTAAGTTATTGTGTGGAACATTCGTTCTGGACTTGCCTGCCCGAGGCGGATCGATAAAGAATACAAGTGCCGTTGTTTCGGTATTACGATTGCCGGTTAATTGGGTGCTAGTCATGAGAGATCTTACTAATACATTTCTTCTTATTATTCTTTTTAAAATACTTTTTATCGTACACTGTAATTATCACCTTTTATTCCGCCTATTGAGCTTTCGTTTGAATAAAACTATTGCGTGACTTGCAATCCTGTTTCAGTTTGCTTCCTTCAAATAGTCCACGACATTGCTACAAGAGCGCAGCACGTTACTGCTTTAGAAGCAACTGCAACGCTGACGTTCCGAAAAACAAGCCAACAATCTAATGATGGGCATAACGACAATTTAGTCATATTCATCGATCTTTTGACAATTCTAACCAAGTGCAAAATCGGACACGGAGTCGACAAAAATCAATATCACTTCATTTCTTCCCTTTGAGATCGAGAATTTGGCTGTGTATAGCCTCAGAATGTGTAACATTTTCTATCTTTTCTTCTAGAAAACGTGTAAAATTGCTTCCATTTTTTTCTGAGCTAAAGCAAAATAGAACAAATAGTCCCCACCTAAACTACTTCTTTCCAAAAGCGTCCGAAAAGTATGAGAAGAATCAAAAGTCAACAAGGCAGCATCTTGCTCTTTTGTCGGCGAAACAAAATGATCGAAGACTTCCTTCCAGTAGAATGCTGGCTTCCAGTAGAATTCCATTGATGGCGACGGGTGAGTTATTATTGTTGTTATTATTACCATTATTGCAGAAAACCGATTATTTCTATCCAGGGGCGTCATTTGGGGGGAGGCAGGGAGGGGCAATTGCCCCCCTGAGTTTGAGATTTCTATAGATTTTATCAATAAAGTAGTAGTAAATCAGTGAAATACGGGAAATTTTACTTATATCAAGGGGTTTCCCCCCCAAGCAAAATCTGAAATGACGCTCCTGTTTCTATCTTTTGTCGTTTTTGGTCTATGTAGATCAATACTGAAACCAGAAGTATTAGTACACTCAAGAAATTCCGGTAGTCAGATCGCCGCCAAAATCTATACAGCAAATTTAGAATTTCACACGATTCTGTCCTTAAAATTTCAAGTCAAAGGATTCAAAATTGCGGCCTGTAGCGAGGTACAGACAGAGAGAAAAACGCAGATATGCAGATCGACTTGTCCCAGGAGCCTCACTAACGTTTGGCATAATTATTATTATTGGTTCCTTTTTTTCTCTCTCTCATTCGTTATCAATTCTTTTTATTTATTTCGATATAAAATATCCATATGAATCCTAATTTACCGTGTGTGTGGGTTTCTTCTAGATTCCACGAAGCGAGATTTATGTTGTAACAGTGGCGTATTTACGATTTTGTTTCGGAGGGCTTTGCTAACTTTTTTGGGGTGCTTTGCCTGAAAATGTAAAAATTCTGCAAGATATTTCATATACAGTACTTTACTATAGTAAATAAGATTTCGGGGCGGCTTAAGCCCGGAAGTTCCCCCCTTCCCTAAATACGCCACTGTGTTGTAAGTACCATGTTCAGTGCTGGCGAGACTTAGTTTTTCTAACTCTTTGGACCCACCCGCATATCAGGGAATCTCTGATGGGTCTATGTCTGGGAATTACATTCTGCACGAAATCCCTTGCGCACCCATTGTACGATACATTGCTTAAGGCTCAGTCATACAAGCGAGAAAACTTACAACCGAGGAACAGGGGTAAAAAGGGCGTGATTTTTGAGATGTTATTTGCGTGGCTTTTATCACTGACGTAGCAGATACGTCACGAGATTGACAGATTCTCTCAGCCAAAATCCCTTGCACCGCCGCAATGGTCAGAATCCGAGTCAGGAAATAGTCCGTACATTCTACACGTTGAAGCCAACGGCTCAGCTGACGAGAAAGTCTTGGACTTGGACTTGGGGGTGAAACAAACTATTCTGTGTGGGGCGAGTGCTGCGGAAATTGTGGTGTGGACGAGAATCCGTGAAATCCCGGCGAAGACCTCTTTTGTCCTGTGTGCTCGCATATATCTGCTTCGAAATGCAACGGGCAGGGGGAGCAGCGTTGCCAGACTCACAGCTCAGAATTATTCCAAAACCTGATCGAAATTACGCTAGATCCGGTCAAATTATGCTAGATCCTCATAATTACTAATTCAGGAGTTTTTTAAAAAAAGAAAAAAAGTTGAGATACGATAACGTAACTTAAAATACGCAGAGAGCAAGAATGCGTGGATAGAACTCAATACTTCACGCACCAAAGCTTGAACTCAACTAAACTAGTGCAGTCGTTGCCAGACTCAATGGCGTATATATCGTATAAATGAATGCAAAGTGTTTGTTTACATATTTTCAAAGAAAATTACCTCGCAGCATAAGTGGAGTTGAGAATTGTCTGCGGGGGGCAGATTTTTGGTCGGTCTCGGACCTTTCATTTCAGGAATAAAGATGGTCATGAAGTCAGAAATAAAGATTGTGAAGTTGTCAAAAAGTTCGGGGGAGAATGGCCCCCGTAGCTGCGTCCATGCCTCGCAGTTAGAGGATTAGAGAACCAAAAAAAAAAAAGCCCAAAGCCGTTTCTAACTTACTTCGGAAAATGAGACTCCTGTATGGTTTACCGACTGTATGAATCAATGGGAGAGGATATATTTCTGCCGTTCTTTTTCTTCCCACGACCTACTTCTTTCTCATCTCCAGGTTTTGCGGCTTTTTAATAAACTTGCTGAAATTATGCTAGATTTTGGCAGGATGCTAAAAGCAAGATGCTAGATGCTAAAGACATGCAAATTATGCTAGATCTAGCATCATTATGCTAGATCTGGCAACGCTGAGGGGGGAGGTAGAAGTTGGCACTTGCTTGCAGGGGGTAATGCTGAAAACCTGTTTGCCTCGAACATAGAAGCATCAAGTGCCCATCAGCCTACAAATCCATCCATATGACACGATTGCCGTGGCGCATAGAAGAGCCAGTTCGAATTGTTCAAAGTATGCGAAGAGAAAAGAAGGGTGAGGGCAGCCCCCTTCAAGGTAATACCGAAGACTTTCTGACGACCCATATTCAACATTCTCCGTAGCAGAATGGTAGATAATTTAATAATAACTAGGGCAAGTACATATATATATATATATATATATATATATATATATATAAAATATTGGAATAGATTTATAGAATATATTATTAGAATATATATACACAATATTACCTTCGCATGTTCTCTTGTCTCCATTGTTGCAGAATGAACCCCTTCTTTCTTATTTTGGCCTTGCTTCTGCGCTCATGTAGATACATCCCTACTTTCTTCCTTGGCTTCATGTTAGGGACTTCAGTAAACTCTTGAAATGCACACGTCAAAAAATATTACACGTGTCTCACAATACACACAATAATGCTGCTTTTCCTTGCCAGCAGACGTCGCATGCGGATCTTCCCTCGCGAACTACTTTATTGTATCCTTCCGAATTCTACTGTGGGTGGGGCTTAGGCCCTGTCGAACTTTAAGCACAAGATGTCGCTACAGTGCAGAGAAACTTTACGCTGTTACAAGGGTTTCGTTTTCCACGTACAGTATCGATATATCAAAACTGACTTTACAAGTTATAGTGCGAATGTCAAGTGCAAAAATCAATGCACAATTCCTTCAAAACGGATTTTTATTAGCATGTAGGGTTCTGGAGATAATTGCATGTGAAAATGACGTTTATTTCCCATTTTTATACCAAATTGACTCATTAAAGATGAAAATTTTTAAATTTTTGTTCTGAAGGATTTGTGCCGACATGTTTTGTGAAGAATAAAAAAAAAAAACTCCATAGTTCTATCTTTAGTCGTAACTGAGAAAAATGTTCAAAACGGAAGGTCTGTTCTGCGCGTTTTAGTGGAGGTATGGAGTCTTCTTAAAATGCATTTTTGGATGGTGTATGTGTGACTTCTTTTACGCCAATATGGATCGCCACTTCACGGTTTCTTGTGTTTGAAATAACACTATTGCAATGTACTTTTACTATGTTTTTGGACGACCCTAAATCTCAAACTTGCACTTTTCCCTACAGGTCCATATGAACATTGTCGGTATAGTTCATTACTGCTACATATATATAGGGCGTTATATATTCAAAATTTCATTTTCGTTATTAAAATTAAAATTACGTATTTAAAATATTAAAATGACATACAACATTTATTACTATTGTGAAACTGAATGAGAAATCAATAAAACGAAACCTTTCAACATTCAAAGACAAGAGGAAAATATTTCTACATACAGATGGTGATCAGAAAAATGGAAACACCTGTAGTTGGCAACACGTCAGATGTATGGGTTGGCAGTGGTGTCGTGGCGCCCGCAGCGCCGGACCGCTGGTGGTGGTGTTAGGTCGGTCTCCATACTACGTCAGGCGCAGTGGAACAGCAGTGTCCAGTGGCTGCAGCAGACGGAGGTAGGGTAAAATGGGAGACCTCTGATTTTCAAAGAGGGCAAATTCTTGGTGCGCGGTTATGTGGAGTGAGTGTGGCGGCAGTGGCTACTGTGTTAGGTGTGTCACGTGGGACAGTGTCGAAGGTGATGACGGCCTACACAACACACGGGGAAACCACATCGGGGAAGCGGAACAGTGGGCGGAAGAAAATCATGAGTGACAGGTCACGCCGGGTATTAAAGCGCATTGTCACGCAGAACCGTCGTGCCACTGCGGAGCAAGTGACGGAGGAACTCAATCAGCACCTCCCCCACCCTATGTCGACAATCACAGTCCGCCACGAATTACATGACATGAACTTACGGGGTCGTGTTTCACGGGCCAAACCACTCATCAGGGACCATAACGCTTTCGCACGCCGCAAATGGTGCCGCGACCATGCAACTTGGACCGTTGAGGACTGGAAACGTGTAATATGGTCGGATGAGTCATCCTTCACCCTATTCCCAACCACGGGCCAAGTTTATGTGTGGAGAACGCCCAAAGAAGCTTATAATCTGCAGTGTCTCCGCCCAACTGTGAAACATGGCGGCGGCTCGGTGATGCTGTGGACCACCATATCATGGTTTTCACTGGGTCCTGTGCAGTAAGTACGCCAGAAATTTTTACTTAGGGGGGTGTTCAAAATAAAAGGGGGGGTGCTCTCAGAATAGTGATATAATTTTTAAACAAACTCAAATAAGAAAACAGTATATTTTGTTACGCAACTATTGCATTATTATTATTATTATTATTATTATTATTATTATTATTATTATTATTATTATTATTACTCTACTACTACTACTACTACTACTAATAATAATAATAATAATAATAATAATAATAATAATAATAATAATAATAATAATAATAATAATATCAACTCTTTGCAGTGGTAGGTTCAATAAAGTAAGTTCACACATTTGAGCATTTATTATTATTATTAAACTAAGTAATACAGTGAAAGCTCTCAAAACGGACATCGATGGAACCGATTATTTGTCCGTAAATGAGAGGTGTCCCTAAAAGGAAGAGTTCTCTCACATAACAGCACATCACACATATTTATGGCATGGAAAAATAAGAATGTTTGTCCTCTTACGAAGATGTCCACTATTGAGAGATGTTCGTTAAGAAAGGTTTCACTGTATTAGGAATTAACCTCCACTATTTTACCTAGTAATTACATGTGAATTGATTACATACGAATTATTGTAGTCTAATTATTTCGCAAAATTCTGCTATTTTTTCAATTTATTAACCCCAGCAAGTTTTAGTGGGTGATTTTTTTTTTTTTTTTTTCAAAATATTAATTGGGAAAAAAATCCCTCGTCCCACGCTGAAATCACATTCGTTTAGTAATTAATACTTACATAGTTCCAATTTCATTTCATTTAATATTCTAACCCTGTTGTTATCTGAATATCTTTCATAAGAAAATTATTCATTGATTTAGTTGTTTTCCAGAAATCCAGTTTTTCAATTTACAAATATGTTTTATCTTTCTGTTTTGTCTTCTTTAATATACCTTAATTTTAATAATCCCAGGGTTCATGATAGTCTGATCTGTTGCAAATAGTGGAAAAGTGACCAAAAAATGGTCAAAAGCACACAAAAAAGTGACCAAAATCTCATCATGCCCCTTTTTTTCTTTGTCAATTTCTCCATCACCTCTCTCTTTGTTTGTTCTTTTGTTTCTTCTTTACTTCTTTTTGAGCTTCCTTCTTTCTTAGGTTTTCAAAGTATGCTTTGTAGTTACGGTAAGCAGACTTAGCAGATGTAAACAGTTTCTGAGTAAATGGAACCAGTTCTGGTTATTTCCGAATTTCTTCATCCCAGACATTATATTTAACTTCGCATTAAGAGTACTCATAAACGTGAAATATTCAAATTCATCACCTACTCTTAAGAAGAACATACAAGAAGAATAACACAAGACGAACTTGATGAACCTCACACAACGTTGAACGGAGCATTAACTATTACGAGATAAAACTAAAAGACTATTATGATAGAAGAAAGAATAGACACAGAAGCGTTCTCAAAACCACCTTGAGAGCTTAAGCATCCACCAACCGTCCACTGTGCTTTAGAATGAATAAAAGCTGAAGTGAGAATAAAGCTGACTGTTTCACATGTAGGAGCAAGTTCTGAAGCTTTCAGAAGAGTAATGAGTAACAAATTTCTGTCTTTTTCTATTTGTTTTTATACTTTTCTTAGAAAACTGTCAATGCAAAACATAAATCACACGAAAAATCATTTTACCTCTCAAAACAGTAACTTTTAGTGACCAACTTGAAAAAAAAAAAAAGTAAATTTTAGTTAAAAAAGTGACTCGCTATGAGCCCTGTTCCGCTCAATGAATTTACGTGAATAAAAATATACTTTACAAAAAATTAAACTAGCGCCAAATGCGTTCCTGCATAACACTAGACTCAGTCTAAAAAATATATAATTCTTACTTCGATCGATCTCTTCATTTCTAAAAACGTCTTGACACATCCTTGTAACGTCCGTCGCTTGATACACCACTTGAAGAGCAGGCTTGAAACCAGCCACAGAGCTTTGGGGTCCATGAATATAAATATCTAAATTGTGCATTTTGTATTGAGCTCGGGAGTGGACATGAAAAATTTAGGGAGGGCCAGGTCCTCCTTAGCCCCCTTCTGGTTACGAGCCTGTTCCAGAGTAGCACTTACCAACTGAATCTGGTGCAGGCTTATTGAGGAGGAGGTAGGTGAATGACCGCTCAAAACGTTGCCAATTTCAGTCATCTGCATCTGTCCATCAATCTCTTTTCTCGTAAACGACCGAGGAGGGTAGGTATCAGCGGTCTGTTTTGCCAACTGTGTCAATCGAAACACCGCCCCGAAACAATGAGGTCGTGTGGTTCTTGAATCCGTACATGAGAACGAGGTCGCTTCGTATTTTGAAGTGGAATAAATAAATAAGAATATTGCCTTCTTTCCTAAACGCTAAACCTTTTTTTAACTTGATGTAATAAATAACCTATATGATACTGATTGATACAATTGGATTTGGGGGAGTATTCCTTTTCCATCCAGGGGTGTGTGTAAAGAAATTTGGAGGGGTGTTAGGGGGGTGTTGGGGGGGTGTAGATTACTGTGGTCACACTTAGCGGACGAATCACTGGCAACGATTATGTCGCAATTTTAGGAGACCACTTGCATCCTATGGTCCGGATGTTGTTCCCGGACAATGACGCCATCTTCCAGGATGATAATGCACCCATTCATACAGTTGGCGTTGTTGCAGCGTAATTTGAGGAACATCGGGATGAAGTTTAACACCTCCCCTGGCTCGACCAATCCCCAGATCTCAACATAATTGAACATCTGTGGTTCGTCTTGGAAACACGACTCCGGCGACGATTTCCACCTCCATCCTCTCTCACAGAACTGGCCGATGCCCTGAACGAGGAATGGTGTGAAATTCCACTTGCTACCATTCACGACCTCTATGCCTCCATCCCACGTCGCATCAAGGCTGTTCTGAAGGCGAAAAGTGGTCCGACACCATATTAATCTGGTAAGTTGCAATTTCGTTCAGGTGTTTTCATTTTTCTGATCACCATCTGTATCTCATTGGGCAGAAAACAAAGATGGCGCAGGTATCTTTCATCGTTAAAACTGTCAAATTCAAGCTTTTTCCGTACTTTGTAGAAGGTAAGGTTACAACACAGAACCGCTTGCGTACGTCACTGCTTCGAATTATACTACCTCGTTCTTCAATTGATTTCAGCCATTTGCTTGTAAATGCTTTCAAACTCATCATAGTCTATTTGAAATACGTGTTTATATTTATTGTGTGCCTTCAAACAAAACAAATCAGATTTTAGTAAAGGTATGATCTTCTCAACTCAGAAATAACTTAGAATAGGAACATGATATTTTAGAAATGTAAATTATATTAGAAAATATTTATTCAATAGCAATAGTGTACAGTAACACATCTGAAAATACTTATCACATGGTATGTATTTTTGATTGTTAGTACTTACTTTTAAGATTCTCTTCGTTGCTTCCAGTATTTATGAAGCTTATAAACAGTGGTGCTATTCAGCTGGTTTGCACCGATTCGTTAGAACCGGTTGTTAAAATATTTCGAGTTCGGAGAACCGTTTGTTATACCCAGACACAACAGTAAATTTTACCCAGTTGTACCCAGAAACAGTAAATTTTAGTTTAGCTACCTTTGTTTTAGAAATTGTTGCAGCTACAGGGTTACACATGATCTCTCAGAAGAAGGTGTAAGTGTTTATTTCTGAATCTCAAATGATCAAATGTCATGTATCAAGAAAGAGAACTGGGATCACATGAATGTAGTATATCTGAAACGTATACATACTACGTATTATCAACATTTATCGATCCATTGCTGGAGTAAGATCTTCCTAATACTTTTTCACGACCATCTATCTTGGATAATTCGTTTCCAAGATACTCGCAGTGCTACCTAATTTCGTCACACCACCTTGTATTAGGATGCTGTGTAGGTCCCTACTTGTCACATGTAGTATGAAGTGAAAATTTTGCCTTTGTCTACCTTGTATGGTTTTGTACCCCACCCCCCTCTCTCTCTCTAGAGGCGTTCATTCTCTTTTACTATTCACAACACAAACAAACACACAGCATTAAGTCCCAATTTGATATGTTCCAAGATTGCTCTGAAAATGCAGGGGTCAAGCTGATTTTCTGGTTCGTTCACAGGGGTTGTTTTGGTGCACAAGCAACTCCTTTGTGGCATTTACAGAAAATCTTCCATCCGATCTGCAGAAACGAAGGAAACAAATGGGATGAGGGTGGCACCCCGCGACGTTATACCGCACCCATTGGAAAAGGACTTGATAGCGGGAAGGGAAAATCCCTGCCTGTCAACAGCACACCTGCTCGCGAAGACTAAATTGGAGCAGGCAACCTTCAACCACTGTGTAAGGCCACATTGCCACGTTAGGAGAACTTCTGGCTGTCAAAAAAAAAAAAAAAAATCTTGAAACCCTACCATATTTCACCGTGTATACACAGTCTTGAAAGAGTCATAAAACATTTTTTCCATCTTGCAAGGAGTTGAACGATACGCAACTTTCTGGGACGTCTTGCTTGCTACCTGCTATCGCCCTCCCGCTGACATAAAAGAAAAACCAGTTTCGCCGCTTCCGAAATAACGCATTCTTTTGGACAAGGAGGGGAAGTGCACCGAAATACACGTTTTTAATGAGGAGGTTCACTGTTTGTCCACTAGAGTGCAGTGCTGCATGTGTGGAGAAACCTTTCTTGCCTTCAAGAAGTTGTAACATGTAAAGAGTAAATAGAAAGATCGAGTTGAAAGTTTTTTTTTTTTTTTTTTTTTTTTATAACAGCTACAAGATTCATTTAACGTGGCAATGTGCCTTTAAATGACAAAAACCTCGTTTAAATAACAAACAGTGAACCTCGTCATTAAAAACGTGTATTTTGGCGCACTCCCCCTCCCTGTCCAAAAGAACCCGTTGTTTCGGAAGCGGCGAAACTGGTTTTTTCTTTATGTCAGCGGGAGGGCGATAGCAGGTAGCAAGCAAGACGTCCCAGAAAGTTAAGGCCAATCTACACCATAAAAGATCTTGTACAAGATCTTGTAGCTGTCATAAAAAAATCTTGAAACCCAATCTTTCTATTTACTGTCTACACATATCAACTTCTTGAAAGCAAGAAAGACATTTCCACCCATGCAGCACTGCGCTCTAGTGGACAAATAGTGAATCTTCTCATTACAGGGTTCTGCCTGGATGACAAATGGGTTTACCTGAATCACCTAAATGAAGTCTATCTATATATTGTATTTTTCTTCACATTTATGTGGTTTTCAGATATTCACTATTTTTAATTAAGAGTTCAAATACAGAATTACACACCTCCAATTTTAAAAAATCCTTACATTTGACCTTTTTCTAAACAAAGAATCGCAAAATTTGAAATATTAAAGAAATTGGCCTTCATTCCCTCTTCAACATCGAAATTTTTGACAACGCTGCAGCATGTGTTCAGTTATTTATAACAAGGAGTTGATATGCCGAGTTTCACGTCCCTTACTTAAGGGATTTCTAAAATACTCTCGGTAAAACATTTGAACACCCATTACCGCTTCCCCATTTGAGTTCGTATTTTAATTTAAAATCCTTTCTGATTCCTTGCTATCATATTAAAATGATTTTTCTTCCAAATATCACATTTTTTAGTATATTAGTATGACCTGGGCCAGTGGTGTAACTACAATGGAGCGAGTGGAACAGTTGCTCCAGGGCGCACAGTAAAAGGGTGCATGTGCGAACGGACTTTATGCAAAGAACGTTTGAAATCATTTCAAAAGGTACGCTATGACTATTAGCAATTAATTGGCAACAGCCGTGCCGGAGGCGGATCCAGGATTTTTTGAGGGGGCGGGCAGGTTTGAAAAATAAACTTGAAACATTTTTCGATATTTGGTTCGCTAACTAAAAGTGTGGACTGCAGTGCTTCATAATTCGTATTTATCTCCACCCTTCTAGAGGCGGCACTGAGGAGTGGCGAACGCACCCAGAATCTTCCTTTTGAAAGAAGTTTTATATATATTTTTTTCCTACAGCCTTTAAACAAGCGCTCCGTTAGGGACTAATTTATATATTTTACTCCTCATGGAATATGGATTTCTCTCAGGATTAGAAACCTGCTTGTGTTTGATTATTTTTGAAAGTATATTTTAACATCAAAAGATGATATTATATTACGAACGTTTCTATTCTATCCATTAATTAAATCACATCTAAAAGTGAGACAAGTGTAATATCAGAGAAGGGGAATGGGATAACGAGTCAGTTGTTACGCCATGCCAGCTCTGTTGGCCCGTGTTTCACGATGCGAGCAGGTGTTTTCACGATTCATCTTACAAATATCTCCCAAACCGTTACTCCCTGTTAAAAATCTTAGTGAACCTTCTTTGTAGAAATAGTCTTAGAAATAAAATGAAAAACGAACAAACAAGCCAGACTGTACGATAACGAAGATATGAGTGATACCGTAAACGCTTCCAGAGGGAGGGGGTCTCGATTTTTACAAATATCCCCTAACCAGTTACTTCCAGCTATAAATTGTACTGAATCGTATTTGTACTACGTAATCTTAGGGGAAAAAAAGAGTGAACGCGCTAGGGTATATAGTAACGAAGATATGAGTGATGCCATAAACACTTCACAGGGGGGGTTAGGGGAATAGCGGGATAAGCATCGGGGAGAATTTAGGAGAATTTTGAGAAATTATACCTTTACATGTGTGCTAACGATTGGTAGATAATTCATCTTGCTACATGGAAGACCCGGGTTCGATTCCCGGCGGGAGCTCATGTGGTTCGGATTCCACGTTAATCAGTAGGTCCACGTCTCATATAGCCTCGCTGCTGAAAGGGACGCTAAACTAAAAATCAACTCATCTTGCTACAAATTTGTTCTGACATTTTCCCTTCATTGACCGGGCTAGTGGGCAATATATATACAGTATATATAACCGGGTCACGGATAATTCGCAACAGAAAATGAAAAGGGGTCAATTCCCACCAGGAAAGCAAAAGGAGATAGGTTATTCGTTATACGTACAATATACCTAATAAGAAAAACACTTGTAGATGAAATATAAGCTTTAGAAATATGAACTACTACTATTACAACTATTATATTATTACTATTATTATTGACCACATAGGATCAGAGGCCAATTCACCAAAATCTGTTGACTCCATTCTTAGAAGCCCATTATTATTATTATTATTATTATTAGTAGTAGTAGTAGTAGTAGTAGTAGTAGTAGTAGTAGTTTTGAAATACTAACAGCTGAACTTCCTATTTGCTACTTATATCCCATTTTGATGAATGTTGAACAATGACTTATGAGTAGAGACCGGATGTTTAGGCATTAAAAACCTAGAAAATAGGCAGGCAAATAGGCACTTAAAATTTAAAAAATAGGCAGTAAAATAGGCACTAAAGTGTAACTCGAAATAACAAAGATAAATACTCAATACAATTAAAAAAATAAATTCAAGTCATAGATATTGTTCAAAGAATATAGAAACATACCTGTTTGTTAATATTTTTAATATATATATATAAACGAAGGTTGACATGTATTCCATGTATATTTTGTAAATACATTCTATACAGCGCTTTATCACTACATATAACAGTCCAAATTCTATACATTTTAATCAATACACATAGCAGTCGAAAGTTTTACAGCACTTTATTAGTACACATAGCAGTCCAAAGTTTTATTGCATCTTATTACTACAGACAGCACTTATTTCTCGAAGAGGCAGAATCCTTTCTTGAGGTACTAAATTATATATTTTTACCAATAAAGCATTATTTCGAAGAAAATGCATAGAATAGGCAATATTAGGCACTAAAGCAATCATTTAGGCAGGAAGGGGCCAAATAGGCAAAATAGGCAAAATAAAATTGTCTTAAATTGAAACTATAACAACCTATAAAAACTTTAAAACGTTATTTTTGACCATATCTTTAATATTAAAGAATAGGCATTTTGCCTAACATCCGGTCTCTACTTATGAGAAATGATAACTTCGATTAAAATTTATTGTGATTACAGAATTTAGCTTGAAGTACCGTGATGAATTCAATATGCTATTTCGATGACAGCAGAAATTATATTCTTTTGACACACATATTCATATGGCCACGTCTCTCGCAAGAGGAAACCAAAAGTGTCATAAAATTCCTGACGTAAGTTGTTAATTTATCACATCATTAACTTCACGAGTGATCAAAATGATGTGTTTGTGCATATAGCTTTCATTTTATTTATAGACCCTATTAATTGCTGTATATTTATATTTTATTGTTTGTGAAGTCAGTGTCAAGATTTTGTATCCTTGGCCTTTTTCTTTTGGCGCGAACAATTTTTTTCACTCATTCATGTCTGCATACTTTCTTTCATCTGTAGCGAAATGGATCCTCAGAAATGTGCATCGGAATATATAAAAGAGCAACCTTTGTGTAGATTTAGGCCATCTGTCCCGAAGGAAAAGAAAGGATGTTTCCATGCTTCTTTCCTACCGCGTAGGGTCTTTGTTTCTTCAATTCCCAGTTTCAGTACAGTGCAGTTTATTGTACGTGTAACATGGAGCACGTTGCTAGTACACTTGGAGTGGAAGAGCAATTTGTTTTGCCCTGTACAAAAGCTCCAATTTAAGCAATACTTTACATGCAGTAACATAACTAGGTGGTTGCGTGTTAAAAGGACATTAGAAGAACTTAAAACACTAAAACGGCGTAATCGAATTTTCCGAAGAAATAAAATTAATTTCGATGATTTTTTCCAAACCAAACTTTGACTTTCCGCTGAATAAAGTCGAAGTCACTACTCCAAAAATGAAATGAAATGAAATCTCTAAGTTTTACATCTCACGGTTATGCTGGCTAGGCTAAAAGAGGCAGTGATGAAGAGAAATGAATGAAATGGTGAAATGAAGAAAGTGTGAGGAAACGAGAGAATCCCGAGAAAAAACATGCACACGATATTTGTCCTCCAGAAAGCTCACGTGGCGCGAGTTGGGATCGAACCAAGAACCCCATGCACCAGAGGTAAATGTTCTACCACTGAGCCATCGCGGCCTCTATTAATAAAATTGCAAACCTTTATTCATGTTATAAGTCTAGCATACAATACATATATACATTGTATTATTTATACCTTTTATAAACTATGAGATGTAAATAATGCCACGGACCTTCTAACGTCGTAAATATATTTCACGTGAATTACTTTTCTATATTGAAAGTATTTATGGCGAAAACCTATCAACACGATATTTTCAGATTTCGAACATCCAAAACTGGAACGTTACGCGCTTAAAAGTAGGTCAGATAAGCTAGTGAATCTGCATGCATAGTAAAACTAAGTGAAGTTGACTGATAGTAACTCCCCCTCCATCACATTTGGTGCCTCAACTCTCTGTGCTATTCGCCTATCTTCACAAAATTGATTCCCTCCCTTCACAGTGTTTCACGAAAAGCACTTGGACCCAATAGAGCGCTCAACTCTTACTCGTTTGGTCCATAGGTCAATTTCAGCCACTGTCAAGTGAGCTTTTGGTGGACAAACACTGTGTGCTTGGGATTCTCCTGTTGCATCCAACTTTATTCAACCATTATCACCTATCTCATCATCAACCATAAGTCACGTTAACATGTTACTAATATATTAAACTTAAAGCGAGTTATACTAAAGTAATCGGTAATTAAAGGAATATTTAATTGATGTTATAATAACTGTTGTAGTTACTCAGGCTTTTGTTCCCTTCCTTTGTTCTTTTTAGTTGTAAACAAACCTCGTTCAGTAAATGACACATCATCATCATATTATTATTATTATTATTATTATTATTATTATTATTATTATTATTATTATTATTATTATTATTATTATTATTATTATTATTATTATTATTCACCAATTTAATGCCCTAGGCTACAAATATCGTTCGGTAGTTAGTAAATATATGAAGCTTATAATAAACTAATAAGAGCGTGTTGCGTAGTAAAGTATTAACAGCACGAAGTAGAAGATATAGAATGAGGGGTGTTACGACCTCCCATGCCATGATACGATATGCATAAACCGACTCGCAAGAAAACGACAGTTGTTCTTTGTTCAATGACGTCACTCATGATGAAATAAACAACTGTCCATAGGCGGTCAGAATCTCACATACAGATGGATGTATGAAATATATAGCTGACGTATATAATATACGTATACATGTGTAGTATACGGAAGTTTGTTAGATGTCAGACACCCTGCAGCGACATGATATAATGTCTAAATGAGAAAAAGGCAGTAACTATGTAGTATATGGATAACGTATGCTCCGTACAGATTTCCGTACTAATCGTAAGGATTCCATATATTTGTACAACATACCGCTGTCCGAATAACGGATTTTTCTCAGTGTACACATAATTCTATACTATATGCAATAGTATCATATATACTTTAATTTTCATATTTATATTGCCAATGTAAATAGCAGCAATACAAAATATCAATATCAATATCAAAATACTTTTTTTTTTTTTTTTTGAAGTTTCAATCAAATCATAGGGTCAGATAATGGGGGATCAGGGCCGTCTTACGCATCCTTTTGCATTGTTTGCTTAATATATGGCCAAACATGTCTTGAGGCTGTGAACTGTGGAACCTTTTACGTACTGCGAGCAGTGGCGGTTTTAGCGGGTAGACACGGGGCTACCCAAAAATATATAAAACTG
This sequence comes from Thermobia domestica, assembly GCF_964235325.1. Lineage (NCBI taxonomy): Eukaryota > Metazoa > Arthropoda > Insecta > Zygentoma > Lepismatidae > Thermobia > Thermobia domestica. The sequence continues at coordinate 15,212,413 of NC_137455.1, forward strand.
AAAATATATAAAAACTAAAAGATATAATAAAAAGTAAATATATTTTCACTTTTTCTATTAATGGTAAATAATTATTTAATAAACAGCATCAACAACTACTGTAAAAGTAATTTCCTATTGTCATTAATCAATCGAATGTGCATATGTATCCATACGTGAGGAGCGGACCTACCCAAAATTAAAATCCTAAAGCCGCCCCTGACTGCGAGCTTTAGCATGTTGGAGGTGAACTACTGGAAAACAATACAATTGAAATGACTTGATACTAGACCGAAGTAAGTTTGTTTTATCTTTGTTTCAGCTATAATGTCAAACGGTTTACTTGTAACTGAGTCAGTCAATTTTCAATTTCTATGCAGTTAGCTTTCTTTCTTTTTTTTTCTTTAATCACATTCATTTTTACTGATATAGATGTGAATAACGCTGCTAATAAGAGAATAGTATCTAGTTATTTTTCCAAGAAGAACAAGTAGAATAACGTCTACAATTTATGATAAAACTAAAAGAAAGAGTTATTCTTCTTACAGAATTATTGCGAAAAAATGAAATGAAATCTATGTTTTACGTCCCACGGTTATGCCGGTTAGGCTAAAGGAGACGGTGATGAGATATGAATGAAATGGTGGAATGAAAAAAGTGGGAGGAAACGGGAGAACCCCGAGAAAACCCAGGAGCATGGTGTTTGTCCACCACAAAGTCCACACGGCGCGAGCTTGGATCGAACCAGATACCCCAAGCAACGGAGGTGAACGCTCTACCACTGAGCCACCGCACCTTCTATCTACAATCAAAATATAGGCATAATTAGAATAATTGCAAAACCTAAGGATTTCTGCTCAAGTACAACCCTGAAAACTATGTACATCGGTTCAAATTTCCATTTAATCCATCATATATATATATATATATATATATATATATATATATATATATATATATATATTATTTGGTGACAATCAGTTTATCGGAAAAACATTATTATTATTATTATTATTATTATTATTATTATTATTATTATTATTATTATTATTATTATTATTATTATTATTAAAATTAATAATTGTGAAAGATAATAACTTCGATTAAATCTGCTATGATTACAGAATTTAGCTTGCAGTACCATCCTGAATTCAGTATGCTATTTTCATATCTGTGAGGAAGCTAAATTATTTCGATGCCTACATTCATGGAACCGAGCTGTTAACAAAAGAAGAGACACTTGTTTTCCCTGGCAGTCGTAAAAATGTGTATTTTGGCTCTTCCCCCTCCAGCCCAAAAGAAACCGTTGTTTCGGAAGCGGCGCAACTGGATTTTCTTTTATGTCAGCGGGAGGGCGATAGCAGGTAGCAAGCAAGACGACCCAAAAAGTTGGACACTGTTGAACTTCTTGCAAGATGGAAAAAATGTTTTATGACCCTATCAAGACTATGTGTACACGGGGAAATATGGTAGGGTTTCAAGATTTTTTTTATGACAGCTACAAGATCTTGTACAAGATCTTGTAGCTGTCATAAAAAAATCTTGAAACCCAATCTTTCTATTTACTGTCTACACATATCAACTTCTTGAAAGCAAGAAAGACATTTCCACCCATGCAGCACTGCGCTCTAGTGGACAAATAGTGAATCTTCTCATTACAGGGTTCTGCCTGGATGACAAATGGGTTTACCTGAATCACCTAAATGAAGTCTATCTATATATTGTATTTTTCTTCACATTTATGTGGTTTTCAGATATTCACTATTTTTAATTAAGAGTTCAAATACAGAATTACACACCTCCAATTTTAAAAAATCCTTACATTTGACCTTTTTCTAAACAAAGAATCGCAAAATTTGAAATATTAAAGAAATTGGCCTTCATTCCCTCTTCAACATCGAAATTTTTGACAACGCTGCAGCATGTGTTCAGTTATTTATAACAAGGAGTTGATATGCCGAGTTTCACGTCCCTTACTTAAGGGATTTCTAAAATACTCTCGGTAAAACATTTGAACACCCATTACCGCTTCCCCATTTGAGTTCGTATTTTAATTTAAAATCCTTTCTGATTCCTTGCTATCATATTAAAATGATTTTTCTTCCAAATATCACATTTTTTAGTATATTAGTATGACCTGGGCCAGTGGTGTAACTACAATGGAGCGAGTGGAACAGTTGCTCCAGGGCGCACAGTAAAAGGGTGCATGTGCGAACGGACTTTATGCAAAGAACGTTTGAAATCATTTCAAAAGGTACGCTATGACTATTAGCAATTAATTGGCAACAGCCGTGCCGGAGGCGGATCCAGGATTTTTTGAGGGGGCGGGCAGGTTTGAAAAATAAACTTGAAACATTTTTCGATATTTGGTTCGCTAACTAAAAGTGTGGACTGCAGTGCTTCATAATTCGTATTTATCTCCACCCTTCTAGAGGCGGCACTGAGGAGTGGCGAACGCACCCAGAATCTTCCTTTTGAAAGAAGTTTTATATATATTTTTTTCCTACAGCCTTTAAACAAGCGCTCCGTTAGGGACTAATTTATATATTTTACTCCTCATGGAATATGGATTTCTCTCAGGATTAGAAACCTGCTTGTGTTTGATTATTTTTGAAAGTATATTTTAACATCAAAAGATGATATTATATTACGAACGTTTCTATTCTATCCATTAATTAAATCACATCTAAAAGTGAGACAAGTGTAATATCAGAGAAGGGGAATGGGATAACGAGTCAGTTGTTACGCCATGCCAGCTCTGTTGGCCCGTGTTTCACGATGCGAGCAGGTGTTTTCACGATTCATCTTACAAATATCTCCCAAACCGTTACTCCCTGTTAAAAATCTTAGTGAACCTTCTTTGTAGAAATAGTCTTAGAAATAAAATGAAAAACGAACAAACAAGCCAGACTGTACGATAACGAAGATATGAGTGATACCGTAAACGCTTCCAGAGGGAGGGGGTCTCGATTTTTACAAATATCCCCTAACCAGTTACTTCCAGCTATAAATTGTACTGAATCGTATTTGTACTACGTAATCTTAGGGGAAAAAAAGAGTGAACGCGCTAGGGTATATAGTAACGAAGATATGAGTGATGCCATAAACACTTCACAGGGGGGGTTAGGGGAATAGCGGGATAAGCATCGGGGAGAATTTAGGAGAATTTTGAGAAATTATACCTTTACATGTGTGCTAACGATTGGTAGATAATTCATCTTGCTACATGGAAGACCCGGGTTCGATTCCCGGCGGGAGCTCATGTGGTTCGGATTCCACGTTAATCAGTAGGTCCACGTCTCATATAGCCTCGCTGCTGAAAGGGACGCTAAACTAAAAATCAACTCATCTTGCTACAAATTTGTTCTGACATTTTCCCTTCATTGACCGGGCTAGTGGGCAATATATATACAGTATATATAACCGGGTCACGGATAATTCGCAACAGAAAATGAAAAGGGGTCAATTCCCACCAGGAAAGCAAAAGGAGATAGGTTATTCGTTATACGTACAATATACCTAATAAGAAAAACACTTGTAGATGAAATATAAGCTTTAGAAATATGAACTACTACTATTACAACTATTATATTATTACTATTATTATTGACCACATAGGATCAGAGGCCAATTCACCAAAATCTGTTGACTCCATTCTTAGAAGCCCATTATTATTATTATTATTATTATTATTATTAGTAGTAGTAGTAGTAGTAGTAGTAGTAGTAGTTTTGAAATACTAACAGCTGAACTTCCTATTTGCTACTTATATCCCATTTTGATGAATGTTGAACAATGACTTATGAGTAGAGACCGGATGTTTAGGCATTAAAAACCTAGAAAATAGGCAGGCAAATAGGCACTTAAAATTTAAAAAATAGGCAGTAAAATAGGCACTAAAGTGTAACTCGAAATAACAAAGATAAATACTCAATACAATTAAAAAAATAAATTCAAGTCATAGATATTGTTCAAAGAATATAGAAACATACCTGTTTGTTAATATTTTTAATATATATATATAAACGAAGGTTGACATGTATTCCATGTATATTTTGTAAATACATTCTATACAGCGCTTTATCACTACATATAACAGTCCAAATTCTATACATTTTAATCAATACACATAGCAGTCGAAAGTTTTACAGCACTTTATTAGTACACATAGCAGTCCAAAGTTTTATTGCATCTTATTACTACAGACAGCACTTATTTCTCGAAGAGGCAGAATCCTTTCTTGAGGTACTAAATTATATATTTTTACCAATAAAGCATTATTTCGAAGAAAATGCATAGAATAGGCAATATTAGGCACTAAAGCAATCATTTAGGCAGGAAGGGGCCAAATAGGCAAAATAGGCAAAATAAAATTGTCTTAAATTGAAACTATAACAACCTATAAAAACTTTAAAACGTTATTTTTGACCATATCTTTAATATTAAAGAATAGGCATTTTGCCTAACATCCGGTCTCTACTTATGAGAAATGATAACTTCGATTAAAATTTATTGTGATTACAGAATTTAGCTTGAAGTACCGTGATGAATTCAATATGCTATTTCGATGACAGCAGAAATTATATTCTTTTGACACACATATTCATATGGCCACGTCTCTCGCAAGAGGAAACCAAAAGTGTCATAAAATTCCTGACGTAAGTTGTTAATTTATCACATCATTAACTTCACGAGTGATCAAAATGATGTGTTTGTGCATATAGCTTTCATTTTATTTATAGACCCTATTAATTGCTGTATATTTATATTTTATTGTTTGTGAAGTCAGTGTCAAGATTTTGTATCCTTGGCCTTTTTCTTTTGGCGCGAACAATTTTTTTCACTCATTCATGTCTGCATACTTTCTTTCATCTGTAGCGAAATGGATCCTCAGAAATGTGCATCGGAATATATAAAAGAGCAACCTTTGTGTAGATTTAGGCCATCTGTCCCGAAGGAAAAGAAAGGATGTTTCCATGCTTCTTTCCTACCGCGTAGGGTCTTTGTTTCTTCAATTCCCAGTTTCAGTACAGTGCAGTTTATTGTACGTGTAACATGGAGCACGTTGCTAGTACACTTGGAGTGGAAGAGCAATTTGTTTTGCCCTGTACAAAAGCTCCAATTTAAGCAATACTTTACATGCAGTAACATAACTAGGTGGTTGCGTGTTAAAAGGACATTAGAAGAACTTAAAACACTAAAACGGCGTAATCGAATTTTCCGAAGAAATAAAATTAATTTCGATGATTTTTTCCAAACCAAACTTTGACTTTCCGCTGAATAAAGTCGAAGTCACTACTCCAAAAATGAAATGAAATGAAATCTCTAAGTTTTACATCTCACGGTTATGCTGGCTAGGCTAAAAGAGGCAGTGATGAAGAGAAATGAATGAAATGGTGAAATGAAGAAAGTGTGAGGAAACGAGAGAATCCCGAGAAAAAACATGCACACGATATTTGTCCTCCAGAAAGCTCACGTGGCGCGAGTTGGGATCGAACCAAGAACCCCATGCACCAGAGGTAAATGTTCTACCACTGAGCCATCGCGGCCTCTATTAATAAAATTGCAAACCTTTATTCATGTTATAAGTCTAGCATACAATACATATATACATTGTATTATTTATACCTTTTATAAACTATGAGATGTAAATAATGCCACGGACCTTCTAACGTCGTAAATATATTTCACGTGAATTACTTTTCTATATTGAAAGTATTTATGGCGAAAACCTATCAACACGATATTTTCAGATTTCGAACATCCAAAACTGGAACGTTACGCGCTTAAAAGTAGGTCAGATAAGCTAGTGAATCTGCATGCATAGTAAAACTAAGTGAAGTTGACTGATAGTAACTCCCCCTCCATCACATTTGGTGCCTCAACTCTCTGTGCTATTCGCCTATCTTCACAAAATTGATTCCCTCCCTTCACAGTGTTTCACGAAAAGCACTTGGACCCAATAGAGCGCTCAACTCTTACTCGTTTGGTCCATAGGTCAATTTCAGCCACTGTCAAGTGAGCTTTTGGTGGACAAACACTGTGTGCTTGGGATTCTCCTGTTGCATCCAACTTTATTCAACCATTATCACCTATCTCATCATCAACCATAAGTCACGTTAACATGTTACTAATATATTAAACTTAAAGCGAGTTATACTAAAGTAATCGGTAATTAAAGGAATATTTAATTGATGTTATAATAACTGTTGTAGTTACTCAGGCTTTTGTTCCCTTCCTTTGTTCTTTTTAGTTGTAAACAAACCTCGTTCAGTAAATGACACATCATCATCATCATATTATTATTATTATTATTATTATTATTATTATTATTATTATTATTATTATTATTATTATTATTATTATTATTATTATTATTCACCAATTTAATGCCCTAGGCTACAAATATCGTTCGGTAGTTAGTAAATATATGAAGCTTATAATAAACTAATAAGAGCGTGTTGCGTAGTAAAGTATTAACAGCACGAAGTAGAAGATATAGAATGAGGGGTGTTACGACCTCCCATGCCATGATACGATATGCATAAACCGACTCGCAAGAAAACGACAGTTGTTCTTTGTTCAATGACGTCACTCATGATGAAATAAACAACTGTCCATAGGCGGTCAGAATCTCACATACAGATGGATGTATGAAATATATAGCTGACGTATATAATATACGTATACATGTGTAGTATACGGAAGTTTGTTAGATGTCAGACACCCTGCAGCGACATGATATAATGTCTAAATGAGAAAAAGGCAGTAACTATGTAGTATATGGATAACGTATGCTCCGTACAGATTTCCGTACTAATCGTAAGGATTCCATATATTTGTACAACATACCGCTGTCCGAATAACGGATTTTTCTCAGTGTACACATAATTCTATACTATATGCAATAGTATCATATATACTTTAATTTTCATATTTATATTGCCAATGTAAATAGCAGCAATACAAAATATCAATATCAATATCAAAATACTTTTTTTTTTTTTTTTTTTGAAGTTTCAATCAAATCATAGGGTCAGATAATGGGGGATCAGGGCCGTCTTACGCATCCTTTTGCATTGTTTGCTTAATATATGGCCAAACATGTCTTGAGGCTGTGAACTGTGGAACCTTTTACGTACTGCGAGCAGTGGCGGTTTTAGCGGGTAGACACGGGGCTACCCAAAAATATATAAAACTGAAAATATATAAAAACTAAAAGATATAATAAAAAGTAAATATATTTTCACTTTTTCTATTAATGGTAAATAATTATTTAATAAACAGCATCAACAACTACTGTAAAAGTAATTTCCTATTGTCATTAATCAATCGAATGTGCATATGTATCCATACGTGAGGAGCGGACCTACCCAAAATTAAAATCCTAAAGCCGCCCCTGACTGCGAGCTTTAGCATGTTGGAGGTGAACTACTGGAAAACAATACAATTGAAATGACTTGATACTAGACCGAAGTAAGTTTGTTTTATCTTTGTTTCAGCTATAATGTCAAACGGTTTACTTGTAACTGAGTCAGTCAATTTTCAATTTCTATGCAGTTAGCTTTCTTTCTTTTTTTTTCTTTAATCACATTCATTTTTACTGATATAGATGTGAATAACGCTGCTAATAAGAGAATAGTATCTAGTTATTTTTCCAAGAAGAACAAGTAGAATAACGTCTACAATTTATGATAAAACTAAAAGAAAGAGTTATTCTTCTTACAGAATTATTGCGAAAAAATGAAATGAAATCTATGTTTTACGTCCCACGGTTATGCCGGTTAGGCTAAAGGAGACGGTGATGAGATATGAATGAAATGGTGGAATGAAAAAAGTGGGAGGAAACGGGAGAACCCCGAGAAAACCCAGGAGCATGGTGTTTGTCCACCACAAAGTCCACACGGCGCGAGCTTGGATCGAACCAGATACCCCAAGCAACGGAGGTGAACGCTCTACCACTGAGCCACCGCACCTTCTATCTACAATCAAAATATAGGCATAATTAGAATAATTGCAAAACCTAAGGATTTCTGCTCAAGTACAACCCTGAAAACTATGTACATCGGTTCAAATTTCCATTTAATCCATCATATATATATATATATATATATATATATATATATATATATATATATATATATATATATATATATATATATATAATATTATTTGGTGACAATCAGTTTATCGGAAAAACATTATTATTATTATTATTATTATTATTATTATTATTATTATTATTATTAAAATTAATAATTGTGAAAGATAATAACTTCGATTAAATCTGCTATGATTACAGAATTTAGCTTGCAGTACCATCCTGAATTCAGTATGCTATTTTCATATCTGTGAGGAAGCTAAATTATTTCGATGCCTACATTCATGGAACCGAGCTGTTAACAAAAGAAGAGACACTTGTTTTCCCTGGCAGTCGTAAAAATGTGTATTTTGGCTCTTCCCCCTCCAGCCCAAAAGAAACCGTTGTTTCGGAAGCGGCGCAACTGGATTTTCTTTTATGTCAGCGGGAGGGCGATAGCAGGTAGCAAGCAAGACGACCCAAAAAGTTGGACACTGTTGAACTTCTTGCAAGATGGAAAAAATGTTTTATGGCCCTATCAAGACTATGTGTACACGGGGAAATATGGTAGGGTTTCAAGATTTTTTTTATGACAGCTACAAGATCTTGTACAAGATCTTTTATGGTGTAGATTGGCCTTTACACACTGTTCGACTCCTTGCAAGATGGAAAAAATGTTTTATGACTCTTTCAAGACTGTGTACATGATGGAATATCGTAGGGTTTCAAGATTTTTTTTTTTTTTTTTAATGACAGCTACAAGTTCTTCTAACGTGGCAACCCCTTTTAATATATAGTCCATTACGATGTTATCAAAAAAGTCCATTACTCGTGATCTGCGTCATTAAGCGTGAAATTGAAACAGTCATTCAATTTCTATTGTTTTTTGGTATTCGTATGGAGAATTTTAAGTTGTTGAGTACCATACTTCGTTAGATATTCATGAAGTAAAATTTGCATATTATCTTAGGAGGACTGAGAAACGAGCGGTAAAAAGTATAAGATGCCCTTAAGGGACCGCACAAATGGAAGGCTTCGGCTTGAATCTTCCCACACACGAAACGAGAAAGTAGTGTTCGCCTTATTAGCGCCTCTTCTACAAAAGCTCTCTTGTGGCTATGTGGATAGCGTACGTGCCTTGGCGTGGGAGACCCGAGCTCGGATCGCACGTTAAGCTGTAACCTCGCTGCTGAATGGGACGCTAAACCACTGAAATCCAGCCAACCACATTCTAAAGGAAGGAAGTCACATAGGTACTGGAGGCGAACCTGACTTTGGAACCCCCTCCCACCGAAAAACCAACCCTTCACTTTGGAGTCTTTGATTTGAAGTTTTTTTTTTTTTTTTTTTTTTTTTTAAATCCTGATGTGAGGAGAAAAATAACTAATTTGTCACTGCATTGTCTTATACCCAGTATACCTAAGTATATATATCTTACATATATAATTATTTAACATACTTAACTCAAAATGGTGTTACTCTGCCTATTTCTTCAATTTGAATGTCAACAGAATTACTGAAGTTCAATACTACATTTCGCTTTAGTTTTAGAACTTCTGTAACATGTTTTGTTAGTTTACTTGTAATTTATCTGCTGTCTTAGATACACAACTATTTTTCGAAGGATTTCACACTATCCAATCATGGGCTAACATAAATTAATCAAATGACAGCCAAAGTAAATCAGACACTTGTAACAATTAACCTTGTAACAATTCATAGAATTGTCCTCTTTGTCGTTGTGTACACACCGTTCCAATTTATTGTCATTCTACGTGCTTCAGGTACGTTTCAAAGGGAAACTAAAGATACATCGGGATTCTATTTGGCTAACATTAACAGTATACTTTTGTTGCTTGCTTTTACTAAGGAGAACTCGTGTCTATAAGCACTGGCGCAAATCCCGGGGAATGAGGGGACATGTCCTCTCTAATCTTGGAACTGAGGGGACTGCCCCCCCCCCAATAATTGGATTTGAAATTTATTTTTTGGGCAGAAATATGATGATTTGTGTCCGATTGCCACAAAGAAAAGTGAGATGAAATTGAATTCCCCCCAGAATAAGCCTCAAATCTGCCCGCTTCCCAATGTTGAAGTAACTCTGCTCCCTTGAACCTCCACAGCATTGTTTTTCAACTTCATAAATATTTTGAACATCGCTTAAAAAAAAAAGGAACCCTTGTCGTCCCCACCCCCCTTCCCAATGTTGAAGACAGATTTGCGCTGCTGTCCATAGGTACCGACTTGAAGAAAATATCGGAGGGCCTAAACAATGAATAAATAAATCATCATATTCACCTGTTTTCTATCAACTGCTTGATGGAGGCCCCCTTCTCTCCCCCAGATCTCGGTCCGCTACTCCGCTGCGAAATTTAAGACCTAAGTCAAATTAGCTTAAAGGCATTAAAACAAATTCAGATTCAAAATTTCAGAAGTTCATTACAACTTTGTGCACTACATCCATCTGTACTTTTCATATTAGTGCTGCCAGAGTGTTGGTTGAAGCTTTAGTGCTCTATTTACAAACACCATTTTGGAAACAGCATTTTCTATCCAATATAAAGGCTGTTCCTGATATTGAATTAAAGGCACGACGAAGTTTACGACAGGAATTATTGCCCCTCTTTGCTAATTCTTCCTCAATTGGATTATATATTGAGGGGCGAGATCTCCACCTTAAAATATTGGGTGAGGGAACAAAAGTGTCCTGCTCTTGTCCACAGTCCCAGACAACAAACGATAATGAGAATGGTCATGGCTCAAGAGAATCTGACAGGCAGAAGTGAGTGATCGAATGTAAAAGTGCTTTCGATATTTTCACTTCCTTTCCATCTAAAAAAAATATACGAGTAGTACGTGTGCAAGACACCTGCAGGTTAGTCTTGAGCTTGCGTGAGTCTTGCATGCAACACCAAAGACTTCTGTGCTAATGTCAACAGGCCGAAACAGGTCTTGTGCCATGGGCGCCGGATTGGGGGCGCAAAACTGGACAAATATTTATTTTCACTATAAGGCAAGAGATGAAGTTTTAGCAAACTGAAGATTATAAAAAAAAAAAAAAAAAAAAGTCGGAAACAGGACAACTTCAAAGTTATCTTTTGAGGAAACTAAAAACCTTTGCAGCCAAAAGGCTCACATACTTAAATTTTAGTTCCAGCTTTTTCTGTATGCATTTAACTTACGTCGATTTAAGAGATTTCTAAAATATCCGAGTATAATACTCGAGACAACAGCTTGACTGTTTGTCATAATTAATTCTGAAATCAAGCTTCACCATTTCAAGAAAAAATGGAATAGGAGAATTGCTGTGTGATGCAAATATTATCTGTAGTCGAGGAGCGTTTTGGTTTGGTTCATCAAGGGAAGAAGGAATAAGACGAGTTCTTGGCCCGGGCGATAACTAGCTTAGTTGCGTCGCTGGTTGTCGGTGACCTCTTCAAAACTCTTATTTCCATCATGTTCTTCCAAAATGAAATGAAATGAAATTATTAAGTTTTACTTCCCACGTTGTGCCGGCGAGGCTAAAGGAGACAGTGATGATGGGAAATGAATGAAATGGTGGAGTGAAGGAAGTAGAAGGAAACAGGAGAACCCCGAGAAAAACCTAAGCAGACGGTGTTTGTCCACTACAAAAAACACTTGTCGCGAGCTGGGATCGAAGCAAGGACCCCATGCACCAGAGGTGAATGCTTTACCACTGAGACACCGCGGCCCCCCATGTTCTTCCAGTTTACGTCTCTTGCATTACTTTCCTTTGACTCTAGAATTTGTAGAATTCTAAGTTCTTTGGAGAACTGCTTGAAATTGACGAAATCAGTATGCTGTAGTTCCACGTCCACTTCCACAAAAGGCTGCTTTCTACGAGCCAGCTCAATCACAGGGACCAATTGTTAACGCACATAAATATTTGAGACTTCCTTAAACAACATATTAAAACAAATTACGCATTAAGGTGAAAACACACATACATAAAAAAGTCTTTTGAGATACGACTGTGTGTGAACAATAGAAACTTACCTTAATTTCTCTTGCAAACTGTCGTAGGCCTATCTTCAGTTACGGCAGTTCGAGAGAAATTTAATTCTCTACAATTGAGATACGACGAACATCAATCTGCTTATTCCACAGTTATATTTAGGAATTTAGATACGGCTGTTAAATAATTATAGAGCTCCTACAGAAGAATTGGGGGCTAGTCTTAACTCAAAAATCGATTTTTTTTTTTTTTTTTTTTTTAAGATACGACACTTTGCAAACAAAGGGACGATATTATTGGAGCTATGGACCTTTAAAGTTCTTTTTTTTTATGTTTTCGGCAGCCTATAACTCCGAAAGGAAGCATTTGTGCATCCAGGTTCACTAGAATTTTTGTCTTATCTTGGTGTCAGAAATGGCTTCCCAAACGTTGTCGGTATTGTTCTGAACACCCTGTATAGGAATTAGGCACAGATCCCAGGATTTAGTCAAAGCTGTATACAACCATTAGGCATTTCGAATCCGTGTCTCGAAGTTCGTTTGGAACTTCAAGATTCGAATTACAGAAAAGTCGAGTATAACAAAGCTACAAAAAAAAAAAAAAAAAAATCGACATATAGGAAACATAATCTTACCTAATCATATCACCAGAACAAATCGGATCACAATCCGCCCAAAGAGAAGGCCAAAAGATAGGATGTTTATGTACACAGTCAGTCTTAGATAAAACTGTACTTTCACCTGCCGCCAGTTTCTGTTTCTGCACAATTCTATCGCGATATTTAAACTTCTGCACCCAAGCGGTACTTGGTTGGAAAGACTCGATTCCTAACTCTTTGGCGACCTTTTCTGCCTGATCCCGAATTAAATTATCTTGAAGTTCAATGTTTTTGTCTCTCATACATTTCACCCACGCAAGCATTGCTTCTTTCAGATTTGGATAAGTCGAAGATTTAAAACGCTTTCTGTTTGGTGCGAAATGCAATGTTTGTGCTGCTTTTCTGATTTGTTCTTTCTCTCTTAAAATGGTAGAAAGCGTGCTTGGAGGAATTCCGAATTCGACTGCAATATCCTTCTTTCGTCGCACGTTTTTTTCAACTTCATTGATAAGATTTAGTTTCTCACGCAAAGTTAAAGCTCTCAAAACTCGCTTCTTCTCCATGAGTTTTAAAGGGTAATCTCAAACACCACTGACACAAAGAACTGTAATCTGCACTCGTAAAACAAAGAGTATGCAGGGGTTCAAGGACAAAGGCAAGGGAGGAGAAAGACCTTCGCCAGGTTTGTAAGTTACCACTTCCCAAATGGTTTCTTCCACCGGAATACGTTTCAGCCCATGATTAGTATTGTTCTTGTAACTCAATTCTTTCGAAAGCTAACAATTCATTAGGCAGACAATATTCCTGGGAGCTTCTAAGAACCAGTTTTATAATGGCACTCACTTACTTATAAATTCCTAGCACAATATTTCTGAGAAATTCGACTTACGAGTGAACGCTTAAAGTCCGGATCCGGAACACTTCGAGATAAAGAAAACTAAGTGCGTCGCTGACTACCTCTCGACAGAGTTGCCAACCTCAGACAACAAAATTATTGATTTTCGCCTTTAAAATTATCGTATATTCGTTATGCCCGTGATAATTCTAGAAACAAGTATAACACTGCTAATAATAGCAACAATATATAATAAACTTATCTAGAAATCTTCAATTTTGAACTCCAAATCGTCTTCACTGTTCTCACCATTAACACTACTCTGAAGAACAATAATATTTCCACTCCCTCGTAAACGTAATTGAATTTAAAGAATTGATTCAGGGTTGCCATTTGTCAATTCTCAAATCGTTATTGATTTGTTTTAGTGGGAATTACTGTTAAAAACCTCAGTGTGTGTTTTATAATTAGTTAAACCAAATATACAATTTATTTGCATATTGAAAAACTGCAAAAAAAAAAAAAAAAAAAAAGTGCGTTCTGAAATTCTCGTATAATTACCGCAAGGGTATTATCATATATAGTATTAAGGAAATTATCATGTGGTTTTCAAGTATGCCTCTCCATGTTTGTATTCTAACCCTTTGATTTAAGTGGGGAATTTTTGTTGTTTCTTTGATATGAGCTGGATTTTTAATCATGCGATTTTCCTAGTATCTTCAAGTCCCCTTAAATGTCCCTCATCATTCCAAATGAATTTAGGTTATATATACATTTGATAGTATTTAAATTAAACACGATTTACATTTAATAAAATTACACAAAATTTAATTTCTGCCACTTAGGGGACATTTTAATAGATCTGAAGAAGAAACCAGTTAAAACAAAAAAAAAAATCTGTTTATTTCAAAAACAACAAAAGAATAATTTCCCAGAAAAATCAATGAGTTAAAAGACAAAGATGACGCACGTATTAAACATCGTTAAAGTATATCTTTACACCATTGGTGTACGCAGAATTTTATCAAGGGGAGGTTCAAGTACTTGATCTCATATCCTTTCAACACACGCGCGTATACATATAACATCGAGACTTGCGAACAATGCATATAAGAATTAGGGATAAGCACGAGACGAGTCGAGATAGAATTTTTTCTGACAAAATTCGAGTCGAGACATAGCTCTTCCAATAGACAAATATATATTTTTCGAGTCGAGACATCACTTCTACAGCACATTTTCGAGACGATACAACCTCAAACATTGTCTCGTGCGCATCCCTAATAAGAATCTTGATTTTCTTTATCGTGTAAGTAAAGACTTTTGTAGCCTAGAGGTTTGCACGGGCCGGAATCTTTAGAGCGGGCTGGGCCCGACCCGTGGATTTATAATGTGAGGCCCTACCCCAGTCCGCAATATGCTTCACTCTTTAGGGCTGGGCCCGGCCCGAGCTCGTGTGATAATCAAATGAACCCGAAATAAAATATTCGGCTGTCTAGAATGGAGCTTAAATGGGAACATTTTCGGGCAATGATCCTTTACGATTTCAAAAGTGGTTTGAGCGAGACACAAAGCCTTGGCCGTTTGCAGGGGGCATTTGGGGAACTTGCTCCTTCCCGTGCTACAATTTTTCGGTGGTTTGGTGAATTCAGAAGAGGCCGGACATCGCTTAAAGATGAAACGAGAGCTGGACATCCGACAACAGCTGTGTCAGATGAAAACATTGCCGCTGTGGAACAAATGATTCGAGAACATCCTCGAACAACTTTCAAGGACATTGAATCTACAGTGAATATTGGATCGCCAGCAGTAACAAAAATTCTTCATGATCATCTTCGGCTCAGGAAGGTTTCATCTCGTTGGGTGCCTCACACTTTGACTGAACAGCAGAAGCGCATGCGTGTGGAATGGTGTGAAGAAATGCTTGCAAGATTTTATGGAGGCAATTCTCGACGTGTCTCTGACATTGTTACTGGTGATGAGACTTGGATTTATGAATTTGGCTCTGAAAATAAACGCCAGTCTACTGTTTGGATCTTTCCAGACGAAAATCCACCCACGAAAGTGAAGCGACCGCGAAGTGTGGGGAAGAAGATGATCGTAACTTTCTTCTCCAAATCTGGCTATGTTGCAACTGTTCCACTTGAAGAACAAAGGACTGTTACTGCTCAGTGGTACACCACTGTTTGCCTAACAAAGTGTTCCAGAAGCTTCGGGAACGGCGTCCAAGAACTGGAATGCGTGGGATACTGCTTCATCATGACAACGCGTCCGCACACACGGCCAACATCACAATTCAGTTATTAGAATCTACGGAGGTCAAACTTATGACTCATCCGCCGTATAGCCCTGACCTGGCCCCGTGTGATTTTTTTCGCATGCGTGGGAAGAGATTTTGCAGCCCTGAAGAAGCTGTAGTGGCCTACGAGAATGAACTTTCAACACTTGAAGAAAAAGACTGGCAACACTGCTTCCAAAAGTGGTTTTCGAGGATGCAAAAGTGTGTACAGTGTAATGGTGTAAGTGTTAAATTGATTTTAAGTATGCAAGTTATTTCACATCTCAAAAC
Source organism: Thermobia domestica (assembly GCF_964235325.1). Lineage (NCBI taxonomy): Eukaryota > Metazoa > Arthropoda > Insecta > Zygentoma > Lepismatidae > Thermobia > Thermobia domestica. The sequence goes on from NC_137455.1 coordinate 15,228,450, forward strand.
TTTCGTAGTGAACCTCGTATTACAACATTCAGAACACGTAAATACTGGCGCTAGAGATTTGTTTCCAGAACGTGGAAAGCAAAATACTAGCAATTATTAGCAAGTAAACATTTATCAGGCCCGCAACTAGCCACACTGGTTTGGGGGGGGGGTATGAATATGTTAGGGGGCCAAGTCATTAAACATTCTCTTACCAATAGCTAAATTGTGTTTTTTGTATGAATAATAGCATTTTGTGTTAAGGTTTGGAGGGGCCACGAAAAGTTTAGGGGGGCCAGGCCCCACATAGCCCCCCTCTGGTTGCGGGCCTGACATTTATCATATTTCAAGTTCCACAACTTTTGTTCATTGCATTAAAGTGACATATCTTGAATGCACAAGTAAGTAGAATATAAAAACATGTTCATTAGCGAATATTAATAAGTTAACACCTTAAATGTTTGTTCAATTACTCACAAACTATTAAGCGTTTAATTGCGTGGGGTAACATTGGCCCAATTTTGGGGGCAACACTGTGTTGGTAATGGCCCAATATTAAAGATGAAATGGTGTACAAATGCTGCAATGTAATAAGGAAGATTAACCCCCGCACACACACACGCACATACATACATTAGCTTCTAAAAGAGAATATTATACAGTGACTGAATTGCAAGAATTTTCAATTCTCAATAAATCTCAATAAATCTCTCAGAAATCTCAATAAATAGACCAAATAGCATTCCGGTCGCTAATTTTGATTTAGTTCATCTTATAGACACCGATCTAACCAATTTAAGCCTTGCTTAAAATGTGTCCCGCACTCTTCAATCAAAACTGTTCCAATATGTATGACACACACACACACACACACCAAAAAAAGTCAGAAATGAAACCAAATTTGGTTCAAAATTGCCTTACTTCAATGTGAACGCCAGCATAATCCAGAAAAAAGTACAAACAGCCGTCGTTTCAATTTTTCAAGGAAAGCTGTCTCTTGTTGCCCTGTGCCAAGTTTTTTTTTTTTTTTTTTTTTTTTTTAACTCTTTGATTTACTAATGTACTCTCGAAAATATTCATCCTTTCTTTACATACAACATATTTTCTGAGGCAGAAATAAAAATATTTCCTGAGATTGCATAAAAACTAACAGTAATGAGAAATATTTTCTTTGAAATGTCAAACGAAGTGATACAGGGGAGCGAGGTGGGGGGAGTCTCAATTGAAGTCTCATCAGATCACATAAGAACTAACTCGTTAAATTTCATTACAAAATATTCTTTTGCAAGTCAAAATAATTTTGCACAATGCACATAAACTTTTTAATTGTCGTTAGAAATAAACAAAATAATAATGTCCTAAATAACTTTATTTCTCCACTACAGCTGTAAAAATTGTTCAGAACTTTGATACTTTTGAGACATCTTTTTGGAATATTATCCTGTTGCTGTTCTTGAGATACCGCTCTGGCTCCAAAATGAAATAGGCTAAGTGCATTAACTCGAACTTTTTGAGTAACAAATTAGTTGTTGTATGCAAAATTAATCACTAATAGAACAAATTACTGAAGAAGTTTCTGGCAATATCCAGTTTGTTGTCCAGTACTGCCACGAAAGTGAATGGGCAAAGTTTTATGTTTGCGCCCCCGCCAGTCTGAAAAGTTCTTCTCCCATGGCTTAGGCATCTATAATCTTACTTTTTATTAATATCTAGTACAGTAGAACCTCGATAACCCGGACCAATTGGGACCGGAGCCGGTCCGAGTTAACGAATATCCGGGCTAACCGGAGAATAGGGGAAAAACATACAAGAAGTGAACGTACTTACCAAAAAACATCTAAGTCTTCTTTGTATTACAACACACAATACTTTTATACTCACAAAAAGATGATATTTACCACGTCCGCCAACCCCTCCCGCCCGCCTACACGACTGCGTCGACAGTAATCACAGTTTTTACGGCTTAATTTTAATGTTTTGTTCTACAAAAATCGATCCGGGTTATCCGGACTTCCGAGATAGCGGGGTCCGGGTTAACGAGGTTCGAGTGTAAATATAAAAATAGCTTACTGACCTTCCTTCATCACTGACTGTATCCTCCGATCCTGGTACTGGAATAGCCTTTCTAAGCATCCACGATTTCTTATTTGCCTTCGATTGTTTATTACGTTTCGGTGTTTTTGATGGAAAATAACCCTTCTTTTTTCGTTTCATTGTTGGTCCGTTTTCCATAATGTGTTATACTACGCAAATTGTCACAGTTCGGTTTCGCTTCCCACACAGATCTGACCTGTACTTGCTCACTAACTGGAATGAGTAGCTGGGATGTATAAGATTATTACTTCGCGGGAATTTCTGGTGGTCAAAACTTGACATTCAAATTCCTTACTATCGTTTGGGCATTTCTCGGAACTAGCCTTCTCTTCAATACAAAGAAGCATCCTACGGGGGAAATATTTTTGTTGACGCAGGCATATCCAAACGTCGGTTCGCGGGCCGGATCTGAGAGAGAGAGAGAAAGTGGTCGAACTTGGGCTATTGAACGCGAGGACAGGATGTTTACATTCGCATTGATACCTGCTGTGAAAACGGTCTGTGTATATAGCTGAAAGAGAGTTATGAAGACCCTTCCCTTCATATCTCTCGGGACGAAAACACAAGAAAAGGGTGGGCGCGGATGTCTTACCCTCGTCAAACTTCTTGACAGGTGGACTTTAATGCTTATATAAAAGTACTATTTTTTAATTGGCGTATCAGATATGGTTGTGATTAAAACTATTAGAGTCGTTTTTTTCTCAAGGAATAAAACAAAAAAAAAAAAAAGTTGTTCTTTCTACCATAATTGGTTCCAAAGTTAGACATATTATAATTTGTATAAAAAGAAACTAATTTATTTATTTTTTAATAATTTATTTCTGCTAAACTAGTAGACAAATATACAATTTAAGTATTTCAACCCGTTAATAAACTTCTGTAGAATGCTGCAAAATTTTTCTTTTCTCTTAGAAATACCTAGTTCCTTAGGAAATGAGAAAATTCGGTAGCCATATTCTCCCCATAAGGTCCAATATAAATTTTTTTGTGCCGAGAAAAGGAAGATCATCCCGTTAAAACTGAGCAGTATGGTACCGTTAAAGTACTCTACCGTAATGAAGAATATGGTGGTCTTATTTTCGGATGTTATGTATTCATCCACTTAGAGAGATTTTCATTGAACGATATTTTTGGTTTCCTCTAAACTGAGCAAAGTGATTTCACCCCTTTGTTTGTAATATCGGTATTTTAAGTTAAGTATTCAGAAATTTGTAGCGCTCTTTTGTAGATGTTTCGTATTCATCCAAGTAGAATACAAATATTTTCATCAGACAATATTTCTCGTTCTATTGAAATTGAGTAAAAATTGATAATTTCACGAATGTGTATATAATACCATGTTCTTCTCTTCTGCTTCTTAAATACCGTGCTACAATAATACTTTCGTGTATTAATTAGTCATTTTGACAAATGGGTTAAAGTTACCCCAACCATGAAAAATCTTGCATGGCATCAAAAAATTGGAATTTCAATCATCATTCTTGGTCACACTGAGTGTTTACTACTTTCAAAAGAAAGCCAAAGGATTGCTTTAGAACAAGGAGAAATGTCATTAAATTACCTCCCTAATCTTAGATGTTAGAAAGGAAATTTTGAAAATTAAAAAAAAAAAAAAAAATGGGACACAGTATACCCAGTTTACGGTATATGAATTTTCTAAAGAATATGGTCATTTATATAAATTCCGTCTCCCTTAGAATCGGTGCATAATCATGGGACGTTAAACTTAAATATTTCGTTTCATTTCATTTACATAAATTCTCATGAAATGCCCAACTTGAAATGAATATTTCAAATATTTAAAACTAAATATCAATGTGTACAAATTTTTATGCAAATGGATGTGCACTGAACTCACTCAGATAGTCCTCAAAGAAGTTATTGTCGATTGTTCTGAAGAAAAAGAACGGAATCCATACTCTGGCTGCTCGAACTTTCATTTAGGATAAGCTAAGCGTGTTTATGTCTGTTATTTTTAGTTTTTCTCTCCACTACACAGTTAGCTTTACTCTCAATTGCACAGTGGTAATCAGAATTTTAGTGTGAGCGTTTCAAGTTACAAATTTAGATGTGTTTTAAAAGTTCTGCAGAAAGAATGATCCGCGATAAATATCATTGTACAGTATATAGGGCCTATACAAAGTTAGGCCCGAAAAGACCCGTAAAATATGGTTGTACGAGAGTCACTACGAAAGTTTTGAGATACGCATTGTTGTGGCACAGTATTTGAATTCCAACAATTGCGTTCGGTAGTGGTATCCAGAGCGAAGAAGAGAAGCAAGTTTCAACTCGCCTCGCTTATCGGCGTAGCCTTATCGCCTTCACTTGTTTGTTCATGTGAGCAGTATTCGGCTATCTAGAATGGAGCTCGAAAGGGAACATTTTCGGGCAATGATCCTTTACGATTTCAAAAGTGGTTTGAACGAGACACAAAGCCTTGACCGTTTGCAGGGGGCATTTGGGGAACTTGCTCCTTCCCGTGCTACAATTTTTTTAGGTGGTTTGGTGAATTTAGAAGAGGCCGGACATCGCTTAAAGATGAAGACAGAGCTGGACGTCCGGCAACAGCTGTGTCAGATGAAAATATTGCTGCTGTGGAATAAATGATTCGAGAAAATCCTCGAACAACTTTCAAGGACATTGAATCTACAGTGAACATTGGGACGCCAGCAGTAACAAAAATTCTTCATGATCATCTTCGGCTCAGGAAGGTTTCATCTCGTTGGATGCCTCACACTTTGACTGAACAGCAGAAGTGCATGCGCGTGGAATGGTGTGAAGAAATGCTTGCAAGATTTTATGGAGGCAACTCTCGACGCGTCTCTGACATTGTTGCTGATGGTGAGATTTGGATCTATCAATTTGACCCTGAAAATAACGCCAGTCTACTGTTTGGATCTTTCCAGACGAAAATCCACCCACGAAAGTGAAGCGACCGCGAAGTGTGGGGAAGAAGATGGTCGTAACTTTCTTCCCCAAATCTGGCTATGTTGCAACTGTTCCACTTGAAGAACAAAGGACTGTTACTGCTCAGTGGTACACCACTGTTTGCCTAACAAAAGTGTTCCAGAAGCTTCGGGAACGGCGTCCAAGAACTGGAATGCGTGGGATCCTGCTTCATCATGACAACGCATCCGCACACACGGCCAACATCACAATTCAGTTATTAGAATCTACGGAGGTCAAACTTATGACTCATCCGCTGTATAGCCCTGACCTGGCCCCGTGTGATTTTTTTCTGTTCCCCAGGATCAAAGAACGCATGCGTGGGAAGAGATTTGGTAGCCCTGAAGAAGCTGTAGTGGCTTACGAGAATAAACTTTCAACACTTGAAGAATAAGACTGGCAACACTGCTTCCAAAAGTGGCTTTCGAGGATGCAAAAGTGTGTACAGTGTAATGGTGAATACTTTGAGAAAACGTAAGTGTTAAATTGATTTTAAGTAAGCTATTTCACATCTCAAAACTTTCGTAGTGACCCTCGTACATTTAAAAATTTACGACCCGAGCCTGGCCCGAACTCGAAGTGATCTATTCTTTGTAGGCCCAAGCCCGTGCTGACCCCTATCGTAGCCACATGACAATCTTGAAATTATATTATTCCTATATAAGACCTCAATTGGAATACGCTTCTGTTATTTGGACTCCTCATAATTAGTGCTGTAATGCTAGAATTTTTGGTAGGTATATGGTCGATTGTTTTCAAAAGTATACGCAAGACTGCTTGGCGTATACGCACCCCAATATACGCTCATTCTTTCGTAAATGTAAGGTGAGTATACGCTGGACTATAAACATTTTAGATGGTTATACGCCGTATACTCCCGTATACGCCACGCCCTATTACATCCCTGCTCATAATGCAAAATATACCCAAATGATTGAAACACTACAGGGCGTTTTTGAAACTATTAATGTATAAAAATAAATAAATACATACATACATAAATAAAACTGAATTGTACCTGCATACATATCATACCTAGAACTAGCAAACAACTTCAATATACTGACATTAGAACAACGTAGGGTTGTTAATGATTTAGTTTTTCTGTATAAAACATTAAATAATAAAATCGATTGCATAGAACTAGTTTCTAATATATTTCTGCAAGTTCCAACGTCTAAAACGAGTTGAACAATAGTAGTATCCTGTACCGTAGTAATGAGCAAATGCAAGACCCAGTGTTGGTCTTGGACACCCAGTGTTGGTCTTGGTCTTGATCTTGCTTGCAAGAGTCTTGCAAGTCTTGTTTTTAAGAAATCTTATGCTTTTCATAGGGAAATTTTATTCTGGATATAAGGGATAATGAATTATACAATGCACCAATAGTAACGGAAATACAATGTATGTTAATATACGGTTTACCTTCGTGTAAGTATTATGATAGTGTACAATGTAAGCCATGACCTTTATTTATTTATTTATTTTTTTTTTCAATGGGTGCCCACGCTTCACTACTTATAAATCAAAACGTTTCGTAATCTTTTTCTATCTTTTTAACAGATCCAATACTCCACTGGTTCCCAAACAGGGGAGGCTACTCCTGAGACGCATGAAACAAAATCAAGACGGTTCAAATTACTGAAATACCACGAATTGCAAAATTATTTTTACACTCTAAAGACATCAGATTTCTTTTGTTTTCAACCTCGATTAGCTCTTCTTTGTATAGATCAAACTTCCAATTAAATATTGAGATTTTGTTTTACTGATTCCAAATATGTACTCTATGGAGCAGAAACATGGACACTACGCAAAAGCGATGAAAATATTAGAGGCTTTCAAAACGTGCGCATGGAGATAAAAGAAGAGAATTAACTGGGTTGAACGGAAAACGTTCGAGAAGGTGTTAGAAATAGTAGCAGTAAGGGAGAAAACAAGAATTTTAGATGTAATTAAGAGGAGAAAGAGGAACTATTTGGAACATTGGCTGAGGAGGAACTATATTGTGAGAGAAGTGCTAGAGATATGGTGGAGGGAAAGAGAGGGAGAGGAGGATATTGTAGTTGAAGGATGGTATTAAAACAGAAAATTGCTACGTAAGACGAAGAGACTAGCTCAGGATCACCGTATATCGAAGCTTCTTAGTTGCAGCAAGTGACCTGCCAATAACGGCAGAATAGCTATGATGATGATGATAATGAAATGTTTAGCAATATTGGCTAAAAAGATAGAAAAAATAAAATAATATTGATTATAATCAAACAAGGTTTAAAGAAATCTGTAATATTTCGAGTTTGTTGCTGTTTTGAAATTAATGGAAATAGTTCTGCGCTTCGTTCTTATGGACTGATAAATGATTTTTTTCAGACCTAAAGTGTTTCTGTTTTTCATTCTTATTGCCATTTTGCTTCGATTTTTTTATAGTTCGTATAACCGATACGGATGCTCCCCACTTTCCGCAACAACTTCGAAATACGCATGAAAGTTATTTTTTTCTGGTCGCCGCTTTTTTTTTTTTTTTTTTTTTTTTTATATGGATGTTTGTGGCGTTTCGTCAGCAGACTGTCTGAGGCAAAGCAACTGAAGAGTGAAAAACAAATCCCTCTTTTGCTATATTTACCCCAGGACGAGTCGACAAACTTTACCAGCTCGAAGGTCAAAGGTTTAAGTTTACTCCAGATAACATACACACCTTTAGAATAATGTCTGATTTCCCGATAAGTAATCTTCATTATTTAAAAACGCAGGAATGCATCGTAATACAGCACCAATGACACATTTCTTTGTGTGTAACAAGCTTTGATTAGAATGACACCTGTGAGGCTTGAAAACGAGTAATAACTACAGAAAACTCGAACAACCGATTCACAAAACGACATACGGTACTGTAGCTATATGCTACAGGGGAAGATCAACTCACACGGATTGCATGAACTACTGGGAACACATTCACTCCAGTGGCATTTTTACTGAAGCCAAGAAGTTCAAGTGAACGTTGTAATGATTTTTCCCCATTTTACATTCTACAAAAGAATTCAACTAGTACTGTACCAGTAATCGTACAAGACTCTTGGTCTTGGTCTTCCATCGCGATTCCTGGTCTTGGTCTTGCATAAAACTGCTAGACCAAGACTCTTGCGCTTATCACTACTGTACTGTAAAAAAGCACATACTAACATTCTATATAAATCCCATTTATGGAGAATGAGCTTATACTACAATAATATTGAAGGAAAGTGTGAAGTAATAGATATATTCAGTATGTCAGAAAGAGTGTTTAGGAATACAATTTGTAATCTGATAAGCTGAATTAGTTAGTAAAAGAAAAACTTCTGTATTTTTTCTGTAATAAAAAAAAAGTCGTTTACCATATGTGTAAACAAACACTGTAAACGGGCAAAATGCCTGTTGTGTTGTTACAATAAATAAATAAATCGTGGATTTTTTTTCATAATAGCCTATCTTGCACAACCCTGCCCTCCTTGTGAGCGTCACTGCTTTAGACTGGGAATACCATAAACCAGCCATGTGCAACAGCCGACATCACTGGAACCTTTCATCTGTCCCGCCTGACTTGTTATTGAAAATGTATTAAGCACGTAATCTCTTATACCAAGGGTTCTCAACCTTTTCCACACGCGTACCATCAAAGCATATTAATTATTGATACCACCATAAGCCGTATGTACCACGAAAATTAGCTCGCGTGCCGCCAGTGGTACGCGTACCACAGGTTGAGAAACCATGTCTTAAACTGATTTGATTCTTTTTTCTGGATAGTTGATATCCACCTTTAAAATACGTATCCTCCGTTTGAAACATCCAGTGTAGCCTACCGAGCATTGAGAGACCAGTTCAAGATTTCCACTAAAATGGTAAAGATTTTTTTCTTCTTTTCTTTAGCAAGTTAATATTTTTGTTATCGTTATAATAGTTTTCATGTTTCTGATGTTAGTCTATTATGAACGAGTTCCTCTATTGAATATAGTTATTCAATTCTTGTAAAAATGTTACACGCTGTGTTGTACGGCCCTCGATGCCAGTACGTTCTCTGATTAGCCTACCTCCTGTTCCGACTTGCACATGTCCGCGATAAACGTTCTTCTTTTTCTTCTTTTTTTGAGTTTGCATAAAATCTTAAATTAAAGCAAATATTATATTTTTATGATTACCTTGTCACTCGCATCTTCTTTTCTGGTTGCATAATAAACGCCGTATGTTTCTCAGAAGCAGGCTTGGTCCACGGAAATATAGTTGGTCCATTCTTCTTGTCTCCGTTTACGAAATGGCAATTACAAACCAGAGAATACTTCGAAGGAGTTCTATCTTCTCTCCTGGAAAATTATCAGAAACTCTGATTTACTTACAGCAACACATTCCCTTGTGTCTAATCCATGGTCAGCATTACTGTTTCAAGTGTGAGGCGGTTCCCCAGTGTTGATCAGAGTTTAGCGTCCTTTCCAGCAGTGAGGCTATATGAGACGAGCACCTACATCTTAAGGGTCTTCACCACAGCGAAATTAAACTACCGCTAATTTTAGAGTTTTTCTGTAATATATTCAAAACAAATAAAAATGCTCGAAAAGCAGAAACGTAGTGAACTACAATACGATTTTGCATGTGATACCTTTACCACAATTCACCTATCCGCTTTTGGTATCCCGCTATTTACAGAAACCGCAAAAAATGCTAAATATTTCTATAGTTGCAAATCGAAAGCAGATACATGAGTTGTGATAACGGTATCACATGCAAAATCGTATTATCTAGTTCACTACGTTTCTGCTTTTCGAGTATTTTTATTTGTTTTGAAGATATTACAGAAAAACTCTAAAATTAGCGGTAGTTTAATTTCGATGTAGTGAAGACCCTTAACTTGGGATCCGAATCATATTAGCTCACACCAGGTCTCCTGTGCCAATATACGAGTACGCTAAGCATATATTCATGGGGCACAGAGTATAGGGTGTGATTTCCAATGGTTTTGACACTACGTTAAGCTTGAGACAGTATCGGCGACAAATATACGCAGGCATCTCACACGGGAAGGTCCCACAAGTTTGTCTCTCAAATCTCATTCCCACATAGCACATCTGACAGAGCATCATGAGAAATGAAAATGAGCAAAATTTAAGGTGCTATGGACCAGAAGGATAGGGGCTTCAGAATTTGAATATACAAAAAATTATATCATGGTATTATGCACGTTTAAAGTAAATGTCGTGAAAACCGTTAAAGCAGTCAAAACAAAAGTTGCACAATATAATGAGAACAAAATACCCCATCAAAAACAACAAACACTGTTGCCATAGGTGAAGCAGTATTGCCAACTCAGCATAAAATATTTTGTTTGAAATAGCACCATATACAAGTGTGCACAGATTTAAAATGCACTATTATCACTAAACATAACAGTGAAGTGTCGTGGTACAGTGTTGCACACTGTTGGAGCTACGTGTGCTGAAAATGTTCAATGGAGAAGTCTGACATGTGGCAACAGATGGTAATAAATGAATCTGGGTCTCATACTATGGATTTAGTTCAAATGCATAACACCGATAGTATAACCTAGCAAAATGTCAGCAGTGTCACAAAATCTTGACGCATTTGAAAAACGAAATTTGAGTGATACTATTTCTACGTCCTGTGTCAGCTCCAAAGCTATATAGGACGGGACCTATAGTGTAAAGTGGGATCCTAACCACTATGAAAAAGAAAGATAACAACGAAATGTAAGGTGAAAAGTACAACAAAAACATGTACGAGGCGCGATTGGAACCCAGATCCCTAATATGTCGGTTGTCTAGCCTTCTAGACCACACGGTTATCCGAGCCGACTAAAAGCAAAGTGAGGTAGTAATAAAATAATAATATTTCCAATGCGAATATGGTAATATTATAGTGTACAAACATAATCATATGGTATGTAGGAGGGAAAGTAAAAGAATATGTCACTTAACACGAAAGACATAAACTAAGAAAGTACTCTTCCAAATATTCATGAGATAATCTGGAGAACCAGTTTACACAATTAAAAAACACGAGTTTCTTTCCTCGCATGTATCATTTTGTTTTCGCGAGTTGTCTGCTTATTCATCGGGGCCACAGAAGTATAATGCAAAACCCTCATTTTTTAAATGCATTTCCTTTATTACTATCTGTTGCCACATCTTAGCCTTCTCCATTGAACCTTTTCAGCACACGTAGCTCAAACAGTGTGCAACACTGTATCACTACACTTCACTGTTATGTTTAGAGATAATAGTGCATTTTAAATCTGTGCACACTTGTTAATGGTGCTATTTCAAACAAAATATTTTATGCTTGGTTGGCAACACTGCTTCACCTATGGCAACAGTGTTTGTTGTTTTGGATAAGGTATTTTGTTCTCATTATATTGTGCAACTTTTGTTTTGATTGTTTTAACGGTTTACAAGACATTTACTTTAAACGTACATAATTCCATGATATAATTTTTTTTGGTTATTCAAATTCTGAAGCTCCTATTCTTCTGGTCCATAGCCCATTAAATTTTACTCATTTCCATTTCTCATGATGTTCTGTCAGATGTGCTATGTGGCAATGAGATTAGAGTGACAACTTGTAGGTCCTTCCCGTGTCAGAACTGTATTCCTTCCTTTAAAGAATGGCCTATATACTACATACACTAGCAGAATACCCGTTCTTCGCACGGGGAGAATACGTTTCATTTTGGACATAAAGAGTGAGTTTGAATGTAAATGGCATCGGAAGTGTCACTGTTCGTCGCAGCAATTTCGAAAACTATGAATTCAACACTAATATCGGTCAATTTTAATCATTTTATATACTTCTTCATCTCCTATGTTGTATCGTAAAAGTGAAATGATAAAATCCACTAAACCCAAGCCCGAACCTCATCTATGCTCGGTCTATCTCTGAGATCGGTCGAGTGCTTCAAGAGGTATGAAATCAAAAATATAGTGGCCTTCATTTTTATGTAGATAGATAAGAGATCTACGTGCGGTTATAGAAATTCTCCAGCGAGATAACATTATCATTTATTTATTTTTACGAAAGAAAGGGAAGCACCATTATAGGGTTATCACTGAATGTGATTTCGGGAAAACTGCCCCGTGTCCCGACGCAGCTCTGTTGGGAAATTAAAATGTCCCGACTTTTATAATTATTAGTGAAGTTGGTTATTATTATTATTGTATTGTTAAAATTCAGTCTCAACATTATTATACAGAACCTTCAAAATAAGAGGAAACCTCACAACAGCGACAGGGACACTGACCAGTGGATTTGCACAAGGAGAAGGGTCTAGTCACACAGCAAAATCATCGCTGGCATTCAACAGACAGTTGAAAGAGTAGACCGGAGTTCATATTATCCCGTTCATCGATATCCCAGTGAAGAATCTCGATGTCAGCCCAATGGACTTCTGTGCGCAGTTTCTAGTCTTTGAAGAGTTTACTAACAACAGACGTACGCGAACCATGACAGCTAGATATTTATGAACATTGGTACCCTGACTAATTGTGGATCGCTAATCATCGTGGTGATAGTCACTCGGTGCAGAAGTGACTTGTTTTAGAGACCTGCACGGGCTGGGCTCGGCCCGCAGGCCGGGCTTGGGCGGGCCGACACTGATTTCTCTTCAGGTCGGGCCGATCAATTGCAATTCTTTAATAATTATTGACTTTCGTTAAACGATAATTGTAATAAAGCCAAACGTTGAAGAAGTGTGCCCATGAAAAATATCACAAAGAATGCAATAGCTATTTACAGTTTGTGTTGCTCCACTTTCCCTATAGAGGGTTGCAGGCATTGCGCGGTAAATTGAACTCTGACCTTGACCTTCACTGAACCCAAAATATGAAAAGAAGGGGTGGGAAAGTTTTGCCTGCCGCTAAACAATATTGCCATCTTCACTTTATGCTAAAAATCAATTAAGTTAGATTTTTGTTACAGGAAATGGAGTTTTTGTTCTCTCGATGACAGGCAAAGTTCTAGGAGGCAATGGTACCATTCGGGAGGCAAGCGTCAGGTTGTGAACCAGAGCTTAGAAAATGTTTTTGAGGGTTAGGTCAAGTTTAATACTAAATTTTGAGAAAGATTGGGGCTCTAGCTAATTTTTTTAAAAAATTATCGAGCCGGGGTCGGGCCAAATCTTTTAAAATTTATCGGGGCCGGGCCGGGCTTGGGCCAAGAATTTTAAAAAACTTATTGGGCCGGGCCGGGCTCGGGCCGAAAACTTTTCGGGCCCGGGCTGGGTCGGGCCTAGGTACATTCGGGCTGGATTGGGCTCGAGCCGAAAAATTCGGCCCGTGCAGGTCTCTAACTTGTTTACCAGCTACGTAAAATACATATACCAACTAGTGACCGGGTGAGACTGTGCCGAATTATACCACAAAAATGTCGGAAAAAGTCAGAAAATGAAAAATGTATGCAGGTAACCTGATACCTATCGGAGGCAAACACGTGACCAAGAATACGGCAGTACTATCAGACAAGCCGTGTTGCCATCCCAACACAAACTTTTAATTTTTGAAACAGAACGTATACCATTTTAAGGGCATTAAAACAATTGGCATAAAACGTGAAGAAAAATAAGCTAAATGTGGGTTATCAGTGTTACCAAATAAGAGAGATATAAGGCTGTAAAGTTGAGAAATTATGGGGTCCGTAGAGACCCCATCTATATCTCAAACCATTCCCGAGTGCTATAAAACGAACTGTCTTGGGGTTGCAACACTGCCTAAAATCTTGCATGCTTTCAAATCACAAAAACGACGGCGTAGCGCCTGAAAAGAGTGAGAAAAGCTGTGGCACGAAGACGAAAGGTAACAAATATGTGACAAGAAAGTACGTCAGAATCGATTCGCAAAGATTAATGACCTGTGATAGGTGTCGAGAGTACAGGAAACGTTAGCATGTGAGACGAGATAAAATACACTGCATTCAGGTCACCAGTAATATACAGACACAAAATATTTTAACATAATACACGGCACCAATACATACAACAGAAAAGCCATAGATAGTAGGGCAAAATATGTATATTTCTCGACCTAGCTGCACACTGGGTATGATATATCAAGCCCGTTAGTCACTGGATGTGTATGCTGTACTATACTCCCTACACTGAGAAAAATCTGTTATCCGGACAGCGATATATTGTAGAAATATATGAAATCCTTATATTTACTACGGAAATAAGTATGAGCATACGCCATCCATATGATACGTACTTTTTCCTCTTAGATGTTACATCGTGACGTTGCAGGATGTCTGACATCTAACGGTCTTCCATATATTACATACGTATACGTATGTTATATACGTCCATTTGTATGTGAGATCCTGACCGCCTATATACAGTTCTTTCGTTCGTATGGAAAGAACGTTTAATCGGAACACTTATAAGAAAGTGCGTATAATATATACTTTTTCAGTTATACGTTTGCTGTGCGTTAAGTCCAAAAACTAAAGGATTTACAAATGTAACCTATGTTTTTACGTACGCCACATACGTTATTTTCTAAGTGTACAGTATATTTGTTCCTTCTGCAGTCTTGTTGTACATTTGTTCGTTTCTCTGTACGAACCCCATAATTTCTCAACTTTACAGCCTCGTATCTCTCTTATTTGGTAACACTAATAACCCACATTTTGCTTATTTTTCTTCACGTTTTATGCCAATTGTTTTAATGTCATAAAATTATATGTGTTCTATTTGAAAAATTAGAAGTTTGTGTTGGGGTGGCAACACGGCTTGTCTAACAGCACTGCCGTATTCTTGGTCACGTGTCCGCCTCCCATAGATATCAGGTTACCTGCATACATTTTTCATTTTCTGCCTTTTTCCGGTGTTTTTGGAGTATAACTCGGCACAGCCTCCCCGGACAATGCTTTGTATATGTATTATACGTAGCTAGTAAACAAGTCATTTCCGCACCGACTGACTATCACAACGATAATTGGGGATCCAGAGTTAGTCAGGATACCAATTTTCAGAAACATCTGCCTCTCATGGTTCTCATATGCCCATTGTAAGAAATGGAATAATATATTCCCCTACGCCTGCAAAAGTTCTTTTCCAGAGGAAAATGCGCTATCAGGCAACGGTCACGAATACTGGTTGTCTCACAGAACACAACCAGTGATGCATGAGCGCGATGTCATAGACGTGTGAACACTTCCAGTCGTCTATATAGAAACCTATTACTCTCTGTATAGGCTATACGATAATAATAATACCCAAAGCAGCTACAAAATTCATCTACAGTACTAAGAACATAAGGCATTAATATGGTCTCCATTCAAGCTGTTCAAAACATCTAAAATATACCGGGTGTATCAAAAGTCCGGGGCAAAGCTCAATTTCATTATGAGTGAAGGTGCGAAAAAATAGAAAAAGAAGAAAGTTGTTGGAAATAAATGATTTTCGACTTAAAACAGTAAAACTTTTCCAATCGTACCAGCCATTTGGGCTCCACGTTGCTAAAGGGTCCTAGGTTAAATGAAAAAACAATGCTGTCAGTTCAGTAGGCTGTTCCCTTTGGACCTTACCATATCAACCCTTCTTCCCGTCTGTTCCAACTTACATGAAGTCGACTTGTTGTCAGTCTCCTTCATAAAGCCCTGTCCAGGAATTCTTGCCTGTTAGATCTTATTCCCTTAAGTCGTTCTTAACAATGTCCACCCATTGTCTCTTTCTACCTCTCTTCCCATCCACTTCCATTGCCATCTTTCGTCTTTGCACATAACCGTTTGTTCTCCTCATTAAATGGCTATACTCAGTGGCGTATTTAGGGGGGGGATTCCGGGCTTAAGCCCCCCGAAATCTTACTTATTGTAGTAAAGTATATGAAATATCTTGCAGAATTTTCACATTTTCAGGCAAAGCCTCCCCCTCGAAAGTTAGCAAAGCCCCCCCGAAACAAAATCGTAAAAACGCCACTGGCTACACCATTTCAGTCTTCTTTCTTGGATCTTCAAAGATATCCCTATAACCATGGTTGTTCCCCATACTTTCTCATTCCTCACTCGTATGTCTCTTCTCATCCTACACATCCAGCGTATCATTCTCATTTCGGTAACATTCAATCTTTTTTCCATGTGTTTTTTATTGGTCATGTTTCTGCTCTGGAAATCATGGCTGGCCTAACCACTATTCTGTACACTATATCTTTGTTCTTTAAAGTGATTCTGCCGTCACATAGAACACCACATAGTTTCTTCCAATTTCGCCATGCCTCTTGCATTATGTAATATTTCCACGTCCAAATCACCATTGGCAACAAATGAGCCTAAATATTTTAATTTTATTTTTTTTAAATACTTCACTCAATTTTTCTTCTTGTAGTCTTATTTCCTCATTTCCTTCTCCATTACTCTTTCTATTAATTATTAGGTCTTTTATTTTCCACATACTTTCTCCATCTCTACCTTCCTTTCAAGTTCTTCTTGTTTGTATTGCATAATACAATATCGGCAAACATCATCTACCACGGATATTCCTCACATTATGAATTATAATATCCATGAAAATGTTGAAGAGGTGCGACCTTGGGTTAAGCCGTGATGTAATCAAACCTGAACATGGATTTAGCATGTTAATCCCACACTTCTTTCTTGGATCGTAGCTCCCATCATATCGTGAATTATCTTTACGTATTTCTCTGGCACTCTTTTCTTCCTCAGACATCTCCATATTTCTTGACGTGGTCCTCTGTCGTAGGCCTTTTCCAAATCAATAAAGGTCATATTCAATCCCTTTTCTTTTTTCTGATGCTCCTCCACAGTTTGTCTTAGTTTTAAAATTGCATCTGTTTACTCTTTCCTGGCACATACCCAAATTGTTCATTTCCTATTGGTTTCCTCCCATAATCGTACACCCACAATTTTCTCTCAAATCTTCATCGTGTGTGACATTAGTTTAATTCCTCTGTAGTTTCCACAGTTCTATATATCTCCTTTCTCCTTGAAAATACATACAATAACACTATCCTCCTCTGGCTTGGCATTTTCTTCCTGCTCATAAAATTTTCTGCATCAGATCCCATACGATATCGATACCTTCTGTCTCCAAACCCCAACTCTTCCATACTTCTACTGGCATGCTATCTAGACCTATCGCTTTTCCCGTGCACATTTTCTTTAACGCTTTATCTACTTCTTCCCAGCTTATTCTTAGTGTTGCTCCATGATTTGGAGTTATATCGCTGAAAACTTTTCTCGCATTTTCTTCATTTAAAACATCTTCAAAATAACTGCCCAATCTCTCTGTGATCCTGTCTTCATCGGTAAGTACCAATCCTTGATCATCTTTCATTTGCGAAATATGCGTGATGTCCTTTGTTACTTTGTCTCTAGTTTTTGCTATCCTGTATGGCAACTTCACTCTTCCTCGTACTTCATATTCGTGATGCATTTCTTCCCAGGCTTGTGGTTTTGCTATAGCCACTGCACTCTTTGCTGCCTTATTGGCCACCTTAAAGCTACACTTCTCCTCTTCTGCCCCCAAAACACTTTTTCTTTACTTTTTTCTTCGCGTTAACAGCTTCTTGCATTTCCTTGTTCTACAGCCACGTCTCCTTTTCTGCAGGAAGGACTTTCCTGGAGTTCAGCAGCCAAAAATATTTTCTGTGGCCATCTGTATGATCCTACTGTTTATGCTCCACTATTTTTGCACATTCTCTTCTTGCAGGTTTATTCCTTCCGAAACACTTTCTTCGAACGATCTCCTTAATTTCTTCTCTTTCAGTCTCCACCATCTAGCGTTCGGTTCTCCATCTCGTAGTATCCTATTATATTCATCGCAAACTTCCAGTCTATCTCACCATTCTATTCTTCAGGACCACCCTTTCACCATTTATTACCTTGCAGTTTTTAATTTTCTTGAGATACTGTCTTCATCACAAAATGTAATTCATCTAGCTTTCTTTTCTACTACTCTTGTAAGTCAACAGGTGCTTCTTCCTCTTCTGAAAAAATGTTTGTACATCGCTAAATCGAATGCCGTCGCAAAATCTATAAATTTTTCACCTTCCTCGTTCCTTTCGCTTACACCCCATCCACATTGTATCCTCTCAGTCCCTTCCATGTTTCTACTGGCATGCCCATCCAAGTTACTATTCACAATTACTATTTTGTCTATCGGGTACTGCGAAGTCCGTGGTCCAAATTCTTCCAGAATTGTGTCTTTTCTTCCTTCTCGCAGCCTATTTGTGGAGCATATGAACACAGTACTATTTCGTCCCTGCGTATTTTGATACTCGCCACTCTGTCGCTCCATCTATTCACCTACCACACTATCTTTCAGATCACCAGAAAGAATAATCCCCATGCTGTTTCTTCCTCGTCGATTTGCTCCACCATACAGCAACTTTAGCCACCTCCTAACTCCCTTGCCTTATTAACGTTTCACCTTGTTTCTTGTACTCAGTTTCCCCAACTTTCTCCTTTTCATCAGATCTGTTACCTCTCTTCCAAATCCATTCGTCGTCCCGACAACTCTTACCTCACGAGAACCATTGAGCCCATTCTCGACTCGGTAGCCCTTGCCAATTTCTTACAGAAGTCGGGCGAAGCCTCTAAGCGTCGCCTAAGGAGTGTACCCCAGGCCCGTAGCCAGCCCCAAAATGTAGGAGGGCCGGTAGACCATATTATAGTTCATTTGTAAGTCTACCGTGAAAATTTTAGAGGGCTCAGGCCCACCCTAGCCACTAGTAGATACGGCCCTGGATAGCATTTTCGAGGCTTTATTTAGAGCAGTGGTTCTCAATGTGGGAGTTAACGCTCCCCAAAGACCGTCCTGGTTTTCAAAGGGGGCGTTAAAACAAAAAGGCGATAGACTATTTAGGGGGCATTTGCATATATATCCTGAATTTTGTCACTTTTACACATACACACACACACACACACACACATATATATATATATATATATATATATAGTAAAGAGAGTTTACATTTTGTAAAGAGAAAGTGGGCGTGTCTTGCACTCAGATTGTATATAAGTTGTCAAAATTGGATATTTCTCTCATAATGTGTCTGAGGAAGGCTATGTTACATAGCCGAAACTGTAACACAAATATATAATCTTAAAATAAATACATTGCTTTGGTCAGTTGGAATGTTATTAGCAATCTTGAATTTTCCAAAGCTGCAATGAATAATTTACAAAATGGGCTTCAATCCTATTTACTTTTCACTGGATAAAGCGGCAAACGATGGTCTAGGACCCATCATGATAGTTTTGGTGTAGCTTTCACGACTGGACGTCCTTCTTGACACCAATCCCTATCATTTTACCGCCTTGAGACCGTCACTAAATTGGGCTGGGTTTCCCCCTCCCTCCTGTGGCTGAGTTGGAGCCTCAGGATACCAATAATACAGCATTATTGGGAAACGAATTTCCCGTTATTTTTGAGTGCCCTTAGGTTCTTTTCGAAAATAAGCTTTTGTGTTTTAACTATGGGGGCGCCTTATAAGTGTGAAACCCAGTACGATTGGGAACATTTGATTTTAGAGTTTAAAAAAAGAAAAACAATTCAATAACTTTCCTCTTTTGCCATTTTTTCCGTATCCTTACTTACAATGGAGTTGACCTATGATATCGTCCCGGACTTTTGGTCTCGGATACGGATATGGTCTCGGACTTTTGATACATTCGCTACCGTTACGTATATAGGATCATATTTATTATCTTCAAACAAGAAACACTAATAAATATATACATGGACCAAATATTAGGAACGCAAGAAAACTTACCACCATAAAAATAAATGTGAAACACATAATGTGGTCTATCACTGATGATTTCAGATTTTCCCCAAAGGGATTTTCAATATACTGAGAGCAAAAGTGCTTACTGTGAAAAAAAAAAACTTAGAAACCCCTTGGATACATCAAATATATGCACCGCAGAAAAAAAAAACATTAATATGGCATATGCTTTCTTTACCTAATATTCACATTATTTGGGATCGAATCTTGCGGATAATTTCCCCCCGTTTTTATCTACACTCACTCACCACTGAATCTTGAAATATATCCTTTCGTGCAAGTAAAAGGCGGATATTTTTAGTCAGTTCGAGTTGAGTTTTGGGTTCAGACTGACGAGCTGCTCTTAAATACTAAATTTACGGTTAAAATGAGTGACGAAAAATATATCATATCGCTGAATCGATTCCAGAAAACTGGCTCTCGATATTTCTTACCTATTTTTGTTCATAATGCATGTTGATACGGTGCTGAAGTCGTCTGCTGTGAATTTTACTGGGCGCAACCATATTGGTTACAAACAATCTGTTGTCTAGGTGGTTGCTAAGGTAGTTTCAATGGCGTTGTATGTGGCAGCTGTGAGTCTTGTGAAAGACGAACTTAAAATTATATATAAGGCTACATTTTCACAAATAGCAGTGAAGATAACTTTATACGTATAGCAAGGCTATATTTATCATAATATGAAACAAAATTACTTTACATTTTAATTCCTTTAATTGCAAATAACTTGCTGGACAAGTGAGTGAGAATCCCAAGCATGTACATGAGCCCCCCTTAATAATAATTTTAGATTGAGTTGAATTAAAATTATTGAAAATTGTTATGCTATATACTTCTGTCATTTGTTTAGCTTCAGTGAAAATGTTTAATATGGAAGAAACTTGATTTTTATAAAATTAGTGATCAGATATTCGGAACAAAGGAGTACAGCACTAGAACAACCAATGCATTTTAAAGCATACAATTACGAATACATAATCTCAGAAACTTCGCATCTTCGTGGAAATAATTTCCTAATTTATTCTTCATTCTTTTGTTAACGGGTGTCCATTCTTTGCTTGGCACTGGTAAAGTTGAAATGCGTCACCAGAAATAATTAAATAATTTAAAAGGTATAACCCTCTAACTATCCTATGTCTATCGCATAATGTCCTAATGTAATCTGAATTATTTTCTTTGCGTTCACCACAAACGACGTACAGATTTATAACATGCCAGCGTATACACGTATTAAAATTCATAAGGAGAACACGTACCAACTTACGCTGGGTGGTCACTTCACGCAACACTACATCTATGATGATTAAGGGCAGCTTGAAGCTCAAGCGTATGTAAGGATGCATCTGTAGGGAGCAGGCACATCAGTGAAGTTGGGTATGCGTGATAGAAAAACAGGTACGAAAAGCGTACACTAGCCAGGGCTAGTAATCACTACAAGTGGATTTGCATTTCAATTTCTTAGTAACCATGGCACATTTGTTTCTATGTTCTCCTTCTACATAAATAATTTTCTTGCACAGAAGTATTTTCGTAGATTAGACAAATTTTACACATAAATTTTCAAATAATGATCCTGTTTTTTACATGTGTAGTTAGCGTAGATCGATAGGATGGGACAACATTTTATGTCAAACAGGATGAGACAAATTAATAAGTCCGGTTTAAACTTTACTATATTGCCTGTACTCTACTCTTAACGAAATTCATATGCAGTAAGGTGCGGTTAGCTTAGCTTGTGATTGCTTAAATGCGGTTGTCTTACATATATGTGTAATGCCGATTTACTAATTTTAAAGTAATCCATTGTCTGCAATCTCAATTGTATCAAGAGTTTCAAATTTTTATACACATATGTAACCACAAAGGTATAATTGTTATCGAACTTACGCTGGCAAGGATCGGAAAGGGCGGAGGCCGGCGAGTATCACATTCCACGCTGGGACAGCCACTGTTCGAAGATTATAGTATGCCTTTAAACGTGTGATTCAATTATCAGTTTACTAAGAAAATGTTTTACAGTGTTCTGAGTATTAATATACGGTATATTAAACAGCGAAATTAGCCTAAAAATGTCACAAACAAACAAACAAACAAAATATAGATATGTGTAGGCCTATTTTAATTTCTTTCTGGCAGAATATGCAAGAACAGAAAGTGTTCTTCAAAAAGATTGAGATATATCTGTTCGCCCAATAAGTAATTAATCATTATATCGCTTGTTGTACAGTGTGGCTTTGTTTTTGTTTCTCTTTAATATGTTAGATAGTACAATATTTCTGATTTCATTCTTGGAAAAAAAAAAGAAAAAAAAAACATTGCATGTACCTCTTAACTGTTATGGTTATATCCGAAAACGAAACAAATCATTTTCATAGGCGAGTACCATATAAACTTCATATAACCCGCTCAAAGCTGGTTTGTTTGTAACCAGCTATAAATATACCACACTGACTTGATCCCTAGTCTTCCGTCGCAAGCGCTGCTATCGGCTGAAGGAATTCCACTCACTTTCTCTCGCTTAGTAACAGCTGAACCCTTATTGCCTCAACGCATGCGTGTGTGGGGGGTGTGAGCTTTAGTTCGCATTTTTGCCACGGCTCAAGACATTTTGGCAGCATAATAGCTGAACAGGAAGCGGAAATGACGTTTACTTCACCAGCGTATAGACAAACGGACGGAAGACTTTCAGTAACTATGCATATGCCCACGCTTATGTCATTGAAGACTCTCCCTCCCCCTTCCCCTCCTTGCTCCAAGCAAAAATCTGAAATGACACTGTTGTCTACTCCCCACTGCGCCTGCAGCGCACCAATTGTCCGCTCGCGAGGCTCGTCTCCATGCCTAACCTATAGCCTATGGAACCGGAAAGTTAAATGCCGCATTCGCAAAAGATCTCCACTGACTTCTGTTCTTAGCCAGCTGGATCCAATTTCTACTTCGTATTCTTATTTCTGCGAAATCCATCTTAATATTGTCTTCCTATCTGCACTTATGTCTTCCTAATGGTCATCGGCCGCCAACGTTCTATGCTGCTCAGGCTCAGGCCGGTAGCCAGCCCAAAAATATAGGGGGGGGGGGCTGAAGTTAGGGGGGCCCAATCCAACCATACTACAGTTTATCATCGTATTATAGTTCATTTGCAAGCCTACCGTGAAAATTTTACGGGGGCCAGCGAAAATTTAGGGGTTGAGTTGATTTTGAGTTTAACGTCCCGTTCAGCAGCGAGGCTATATGAGACCTGGACCTACTGATTAACGTGGAATCCGAACCACATGAGCTCCCGCCGGGAATCGAACCCGGGTCTCCCACGCCAAAGGCGCGTACGCTAACCGCTTAGCCACGGAGGAGCTCAGAAAATTTAGCGGGAGTCCGGCCCCCTAGACCCCCCTGGATACGGGCCTGCTCAGGCTTGCCAATCATACGATAATTTACTGCAGTAGCCTACACGATAATTTAAACCTTAATGCTATAGACGGTAATATCCTTCTGGTAATACGTGAATATACGATAATTTTACAACGCACTTTCTTTCTTTTTTCTTTTTTCTTTTTCTTTTTTCTTTTTTTTTTTTTTTTTTTTGCAATTTTTGCATGTGCAAATAAATTTTAGATGTGTATTAAATAATTATAAAGCACCCAGACTGAGTTTTTAACAGTCATTCCCGGTAAAATAAATCAATAACGATTTGAAAATTGGCAAATGGCAATCCTGCATCCATTCTTTAAATTCAATTAGACCTACATTTACGAGGGGGTGGAATTATTGTTGTTGTTTAGAGTACAATTAAGAATAATAAGGATTTTTTTTTTTAAATGGAAAGGACAGTGACGCTGATTCGGAGTTCGAAACTAAAGATTACTAGGTAAATTTACTATATATTATTGCCATTATTAGCAATATTATACTAGTTTCTACAATTAGCACATGCATAATGAATATACGATTATTATTATTATTATTATTATTATTATTATTATTATTATTATTATTATTATTATTATTATTATTATTATTATTTGTAATATACGATAACTTTAAAAACGAAAATCGATATTTTTTTTCTCTGATTGGCAACTCTGATGCTGCTCTTCTCGCGCACTTTTCAGTGAGTCATGAAACAAGTGCAGCATATCTAAGCGAAAAGTCTTCACATTAAATAGAATTTTAATTTCATTAGCATTATGATACACTATATAGATAGGTGTTTTGGCCCCGAAACACTTCATCTGCATGCCTACGATAGTTATATGAATGTGAGGTTGCAAGTAAAATAAACGTTATCACGACAAAAGGTTGTTTTCTAAAACAAAAAGTATTTAATATAAGTAGTATCATTCTGCATCTACAGTGTAAATCTGTGCAAGACTAGAAGCAATAAATGTAAATGCGCCAATAGAGTAAACACTATTTTGAAACTAGATAATGATCTCTACCATTAAAAACCGCATATTTCTATCCTTTTTCATTGAGCTGACATCTTGTCAATCTACACAGAATGTTGTCGAGAAAATACTGTAGTTCCATAGCCATAAGTTTCAGACCATCTTAAAGTAAACCTGCACCGAAGAATGAACTTAGCTTTAAACCTTTAGCTTTCAGCTTTGCATATATGCAAACTTTATTTTGAAATTGTATTGCAACATGTGGTTTGTAGTTCCGACAAAGAAAAGCAGGTTTGCGTATCAGCTGAGATGCCCTTTCACTAATGAAGTTCTGAATTTCCCGTTCCCGCTAGATGTCATAGTAAGCCAGCGTTGGACTCTTTCTCTTACTTGTTACACGCGGAGTTACGCTATATTGTCATTTTTGAGCTTTCTTTGCTCGTTTAGGTGGATAGGTTTCGAACTGTTGACTTTTTGTGTGTTACACAGAAGAGTAATGTGTGCAAAAGTGCAAGTACGCTGACATTCGTCACGATTTATTAGTTCTATCCGGTTTTAGTGGACTTTGCATAGAACCTATATGCAAACACCATAAAATATCCCATAGACCCCATATTATTTGCATTAACTTATTTAAAAGAATTCCCATACACCGAAACCACTCCAAATTTAAAAGGAATCAGTCTGATCGGAAAAACGGCCCGTTAAAGGGTTAAAATGTGAATATAATTGTTGAAGATACTAAAGAATCAATCTTGTCGAAAGGCGTAAATAATGAATCCGTATTACTAAGATTATTTATGACTCCCGGAGTAGCCCAGAGGAAGGGGAAGTCCACCCAGGGCTAATCTCGAAAGATGATGAACATCAATTACCAGTATTTTTGCATTTCTACTTTAATTTCCTGCGTATTGAAAAATTTCCTGGGCAAAATCTGAAATCGTCACTAGATGAACTATTTTTAATCTGCACCTCTACCTAATTGTGTTCAAATGAGGAAATTTCTTACCTAATTGCTGTCTCCCAGATTTTTTTTAAACGTTCATCGAGCGGAAATCGATAAAATCTACAAGTATCCCTCTCACTGTAATGCCTGCAATCTGGTACGTAGCACATAACCATGTTCACTTTTAAACGTTATTATTTTAAAATTCTAAGTTCAACTACACTTACAATGGTATATTATCGTGTAATTCACTTGCTGTTATCTTCACAAAAACATACTTCAAATGCACAGAGAATGATCACACTTCTAGTTTCGTGTTAAAAGCAGCCAGACCGTAGCTAACAAGTACTGGTTTAGAAGCAGAGTGTGGTCGTCGTCATGGCAACCGAGCGGAAATGACGCAATCCTTTCATCAAACAAAATGGAAAACCTTTTGCAGCGTACGTATGACATCATATTCTCTTGCAGCGTTGCTAAGTGTACGAGAATTCTGGGATTCGTTACTTTTTGCTGTGCGAGAATACTTTAACAGAATACGGTTACTAAAGGCCATAGTCGTGCATAAGTTCACTATGAATCGATTAGCATGATGTACTTTTTCCTGTAATTCCTGCATCATTTGTTTTCCAGGAAAGTCTGGGGGGGAATACAGTGGCTCAGTGATAAAGCGCTCACTTTGGTGTGAGTGGCTCCATTCCATTGTGGTTTCCGTCAACCCAGCGTAAAATGTATGTTTTAGTTTGCGACTATTGTCATAGCTATAATCGCAAGCTATATTACTTTTGCGTAGCGTTGCGAGCAGCAAATTTGCGACGTCTGAAACGGAATGAGAATCCTGGTTCCATCATTGTGTCCGTGGGTTTTCTCGGGGTTCCCACGTTTTCTCTCACATTATCATTCCACTGATTGCTGCATATTTATTCACTCTTTTATAAATCATGTTTCTCCTTTAGCCCACGGGCGTCTCTGGCGGGGTGACGAGGGGGATACGCCCCCCTAATATTTTAAAGTACAAAATATTCAATATTTTACTCTAATTTAATTATTTACTAACGGTAGAATAACATATAAATATTTTTTTAAAAAAATATAATATTCAGGCTGTGAAACGATTATAACAGAGTTCTTGATATACCTCAGGGAATCCGTGAAAGTAAGCAGAAAGGTAAAAATGGAATCGAAGATAATAAACAGGTTGGACTAGGAAGTACCATTTAAATCAATTTCTTTCGTGTCCCCTCCTGCCAAATTTTACATGCCAGAGACGCCAGTGCTTTAGCCTAAAGAGCACAAGCGTCAGACGTAAAAAAACTGAAAGGGCCATATACCGTAACGGTTGGCATCAACGAAATGCAAAATTTGGATTTTAGTTTGCGATAACACTAGTTAAAAAATTTAAACTTTTTGTTTGTTACATGAGAAAAATAATCTGATCTTAAAGGAACTTTTTGCGCTGAATTCGAATATGCACTCGGTTTCTCTCCATCACATACAGTTTTCCCGTAACAGAGGGATTTTCGGGAAATTCCCTCAAAAATTTCCCTTTTTCAGATATTTTATTCCCCTAGCTCCTGTCCCCTTACATATAGTAACATAGAAATTATACCTAAGTATACCTTGATTTATATTTGATAAACCCTAAAAGTTTCGTAAAAATCGCTTTGTTCTTTCTAGAGAAATAAATATATTTGTATGTATACTGTGTGCACTGTTTATTGCACCTGATAGTAATGCTTTCAGATCTCCTGAGTTGGGGTAAAAACGATTTGTTTTATTACTACAAACACAGACATAAAAATGAATATTTACAATAGTCAACAACACACTTGTATTGCTCTCTGTAAATTAGAAACGTGTATAAAAATAGAATGTACTTTCAACGTATATTTTTTTTAAACGTACAGTATATGTATATCTTAATACATATATATACAATTCTCCAAGTTTTTTCGTTTTGTTCATGAAATGGTTATCAATATTTGTTATCAAATGTAACAGAATGCAAAAGAAAGAAAGAATGGAATACAGACTCATTGTTGACAACAATGAACTAATGCAGTCTGAATTTTCCACTACGGTATCGTTTCCCCCTCCCCCCGCGCATTTCTTTCTTTCTTGTGTTCTTGACACTGGTGAGGGAGTTTTGTACATTTTTATATTGACGTGTGGTTTAACACTACTTCACTTTCAAAGTTGTCTTTGCTGCTAAAAGTGCTTTCATGTTTGATCTTAACGGCATTATACCCAACTAAGACCAGAAGTTTAGTTTGTGATCAGTACAATGGCGTCAAGAGGACGGCGTTCGTGTGTTAACTCACCAAATAGTTTTTGTTATGTGTGTGGCCAGTTTGTAGTTAAAGGACAGTGTAGATCCATTACGCCATCGGTGAAACTAGCATATTATATATATTTCGGATGTCGTGTGGGAGACCAGGACAAAACTTGGGCACCCAACATAATTTGTGCGTCGTGCTACGTCACTTTACTTGCATGGGCCAAAGGGAAACGGAGGTTCATGAAATTTGCTGTACCAATGGTGTGGAGAGAACCCACCAACCATCTGGATGATTGTTATTTTTGTCTCACAGTAGTTAAGGGACATTCTAAAAAAAGCAAATACACAATAAGTTATCCCAACGTTAAATCCGCAATTAGACCTATTCCGCACGGGGATGAACTTCCACTTCCCGAGCCCCCTACCAACTGGGAAGAGATATGGCCAAAAGACTCTGATGATGATCATGACCTTGATGAACCATCGACATCAACATGTACATCCAAGGATCCAACGTTCATCCCTGACTGTGTTCGCGAGCCACATTTCATCCGGCAATGTGAACTTAATGACCTAGTCCGTGATTTGCACCTGACAAAACAAGAGGCGGAACTTCTGGGATCAAGGCTCCAGCAGTGGAACTTATTGGATGCAGAAACGAACATATCAGTGTACAGGAAAAGGCATGTTCAATTTTCAAGCTATTTCTCAATGCAAGATAATGTGTGCGTATGTACGGATATAAATGGGTTGATGGCGGAGCTAGGAATTCCTTACGTTCCAGAAGAATGGAGGTTATTTATCGACGCGTCCAAGGTCAGCCTTAAAGCTGTCCTTTTACATAATGGAAATAAAAAACCTTCTATACCACTTGCGCACTCAGTGAAGATTAAGGAATCCTATGACACCATGTCAACTTTGCTAAATCTTATAAATTACAAGGACCATTGTTGGCAAATATGTTGTGATCTCAAGGTAGTTGGTATTTTATTAGGACTGCAGTGCGGTTACACGAAGTACCAATGTTTTTTAGGTTTATGGGATAGCCGAGCTGATGACAAACATTATGAAGTGAAGGAATGGGAACCTAGAGTGAATTACGTACCTGGAGAATGCAACGTCAAATACGCTCCTTTGGTAGATCCTAATAAGATATTACTACCGCCACTTCATATCAAGTTAGGACTTATGAAAGACTTTGTCAAAGCCATGGACACATCTGGTGAAGGTTTCAAGTATTTGCGAGATAAGTTCCCTAACCTGAGTGATGCTAAGATTTCAGCGGGAGTGTTTATTGGTCCCCAAATTAGGAAATTAATGCTTGATGATAGCTTTGACAGCAAGTTAAACAGTGCTGAGCTAGCTGCCTGGACAGCATTTAAGTGTGTTGTGCGCAACTTTCTGGGCAATAACAAAGCTGAGAGTTACACAGAAATCGTACAGGACATGATACAGAAATACAAAGAGTTGGGTTGTAGGATGTCTTTAAAAATCCACTTTTTGCACTCCCACCTCAGCTTCTTTCCTGCTAACCTAGGTGCTCTCAGCGACGAACAGGGGGAAAGATTCCACCAAGATATAATGGCAATGGAGAAAAGGTACCAGGGACGATGGGATCCTTCAATGATGGGGGACTATTGTTGGGGTCTTGTTAGAGAATGCAACATTTCTTACAAAAGAAGGAAGTAGTGTACGTTTTTGTAACCCAATGGAAGTTTCATATATTCTAATAGTTTTGATTGTCTTTTCATGACCTTTTGGTACATTTGTAATTGTTTATTGTAAATTGTCACACTTGTAAATTATATTGTATTATATTTTATATATGTGTTTGTGGTAATAAAGCAAAACGTTTTACCTCAACTTAAGAGATCTGAAAGCATTACTATAAGGTGCAATAAACAGTACACACAGTATACATACAAACATATTTATTTCTCTAGAAAGAATAAAGCGATTATTACGAAACTTGGAGGGTTTGTTAAATATGAATCAAAGTATACTTAGGTATAATTTCTATGTTAGTATATGCAAGGGGACAAGATCTTGGGGTGTAAAATAAACGAAAAGGGAAATTTTTGAGGGATTTTCCCGAAAACCCCTCTGTTACGGGAAAATAGTACGTGAGGAGAAAAACCGAGTGCATATTCGAATTCAGCGCAAAAAGTTCCTTTAAGAACAGGTATTTCCTTTTATGTAACAAAACCTTTGTTAACTAGTGTAAGAGGCAAAGCAGTTATAGGCTAACTGATTTTAGTATATTTTGCGTTACGTTACGCTTCGCACTTTTTGCGAAGGCTGGTACAGAATAAGGATAACAGATTTTTGTTTTCGCTTATCTCCAGTGAAATGTACTACATACAGTGGCGCAACGATAATTATACGGGCTCGCCTGTAAAAGTACATTTCGGACTCCCTAAAAAATATAATAAAAACTTACAGAAATTAGATGAATTATGACATATTGCAGCAAACAAAAAGACAAGTCAATTCACTATTTACCATTGCTAGGTTACATTTCCTGTGGGAATTATCCCGTTATTATTTGACATAAGTGACAACTGCTCCATATATTTTAAATATTTATAAGACTGTACTGACATTGACTTTTAATGGAACTGAACAATGCAGGATGCATCCAGGTGGCAAGGAAAAACGTACCGCAGGGGCGCGGTGGCTCAGTGGTAGAGCGTTCACCTCCGGTGCTTGGGGTTCTGGGTTCGATCCCAGCTCACACCGTGTGGACTTTGTGGTGGACGAACACCATGCTCGTGGGTTTTCTCGGGGTTCTCCCGTTTCCTTTCACTTTCTTCATTCCACCATTTAATTCATTTCTCATAATCACCGGCATAACCGTGGGACGTAAAACTCAAAGATTTCATTTCATTTCAAAAAACGTACCGCAAATCGAATGATATAGTTGTGCCTATCATCAGGGCTGTTACGTGGGCGGAGCGACAGGGGCGATCGCCCTGGCGCCGCGGCCAGGAGGGCGCCGGGACGACAAATCAACAAACAACATTCAAGGAATTCATATTATGTTGGTATTTTTTTAATTATGTTAATTCAGATATTTTAATAATGATCAGGCTGCCGTTTAGAAAAACTATTTCTTTCATACGGACAATACAACAGGCTTAATACCCACTTATAGTGTGGTGTACATAATTATCTAACATACACTATTATACTTAATACATACATTATTATACATACACAAATATACATCGTTTAATTATGCAGAATTTATTGCCTGACATTTGTTTTGAACTCGTTTTCGAACATACCAAATACATCTATTACATGAAATCTAATCATTTCATTATAATGAAGCACACATTCTTCACAGAGGAGACTTATGTAATATGTTAGTTCTTGCTTTCCTACAATAGAATGTCCCAGTGTTTGCTCTTCTAGTCTTACCTATTAGGGCATGTCACAATACTTCTGAAACTAATTCTGGACAGTCAATTATACCGTTTAATAATTTAGGTAAGAACAACAAATCAAACACCCATCTTCTTTTCTCTAATGTTTGAAAACTAAAATTCGTTACTAGGTCTTCATAGGGGACATACGTTGGATAGAAACCGGTTTTCTTGTGTGGAAGCATTTTTTTTTTTAAATTTTCTATTGCATTAGAGTATTTAGTGACATTTGGTGTCCAAACAGTACAACAGTATTCTAATTTTAACTTTACATACGGTAAATATAACCTTATAAATGTTGATTCTTTATAGAAATCCTGTTCTATCCCATAAATTAAATCTAGGTTTCTATATGCACTACTCGTTATTGCGTCAACGTGTTGAGCAAGGGTTAATTTGCTATCAAATATAACTCCTAGATCTTTGATAATATTTGGGGTAGACAAGGAAGTGCCACTTATTGTATAGGTAAAATTAATTGAATTTTCTTTCCTCGTGAAAGATAATGTTTTACATTTGGACACGTTGAGTACTAAATAATTCTTATCACACCATATTTGAACTCTCTGTAGATCCTGTCGAAGTTTCACGCAGTCATCTATTGAACCGACTTTGGGGTATAATTTGAGATTGTCGGTAGAAAGAACTTGAGAAGTTTTAATACACAGAGAAATATAATTTATAACAAGAAGAAACAACAGGGGACCTAGATTAGATTCTTGAGGTGCTCCCGATAAACTATTGAACTTGAAAATTACCGATAGGCCTAATGTAAAACATCTAGGATTATTCAATTGGAACTCTCTCCAGCCCACTGAGGGAAGTTTTTTTTTTTCTTTAATCTTGGAATTTAATATTTCGTCGTCGTCATTTAATATTTAATTGTATCGTCATTTGTATAATCTATGCTATTATTATGTTGATGTGTATCAAGTTCAGAACAAACAAGTATACCACTTGACTTAAATAATCCAAAACCATGTTTTCATTAACTATTGTTTTAACTACAAAAGCCATTTACTTTAAAAAAATGACATAACTTCTTTTATCTTACATTATGATTTTACATACCATATTTAAATCTAGGAGTACAAAATAAACTCTGTCCGACTTTATGCAGAGTCGTTTTCACGTGTGATTAGCGTCATACTAAAGGCCTGACTATTGCAGGAAACATGTTACTGAAACTCTTTAGTATGTTACTAATCACGCTCAGAACGACTCTGCATAAGGCCCTTTTTGTTTATCATAACACACTGGGGAGGAGGGAAGGGGAATTCTCGCCCCTGGCGTTTACAATTCACGCGACGACCCTGCCTATCAATGTTTATTTTATGTTTATTGTATCTTCTTTGTTTCAGTGCTAGAACATGCAACGATTTTTTAAATAATGGAATTTGATTAAAATAAAATTGAGGAAACGATGTGTTTAAACCATGACCGCCCACAGCGGGTTCAAGGGGACAGTTGCCCCATGAATTTTTGAAGAGTTTTAAGTTCTTTGAAATAAATGGGAAAATATATTAATTTACTCCCATACCCATATATTATTACTTAATATACTTATATTAAATACTACGGTATAGTACTATAATTTATTTACTGTAGGTCAGGGGTACAAGTGAATCTGAAAAAGTAGGGGGCTGGATTACGTCATACCGTCCCCAGTGACTATCTTTGATCATTGTAATTCTTCTAGAAAGTGGGAGGACGCCACAGATATTTTCTAGAAGTGGGAGAACGACGTCCCCCGCGTTCCCCCTGATTTTTACCCCTCCTGTAGGTAATAAAGATATGTGCGTAAATAATTGCTGTTTTATGTTCAATTCAAATAATTTATTAAACTTATTTTTAACTTTTAATCGTCAAATCTGCAGTTGAATGTTATGTTTATAATAGCTCAGTTTGTATGTTGATAACCGGATTTTTTTTATAACACATTAGTTATTGTTTCTTAGTACAAACAATAATGAATCAATGAGTAAAGTTATTGGTTGTTAATAAAGCGCCACAAAATCTTAGCAACGAAGTCTAACTAATGATGCTTTAACGTTCTTTAAATATTTAAAAGTAGTCAACTGTCCCGCCTAGCACAACACAAAGCTATTGTAAAATCCATTCCATGAAATTATTGTTGCCAGAAACTACAACGTTCTATGTGGTATGTCTATTTAATGTAGTATTTTAAGTATTCTGGCTACACCTGTGATAGATAGACTACTCTACTTTCGAAATGGAATTTTCACTCAAGTCAAAAACAGCTCGTATAATTCAATTTATACCAGTCAAAGATATACAGGGTGGCCTAAAAGTAGGCATACAGTCCGTACTGTTCAACTCATTGCTTTTTATATCTTTTTTTTTTTTTTTTTGTTATCCATCAGGTAGACTTAATTTGTTTATTATATGTTCTTAATATCTTTTTACTTATATCTTAAGCTCGGAACAGCCGAAGCAAATAAATCTATAAGCTAGAATGTTATACTTGATCAATGAAGGGGTGTATACCTACTTTTGGCCCACCCTGTATTGCATTTGTAGACCAAAATTGACCTTCAAATATTTTTCAAATAAGAAAAAAATCCTTGACGATTCTCTATGTGCTTCCAGATTTCAGAAAAACAAAACATATATTTCTTGCACGTACCGTTTTTTAGCCTTTGAGGGTTCGTTACGAAATGGTTCATGCATACACATCTAACCCCCTCCGTAACATATAACCCTCTTAGCGAGTATGTAACGAGGAACGTGTAATGTAACTTTTATTTTCGAACCGTAATAGGAGTGAATGAAAATACTCGTGATTTCAACGTTTCTTCACTTCTTCCTGATATAAAAGTGTTATTGGATCTCTGTTGTTCATATGTTCCATATGTCCGACCTACACGGTTCTATGCATAGAGATCATTTTTATCCCAGGGGAATTGTTCAATTTGTCCCTTGATAGAAAATAAGGATAATTTAGTGGAAGGTTAAAATCGAAAATTACGATTTTCTTGAAAACTCCTTTAACAATTTAATTTATATTTCACATTATAGGCCTACAATGGATCATGAGACTGATGTTGAATATACATAGTAATATATTGGGCACTCTCCATTGAATAAATGATTATCCTGCTGGATTTCATCCCACAAGATTCAGCAGTCAAATTTTGTTTGGCCAAGCGAGAATTTAACCTGCTAGGATTTGGCCATGCGAAATTTTGGCTCGTGGAATTTTGAATGACAAATTTTTACACAATTTCATCTGGTGTTCTAGGATGAAGCATTCTTAGACTTTATATTCGAAGCATTTTTAGACTTTCATTGCCATGTTAAATATTTCACACAAAGCCCCTCCCCCCCCAAAAAAAAAAATCAGAGTATTCTTCGTATCTACTACTTGAATCCATTTTCGTTCGAATTATTAAACTTTAATAAGTAATTCAGGTAATGAAATAATTTTATAATATTTAATAACACTAATTGGCGGCTTGGAAGAAAATGAAAACATACCTAAGTTTTTTCACTACTGAATTCTCTGTATATCCAGTAAAAAAAAAAAAAATAGTAACAAGTTCCGGTAAGAAACTTCCACTATCTTCTGTTTGGTGCACTGCTGTGTTACCCCTTTCCTTGGGGGCTTCAATTTGAGTCATTATATATTAATATGTCAATTTCGTGACATTAAATAGTCATCAGACTTTAATAATTAATACAGTAATTACTATTCGTAAAGCACTACGTTATATAAAGGTTATATATATATATATATATATATATATATATATATATATATATATATATGTTGTATAAGCCGAAGACATCTCCCACAAGTCCCAGATGCGATCAATAGTACAGAAATATAGAAAGAAAATGTCAATCTGCGAACTAGCTAGTATTCTTTCAACGTAGTGAAACTTTTCTTACTTTTCGTATCCCTTCAATACTCTCACTTTACATACGAATACATTCTTAAACACGTACTCAAACTGAAGTGAATACAATATCTTGAAATCTTTTGGAAATTTAAAATGTAGCCAGTTAAGGAAATTCGATATATAGAAGTTCTTATCTAATGCTATTCGAGGGCAAGTAGAATTGGATTCCATCCGAAAGGTAGGCACAACAGAACGATAACTCTCACAGTCAGTCTCAGATTTAGTTACATTATCACCTGCCATCACTTTCTACCCAATTCCATCGCGATCAGAGATGGCTCGTGAGTTTAAAGTTCTCTCGCTTGAAATCAAAATAAGAAAACTTTCTTAATGTACTATATGCTGTATACAACAACTAATACAGTAGATAACCACTCTCATAGTTTCAAGCGATAAAATTTTCTTTTTCTTTTTTTCAGTGCGACTTTCCTCACGAGCCGCCTCTAGTGAGATATTTAAACTTCACCAGTCGGTATGTGCTAGGAACAATTCGATTCTCAACTCCTTAGGAAACTTTTTTTTTTTTTTTTACCTAATCCCGAAATAAACATTAAACATAAATTTAATGTTTTTGTCCCTCATACATTTCACCCACGTAAACAAAAAACATTGCTTCTTCCAGCTGTCGATAAATCGAAGTTTTAAAATTGCTTTCTCTTAGGTGTTAAATGCGATTTTCCCGCTGCCTTAGTGATTCGTTGTGATTCCAAAAGCGTTGCGATTGTGCTAGTAGGAACTGCAAACTCTGCAGCAATGTTTTTATTTCTTCGCACTCATTTTCAACTTTATCAGTTTTCACAACACGATTATTCTCCATGACATTAACGCTAATTTCAGCCCCATTGACACAAAGGACTGTAATCTGTACTGCCCAAGACAGGACTATGCAAGTGCACATTGTTTTAGTCGAATTTGATTTGAGTAGTGGACCTGCTGGCTATTGAGAGCATTCTTTTTAGTTCTCTTTTGTGTCATTTAATTTTATAAAACTGAGATTTATTACCAGTGAATAATTTCGTGTTCCGTGTATACTACTCGTGTAGTTTTAATACCCGACGTAAAAGCTGGCAACGCAGCATTGAGCACCACGTGCGCGCAGCGAGCTGTCACAAGGGACAAGTAGTATCAATTGCACTGTAGACCTTCAGATATTTCTTAAATAAATAAATAAATAATAATAATAATAATAACTTAAGACACGGCAGGATAATGGACGTACCCCGGATTGTAATTCGTAACCAGTGATGCCAATCTGGAACCTTATAAAATCCCATCTCGAAGGGCAGAAATTTACTTTCCGGAATTCGGAAAAATTCCGGAATTCGGAAAAATTCCGGAATTTGGAAAAATTCCGGAATTCGAAAAAATTCCGGATTTCGGAAAAATTCCGGATTTCGGAAAAATTCCTGAATTCAAAAAAATCCGGAATTCGGAAAAATTCCGGAATTCGGAAAAATTTCGGAATTCGGAAAAATTCCGGAATTCGGAAAAATTCCGGAATTCGGAAAAATTCCGGATTTCGGAAAAAATCCGGATTTCGGAAAAATCCGGAATTCAGATAAATTCCGACATTCGGAAACATTCCGAAATTCAAACATTCCGAAATTCAAAAAATCCGGAATTCGGAAAAATTTCGGAATTCGGAAAAATTCCGGAATTCAGATAAATTCCGACATTCGGAAAAAATCCGGAATTTTTCCGATTTTACTTTCCGGATTCCGGAAAGTAAAAATTCTGGAATTGGCCATCCCTAGCTAGTAGCTGTTAAAAGAGAAACACAATAATGAATATATATACTGTATTAGTTTCTTGTAGTTGGATATGTCTTTATCACTTACGTAGACAATTGCTACTGCAGTTATTTACTGCTTTATGAGGAAGGTCTTATTTTCACACACAAAAAAGTCGCCGGTATGTCTCAAACATTATCGCGTTCCCACCCGCAGCTGCTCCAAAGCACTGCAAACTACTTTTTAACCAGGCGAAAGGCAGTGAAGGAAAAGAAATCTCAACAAATATTCTAATAACATTCGCTTATTGTCAACATACCTACAGTGAGCGCAGAAAGTGTTCGTACACCGTGCATACTTTATATTGAAAACAGCTAGCATGAGAACGGGAGGTGGAAAATATATATATAACCAGAATTAAGACTACACATTCATACATTTTATTTCTATATACAAGAGAAACGCCAAACAAACACAATCACTGTTTTGTTCAGAAGAAAAGAGAGAATTCATTTTTTGTAAACGCAAAAAGTCACCGTACACTTATGATTGAATTAATGCTTATAAAGTATATTACGTTATTTAATATTTTGTGGGATTACCCTGTGCGTTAATGATTGTCTGTAGTCTTCGTGGCATTGATTTCACCTGTAGTAGTTCGTAGTTCTGTAGCTTCGGGACTGATTATGTCCCATTCTTCTTGAATAGCTTTTCTTAGGCCTTCTTTGGAAGAGAAGCTGTGCCTTCTGATTCTTGTCTCCAGAACAGACCATAGATGTTATATGGGGTTCATGTCTGGGGATTGGAGAGGTGTGCGAAGCTGTTTCAAGGTATTATAGAGTAGCCACAATCGAGTATTTTCCACTGTATGTTTGGAGTTGTTGCCTTGCTGAACAATAAATTGATTTCTGCGCACTAGTATGGAGATTTTCCTTTAATATGTTAATATACACTTTGTGGATCATCACTCCATCGATAAAGTGGAGACGACCCACTCTTGAGGCACTCATACAACTCCAGACGAGCACGGACCCTCCTCCGTGTCTTACTTTAGGGACGAGATTTTGAGGATTCATCTCTGTATTCACCTTGCGCCATACCATACGCGTCCCATTGGACTCGATAAAATTAAATTTACTTTCGTCCGAAAATACCACCCTATTCCAGAAAGAAGCCTGATCCCTTATCTTTATACTCTTTTTCAAACTTTAGTCTCTTTATAGGATTTGTCTTGTTCACCCAGAACATTTTCCTGGCTATCCGACCATGATACCCTGCAAATATTCCGCACTGTACTGGCTGATACTTTAACACCGCGTGTTTCCAGATCCGTTGCCAATTGCACAGCACTACTTTTCGGAACCTTTTTTCTTTCCCTAATAATGTAACGTTTATCTTGTTCACTCAACACTCTTGGTCTTCCAGTTTTTTTTTTTTTTTTTCCGCAGAGTGATAGAAACATTATACATCGCAATTATTGTTTGTACTGTTGAACGAGGCCTGTCTGCAAGGTTTGCTATCTTTCTCAAAGATTTACCTTTCTTATGCAATTTAATAATTACTTTTCTTGTCTCCTCATTTGTTTCTGTTCGGTTGCTTCCCATTTTGACAGCCCACCGTGCAGTTTTTTCACTCCTATTCACAACTAAACTCATTCTGTTATTCGTCATGCTATACAGAGGTGTATACTCAGGTGAATACTAGTGAACCCCAGTTGTGGTATCTTTGTTTCGTATTCGTACGTCAGGTGTACGATCTCTTTTTGCGCCTACTCTATACACTTTCTACGGAATTTATTTACTTTCT
This sequence comes from Thermobia domestica, assembly GCF_964235325.1. Lineage (NCBI taxonomy): Eukaryota > Metazoa > Arthropoda > Insecta > Zygentoma > Lepismatidae > Thermobia > Thermobia domestica. The sequence goes on from NC_137455.1 coordinate 15,266,736, forward strand.
GACCATTAAACTTGTCTTTGTGGTTCTTTATTGATATATTCATAAAGCTTAGTTTTCATTATTCATATTGTGTGTGTTATTACACTTCTTAAATTTTCTGTTTCTTTTTCGCAGGCATTCTCGTTTCAATAGCATAGGTGTACGAACACTTTCTGCGCTCACTGTATGTACAGTAAATACAAATTTATAATTTTCGACTTTACGAAGTATACAATGTAATTGTTCAATAATTAACATAAGCAGGCATTCATTAATTTATATTAATATAATAATTAATAAAACTAATAAGCGGGTGATTGATGACTCAGTGGTAGAGTTTTCATCTATGGTATTCTAACCCAGGACATGTGGGTTTTCGATGGCTAATTTTGTGTTCGAAAATTTTTCCGGTGGTAGGCCTACTCTTGGTTCCCTTTTTTATATTTGTTCCATCATCACTCATTAACGAATTTAGTTTATCAAAACTCTATAGCCATATATTCATTCTGTCCGTCAGTGAAACAAACTATCTGATGGATTACCATCAATTTTGGCCACGATGTACAGAGTCAATAGTTAAGAATCAAGTTCCCTGATGAATGTAATATTCAAACCGGAAGCGGTACAAATCAACCATTTCCGGTTTTAACGTTAATCATTATATAGTAAATATGGTAATAGATAGCGAGAAGCGGTTTCCAGTAATCGACATATATAACATTCATGTAGATAGAATGTTACCCAATTTGTGCATCTGCTGAAAATAATGAGCTTAGGTATTTAGAGAGCATTTTCCGCTTTAGAAAATGTGTGCTTGGTAAAGAATGTAGAGAATTAGCTGAGTCAGTCACGTAGCTAGAATATGGTAATAGGAAGGGGGGGTCTGTCACGAAATACTGTGGTTATTTACCAGGAGTTCAATCATTCTAAACTATTTTATTGGCAACATATATTGGTTCGTTTAGCCAAGATTTCTAATGGAGGGATGATATGAAATACTGTGGTTACACACCAGAGGCTCGATCAATCTAAATATTTTACTGACAACATACCCATATTGATTGGTTAGGACAATAAAATGAGGATATATTAGTAAGTATTTTAATAAGAAGCTATGAAGAAATCTCGAGTAAAAAAATATTAAAAAGTATTGAAAAAGATATAGTCTTCCGAGGTCATTCGAACGGTGTCGAGAATTTTGCGTCTGGGAAATTTGCGTCCTACCTCAAGAACAGGGAAAATTGCGCCTGCGATGTACCTCCACCGGGAATTTTGAGCCCTGCGAAACAAAAGAACCTATTGGAGCTTACGCATTTGCTCGGAGGGGCTGACATTACAGCATAAACAATCCTCCCCCCACAACCATGCCATTTGTGATTTATTTTCATTGTGGCTATATAAGGGGAGAATAAACTTCAATATAAGCCAAAAGAACACAACGGATCAACGCAATCACTGCTTCTTCCAGAGATGATTTTGGGGGAACACTGGCCTCCCCAGAGCTCTCAGAGTGCCCCCTCGGAGGAGACCAAAATAATACGTCTATAATATAATAATAAATAGAATAGTACCAGCAGTGACCCCCTCCGGAATACTAAGTGTGCCCCCCGGAACATTTTTTCTGAAAGTACGACTGAACGCAATTGTGTGTTTGAAGTGTAATTCCAGCAAGCAAACACACTGTACATAGTTTTCTTGATAATATTACTGAACTGATTTTACATTCACTTTACATTTTCTTTTCTATATTTTGTGTCCTAAAAAGCCTAACAACTCGCAAGGATTGTGAACAGAGATATCTGGGTAGAGCCAAACAGCCTTTTGTAGATTAAATTATACTCTTTGATTATATTAATAAATAATTATACATCAGTTATTTATACTTTTATTGTAAATTTTGTAGTATAATGAAAAATTGTATTTGTATGGATTGCCCTTTAGTGAACTAAAATTGTATTTTTTTCATTTATTCGGAATATTATAACGGATGGAGTAACTCACTGAGACGATGAGAGGCAAGCCTAGTTCAAGTGTGAGTGGAAGTTACTTTACACAATACAAAAATAAGTTGAATTGTAGGGCGCTAACATCCTAGTGCAAATATATAGCCGGCGCATTTTCTCCTCTTTTTGCGGTAGGGCGCAAACATCCCAGTGCAAATATATCGCGAGCGCATTTTTTCCTATTTTTGTGGTAGGGCGCAAATTTCCCGGGCGCAAAATTCTCGCATTTAAGGAAAATATAATGTCCGTGAAGTTGACAAGCCACTTATGTCAGACTCCAATTTCGACTTTAAACGTCGCTAGTGCTATGTTAGTGTTCGATAGTGACGCAAATCGTTAGTACTCCACAGATAACGTGTGCTTTTTAAATAATGGATATAAGTCTTCTAACTGCATGCCAACACGCCCACTTCTAAGAATCATCTCAAAAATGAAGTTAACCGTTAGAGCAAGTAAGTGCTCATTAGTGCCATTAACATTAGCGTTAATGCCTCCATCGTACGACCCTTTGAGTAATAATAACACAACGCTCTTTGCTAGAGTCTCAATGCGTCCCTATATTCTCGCGAACATTCTGACATGCCCAAGTTAATTACTTTTTTTTTTGCAACTATTGTTTATCTGTTATTGTTTATTGTTTATTGCTAGTCTGCAGAATAGTCCTTACATTAATATGCCATTGTCCTTGATAATCATTGCGTATTTATAAGCAGTTTGTTATTACTGTTAGAAGATATCAAAAAACAACAGATAAAATCTACTACTTAACGGTTCATATTTTTCTTTTACAGTACATAAACGATTAATAATAATAATAATAATAATAATAATAATAATAATAATAATAATAATAATAATAATAATAATAATAATAATAATAATAAGACTATTCCAGCATAAAAGTTATCAATTGCATCACACTGGCAACAAGCGACGCATATTTTAACTTCATAAAAATTCGTTTCTCACGATTTTCTGGAAAACTACGCATGATAACATCTTCATTATGTCAAGTTGTTTATCTCAGTTTGATATGTGTCTTACCTCTGGACAATATCACAGTAAAACAAAAATTAAATATTAGGAGTACATCGTACTTTTGGACTACATCTCATTAACCATGGGAAGATTGAGTAGTGTATAATTTAGGATGTAAGTTTCAGCTTAACTTGCATCATACATTCTTAGGATTACAAAAAGGAAATTTGTTCGTTTGCATTTGAACAAAATTCTTAGGATTACAAAAAGAAAAAATAATTTTTCCGAATTCCGGAATTTTTCTGAATTCGAGATTTTTTCCGAAATCCGGAATTTTTTTAATTCCGGAATTTTTCCGAAATCCGGAATTTTTCCGAATTCCGGATTTTTCTGAATTCCGGAATTTTTCCGAAATCCGGAATTTTTCTGAATTCCGGGATTTTTTCAAATTCCGGAATTTTTCCGAAATCCGGAATTGGCCATCCCTAATATATATATATATATATATATATATATATATATATATATCTTATTAAACTAATTGCAACCGTTATTCCTCTTTCTTCCCACTTTTTCCCTTCTAGGACATATACTTAAAAAGAAGAAGAAGAAGAAAAAGATGAAATAGATGTTTAACTATTTGACATAAGAAGTCCGTGTGACAAATCCCATGTTTTTAATCTTAAAAGATTCTGAGTTGCGGACTCTTATTATAGAGTAAGTCGATATAATAATGCCACCGTTTTCATTTTCTGCAATATTAAGCGTTTAATACTGAGACAAGAGAATTGTACATACATAGCTATAGCAGTTTAGGATCCATGAACATAATAGAAAAGAGAACATTTCGAGAAAGTTTAAATCATAATAATGCTACCCAAAGCGAAATGGAGTTATTGCATACACCAAGGACACAGTATTTTATTATATACATGATACCTACCAGGGGCGGATCCAGGATATGATCAAGGGAGGGGGTGAACCATATTTTGCCGTTTTATCCAGTGTAAAGCAGGATTGAAGCCCATTTTATCCAGTGTATATCTGAGCGTCAAGGTGGGCTATAGCCCCTCCTTAGATCCGCCACTGATACCTACTAGTGTTAAGAACTACAATAACAATAAAGTAATTACATACAAAATAGGTAAATTGCTCTGAACAAGAGCAACAACGTCTTGGAAATATTCCATCACATGATTCATGAGACCAGCTTGTACACGTTATGCATTGCAACCAATCCATGTTTGTTCCGACATTGTCATTGTAGTATTCCTTACACGAAACATATTAGTTGGAATTATTTAAATGACTGTCACAGTTACTCTTCGTCTTCCCCTTAATCTGTTCTTGTTATTTTCGAGTTGTTTTCTTGATAGTGTGACAATCTATACATAGGGCCCTTCTCACTAGCACTGCTTGTACGATTTTGGATCTCTTGCTGTCAGGTAGAGTTCGTTTAATTTGCGGAGATAAAATAAGTTAATCAAAGTATGGAAACTGCAAACACGCACTTGCTTTAAAATTTTAGAAATGGTATTGTGATATTGACGGTTCGATATTTATTTTTGTAGTTTCTGCTTACTCGTGTGTCCACAATATAAGTTCTGCATCTTCTTGTGGACAAAATCCTGAAGAAATGATACATGAAACGCGCACTACGTCCGGAATGACTGCAGGGTTGAATGAATATATCCCATTTTCCATGAAAGCAGAAACTGAACGTTCCCTGTAGTGTTGTTATTTCGTGTTGTACCCTTCATCTAAACCTTACTAAACCAATTTCCTGTTGCTCTGTCAGGATACGGACGCTTGTGGGTGTCAACTGCTTCGGTTCAGTAAATTTTGAGGGCTCTAGAAAACACTTTGTCTATTGGCTGCAATTCATTTATGCAATGCTGGTAAGCACAATAAGTATACTCTCGCGAAGCACCAACTCTATATTAATTTGAAGTTAACAGTCGCTGTTCTGTCCACACACACGTAATTCTCTAGACTTGTAGTGTTCACTTGAACTTTAAAAAGATATAAACGTATTCTCAGAACTTACGTAAGCAGTAACAAGCCACATTTTACCTTGCAGGTAGTTTCTTTTAGAGGTAAAAAAATAAGGCAGTATTATATCCTTAGCCGAAGGCTTTATTGTAGCCAAATACTCGACATTCAATTACACCGCACCTATACTGCTTCCTCCACACGTAACACCTGTGTATACAATAAATGCATTTCTCATGGTTCACTAAAGCCTAGGACAAAAAACTAATAACATTATTATCACTGGTTTGTTCATTCCAACTTCCGATACTTTCTTGACAATTCTCACTATGTGATTACTTAAACATTCCAAAAGGGGGGGGGGGGAAACGCTGAATTGAACAATAACTGCATGCGTCTAATACCAACTGCTAGAGGACTGCCCGGCCTCAGGCCGAGTCAGCGGGCTGGACTCGGGCCTACAAAGTATATATCAGTGTGCGAATTACAAGGGGGATGAGGGGAAATCCCCTTTGATAATTCTGGATGTGTGCTATAACCAGGGGCGTCAGACGACAGTAGCATGGGAAATATGACAATTGTAGCCAGGAGTGTCATTTATTGGAACAAGAGGAGGCAATTGCGCGCCCGAAGAGTTTACAAAACGTAAGCCTTATGTCGGTGGTGCTCTTCCCCCAATGAAGCGAGTCTGAAATGACGCCTCTGGTTATAGCATACATCCAGTATTACCAAAGGGAGTTACCCTCTCATCTCCTTGTAATTCGCAAACTGTCCACAGATATAGACACAAAACGTCAAGAACATTTTTACACGACTGTAAGAACCATAATATAACTCGTGATATCAATATATTTACGGAATAGCTTATATTTTGTTGCTAGTTAACATGGAACATTGCAAGGTTTTACAAATGATTTGAACATTTCTATTGCTTTATGCATTATAAACACATAATGAATTAATATTTTACTTGTAATTCCAAATGGCTGCTTTCTTGGTTAGAGTTTCTTCGTGGTTTTCAGTGTCCTCTTCGTTTATTCTTGAAAGTGCAGTTTCCTTCAGTCGTCTGCCACTGTTTGTTTATAAGTCGTAAAAACACGTGTTTATAGTGAAAACATGTGGCTTATAGTACGCGTAAGTATACGGATCCTTGCAATATATTTTGTTCTTTAATGCGTCCTCTTAAATAATTCACATAGGTACAATTTATAAACAAATCTTTAGACCTGATGATATTAAAGTATACTATTTAATTTACTTTAGTCAGACTATCAGCTCATTTAGCCGGGCGGTTAATACCTATTCCTGAAGAGGACTCATTCGGTCCCCGATCGAATAAAACTAATGTTCTATTTTCGTCGCCAGTTTACCCGACTAGACTTTTAAATCGAACCTAGATGACTTACATGACCTAGGACATTTTTTAAAGCTTTAACTTGGCTATTCCTATCAAATGTTCGTTTAAATGAAAAGAAAAAAGTATTCGCAGCTATGCATCACTCACATAGGTGGGTAAAATAATGCATATTAAATGTTTCTTCATTCAAGAGAAAATCAAAAAAATACATCTCCGCAGTCGACATCTGTTAGCCAACCGAGTATTAAAGAAAACGAACAGCGCCTTCTCACTCTGAAGGTGGTTCTTAAAAAAAAAAAAAAAAAAAAAAAAAAAAAACTATCTGGTTCGTCGCATAGCGACCGCCATCACCTATAAGAAAAAATAGCTAAAATAGCATCAAACTCCCGCCCGGGCTCACTTATCCCAGAAAAGAGTTATCATTATCAGATTAAAAAGAAACAGTTCCTATCACTTAAGAGAACTGTCCAAAAAAGATTAGCACAAAAAATAATACTAATTTAAGTAAGAGCGGACTCCCTTATAGTAGAAATCCACAAAAGAGAAATCCTTAATTTTTAAACCTAACTAAAAATGACTTAATTTAGAAGATTAAGAAAAAAAATATTAGATTTTCTCTGAGAGCCGGCTACTCATTGTATAAGTCCGGATGAGAGGTGAAAACTTCATCCCTATGTCCCTTCATTATAGCAGGTGCAGAGGAGTAAGATTCTTTGGAAGATGTTTAGAAGGCAATGTTTAAGAAAAGAATGATTCCTCCCGCACAAACGCGGTCCGTATTTATACGCTCAATCTTCCAACTGACCAAGCCACAACACGACAGAGGCTGACCTAGCCACGGGTCGGGGGGCCTTGGCCTACTCCAATTTTTGAGTGACAATTGCTTACTTATATATATTTTTAAAGTTTATAGTAAGCTCATGATATACCTACCATAGTATGGGTTCTGACTGCCCCCCTCCCGCCCAAGTTTTTAACTTCTACATCCATCTCTGGTCCCAGAGAATTACAAATAAAATTCGGATGCAACTCAAAACTAAAGAAGAATCTTTGGTTACTTTTTTGACTCTAAAGAGAAGAGCAACTAAAGCATAAAACACTATATATAGAAATATGGAATTAAAATTTCAGAATACTTAATAAAAACATAAAGTAGCATTACGGGGGCGCGGTGGCTCAGTGGTAGAGCGTTCACCTCTGGTGCTTGGGGTCCCGGGTTCGATCCCAGCCCCCGCCAAGTGAACTTTGGGGTGGACAAACACCGTGTTCGTGGGTTTTCTAGGGGTTCTCCCGTTTCCTCCCACTTTCTTCATTCCACTATTTCATTCATTACTCATCATCACCGTCTCATTTAGCCTAATCGGCATAAGCGTAGGACGTAAAACTCAGATATTTCATTTCATTTTTTCATAAAGTAGCATTACCTAGGTATACTATATATGTGTATATCAATTATAAAAAGGAAAATGAATGTGTGATTTTTTTTTTTTTTTTTTTTTGTTTTGTTTTACTAAAGTACGTGGCATGGCCCAGAAATTAAATATGGGAAAGTCCAGTGTCACCCATGTCATCTGTCCCTGTTTTGGCCTGCAATGCATACATAAAAGCTGAGTTCACAACCTTTTCCCTTGTCACATTGCTGAACGTAAGATGCACTGATGCAAACCGCACGAAATAAACTTGGTAGATAAGAAATGGTTATCACATTGGATGATGTCTATGGCAACACTCGATCAATTACATAACACTTTTGGCAAGGAACACTGGGTTTTATCGTAAGTGCAGAGAAAGTTCGTCACAAGGAATTATGATTATTACCGGATACGGTTCTGAGGGCAAGTTGGAGTATATAAAGTGGGCCAAACATAAAGGCGAATGTTGCCTACTTGTAGCAGTCCATTATGACCGCAATCTTCTGGAAATATCTCTCGATTTTACAGAACCAACAAGAAGCAGGTGCGGATCCACACACATTGTCGGATCATCCCAGTGATGCCAGTTTTGTAACAGCGAATTTCCCGTCCGAAGCCATGAAATTTCCCGATTAGACGCAAAATTTCCCGCCAACTAAAATAGATACAATTTATAACACCTAGTGATAAATAATTTTGAAAAATATAACTTTAGAGGGCCTATAACGTGCAGTTGAACTCATTCTCGTAACGTAGAAGCCACTATTTACAGTTATGCATGATATCACAAAGATGCTGGCACAATATTAAAAAAAAAAGAACACTGTGAACTTTTTTTTAATGAACACCATGTTTTTCTTTATGGTTGGAAGGGAATGTCGTGTTCGGCAAAGAAACACAATACAATTTTCTGGTCTTAACAAGATTTTTGTTTTGCTGCACATTACTTGTTCCTTGCTAAGAAAAGAAAAAAAAAGCTGTAGCAATAGACAAGGTATTTTGCTATTGCATTACATTAACTAGATGCTTCAAGTTTTCTGTGTGATACTGAAGCTCACTTTTACTACAAAAGAGCTTGACATTACAGGTCTTATACCTAGCTTTGGTATCGATTCCCGATTCCTGCTTTTTCCTATCATATATATCGGATGGGTTTCATATTTCCTTTCATTATCGAAACATAGCAGTGACACCAGTGTGTGTGCCAAAATAAGAACACCACCTGACAACTACCCAATTTGTTTTGGAAACAATGAACCAATCTCACATGTGCGAGGGAAAGGGTAGCAAAGCGGAAAGATCAGGTATTTACTCTCGGTCAGTTCCCAACATTAATCCGTAGTACCAGACCCTTTTTGTTTCATTTTGTCTTTACTACTTGCTTGTGCTGGCTATATGCCTGCTTAGTTGGTCAACATTGAGATAAGTCAGTGAAGGAATTTTTCATGTGAGAGAGAGGGAAGAGCAAAAAAGAAAAAGGGATGAATGATAAAACATACCAGAAAAGTTGAGAATGTCAGAATTTCCCGTTTTCAGCCTATTTTAAAGAAAAATTCCCGCATTCCCGGCAGTGCTAAGAATTTCCCGTTTTACGGGAAATTTCCCGCCAACTGGCATCCCCTCTGGTTTTATCATGACATGCAGAAGGAAACAGGAATTCGTGTGATTCCCTTCTCCCCAAGAAGCTTTAACGCCAGCGTTGTGGATTTCTGCGCATCGACTTTTAAAACTACTTCTCCAACAGCACACTACTCACTGGTCTACGGAAATTCTGAAGGGAGGCATGAGGTGGAATTCCTATGTCGATCCTCCAACTCCAACGCAGTTTGTTGCACTGGAAATTGCAATGTCGAATAATACTTCAAATATTGGTCCGATAAAACACAACAGGTGCTGGCGGTAAGGATTTTTCGTACTGTAAGGACACTTTGAAAATCGTTTGCATGTAACCCAATCAGCCTTCTGTACATACATACATAATATAATAATAAAACCATTTTCAGTATAATCTACATAAAAATTATTCGATATAGGGTATATTTGTCTGTGGCTTCCCAATCACGTCCATTCCTTGTGGTTGACTTAGATGTAGGATACATAGCCTAACGGGCCAAAGAGAGCAAGTGCCCTCCTCTCCAATCATCGTAGTTTTCTTACTTCAATAATACATTTAAAAAATAACTTCCCCAATCACTTTCGTCATGATAATTTTATTTTGATCCAATATGCAATATGGTCTTCAAGAATTTCCAGACAGCCTCACTGCTTACAGTTGAAATCTCGATAGAGGAGATTTACCCATTTCTCTCTCTCTCTCTCTCTCTCTCTCTCTCTCTATATATATATATATATATATATATATATATATATATATATATATATATATATATATATATATATATATATATATATATATATATATATATATATGATGTTAATGAACTATACCGACAGACTGTAAGAGGTGATTCCTTACATCAAAATAAGTAAAAAGTTCATATGGACCTGTGGAGAAAAGTGCATAGTTTCAGAGCTAGGGCTGTCCAAAATCGAGAAAAAGCCTAATTTCAAGAGACCCTATTTCGAATTCGAGGGATTGTGAATGGTGGTCCTTATCAGCATAAAGGAAGTCACGCATACGCAATCCAAAAATGCATATTTCATTAGCGTTCAATTGGTGTACAGAGCATTTCCTGTAGGGTGAAATTCCCAGACATGCCATTAACCGAATTTTGAGATATGCTCTGGCTTTATGATTGATCCAAAGTAGGCAAATGATAAGCCTTGACAGTAGTGAACACGAATTTATTTGGCGTAATGTCGGAAGTCTCCTTGCAGTGCAAAGTGTATCTTTATTTTGGCAACAGATGGAGTTGTTGCTGAATTGTAGTCACAGCAAATGGCACCCCTCCTTTTCCTTCGTCTTCCCGTGGATATGGTCAAAGTAAAAGTTGGACAACACAGGAGAGGGGATGGTTACGGCTGTGAATGGAATAGGAGAGTGAAATTCCTTTTTTTTTTTTTTGGCTAAAATAGAAACAGAACCGAAGAAAAAAATAAATAAGAGGGACCAACATCATATAAGCCGTCAACCCCGTGTCTCCAGCAGCGTTGCCAACATGCGATAATTATCGAATCAGAAGATAATTTTGACCCTTGTACGATGTACGATAGCTGCTGTACGATAATAGGATAGTATACGATAATTTAACAACTCCTGGTAAGAAACAAAGATAGTTCTGGGGGCGTTTGAAATCCGAAATAAATTTCATTGATTGGTGAAAAAGAACATGAAATTTGCAACATACGAGTATGTGACAAAATTACTCAAAACATTACAAAGACGATCAACGTCTCGAAAAGGCAAATTTAAGTTAATCGGGTAGTAATTTAAATATTTTTATATTACACTGTTAGCTACATTTTACATTTATCATACTATAAACTCATAAAAGCAATTCACCTACTTACATATGTTCATTATTACTAGGTAATTGGTTAATTGGATCATTACAGCTTAACATACATTTTTGAACACCGACGCTGTGTGAAAACATACTGTAAAATTGATACAAACCACTACTAGTATTTGCTCTGCAACCCTGTAATCAAACCGGGGACAACGACCACACATAGAAAAAAATATAAGAAACCTATCAAGAAGGGCAAATTACTAGCCATTTAATGTAGATAAGTTTTCCCAGGGAAATATATAGTGTTGAAGGAAAACTAGATTTCTTAGATAGACTGATGAAGAATTAAACTTCAATCTTGTTTCCTATGCAGATTTAATAAATATAGTTTTAGATGTAAACGTTAATGTTAATTTCTTCTTAACAATAATGCAGCTTGATATTGAGACTACAAACAAAAGATACGATAATTTTACAACAGAAACGGTAATTTTAAGTGCTGCGTACGATAATATGTTCTGATCAGGTTGGCAACGCTGGTCTCCAGCCACTCAAATATCTACAATGGTCACTAACCTACCATACAGAACTAAAGCACTTGTCGCCTGTCTCGTTCTCAAAGGTAATAACAGAATAGTGCAGGAAGAATCTGGTATAAAATGAAGAACCACGCTAATATTAAAATACACAGGAGAGTCGATATTCTAATTTATTTACGGCCTACGTGGTAAAATAAATAAATAAATAAATAAAAACTTGCAATTGAAAGGCAGTAAACCCAAGCAAAGATCTGAGTGATATTGGTAGTAGCAAAATGGGGGAAACCTTCATCCAGTAATGGATTAAAAATCATTTTTAATCTAAACAAATTATTTTTACATTCTTTTTTTTTTTTTTTTTTTTTTAGTTCACAATGGTTCGATGTGTTACGAATGAAACGTTAACTGAACTTATTACCTGACGTCATAGAATTAAGAAGTTTTGAAGAGCGAGATAAGTCCGGTGACAATACAATATTCCATTGTTACTTTCATATATTGCAATATATTTATTTTAAAAGTAACTTTTAATGTTCTTATTTTCAACTTTTTTATTCTAAAATAAATACTAGCCTGCAATTAGCCCTGGTTTTCCTGGTTGCATATCTCTTTAGGATTTGGAAAAAGTATCCATCGATAAAATGATATACTGTTTACCCATTCGGCCGAGACCTCTAGTTGGCAGAGTACCAAGAAGAGTCTATCTTAATGAAAGGCATGGACTGTAAAAGAAAAAGAAAAGGAAGGAAGGCGTTGGTTATTCATGTCGTCGGTAAAGGTATTGTTTGCAGTGTTACCAACCCGGCGCAGTAAATCTATACCTGATAAGATTTTATAAAAAATAATATGAGAATGAAATCAAAGTGGGCCTACAGCACTGAAAGCACGATTATTATTGTCCGTGGTGCATGACTGGGGATCTACGTTGCAAGATGAACCAAAAAAAAAAAAAAGAGGAATTCAAAATTTGGCGGCGGGAGACCAATACTTTGCTTTCACTGGTTGACGGTATTGGCTCCATCATAATAAAATAACAAAACGACGCGCGTACACACATACGCTCACGCAAGCATAATTACGAAACAGATAAGAAAAAGAACTAGAAAAATACAATAAACTCCACACGCACAAACGTATGTGTACTGTATAGAAAGACAATAACTGAAGTTCTCCCGCAGGTTGTTGGCGCGATCCACCAAATGTCGAAGCCCCTAAAACACAGTGCTAGGCTGCATTTAAAATGCGCGCGCTCTGTTCACTGAATGACATCATCACCTAACAAGAATGTATTGCTAACCTGGGACCAATTTACGTAGACTGGCAACTATGTTTCAACTTCCAACCTTCTTTCTCTCGCTCCCAGAGGAGAAAACGAACACATGTTGTCCGTACATACACATACCCATTTTTCGTAATGGACTCTTCCACTTCTGTCATGCGCAGAAGTGTCGAGGGACCTAATGTCCGAGGGTAAATAGTAGCGCATTTTAGACATTTTTTAAAAATCAATTAGCACTAAAAAGTTAAAAAAAAATGTTTATGCAAGACTAACAAAAAGAATGAGGTGTGTCATTTTAAGAACTTATAAAGTAACATTATATGAGAGCGTATCCCATTCTTTTCTTTTTAGCCATGCATAAACATTTTTTTAAAAACTTTTTAGTAGGACTTGATTAAGTAAAGAATGCCTTTAATAGGTTCATTATGTTTTTTTTTTTTTTTTTATTGTTAATGTTCGCAACCCTGGCATATGGTGTTAATTTTGATAAGGTACTATTGGTGCATTTCTATATTACTACTGTATATTATAAAATTTATTATAATAACTAATAATGTGTCTTACCTTTTCTCTTGCATGTATTTTGTCAGACCGGGAGGAAGTTTTCTTTTCTTTCTTGGAATAGATAAACGAAGTCTTTTCTGGTTTGGTTTGTCCTTCGCAAATCTTTGTTGAAAGTTCGGCATTATCGCTTCAAGCACACATCACTCCTTCTCACAGAAACCATTCTAATACACTGAACTGCTACAGCTAAAACAGTTCTGCTAAAGCAGAAACCAGCAACTAAAGAGGTCATAAATTTTGCCATTCCTTGTGTTTGAAGTTCCTTTCTTTACATTGATTTCCTTCCTCCCCGCTCCTGTTAAGAAGTTCAAAGTGTGTTTCCAAAAGGGCTGGCTCCCGCTGAGAAGGAAAGTGGGATGAGGAATGACTATAGTGCCATCTAGCAGCTAAACGGCCAAGTACGTGAATGCGAAACAATCTGATTTCTGTAGATTCAATGATGAAGGATATAATTTATCATCGATTGTGTAATGGATGTCTTTGCAAACAGCGAAAAAAAAAAAAAAAACACACAGCAGCGCGCAAATAGAAAGATAGTACTCCCTTCTTAAAAAGTCCGAGACTTTTAGCTCTTTTCCTTACTGTAATAAAACAGAAGACGTTTTCCTCTAATTTTGATCATTTTCTTATGGGAATTTGGATTATAATTATCCGTATTTATAAGAAGAAAATACAACGTACAGTGTTCAAATTGTACCTTTAAAATGAGATGCATCATATTGAGTGAGCTATTGAGACATTTTTGCGAAAGAACGAAATGAAACCATGATTTACCTAAAAAAAAATGTTTGAGATCCCATGTTAAATTGAACACCAATATTCCGGCCGCTGTGGCTCACTCCTTCTCCCTCTTAAGAATCGTCAGCAGCACGGTCTCTCGTACTCGGAAAAACGCATGCTGAGATGTTTTCTTTCACGCTTATAATTGGAGAAAATGTAAATGATATCATGACAAAATACATCACACCACACGTTATTCCGAACACAAAAAATCATGGAGTTGCCGGTTATTAACACTTCCGACTCCCCTCCGAAGCATTGGATGTCCATTGTTGTCAAGGTTTACCTCCTGCCTACTTTGGACCCTCCTTGAAATCAAGGTATATCTGGAAATTCTATTGAGAGCATATCTGAGAATTACATTCTGTAGAGCAGCGTTTCCCAACCAGTGTGCCGCGGGGAAATCGAAACAAAATTATTAATTCTATAGCAATCAAATTGCAAGATATAGGAAAAAATGTATATTTTTGTATTCCACATTACTATGAATTTCTACCATGGAAAAAAAATTACTGTAATTGTAATATATTATTCTACATCTATTACTGTGTAGCAGACAGTATTTCGGCTCGTACACATTTCCACGGTTAGCTGCTATGTAATGTTACGCTTCAATTGAGAATCATACTAACACCGAGAAATGGAACCTCTTGTACGGTATGCGTCAAATGAACGTTCGTAGAACACTCATTCGCACGTGAATGACAGGACAACAACACTTTGTTCAACAGCTGTGTTTTCACTTCGACGCAAGCTGTGAAATGAAATCTGTGAGTTTTACGTCCCACGGTTATGCCGGTTAGGCTAAAGGAGACGATGATGATGAGTAATGAATGAAATGGTAGAATGAAGAAAGTGGGAGGAAACGGGAGAACCCCGAGAAAACCCACGCACACGCACGGCTGTCCACCACAAAGTTCACTTGGCGGGGGCTGGGATCAAACCCGGGACCCCTAGCACCAGAGGTGAACGCTCTACCACTGAGCCACCGCGGCCCCCTGCATCGCAAGCTGTGTGATTGCAATAATATGCACTGGTTTTGGTTAAAACAGCAAAGTTAAAAGTACAAGACATTTGTTTGTTCGTTCGTTATTTAGTGATCTTCGTTTTTAGTGAAAGGTTGGATAGAGTTTTCGAAAAAGAAAGCGTATTTTTAAAAAATCTTTGTCGCATATTTCATTGCAATTGTTTTCTATTTTAAAATTAGAATAAAAAATATGCATAATGAATTAGCATAGGGGAAAACCAGTGATCGAGCTTTCATCTCTGTGAGAAGGAAATTAGTAATTACAGAAAAAAAATACCATGGTATTTTATATTTGCAAATAATAATAATAATAATAATAATAATAATAATAATAATAATAATAATAATAATAATAATAATAATAATAATAATAATAATAATAATAATAATATATGAGTGTGCCGCGAAAATTCAAGTTACACCCGTAGTGTGCCGCAAGTTGAAAAAGGTTGGAAAACGCTGCTGTAGAGAATACCTTTACACATTGAAAATTGATGAAATATGTACTTTAGGATTGTGTATGCGTGCCTTCCTTTACGCTGATAAGGACCACCATCCACACTTTCTGGAATTCGAAACAAGACCTGTTGAAATTTAGCTTTTTTTTTTTTTTTTTTTTGGGGGGGGGGGGGACAGCCCTAGTTCTGAAACTAGCACTTTTCGCCATAGGTCCATATGAACTTTTTCTCTTATTTTGACGTAAGAAATCACCTCTTACAGCTTGTCGGTATAGTTCATTCACCCTGTATATATATATATACGATATTTTTTATAAAGAACATATTCGATTTTAATGCAAACGTGTGTATGGTTTATCTCAGACTTTCCACGAAACCCTTAGAGTCGAATTTGGTAAATAATGATGGAGTGAATTTAGCTGCATCACTATCTGAATTTTTTTTAATGAATATAATCTTTCGTTTAAAAAATCTTGAATTTTTTTATGAATCAAAATATATTTTGTAGAGAGTGGAATAAATGTGAGGAACATAGTTGCTATTGTTTGGGGTTAAAATTAAACGGAAGAAGGTTAAATTCACTCTATCATTTGAAATCATTAACTATAAATGTCCTAGAATCTACCCAATTCTCATTAAACATTATGTGTAATTTCTTTCAAGTTTTCCAATGCGTTCTCTTGCTTTAGACTGGTATCACTCAACACCAGTTTCTTCTTTCTTTCCGTCTTTTCCCACTTATGTGGGGTTGACGTTCCTAATGAGTCTTTTACATAATACTCTGTCCCTAGATTCTTCCTGTGTTAGATCTTTCTCCGTACAGTCATTCTTAAGCATGTCCTATCATTTCCTTCTTCGTTTCCCTCTACTTCTCTTCCCACCCACTTCCATTGCCATCACTCTTCTGACCACATAGTCGCTTGTTCTTCTTTGTAGATGGACATACCACTGCATTCTTCTTGGATCTTCATAGATAACATTATCCCTACAACCTTGGTTGTTCTGTATACTCTCTTATTCTTCACTAGGGATGCGCACGAGACAAGATTTGAGGCTGTCTCGTCTCGGAAATGTGCTGTAAAAGTGATGTCTCGACTCGAAAAATGTATTCTTTTCTATTGGAAGAGCTGTGTCTCGACTCGAAATTTGTCAGGAAAATTTTGTCTCGACTCGTCTCGTGCGCATCCCAATTCTTCACTCTGTCTCTTCTTGTTATTCCACACATCCAGTGTAGCATTCTCACTTCAGTAACATTTTTTTCCCTGTGTTTTCTAGGTTGACTATCCTTCTCTCCCATATTCAATATTAAAGATTCCTGGCGGAAGCTCATGTGGTTCGGATTCCACGTTAATCAGAAAGTCCATGTCTCATATAGCCTCGCTTTTGAACGGGACGTTAAAATCAAAATCAACTCAACTTTAAGATCATATTTCACGCCTACTTTCGCACTTTAAAAAAAAAGGATAGAAACTGATTTTTCATGAAGCAAGGTATATGTTTTCTTGGAACCTTGAGACTTACTACTGATGATTGGGAATTGGTGAAAGGTAATGAGATAGAAATATTATAATACATTATATATATATATATATATATATATATATATATATATATATATATATATATATATATATATATATATATATATATATATATATATATATATATATATTGGTCTAGGAATTAATTCGTGCGGGTGGACAAGAGATGGCGCAACGAACGGAGCGTCCCACAGTTCCGTGTATCCACACATGTGTTGCAAACCCCTGTCATCACGTATCGTTCGTAGTATAGGGCAGTGGATTAAAGCGTCAACAACACCAGTTTGTAGTTAAGTGAACATGGCGCAATTTGTGCCTGATAAAGTGCTTTTGCGGGGTGTCCTGCTGCATTACTTTAACATGCAGAAAAGTGCGACTGAAAGTCATCGTATTTTGGTGGAAGTGTATGGTGCCCATGCTATAGCTGAGCGAACGTGTCAGAAGTGGTTTGCACGGTTTAGAAGTGGTGATTTCGGCTTGGCAGACCAAGAGCGAGCTGGACAGCCAAAAAAATTTCAAGACGAAGAATTGACAGCATTGCTCGAGCAGGATTCGTGTCAAACGCAGGAACAACTTGCAGCAGCATTAGGCGTTGATCAAACAACAGTCTCCAAACGCTTGAAAGCCATGGGAATGATTCAAAAGATGTCACATTGGGTTCCACATGAATTGAAAGACAGAGACGTTGAAAGACGAAAAACCATTTGCGAATTGCTGCTTCAACGACAGAGCAGAAAGGGGTTTCTGCATCGAATTATTACGGGTGATGAGAAGTGGATCCATTACGAGAACCCTAAACGAAAAAAGGCCTGGGTGAAACCAGGTGAACCAGGTCCATCACAACCAAAACGAGATATTCACTGTGCAAAGGTTATGCTGTGCATATGGTGGGATATGAAAGGTGTGGTGTACTATGAGCTGCTGCAACCGGGTGAAACTATGAATGGAGAACGTTATCGACGACAATTAATGCGTTTGAAGCAAGCTCTGGCCAGAACACGACCAGAATGGGAGAACAGACATGATAAACTTATTGTTCAACATGATAACGCTCGCCCACATGTCGCAAAACCGGTCAAAACCTATTTAGAAAATGTCGGATGGGAAGTTTTACCCCACCCGCCGTATTCACCAGACGTTGCTCCTTCGGACTACTACTTGTTCGATTGCATGAACAACGATTTGATTGGACAGCGGTTTACTTCTTCAGAAGATATCGAAACATGGGTCTCTAACTGGATCGCTTCCAAGGATGAGGACTTCTTTCGCCACGGAATCCGTACATTGCCTGACAGATGGGCGAAAGTGGTGGCTAGCGATGGACAATATTTTTCTTAAGGTATTTATGTATTTTGTGTTTGTACTACAGCTTCAATGTGTGCGTACCAACCGCACGAATTAATTCCTAGACCATATATATATATATATATATATATATATATATATTAATAATAATAATAATAATAATAATCTTTCGCTTCTGAAATATACGGTATTACTAGTAACCGTCCTGTTTCATCTCTATCAGAAAGAAGTGTTAAAGTACGGCCGCTGTATCTCTGGCTCTGACAGCTATGCGAAAAAGAAAGCGAGGGTTGATACTACATTAACACCCCCCCATAAGGTCCAATGAGTGGCCGAGCTCTCACCGCGCTGGCATGGAAACCAGACGTTGTTGCCGCTCCGTATTCTTCCTTTTGTTTGTGCATAGTTCAGTGAAAAGTGCTTTGAGAACATGTTTGGTTATCGCAACTTTTTTTCTTTTCTTTGTGTGTGTGTTTGGGTGTGCTGTTAAGGAGTGTTGTTATTATTTGGTGACAATGGCTAGTTCTTCAGAACCGAAGCCAAACAAAATAGTGTATAAAGGACAAATTGGCAACATTGTTTTGTCCACGTGCAGAACTGTCAGAGCCAGAGACATAGCGGCCGTAGTATAGTTTCGATGGAGGATTTTACCACCCCTACAAGCAAATCTGAAATGACGCTCCTGTAAACACATATTGAATATTTGTAATCTCATTTCAACTTAACTTGTTTCATTTTAGAAAAAACAATCAAAATATTCTGTTTCCTCTTTGTACGTTTTTACCTGAAAGAAAATGTTGAGTGAGAGAAGTAGAAGCTAAAATATATTGATTACAGTTTTAATGGCAAGAATTGCAGACTGGTGAATCTTATGTGACATGATAACATAATAATTTAGCAGTGAATATAAGCAGTGAAGCATCCTCTTGGCCTACCTTATTTCCCGGGCTACTAACCCCCCTCCTCTTGATTTTCTTTAATTCAAACATTTACCTTTCTTTATAACCAAACGATGTAAATATTCCTTTGCTATAACAACTAAAGTCCCGTTATGTTGATATCCGTGCAGTTGGTGTGGAACACCAGTTTCGCGTATCAGCCCCTCTTAGGCGGGCTATACACTACGAGATCAATCCTAGGAAATATCTTAGGATTTCTCTTCGGAAAAATGTTATGACATATCTTGTAGGAAATCCTACTCTTTTTGTGCCATACACGTGAAGAGTTTTCCTGTCTGACCGGATGACGTTTATCAACATTGTGAAATAGTTCTATTTAATAAAAGTAGAAGAGTTCTGGTATACTTTTGGCGCACCACATTTTAGAAGATTTACAAAAAAAAAAAAAAAAAAAACTTTGCATGAAAAGACATATTTATAAGGATCAAATTTCTGCAAACAACAGAATTAAATACAAAGTAATACAGCTGTATTTTATGTTTACAATTGTAGGGTTACTGGTGTAAAATCATTATAAATATTTTAACGACGGATAAAATAGATAA
Source organism: Thermobia domestica (assembly GCF_964235325.1). NCBI lineage: Eukaryota > Metazoa > Arthropoda > Insecta > Zygentoma > Lepismatidae > Thermobia > Thermobia domestica. The sequence goes on from NC_137455.1 coordinate 15,286,867, forward strand.
GAGACAATGTTTAGCAGAAAGTGTCCAGCTATTTTTTCTAAGAAATGTTACAATTTCGGTAGTTTCTATTTACATTAGTTTAGTTTAGGCTGGTTCAGGTTAGTTACGGTTATGTTACGTTAGATTATATTAGTATATGGATCCAGCTAATTTTCAAAAAATGGATAGAATTTCGCTTACTTCTATTAATATTAGGTTAGTTTAAATTAGTTAATTTCATTAGGTTAGATTTGGTTGGGTTGTATTAGGTCTAAGTACTTGCATCTTCCATTTCTCCTGTAAATTTTGTGTTTTGGTTACTCCTGGACCCCTTTCTGCGAAACATTTACCTAAATGAATGCAAATGAAAGATAACCGGTGATACTATTTTCCACCAGCGGTTTATTTCTGTATAGTTTACAGAAGCTATAGTTTATGTTTACAAGTGGAGCGCTACTACCACGATACCATGACAATTGCTATTCAAACTCGTATCATTGCCGAAACCCACTTGTTTTTCCATCATTCACTGACGCGCCTGTTTCCTTTGCTCGCACCCCCTGACTGACGCTCGGACCCCGGCTTCGCCCTGCCGTGACTCGGTTAGATAGCATTCGTACTTTCCATAGGCCACCAAACACAACTTAGTTTGCGTTTTTTGCACTATAGTTTTTATACTATATATCCGGACCCCGTATTTGTACGCAAATCGTAAAAGAATTGTAGTTTATCAACAATTGCTTTTGATGGTTCCCTAGAGGGATTTTATCTATGCTATCTGAATAATTTCCATGTCGGTCAACACAAATCACTTAGGAAACAGTGATAAACTATTATTTTTCAACAATTATTTCGAGTGGTACACCTAAAGTAAACCTGCACGATCAGAAGATACCTCATCAGTTGTGTTTTCATTTGTTTTGTTTTCACTTTCTTTCACCTGATGTCGCTTAAATCGAAATCTTACGAATTTTCTTTCCGAAATAGAGCGTGCTCTAAACAAGAGAAATCTCATAGGATCGTTCAGAATACAGGAAATGACATGCGATCTAATGCCATACACGTTGAAATTTTGACGCTAGGACAAATCGTAAGAGATTTCCTAGGATCTATCCTATAATGTATAGCGCGCCTTACTATTATGTTTGGTGTTACTGACGACGGCGGACTTGAATCACAGCTAACAACGGTCGAATGTATGATAAGAGAAACGAAAGAAAGTAACAACTAAGGAAAAGAAACAGAAGAGTAGAATGAACGAACGAAATAAAAAACGCAGTTCTTACATAGTAAAACGAAAAATACAGTATTATTTCTGAACAAAGAGCATAAGAAAATGAAAAGTCATTGAAATTATTAGAAATGGTAAGAAAGATTATCGTTGTACATGGAATGCCCCCCCCCAAAAAAACTAACAAATTTATTTCGGCGGGGGGCTTGAGCCCGATAGCCCCCTAAATACGCCACTGGATGTAGCGTATCTTTGTGCATTTATTTCTGCTAACAAGGGACATCACCCAATTGTCCGGCTCCGATTTCAATGAAATTTTTGTTGCTGATAGAGGACATGTATTCATTACTTGTGATGACAGAAATTTTTGCCATGGTGCATGTTTTCTATTTTTTAATAATTTTTAAATGTTGTGATGTGGTTAATAGAGATTACTGCAGAAGTCCCTTACTACCCTCTGTAAACGGAGTGTTAATGAAAGAACAACCATGTAGATACATATAAGGCCTAGGGGAAAGTCATATGGTATGTATGACCTTGACGGCAGCCATCTTGAAATCCGCCATTTTGAATTAAAGTAAAGTTTTGGAAACTGAAAACCATAGCATGTGGCACCAAATTTTAATACTACATTTTCCCCAAAAGCCAATGGTATGCTTATTTTTGTTCTATAGTTAACCAGTATAAATTTATGACTCTTCTAATGCGCACGAAACGTCCATTATTCGATCTTAAAAACTGGCAACACACTTAATTTTCATCGCATGTTTTAAGATTCCAACTGGCACTTTGCAATTGTTTCCATGGCTCATGTTTTCTAAATTTATTTCATTTTTAAAGAGTTGCGATTTGTCAGTTCATGAATAGTATTGGGGTAAACATCCAGCAATCTTTTCTGAATTTTGAAGATTTGTCATATAATTATTAATTTCATAGGCAATGTAATTATTTATTTCCTATACTTGGCCTTCAAATACTCGTTTTTTGACATGAATCGTCGCAGAACGAAAGAACTCCAACTTTGCATTCAGGTAATACCGGAGACGTAGCTTGTAGTGGATAGTAGTTCAAAATTCACTTCAAAAAAGGAAACGAAATATGGTTGTTGTGTAAATCAATGGTCTTTTGTTTTGTTTTATATTTATTTGTTTATTGTATATTCATTTATATTCTATGGCAGTATTTTAGCTATTGAGACAAAAAAGTCATTCGTTTTCTAGCGATTGTTGTCGATGGTTCATGTTTGTAAGATTTATAATCAATATTGATCGAGAACTCGATTAAGTTACACCTCTTTATAAACAAGTTACCTGTTTTCATATTTTGTTCATGGTACAAACAGTGTGTTGGGAACAGTCATATTATGTCTCTTTGATATTTTCTATCATTGCTGCTGTTCCTTTAAAGTTGTAAAGTTGTATTTATTAAAAAAAAAAAAATACTGTCTGTCGTTTGCGCAACATGTAGGCTACATTTCATGATAATTTTGAGTTCGTGTTACACCAATTTCTTATAATTTCATTTGTATTTCTTTACACCACATAGGTCCATAGGTTCCTCATGTACTCTGGGTTATAATAAATAATTACACTGCCTAGGAAATTAATAATTACATAGCAAGTCTTCAAAATTCAGAAAGATTGCTGGATGCTTATCCCAACACTATTCATGAACTGACAAATCGCAACTCTTTAAAAAAATGAAATAAATTAGAAAACGAGCTATGGAAACAATATTGCAAAGTGCCAGTTGGAATCTTGAAACATGCGATGAAAATTAAGAGTGTTGCCAATTTGAAAGATCGAATAATGGACGTTTCGTGCACATTAAAAGAGTCATAAATTTATACTGGTTAACTATAGAACAAAAATAAGCATACCATTGGCTTTTGGGGAAAATGTAGTATTAAAATTTGGTGCCACATGCTATGGTTTTCAGTTTCCAAAACTTTACTTTAATTCAAAATGGCGGATTTCAAGATGGCTGCCGTCAATGATACCCTTATCGTATCACTTCCCTCTACGCATAGTATGTATTACCGAAACCTTTATCCACCGTTATCCGTTACCTTTATCCGTTTATCATTAATACGCGGTTAGAAGCGGAGGTAAGGGACTTACGCACATAGTAAGTATAAACAATTAATTTGCCTGTAACTTTTCACCGAATAAGCGAATCTTAAAACTAACTTCACCATTGTCTTTCTGATTAAATTCTAGCCCGAAATTATGTATCATATTACCCTATTCCCATTTGAAAAACTTGACCTTAATTCAAAATGGCGGATTTCAAGATGGCTGCCGTCAAGGTCATACGTACCATACGACTTCCCCCTAGGCCCTCTATGTATCTACATGGTTGTTCTTTCATTAACACTCCGTTTACAGAGGGTAGTAAGGGACTTCTGCAGTAATCTCTATTAACCACATCACAACCTTTAAAAATTATTAAAAAATAGAAAACATGCACCATGGCAAAAATTTCTGTCATCACAAGTAATGAATACATGTCCTCTATCAGCAACAAAAATTTCATTGAAATCGGAGCCGGACAATTGGGTGATGTCCCTTGTAAGCTAAGGGCTAGGGTATAGACAGAAAGGAAGACAACAGAAACCATGTTAGAAAATGAATATACCTGTATATATTGCAAAGGTAATTAGTGTTGTTTCGCTCAAAATAACAGCAGCAAACTCAGAATTTTCGGAGTGTCAGTTCTTCCTGATAAAGTCAATGACCGTTTTTCTGATGCGTTGTTTTCCCATTAAACGTAAAACGTGGAAGTTTAAAGTTTTTTCATCATAACCAGAACATTTATGTAACTGTAGTCCTTGTTCCACCACAAATGATGGAACATTGAATCCTTGAAGCATTATTCTATTTTGTCCGTTCTAGTTGTTTAGCTCAAAGTCGCTAGTCTTTTCTAGTGTTATTGTATTCCCTTTTTGTTTGTTTCACTTATATTTTGTTTTCTTCTATCCAGCTTTTACTTTACTGAAATTTTGTGATTTGTCTGATTCTATAAACTTAATATCAATAAATGCAGCTTTGTTCGGAGTGAGAAACTGATTTAACTACATTGCTTTCTTTCCATAAAACGATAGAAATACACCTACTTCATTAAGGATGTCGGGTACTTGTGCCATCTTTGCTTTCTAGCTCACTGATTTATTTATATCGAGAAATATTACCTTTTTTTTCCTTTAAATAAATATAGAGATTTTAATTGTCTTGTTTCCTTCTTCACAACTAAATGTCCCTCACTTCGTCAATATCTATTTGCATTGAATGCAAGGTTGTGTCATAAGTCTTGCAATATTTCCTGAAACGTCAGGCGCGGGGGTGCTGTGATCGACCGTAAACACAAAGTCAAACTCGACCAGAAAATAGTGGGCATGCTGACTTAGTGCTAGAGCGCTTATCTCTGGTGCGTGGGGTTCCTGGTTCGATCCCCAGACATGTAAGTTTGTGGTGGATAACACCGTGTACGTGGGTTTTCTCGGGGTACTCCCGTTTCCTCCCACACTCTCATTCCACTAATTATTCCATTATCATTCACTTGCTTTAATAATCGCTTCCTTAGCCCAAAGAGCATAATATAGGACGTTATACTGAAAGATTTCATTTCAATGCTATCAAAGTATCGTGTGGCAAGCCGACTATTTGTCGTGGAGACCGCCATTCCGTCAGTATCTTCGTGGCAGTGACAATGACTGCTCAACGTTAGACACGCAAACTGTTAGAGTTCGAACTCAGGCATAACACTGCGGCAGCAACCCAAAATATTTTGTCATGCGAAAGGAGAAGGTGTAGTGAACTATAGCAAAGCCAAGTCGTTGGTTTCACAAATTTCGTGCAGGTTTTAAAAATGTCGGAGATGAACCAAAATCCGGCCGCTGCAGGGTAACAGATTCTGAGCTCATACGACATGTCATTGAGGAAAATGCATCCACTAGCATACGACGATTCTGAAACTAACTCGGCTTGTCCCCAATTCATTGTAATGCGTCACCATCACGAAGTCGGGAAAACTATCAGCAGCTGTCGCATTGGGGTCTACGTCAAAACTCCCACACTCAAGAAATGTCAAAACGCCCACACAATCGGTCATAACTCGCACACACAGCAACGGTCACAATCCCCACATAAATGGACAAAACTCCCACACAAATGACAAAATTCCCAGAGGCAGAAATTGTCACAACCGTCACACAAATGGACAAAACTCCCACACAATCGGACAAATCTCCCACACTTTGAAATGATCCTGGTTGCACGTCTTGTAAGTTTCACACGCTGAAAATAATAAAAAGAAGTACAATGGTCTTTTGATCGTTCGTGCATTTGGGAGATTTGTCCATTTGCGTGGGAGTTATGACCGTTTATATGAGCGTTTTGATATTTTCTGAGTGTGGGAGTTTTGACATGAGTTGACCTCAACTTAGGCCCAAGGTGAGTCGATGTGCGTCGACAACTACTGAAGAATCCGCCTGATGTGTATTTCCTGAAACGGATTCTCACATACGACGTCTTGTTTTTCGAAATCCGAATGTGTAGAAGTAAAGGTTAAGCAAGGACGATAGTTAAACAGGCTGTTTCAAACACAAAGTGTGATGGATCTGAAAGGGGGTAATTCACTTCGAGTTCATTTCTGACGATCGTACTGACCTTTACTCCAAATGGGTGGAACGGAGTACGATCTGGCTGCACTACGCCAACAATATCCGGCATTGGTGAAGCGAAAGCGCGCCCCTGCTGTAACATAACAACGCAAAACCACATTCTGCTTGAAAAACGCAACAAAAATTGCACAATTTGATGGCATCAAACTGATCCCACATCCGCCATATAGTCTTAAACTTGCCACAAAGCGTCAAGCGGTTTGTTTATGGAATCGATTCACCGCGTGTAAGAAAAGATACCATATCTTCTCTTATCCCTCTACTAAAATCGGAAGTGGCAGAAATAATCTATTTCCGGTTTCAACCTTTATCGCCATAGAATAAAAACGGCAACAAATAGCGACAAAGCGGTTTTTTTTTTTTTTTTTTGCTATTGATTCAGCATCTTAAAAAAATATATTCAATGCTTTCCTGTATCTCTCTAGTAAGACAGGAAGTGGTAGAAATTTATTACTTAACAGGTTTCATCTCTCACTATCTCTCTACCGCAGCCAGAAGTTGTACATAAATATGTGTCAATACTACTTTTGCATAGTTTAGAAATCTACTGTAGTGTGAGAACTGTGAAAAGAAACTCACTTGTTATTGTACGAAGATCAAATATTGAAAGCGGATGTAGTTAAATTTACCACGTTCGGTTTCAATAAACATGAAGATGAGATGTAGTCTTGGGCAGGGGCGGATTAAGACTTTTGGGGCCCTGGAGCCAAGGGCGCCGATTTCTCTGTAAATTTGGGGGTGGGCAGATGAAGAAAGCATGTATGAGGATTTTAAAACAAATTGCATTCAAATTATACCAAATATTGTAATTTTACAAATACAGTAAGGGGGCCCATATGAGCTTTGGGGGGGGGCACCCTCGGTCCTTCCCCCGGGATCGGCGCCCTTGCCTGGAGCCGACTATTTCAAGGAGGCCCTATGTTACGAATCATTCCAGCGTATACATTTTCTTTGCTGCCTTCCACAGCCTCATAAGCTTATCGAAACACCAAGAACTATGCTGTAATACTTTAATGTGCTCCAAGTTTACAATAATTAGTTTAATTACGTTCAACAGTTAAATGCTGCTGATGGAAGAAGACTTAACTCTAGCGATATCGCGAGCGGAAAAAAATAGCATGGGTCTAAAGCCTATAATATAATAAGTTGATTGCTATATCTTAGTATTAAAGAGAGGGATTTTTGGGGCCCCTTAAGCCTGGGGGCTCCTGGAGCTTGGGCTCACTAGCTCCGCCCTTAATCCGCTCCTGCTTTTGGGAGAGTGTATGAAAAACTCATTTCTTGCTATCTTTTATTAGTTTGTTCTTTTATCAATATTGAAACCGGAAGAACTTAAAGATATCACTTCCGGTCTCAACAGAAAGATAAGTACGGAGACGGAATCTACTCTTGGGAGAATCCATAAAAATTATTGTTATCTCTTACCAGTTCGTTGTATAAGGGCAATATTGAAGTCGGAGAAGGTTAAATGTACCACTTTGAGTTTCAGTAGAGGGTAAGTGCGGGAATGACTTTGTAGTTGAAATGTTCGTTCTTCGTAGGATATGATAAACTGTATTCGTTCCAGAGATACGATATACTAAACATTACTGAAGTTTGCAACACTGCATAAATCATGTAATTGCGAGAACTTGTAATTACAGCTACTAAAAGCTATTGCTGTAATGTTATAAAAGAGAAGAAAAACAACATTTTAAATGTTTTCCACAAATACGTCATTTTCAGCAGTATTGCGAACTTTATCAGTGTTTATCGTATCTCCGGAACGGTTTGAGATATCAAAGTGCTGTAAACGGTAAAATAATTTGTACGTGTATCGCAAACCATACAAGCAATTAGATAATTATGATACTTACCTAAGCATTTTTTTTTTCGAAATAATTCCTTTCAAAACATTCAAAATTTTCAATCCCTGTAACTTCGTTCGTATTCATTCGAAACAAGTCATACTATGACCATGATATCTAATGCTAAGATGCTTACGATGTGCTTTATCCTATACATATCCGTTGTACTGTATGCGTGATAGAGGTTTCACAATCGCACACGTTTCAGAAATCGCAGATTTCAAACGATTGTTGCTGTTGGTCTTCGTGGCCGAGTGGGCTAGCACTATATGTTAATAAGAAAAGTCTTTTGGCGCGAGTTCAAACACGGCCCGAGGAAAGTTTTTTTTCTTTTTCTTTTTTTTTTTTTACATTTTTATAACATTTATTAAATTAAAATAATATGAAAATAATACTCAAAAAAGTGATTTACTTTTGTGCAGATATGTAGTAGTAGTAATAGGAACGGGTTAGAAGCCCCGCAGGGCTCGTTTTGTTCCCCTTGTACTCCATGATATAGGGCTCGTTTTGTTCCCCTTGTACTCCATGATATAAATTTTGTGACAAACTTAAAACAACTGGCTAGGATAGCGCGTAAAACAGCTGGCTAGAACAGTGCGCGAAAAAACGTACTTATGGGAGCATTACTCTCCCGAGCGGGTCGTAGTGTAAGAGGGGAAACTGGCTCCAAATATGATGTTTTCAATCTAAAGTGAAAGTTTTTTTTTTTTTTTTTTTAATCGGACGAGCCGTTTGGACTGTACATTCTTTATGCGCCCAATGTTAAATGAAAATGCAACGTTGCCATTTAAATGAAGTTACTATCTTTTACGATAACGTGTCGATGTCCAGCCTCCATTTCAAACAGTAACTACCCTTCCCTTGGATCCGCGCCTATATATATGGGATGTAGAATCTATATTACAAAATCATTTATTGGTTTATAATGTAATATGATGTCTGATAATATACAACTTCCTATTTCAATAGAGAAATAAAAGCGAAGATGGATTCTAGTTTTGGCATATTCAATCCGTATCTGAAGCTGTTTCTTTTTATCTTTTCCCGTTTCTGCTCTATCGGAATTTTATATTGGAACCAGAAAGGATTATATGAACCACGTTTCGGGCTGTAATAAAGATGTAAGGGATGGACGTTGAATACATATCAGAAAACAATTTCTCGTTGTCTATTGTCGTATAGGTATCCAAACTGCCACATCTGGTTGTATTTCTTTATTAATAAAATTAATATTTGTGCCTTTATGTATGTAAGTCATCAGCTTCTTGCATAGAAAGAAGTCATCTAGAGCCACTAAATATAATACCAGGGTGTCATTTAGGGGACACGGAGGGGCAATTGCCCCCCTGAGTATAAGATTTATATAGATTTTATGAATAGTATAGTAGCAAACCAGTGAAAAATGCGAAATTTTACTTATATCAAGGGGTCTCCCCCCCCCAAGCAAAATCTGAAATGATGCTCCTGTATAATACACAATTACTCGTAGATCTTCGCCAGATCTAATCGCACATGAAGTTTTTTTTTTATTCTAGTGGGGATAGGAATGGATCACACGCTCTAAATCAGCGTTTCCCAACCGGTGTGCCGTGAATGGGCCGCTGGTGTGCCGCGAGGAATCGAAACAAAATTATTAATTTTATAGCAATAAAATTGCAAAACATAGTGGAAAATGTATATTTGTATTTTACATTACTATGAATCTACAATATTAAATTTCATACCGGGTTACTGTTCTGTACATTTCTAATGTTGAAAAAAGTATTTATTATAATTGTTATGACCATTATTGCTTCTTTATTGTTGCAGACTATTTCGTAACTTGAAAATTTAAAATATCATTCAATCCTTTCGACAAATTATCTACATTTGTGTTTTAAAAGTAAAAGAGGTTTGTTTGTTTTTCGTTATTTAGTGAGCTTCCTTCTTAGTAAAAGGTTGGATACAGTTTTTAAAAAGTAAGTGTATTTTTAAAAACCTGAATCCAATATTTCATTGCAATTGTTTTCTATTTGTAATTAGAATGAAAAATAAGCATAATGATTTACCAAGGGAGAAAAACCAGTGAAAGAGCTTTCTTCTCTATGAGGAGGTCAATAATTACAGAAAAATACCACTATGTTTTATATTTACAAATAATAATACCTATAAGTGTGCCGTGAGAATCCAAGTAAAACCTGTAGTGTGTCGCAAGTTGAAAAAGATTGGGAAACGCTGCTCTACATGTTCGAAAAGTACAGCTCTGAAATCCTTCAAGTTAGACAACCCACATTACTTAGTGGTGTTGCGGGTTGCATAGTGTACATTCTATGCAAAGACCAGGGCACTTTAGCTAGCAAAGGAATGAACGTGGAGATGGCGTCTAATTCTTGAGACAAAGGATCGCTATCAAAGAACCCTTTTTATTACTTCTTACTGTTTCTGCTGTATCCACTACTGAATTCAACAGTTCTAGATATTTGTACTACTCCGGTATTAATAAAGGTATATAGGGCAGATGAAGTGTACTCTTAAAACACTGAATTCATATTTAAAAAAAACTAGATTCTTTCTCTCTCTTACTGTTTTTGCTTATTGAAATTGGAAGTACTATACTTCTACCAATAGAGGGATAACAGAGAAGAGGGATTCCATTCTTGAGACAATGAATCCGTAACAAAATAAATAAAATCAAATCATTGATATCTTTTACAAATTTTGGTTTGATACTTATCAACAGACAGACGAACAGACATATTCGTTCTGTAAGACTTATACGATATAGATAATAATAATAATAATAATAATAATAATAATAATAATAATAATAATAATAATAATAATAATAACATAATGCCGAGCAAACGTACACTATTGGCTAGCGTTTTTTGATTGGTAATCGGGAGATTTCCAGGTGAAATACGATGGCAGGCCACACTAAGTTTCCTCTGGCTTTCTTCAGTTCCATTAGGCGAATGCTGTGATGAAACCTTTCAACCGTGACCGACTTCCACTTCCTTTAGCATTCTTGTTTTTCTATCCGTAATTTTTAATAGTTCCAGTGTACCTTGACCTTGCTGATTGCATTTGGAACTTCCTTAGATAATAAAATTCCAACCCGGATAAAAAGGATTCTATTTTCTAAATATAGTATTACAATTAATAATAATAATAATAATAATAATAATAATAATAATAATAATAATAATAATAATAATAATAATAATAATAATAATAATAATAATAATGTTGAGGTAGAATTAATAATTACGTATACAAGCCCAAAAATTATTTGCTCTTATCTTACAAGTCCCCAAATTGAAATTGTAAAGTGAACTCTTAAATACGCCACTGCTACTAGTTTTTTTTAAAAAAAAAAGAAAGAAAAAAAGAAAATTGCAATTCTCAAACATCTTTTGATTATATTTTTAAGGAATATCCATGAAGAAATGTCCGTTAGACGCTCTGGTGTTATTGAGTAAGAAACAGTACTTTCTACTGATGTATTTTAGAAAAACCAAGCAGACTATGTTCTGGTTTAATCACAGCTGTTTTGATAATTTACCTGTTTTCATATTATATATTTCATTATTACATATTAGTTACAACTTTACTAGCGCGGACGCGCTAACAGGAAAGAAAAACTTTTATTTGGTGCTGTCCTTGCTACGCTACGTGAAGAAACTATGTAGCTCTGATTTTTAAAGTGTCGCCGTGCCATCCTGCTTTGAGCCTTTAAATTTTAAATGGCTGCTTGTCTTGCGAAAGCGCTTGTCAGCTGGCCTGCTGTTATATGTGTTTCCCCTCCGATCCTTCTTTCCTGCCTCCACCCATCCATGCATTCACCTCCACTAGCAAACCAACGCGTGTGAGCTACAAACTCACTAATTCAGTTTCTAAACACTAGCTCAAAAGCTAAAAAAACTCAGCGACATTAGTGAGACCGGTTGTGGTGTAGAAGTGTTTAGTTAGACCAGCCTTGGATTGAATTGCTAAATTATTATCACGCCAGACTTTTTTTTAATTTCATGACGTCAACATTCCTTTCAGAGTTGTGCTTACGTGTTAAAAAGTTCTTTCACTTCAGCAAAACATTGGTTTGTGTCTTTTTTTTTTTTCTGTCTTAAGTTTTATGCCAGCCTTTAGATGCTTTCATGCTGACGTAGCCAGTCAGACGGAATTTTAACCGAACTGCTGTTAGGTAAGTAGGCCACGATAGCATAGAAGTCGAGAGAAAGCTACGTGCCAAAACACTCAAGCGCAATGGAGGCAGTCCACTATATGTAGCTGACTGGTGGGTTTCTGAAGTTTCACAACACGCCACTCACTCACTCACTACACCAAGAATACAATCATTTTACATTCCCATGAACTAGCAAGTGTGACGTATTTATGAATTGTGTAAGTTTTTTATGGTGAATCTTTTATTTATTTTTTTCCCTTTTTTTCCCCTGATTGAGCTAATTGTATTAGCACTTCCTGATGGGGTGAGTTAAAACCATTTACATTCCTAACTCTGTTGGTTAGTTTCTCTAAATCTAACCAGTGAGCTCATAAAAAGTTTCAAGGCTTAGTAGGCGGTGTTATTGATCGTCCGTGCACCAATGGTAGCGTACGATAGTATGACGTGTCCCGTGCTCCGCCATCCGCGGTTAGTGTCGTGTGAAGGTGAGCGTGCGTCGATCTAGAGTCTAGATCTTGCTCATGAAAGCTGAAGTAAATAGGCAGCCATATTGGTTTCAGGGGTCATTGTTTGGTTGCTGGGTCTGGCATGGCGGACAGTGAAGGGAAAACAGTGAGACGGTGGTGTTTGAGTTGCGCAAGAACCCTAGTTCACCACTAGCATTAGAAATCAGTGGGGGAAAAGTTGCGAACTTGGCCGACAAGTTCCGATGCCCTTCCCATGTGAAACCAGTGAAATTTGGGACTGGAAGTAGAATGTATTTCAAAACACAATTGAAACTACGGCCTGTATTTACAGAATAATATTGGTATGTATACATTTTCAAAAAAAATTTTTTACTTTTTTCTGGATTTAGAAATAGAATGATTGACAGATATCTAACAAGTGGTGCGTAGTTGTCCGGTGTAACAGTGTTGCAACAACAACGTAGCAAATTGTTTGTTTACATTTTTCATGAGAGATACATACAGTGATAAAAGTTATCAAATCTCTAATAGCAAAACTATTATTGATCGATTTCTAAATACGACATAACCAATTAAAATCCATTATGTTCTTAACGCGTGACGAAGAAAATGGATAGTTCATGGTGAATGAATAGTAATAATCGAACAAAGATATTTTTTTCGTTTGTTTTTGTGAAATGGTGTTAGTGGAATGTTTTGTTTCGTATTTACATTATAATATTTTTTTGTAAAAAAAAATACATTAATATGGTGAATGAAAAAGAAAACAAGAAAAACTACATCATAACAAAGGCGACTGGCCTTTTTCCCAACATTTCTAGGAGAGAGATGCAGCTCTGAAATGTAGTAAGGCACGGGTCTTAGAAGTACCATCTCGATATTCACGCTGGAAATAGAATAGGAAAAAATGAAATGAAATCTTTGAGTTTTACGTCCCACGGTTATGCCGGTTAGGCTAAAGGAGACGGTGAAGATGAGAAATGAATGAAATGGTGGAATGAAGAAAGTGGGAGGAAACGGGAGAACCCCGAGAAAACCTACGCACACGGTGTTTGTGCACCACAAAGTTCACTTGGCGGAGGCTGGGATTGAACCCGGGACCCCAAACACCAGAGGTGAACGCTCTAGCACTGAGCCACCGCGGTTCCATGGAAATAGAATAGGATATGGTAACTGTAATAACATTTTCGCATGTATATACGTGAGTGAGGAATGGAAAGGACTTAAATTAAGGAACAGTGATGACGACAGCTTTACTTTTGGGAGGGGGAGGCAAGTGAACGGACAAATTTTTAGGGGGCTGCTATTTTTTATTTTGTTTTATTTCTTTGTATACCGAAAATAGAAGTTTGTTACTTGACCTGCCTTACAATACAAAATGCACGGTGGAGAAACGAGACCACCGAGGGGCATTCGCCCCCTTGCCCCTCCTCTAGCATCATCAGTGGTAGGAACGTATCACTTCGAAATTATTTGTCACTATATGTACCTGTACATTTAGTGGCGCACGCAGAGTTTGTCAAGGGGGATCAGGCTCACAAGTTCATATCAATTTAGGTGTTTGTATGCATATTTTAAATTGCTAAAGGCTTAATTTTTGCATAAGATCTTGCTTAAGAGGGGGGTTAAAACAGAAATTTCCCCTTGTGTACGCCACTGTATGAATAAGGAAGTTCAATTTGAACTTGATGCATGGTGGCTCAGTGGTAGAGCGCTTACCTCCGGTACGTGAGGTCCCTGGTTCGATTCCCGGCTAAGTAAGTTTGTGGTGGACATCGTGCCCGTGGGTTTTCTTGGGGACACTCCCGTTTCCTCCCAATTTCTCATTCCACCAATTCTTCCATTATCATTCACTTGCTTTAATCACCGTCTCTCTCAGCATGAAGAGCACTATTATGGGACGTGAAACTCAAAAGATTTCATTTCGATTTGATCTTAACAGTACACAAATACAATTTTTCTAGTCGTGTAGTGGAACAGCAGGGTAAGCAAGCCTGAGAGGATAGGGTAGCAGCTGATGTGTAAACATATGAGGTAGGCAAGGTGTGTTGTGTACCTTAACTACGTTTCCCATCTCACTCACAGATGGAAGGCTGGGATAGTGTCTTGATTAATTGCCACTTGTTGCTTCTATACAGTCGCATGGTTAATACAAGTGCCTCTTATGTGTGGTGCCGGGTTTGGTACCCGTTATAAACACAGCACAATTTTTGCTGTTAGTGCAGCATCATGTAATTGCAGAGCTGCTTGAATTAAGAGGTGCTGAGATCCAGTCTAAAAACCAGAAATAACATCAAGATGAAATCAATGTGCTGACTACTCATTACTTTAAAAAAATCGTTTGGCGGGCCATATCTGTGTGTAGGCTTTAATACTAGATATTTTATCAAGTAGTGTGCTTAAGAGAAAACTATTCGTCTATAAATATACCTTAGACGGAGAACAAATAAGAGTAAATCAGAGATCTTATGGCTCAATTGAAAAGTGTTCAGGTATAGGTGTTGGCACTTGTTGCTATTATTTAAGCACTATTTCGACATTCACTTAGTGAGTTAGCGGAGGTGGAGACACTTGTGGCTATTAGATAAGCACCAATGCGACATTCACTCAGTGAGTTAGTGTAGGTGGAGGTACTTGTGGGTGGCTCTTAGGTAAGCACCATTTCGACATTCACTCAGTGAGATAACGTAGGTAGAGCCACTTGTGGCTATTATTTAAGCACTATTTCGACATTAACTTAGTGAGTTAGCGGAAGTGGAGGCACAAGTGAATCGCAGCTTCGTAGGGTTGAATTCTAAAGTGGTTCTAAATGCGCACTGCAATCTTTCTCTGAATTAAGGTTTGATGTGAGATACCGCGATAGTATCAGGTCCAAAGGTCGGGGGCGGCCAGGGGAGGTCAGCTCCCCTGCGACCGCCTTAATCCCTTCTGAAACTTTCATGTTAATTCCTTTAAAAATGGTCTCATCCTCCCTCTCCTCCCATATTAGTATTTTGGCTGCGGGCGTGAATAGTATGTTTGAATATTTAATTCGTTTATCCCGGAATGTTAACTTATTAACTGTTCGTAGTTATATGGTTAGCGTATAGCAGACCCGGGTTCGGTTCGGTTGTGAGCTTAAGTGGTTCGGATCCCACGTTAACCTGTACGTCCAGGTTTCATATAGCCTCGGTGCTGAACAGGACACTAAATTTCAACCTAACGAGCCAACCAATCCCTGACATACAAGAACACAACGAATTAATAAAAAAAAACTATTATGTATATTTAGAAAAGGAGCATGTCTCGGCATTCTCTGAACATTTGTCCACAGAGGACAAGTAGCTCAGTGGTAGAATACTTTCTGCTGGTGGGACGGGTCCCTGGTTCGATCCCAGGCCATGTGTGAAGATTAGCGTCCCTTTGGGCATCAAGGCTAGGCTCTATATGAGACGTCAACCTGCAACTCTGGCGTTTTTACCATGCCTTGAAAGAAAGAAAGCGAAACAGATACCCTACTATGGCACCTGAAATGCCCGCGACTGAGTCAATAAACATTTTGGCGGAACAAGAATGAGGAAAACCAATCTGGCAGGAGAGGGAGTAGAAATGACATACCAATTCCAATGTGAAAACCCTCTGTGCAGCACAAATAATAATAATTTTAAAAAAGGTCTTATCAGATCCCCTCGTTTGCTTGCTTCTTCTCAAGTCTTGGAATTCTAACCCGAAGCTAGTCAGTCACGTGATGTGCAAAGCAGAGAAATTCTTGGTTCATCTGCTTGCCTCACCGTACCGTTTGCAAGATAGGATATGTACTCATAATTGATAGATGAGACTTATTATTATTATTATTATTATTATTATTATTATTATTATTATTATTATTATTATTCAAACTAATTGAATAAGGGGCGGGACAACTTCACACTTACCCGTCCGACCACCTCAAATCGTTAGTTTAGGTTAGTTGCTAAAATTGTTATTTTCGAAAGAGTTCTTTTATACTAGAAATAAATTAGGGAGAGGAGGGATAGTGTGAAGTTGTCCACCCATGAACAATATCCATATAGTTATACTGCATTATATAACTAGTTGCTCATCAGTTTACGCAGTTCTGAAGCTGCCTATCTCAGTTTTGCAAAAGTGAATATTTTATTTGACAAATAAGTTTGAGGACCAAGTGGCATGTAATTATAATCGTACTTCTTCTCTTTAATCAACATCATATTCGTATACATCGCTCTTTGTCATGATATGTATCATCATCATAATTAATTCCACATAATCTCTAGTCCATTAACATTAAATTATCATTATATTGTGCTAAAGATCGAACAAAATGACACGCACAAATTTTATACGTACCATGGAATATTTCAGAACGAAAATGATTCTCACATGTGAGTATTATTATATTATTTAATCGTCAACATTATGTATATCTTGCTTACTGTCCGATCCCAATTGACAAATATTGTACCTACGTAAACCAAGATTTCGAAGATAGACCTCCCCCTGGTATGACTTACGGTTCACGGGTATCCTTGCGAGCCACTGTTCTTAGCCAAGGCCCCAGTTCGCGATTAGCGTTCTGATTGGCTCCCTGTCCGTGACGTCATGTGGAGGTATCGGTGAAAATTTTTTTCGCTTGCCTCCTTGTTACACTTCGCGCTTTATTCGTAAAACTGGATTCAAAACAAAATTATGATATTCCTTGTCTTTCCAAATACAAATAATGAGTTATTTCTACTTACAGATGAGACAATATAATGTAATAAATATATAAATACCATCAATAATGATTAATTATCTATACAAATAAAAATGAATATAATGTTTACTCGCTAATTCATTCTAGAGCTTTGGTTCGATTTTTATAATTTTTAGTACCCTACATGAGTTGACCTGGCCCTTAATACTTTGATTAAAGGGCGAATCCTAAGGGATAGAAGGGGTTCAAAATTTGTACCTAAAATACAGTATCTCACGAACTTATCAAGTTAGAAAGATGAAACTCGGTATAAAAACTCCTCATTAAGTTTAAAGAAAAACAGGTCCCATTGTTTTTGAAAATTTCCATTTTAAGGGGAAGAGGGGGCATTTTCTATTCATTGTAACAATGTTTGATTGCTAACTTCTCCTCGACCAACTTTAACGATTTTTGGTACTTAAATGCAGCCAGGCCTAACTTAGGATCTTATCATTTTTTCGCTCGGGATGAGAGGAGATAGAAAGGAGGTGACAAATAATCAAAAACAGCCAAATTGGTGTCCAGTCCATAATTTTCAGGGTCACTGAAATGAATAGTGCCCAACCCGATACCGTTTAAAACCAAATTCATCCTCTTTAGGCGTGGGGAAGGGGTGATATTATGGATTTTTGTCGTTGACTTTCACTGAAACGTGAATTCTAAGGGTGGAAGAAGTTCAAATACTTTCCATAAACAAATCCTCTCAATAAGAACATTTCAGGTAGTAAAACACATAAAGCAAACATAATTCAAAATTTCAGAGATTCCGGATATGTAATAACAAATTAGGTTAGGTTAGATTATGTTAGAAATCTAATCTATCCTAACCTCATATAACCGAATCTAACCTAACCTAATTTGATTAGGTTAGGTTAAGTTAGTTCAGGTTAGAAATCTAACCTAACCTGTTGCATTTAGTGTGTATTAACCAAATTGTCAGAAATCGTGACTGCAAAATATTTCCTTTACATTACTAATATTTGTTTATTACTCGATATAACACATTTTACATTATGTATTACAGGTTATAAGTTGCACATATATCTATAGAGTGGTATACATACACAAAAGAACCACCTTCACAGGAGAAAATTTGCAGCTATTTGCCCTACACTTTGTTCTTCGATTTATCGGAATTTAGTTTTTGTGGCTTAGCCCCCTCTCTCGGCCAGCCCTTCAATTATAAGAATATGGTAAGAGTGCACTTTGATCAGAACAAATGATTTTGTCACACGATGTGGCATTCGAGAAGGAATAAAATCAATGTGATTTGTATGTAACAGGTACGGTTCGGTTAAACAAGATTAGATTAGGTTATATTAGGTAAAGTTAGGTTAGGTTCGGTTCGTAATAGGTTCCTATGAATGTTCTGCTCAAAGTGCACTTTGAGCATTTTGCTAGAATAATGTTTCAAATACTTAACAAAACTTATACGAATATCATTTAAACTAAAGAATATATGAGAGTATACATTTATATTCTCGTTGGTACCCCCTTCCACTTCGCTTTACGTACATAAACTCCTTAAGCTTCAGGCCCTCAGAAACAAATGTCATAAAAGTAAAATTAATTATTGTTGTTACACACCTGTGTTTCAACTTGACTAGTGTCTAGTTTATTTTTCCCCATGCCAGTTTGGTATCAATAATGAAGGAACAGCGTCAGATCTTAAACACTACTTTTACAGGAAACTTAGAAGCTCGTTTTTTCAAACTCTTTGATAATCCTCTGGTGAAAAGTGAGCAGAACATATTCGTGCGTTATCCACATTAAAAGTGTTCTTTCGCTTACAGCGCGAAATCAATCTTCTTCGAAGTTCATCATTTTTAGGGAATCGATGGAACATTATTTCATTTGTATTGCTTCATGTGTTATTAGAATGAGCTACTGGACAAGTAAGATAACTTTTCCTCATCTTGAAAGAGTAGTGTTATTGTTTATGCAGAATTTCTCTTATTTTGAAAAATACCGCGATACCTCCACGTGACGTCACCGACCGCAAAGTATCCTGGGAAAAATGAAAGCAGAAAAGCTATCCCAAGAGTCCCCTGACTGGTACCCTTGTTTGGTTCGCAGTGAGAGAGTATTAAATGTAGTACAATATTCCGTCCCAGTCTAAATAGTGAGTCAATATATTACAGATTGTATATAGAAACTGGCGGGTACTGAGAACAGATGCTAAACAACGAAAACAAACGTAATTAAAAGAAACAAGAGAGATAAAAACAATGTAAATATACATTAAATAATAAGTAAAACGAATAGCCTATAAAAAGTTATCTACTAACATACTCCAGTAACATGAAGCTTATATATATCATATATATATATACATAATCTTACCTTTCATCATGCTGTCTTGAATCTTCAGCGGTTCCTTGTTCTTGATAACATGAAGAAGAATCATCAACAGAAACAACAATTTCAGTTTTGCGACGTTTAGCGGCGGCTCGAGCAGATTTTGAGCGCTTATTTCGTTTTCTGGTTTTTGATAAAGGTCGTTTACGAGCCATTTTGTATTTGCAGTATATCAGCTCACGCCTGATTGGTAACACCTTCAATTCGTTAGCAGCGTTGCCAGACTCACATCCCAGAATTATTCCAAAACCTGATCGAAATTATGCTAAATTCGGTCAAATTATGCTAGATTCTCATAATTACCAACTCAGATGTTTTTAAAGAAAGAAAAAAAACGGAGTTGAGATACGATAACGTAACTTAAAATACGCAGAGCGCAAGAATGCTAGGATAGAACTCAATAATTCACACACCAAATCTTTAACTCAACTAAACTAGTGCAGTCGTTGCCAGATTCACAGCTTGGAATTATTCTGAATAGTTTTTCATTTAAAGAGCAGGAAAAGCTTGGCTTCTAAGAATAAAGAAAGAAAAATATGTTGCATAAATGAATGCAAAGTGTTTGTTTACACATTTTGAAAGAAAATGACTTCACAGTCAAAGGATTAGAAAACCCTGGGTGAAGCTTAAAAATAGCAAAAATGCATCTCTAGGGTGGACTGGGTCAAACACATGGCGAAAGGTGTTTCATCTTAACGTCAAGAAGCTACCGTCTCCAATAAAATTCGTTTTCTAAGGCCCCCTTCGTTCGCGGCCACTGAGTGGAAACACTGAGTTGCGCCACTGCTTCTGAAAAGACAAGCAACCGACAGCAGGTACCAAGGGTTCTTGTTATTTTCTGTCCCCCCCCCTTTTATTGCCCAAGTTATGAGTGGTGTTGCCAGGACACACGCAAATACACGGAACACGCAGAAACACACATACAGCCGTTCATGGTTCGAGATTTCAGTGTCCATTCGGCGACTATCCGGTTCATATAGTTCGTAGAAGCATTTCCATTGTCTCAAGTTATTCCACTTTGAGATGGCTGTTAATAGTAAGCAAGCACTTCTTATTTTGCTGCTCAAAAAGAAGAAACGTAGAGGGAAAAAACGAATGTCCGTGCATCCTATGCTATCAACGAGATTGCAAACTGGCCTGTATCATACTTTGTATCGTGATCTCTGTGCAGACAAAATGAAGTTCTTTAACTACTTCCGTATGTCGAAACCTTCATTTGATGAACTCCTGGAGTTAATACGGACAGATATTACAGAGTCGAGATGGAATATTATTCTTGGGACACAATTGATTACAGAAAACCGCTTCTCCCTACCTATTACCGTTTTTACCTTATATAGTAAAGGGGGGCAAGAGTACGTGGGGGGCAAGGATACGATTCCCTAAAATCAGGTGAATATATTCGCGTATGGCAATAATGCGTCACGTGGAGTTTGATGTTAATGGCGTCTAGAGCCTAAACAAGTTTGAGTTTGCTGCGGCAAACTACAATCTATCTAGGTAATTATTTATGTTTTTCTAATAGTTTGATATAATATTGGGACATAAGTAGTTAATGAATAACTTACACAATTTTATAACGATTTCAAAGTACTATAAAGCGTTAGTTTCTAACATATCCATTGTTTGAGAGGATGGAGTAAATTGCCTTTCTTCCAACAGTTGGCTGTACAACATCACGGCAGTGTTGCCAACCATTTTTTCGAAAAATCAGGAAAATTCTTATCCAAAATCCAGGAAAAATCCAGGAGATACAACTTAATACTTAAAGATTGTAATTAGGATGATTACTTTTTTTACAAGGCAAACAGTGAACCCATCAATGATTATACTAACCAATAAAAGGCTAATTATCTTTATCTGCGTACATGTCAGCATTGACTCTGCTGGTCAGAGAGCGATTTACAGGGGATCCTAGCCTAAGTTGTTAGAAGTGAGACTTCTTGTGTGCAGCAATCCTTGCAAAGTTTGAATATCAAGTCTGTCTGTTTCGCTTTCATCAAATTTACGATTGAAAATACTTTTTCTACAGTGACACTTGAGGAAGGCAGAGCCATTTCTACAGTGAATCAATGAAATGTGTGAAATTTTACTTATATGAAAGGATGTAATCCCCCTAAGAAAAATCTGAAATGACGCTCCTGACAAGCATCCAAAAATCTTGAACAGAAACATTTTCAGTTTACAAATCTGTGTTTCGGAATAACCGCCATTCAGTGTCTACTTGTTGCAATTTACTCTATTCTATATCATTAAGAAAGTCAGCTACGAGAGGAGCAATTGATTGTGCCGATTTCTTCATCTCATTTGATAGGCTAATCATCTCCAAATGTTTCATGATGAGATCATGAGGCGTATCTTCTCTCTCGAGTTGAGTTTAGTTTAACGTCCCGTTCAACAGCAAGGTTATGCAAGACGTGGACCTACTGATTAACGTGGAATCCGAACTACATAAGGTCCCACCGGGAATTGAACCCGGTCCTTCCACGCCAAAATTGTGTACGCTAACCGCTTAACCACGGATGAGCTCATATCTCTCTCGAATTTGATGTACTGCTTCAATATATAATTCAAGTCAGCTGAGTTATAAATCTTGCAGTCCATAATTTGGGAGATTTCTTGGTGCCATTGATAGGGAAACTTTCGCTGTAAAGTACATTTCATCTGTAGATAAGAACTTCTTTTGGTTTCTGAATCTACATTTTCTAAGAGCTTTCGGATAATGCGCAAAACCAGGAGTTTTTAACATTTTTAAAAGAAAAATCAGTAGACCAGGAGATAACTTGAAAAACCAGGAAATCTCCTGGAATATCAGGAGACCTGGCAACACTGCATCACGGGAAAGTCAATTGTGTAGTGAGGGGGGCAAGGGTACGCAGATAGCTACGGGGCAAGGGTACGCGTGCGTACTCTTGCCCCTTCTGTTCTATGAAAAAGAATCCAATTTGATTTAGATCTAACAACCAAAAAAGAACGTAGATTCCGTTGTAATAGAGAGTGACGGCAAACTTTACGAATACTAGTTCCCATATGTAGCCTCTAACGTTAAGAATTCTGAAGAATCCTGATATTTTCTTATGTACGAGGGATATTTTTTTATTCTAAATACCATTCCTTACATAAAATATCTAAGGTGGTGTTTGAGTTTTCGAAACAGATAAACGTGTGAGGTAGTTACATCTGCAGTTATTGAATAACGTTACGCTTGCTTATTTTATTCAGGTTTCAGAAATACTACACTTTGTCCTCTTTTATCTTATATGTCAGTGGTCTTCAGTAATAAATTTCAATGGGCCTTATGCAGAGTCGTTCTGATGCGTGATTAGTGCCTTACTAAAAAGTTCGACTACCATATGTTTCCTGTAGTAGTCAGTCCTTTAGTAATCATACGTTAAAACGACTCTGCATAAGAAGGTATCAGTCCAATGATTGGTATGGGATCCTATAAAGATATATGAAGCTAACCTAACCTAACATTTGACAATATGTAGCTTCATCAAGGATAGGTCGAGAAGTTTTCAAGTTACCCTCGTAGGTGACAAGCATTCTGTAACTGATGGAATAAGCTGAATTTGGAAAATATTTTTATAAAGGGTCTACATATTATCTGATTCTTTTGTATCCTATGCATTCCCATTACTGATATAAGGGGAATTAAGGATTTTTACTTTCTTTTTTTAAATGAGAATCTGCAACGGCTTTAGATACAATAAAGCCAGTAGACCTATTTACCGAAGAAATGGAGAACGAATTAGTGGAATATATCACATTACTGGATCAATTCTTCTATGACTTAACTTTAAAAGATCTAAGAAGAATGGCATACAAATTTGCTGAACGTGACTATTTGCCCCATATCCTTTAGCCATGTGAATCGAATGGCAGGAAAAGATTGGACAGAATCTTTCCGTCGTAGACATTTAACAATTGCTTTGCGACAGCCTTCAAAGACTGATCTGGGAAGAGCTCATGGTTTTAGCAAGCCACAAGTTGAATGTTTTTTAAATTGTCTAAAAGATCT
Source organism: Thermobia domestica (assembly GCF_964235325.1). Taxonomy (NCBI): domain Eukaryota; kingdom Metazoa; phylum Arthropoda; class Insecta; order Zygentoma; family Lepismatidae; genus Thermobia; species Thermobia domestica. Next base: position 15,310,345 of record NC_137455.1, read on the forward strand.
TGTAAGACAAAACGGCTTTTCTCCACGGGATATCTACAACATGTACGAAACTCTCATAAATACGGTTCCTCATAAAGTTCAAAAGTCGACTAAAAATCAGTTGTGAATAAAATTGTATCTAGTGATTTTGGAGTTAACATAACAGCTGTTTCCTGGTGAGTGCATATGGTTCCTTTATTCCCCAGATATTTCCCACAAAACAAATGAAACAAGAATTATTCGATGGCTCGCCGCCGGGTTCTGTGGGCATATCTAATTCTGGTTCATCAACTCACAACTTTTCGTAGAATGGTTATATTATTTACACCAACATGTGCGATCAAATTCGGTTACGAAAATCACTAGATACGGGCAATCAGACCTCTCACATTTCAATCGAAGCGATTGATTTCTGCAGGCAAAATGGGATAGTGATGTTGAGTTTACCACCAAATTCCAGTCATAATTTGAAACCATTAGATCGCTTCTTTTTTGACCCGCTGAAATCCTGGTATTCAACAGTGTGTGATAAATGGATGGGGAATCATCCATCCCGCCTAATTCCAAGTTGCGAGTTTGTTTACTGAGGCTTACTACAAAGCTGCAACCATTGGTATCCAGCCTTCAAGAATCTGGAGTTGTCCTACTGAATCCAGATGTGTTCACTGAAGAAGATTTTCTTCCTTCTATTGTGAATGTGGTACACTTAAATGTAGAAGCCAGGTCTGAAGACGAAAGCATTCCTGAAGCAACAAATCAAGCATCAGATCTGACTAGAGCCCAAAATCTTTCATTGGATGATTCACTGGAAGTAAAAAGGGACCCATGCGGTGCATCCAGATCAAACATTTCTTTGCCAGTTGCTCGTCCTCCTCCATCTGTTAACAAACCTTTAAACAGTAACGCTAGATCCTCACTAGAAGCAAGCAAGAGCTCGTTCGAACTGTCCACTTCAAACATTCTTTTGCCGGTTGCTCGTTCTCATTCATCTGTTACCAAATCTTCAACCAATAACGCTATATCCTCACTAGAAGCAACCAAGAGCTCATGCGGACTTTCCACTTCAAACACTCTTCTGCCGGTTGCTCGTTTTCATTCATCTGTTACCAAATCTTCAACCAAGCAAGAGCTCATGTGGACTTCGTTTTCATTCATCTGTTACCAAACCTTTAACCAGTAACGCTAGATCCTCACTAGAAACAAGCAAGAGCTCATGTGGACTGTCCACTTCAAATACTTTTCTGCCGGTTGCTCGTTCTCATTCATCTGTTACCTAACCTTCAACCAGTAACGCTGGATTCTCACTAGAAGCAAGCAGGAGCTCATAGAGATTTTCGACATCAAACACTTCTCTGCCGGCTGCTCGTTCATCGGTTACGAAACCTCCAACCAGTAAAGCTGGATGTTCACTGGAGGTAAGCAGGGGCCCATGTGGACCGTCCACATCATGAACTCCTTTGGTGGTTGTCAGTCCTCCTCCGACTCAACCAATAAAAAAAAATCTTGATCTTCTCGAGGTCAATCAGAGATTCTGACATCCTCTCCTTTCAAGCAGAACTTACTTCTGAAACGGCGCCCTCCAAAGAGCATAGGTAAACATCATCTTGCACCAAGAAAGCTACAACCGAAGTTGTAGCTACAACTCCTCTGGTCAGTGAGGAAGTAGTATACGAGTGTTCATTATGCAATATCATCTACAGTGATCCACCAATAGAAGACTGGATCAAGTGCGCAAGATGCCATGAATGGTGGCATGAACAATGCACATCATATAAAGGAGTAGGCACCTTCATCCGTGATAATTCTTAATGCTCTTTTGGGTGCGTACTCTTGCCCCTTTGATTTCGTACTCTTGCCCCACATATAGGGGTAAGAGTACGAATTTGAATGTTTTCATTTTACGAATTATAGTTCCTCCAAGGACAGAGGTATATAAATGTTGAGTTCACATTTCGTAAAGGAGAGTTCAAGTTTTGTGTTCCATGTAAAAGTTTTCCGTTGTAACTATTTTTTACCAAAATATATAAGTTTAATTAAAATTTGCGTACTCTTGCCCCCCTTTCCTCTAGTAATCAACGTTTAAACCGGAAGTAGTTGATTTATGCCATTTCTGGTTTAAATAGAGGGTTAAGAGGGGAGATAGGACATATATTTGAAATGTTAAATTGATTACAAAAACACTTTTCGCTATCTATTATCGTTTTTATTCTATGGCAATCAACACTGAAAGCGGAAATGGTTGATTTCTACCACTACCGATTTGAATAAAGTGTTAAAAGAGAAAATGCGAACTATTCTTAGAACGCTAAGTCGATTCCAAGGAAATCGAACTTGCTCTCTTATCGGTTTTCTTTATATAGATTAATATTGAAACCGGAAGTCGTACTGGATTTCTACCACTTCCGGTTTTAATACAGTATTAAGGATGGACATGGAAGATATTCTTGGAACAATTAATCGATTTGAGAAAACCCCTTCTTGCTATCTATTATGGCTTTCGCTCTATAATGGCAACGTTAAAACCGGAAATGGTTGATTTTTACCACGTCCGGTTGATTAATCGTCTCCATTAACGAACTCGGACGAGATACCATAATCGCTCCACATATCAATTGCAAAAACAGAATATAACAATTTGGCATTTGTCCAAGAGTTATCGTAGGAGTAACGGACGGACGGACTAAGAATACAATATTATAAGTCCCGTTACGTGATAATAATAATAGTTATAAACGTATCCGGAAATGATTCATTTGGCATAAGGGGTGGCTGCTAATCTGGTGATTAATATAAATGACTAATACACAAAGAACAAAACATAAGAAACGACTAGGCAGAGTTGGATTTACCACTAGGCCCGAGTCTAGGGGCGCAACGTTTTGAGGGGAGCACTTTGAATAAAAATTTAATTAGCAAGACGAAGAAAAGTGCAAAATATATTATTATTATTATTATTATTATTATTATTATTATTATTATTATTATTATTATTATTATTATTATTAATAATAATAATAATAATAATAATAATAACAGAAGTCAAACAGTCTCCAAATAATAATTGATTTAGCAAGTCTATTGGCGTCAATCATTGGTCGTCGAAGCTAAATAGAATTTTAACGTTCTACTTGCAGTAGACAGGAGCGAAAAGGCGGGTAATTATGGTGTATTGCACTTCCCTCGCAACCCTCTGTGCATGTGCTCCTCAACACCTTGTCACAATATAAATCTAGATAAAGTTCAACAATCCAACAAGGGCGCTTATGTTGTGGTTTACAGGGGGGGGGCAGTATAAGCGACGTTTCAAAAATAGTTTCAAATTTTGCTGTAACTAATGTAAAAATTCTATTGGATTTTCGATATTCTGAAGTACAATTACCTCTAGGGGGGCGATCGCCCCACCTTGTCCCTCCTGATGGGCGCCCTTGCAATCCGGTTATTTTATTCCCTTTAATGAAATTCTTAGTGTTGGAATATTCAGATTATTACGGGCGAAAATTGAAAACGAATTTATTTCATTATTGCGCCTAAGCATATCGTAAAACTCATCATTCTCTGTAACAATTTCAAACAACACGAAAAGATCGTGAATTTATAGTAATTAAAGTCTTTCTTCACAACATATGTAAAATGAAAATTCATTAAAATTTCTACTAAAACGAAATAAAGGTATGCCTAAAATAAGTTTTTCATTATTATTATCTATTGTGTTAAAAATTTTCCCCATCGGGGAGGGGTAGTAATCCCGCGACTAGGGCAGGCACGGAAAGATCAAGTGTGCATGTTTCGTCTGATTAGCACCTTTTCTTCTTTTCTTTCTTCTTCTTCTTCTTTTTTTAACAACATATACATACATTGGCATCAGGGACGTACGCAAGGGGGGGACCTGGGGGTCCGGACCCCCCCCCCGAAATTACGACTTTTTAAAAATTTAGCCTAATTTTAGGGGCAATTTTAGGAATTTTAATATAAAATACCTTCATATTTAGTTTGGACCCCCCCCCCCGAAATAAATTCCTGGGTACGCTACTGATTGGCATCGAGATACACTGGCAACCTTGTGCGGTGACCGCCACTGCAGTATCCCCGTACGAAGGCTACAATTTAAAGCAATGCTTTTCCTCGAGTGACGGACACTGAGAGTTGCTCGAGACAGTTGCGCGAGAGCGGTCGGTGGCGGCAATCGTTTTAGTGGAAGCAACTGCAGTGGAAGCAAACGAAGGCAGCAATTTAAAGCAATGCTTCACAAGCAGTTGCTCCACCGAGTTGCGCCACTGCAGTGGATGAATATGAAGAGGGTGTAACTCATTTTCAGAAAAACTAAATTGTTTTTACTCCCACGCCCCTTCTCTAAAAGCATCGGTAAAGGGATGACCTGCCGTTTCAAACTTGCGTCGAACAATAAGACTGCCTGTATGGTTTACCGACTGTACGAATCAATGGGAGAGGATACATTTCTGTCTTTCTTTTTTTCCCCAGACCAACTTCTTTCTCAACTCCAGATTTTTCTTATAAACTTGCTGAAATTATGCTAGATTTGGACAGGATGCTAAAAGCAAGATGCTAGATGCTAAAGATATGCAAATTATGCTAGATCTGGCACCGCTGCTAGTTACACTGCGAAATAGGTGATAGTAGGACCTTGTAGTTGTAGAACATCCCATCGAAAATGCGAGTGGCGCTAGCGTACAGATGTTCCTTTTAAAATGTTAACACTTTGCGCATTTATTCTCGAAATACATAAAGTACGTTGGTAATACATGTTGAAGTATAATATCGAGAGGAAGAAGACATTTCAGTGTTTAGAATGATATATAAATGTTGAAGATCGCTGGCCTCTTTCGACAAATATAAGTAATCAAAAAACGGATTTGCGCTGTGGTGTGCAGTTTAGTTGTATTTTAACATTCCAATATCTAGTTCTTAAGATAATTAAAAACAAATCAAGCTTCAAGAAAAATTTAATACTATTTCATTCTAATCAATAATAATCAGGGAATGACATATTCAAGTTTCGAAACGAAATTTTTATTAATTATTTCACTACATTAGAACAAATTTTAATTAATTATTAATTAATTATATAAGCGTATATTGATTATATCAACCTAAAATTTATCATTATTACTATTAAATACATTGCTATAATGTTATATACTCAGATCATTTCGATAAATTACGTTCTTTAGTAATTCTGAGTAGAATGCCAACGCCCTTAACGTGGAATCCGAACCACGTGAGCTTCCACTGGGTAACGAAAGTTTAAGTGTGTCTGCCTCGTATATGTTCAAATTCCAATTTCTACAGGATTTTTAATAGTAACCCTGCATCGTAACACACAGTTAGGGAATTACTTGAATTAAGATTAACAGCACAAGGTCTTGTGGTACAAATGACTTCCACAGCAGTTAAAATGTGCTGACCACATATCACAAACTGTAAGCCGGTGGCTGGTCATAGCCTCTTCTGGCTTTTAATCAAAGGAGCTTTTAGTACATTCATGATCGGATTATTTTCGTATTTTTATTTCAGCGATGACCAAACTAGAACACGCATAGCATTAGAGGAATGCGGTTTTAATTGTAGCACGCGGTGTGTCTTGAGGTGGCTCATGAAGATTAAAAATAAAAGCAATTACAACACAGCCGTTTATGAACAGCAAGTCAACAATGTGCACGTAAAAAGTGATACCCAGGCGCAGAGTCGTCATTTGGGGAGGGCAAGGGAGGCAGTTACCCACACTGATTTCAAGACATACTTGCTTTTTAACAAATAGTATAACAATATACTAGTAAAAAAAAATTAAATGTTATGCATAGGAATACTACAGTTTGCTCAACGTAGCTCTACAGTAATATTATGCAGAAGATACTACAGGTTGGCCACCGTAGCTCTACAGTAATATTATACATAGGTGTACTACAGGTTGCCAAACGCAGCTCTACAGTAATATGATGCAGAAGAGTACTACAAGTTGGTCAACGTAGCTCTACAGTAATATTAAGCATAGGAGTCCTACAGGTTGGCCAACGTAGGTCCACAGTAATATTATGCACAGGAGTACTACAGGTTGGACAACGCAGCTCTTACAGTAATATTATGCAGAAGAGTACTACAGGTTGGTCAACGTAGCTCTACAGTAATACTAAGCATAGGAGTTCTACAGGTTGGCCAACATAGGTCCACAGTAATATTATGCACAGGAGTACTACAGGTTGGACAACGAAGCTCTTACAGTAATATTATGCAGAAGAGTACTACAGGTTGGTCAACGTAGCTCTACAGTAATACTAAGCATAGGAGTTCTACAGGTTGGCCAACATAGGTCCACAGTAATATTATGCACAGGAGTACTACAAGTTGGACAACGCAGCTCCTACAGTAATATTATTCTTAAAAAAGAAGAAGACGAAGAAATGAACATAAGAACGTGGTTTAGCTCTTCGTTGAAGTTTTCACACCAACATTTCGGAAGGAGATGTTGAAAGAATACACGATATTTTTAAATATTTAGTCAGGGAAGCTGGCTGTGGGAATTAACACGTTACATATTGGAGGTAGAGGTCTGCTGGGGCTCGGGCCTACAAAGCATAGATCACTTCGGGCTCTGGCCGGGCTTGGGCCGTAAATTTTTTAAATATACAACCATATTTCTTGGGATTTTTCTGGCCAAACTTTGTAAATAGACTGTACAACAATATTTATGGGATCGTTCTTTCTCGAAAACTTTTAAAGTACACCTGAAAAATTAAGCCTCTAATTGTTGTAAATAAAAATGCAATTTTGCCTTAATTATTAAGTTTCTGTAATTCGGGCTTGTTTCGGGCCCATTTGACTATCACACGAGCTCAAGCCTAAAGGCTAGAACATATTTCGGACTCGGGTCGGGCCTCAAATATAAATTCACGGGCCGGACCAGGCTCCGGCTAAAAATTCCAGCCCGTGCAGATCTCTGATCGGAGGCTATGTATCATTTTAATCAGTAACGTGCGCACAGGGTGTTTCGGGATTTTAACTCTTCCTTGAGCAAGACATTATGCAAAAATAAATATTTATCAAATTAAAATATGTTTACAAACGCCTGATATTACATAAATTCAGGAGCTTAAACTCTCCCCCCGCATGAGGAACTCACGAGACGCCACTGATCCTAATCCAGAAATTGTAATTTCAGGTTTTGTTACGGAGGCGACACGTCTCTAAACCGACATAACTATTTCCACTCACACTTTTCACTATTATATTACCGTACAATTGATAAAAATGTAGTCTTGTTAAAAAAAAAAAAAAAATACCACCCACCTCTCTTTGATCATTCCTATTCACTTACACAGTTGGAATTAAACCAAACAAAATGGACTTTATTTGCCCGAGATCTTACAGCCAAAGTATTAGAATTTCGTACGCATTATGGCCTTTTTAAACAAGATAGGTGGCCAAGATTTTTTCAACAAGACTGTATTTGTCACACTAAGGGGGGTAACTGCATCTGGATCACCCTAAATAGAGCACTTGTCTTAATCACAAGTACACTGCCATTGCTGGTAGATCACATTTTGCCGGGGGGGAAAAAAAATCAAAAAATCGAAAACTCCATACACTTCCGTCTGCTTTGTTAAGCAACATTTATCATCCTCTTCTATGTCGTTCAACAGCAAGTTTTCTTCTTAAGGGACCGTGGTGGCTCAGTGGTAGAGCGTTCACATCTACTCCATGGAGTTCCGCGTTCAATCTCAGCTTTCACCAAGTGAACTTTGTGGTAGACAAACACCGTGTGCGTGGGTTTCCTCTGGGTTCTGCAGTTTCCTTTCACTTTCTTCATTCCACCAGTTCATTCATTTCTCATCATTACTGTCTCCTTTAGCGTAGCCAGCATAAAGGTGGGACGTAAAACCCGAGGATTTCATTTCATTTTTTCAAGTTTTCTTCCTCTCCCTTGCTTACCTTCTACCATACCTTTTTACCACATCACTGAGAAGACAGTTTTCTTCGCAAACAATTGTGTAATCGGTTTCTTTTAATTTTTTTCAGTTACATCTTTTTATCATTATTCCCTCATGTACTTTGTATTAAAGAACTTCGTCTTCCAAATATTTTATACTATACTCTGTCTGTGTGCCCATCCGTCCGGGAGGGGTCACAATGACTCAGTGGTAGAGCACCTACCTCTGGTGTGTGGGATCCCTGGTTCAATCCCCGGCGAAGTAAGTTTGTAGTGGACAATATCGTGTCCGTGGGTTTTCTGAGGGTATTCCCGTTTCCTCCCACTTTCTCATCCCAATAATCCTTCCATTATCATTCAATTGCCGTAATCATCCGTCTGCCTTAGAGTAAAAGGCATAATAGTGGGACGTTAAACTGAAATATTTTATTTAATTTTCCATCCGTCCGAAAGATAAGATAAAAAAAAATATGAAGAAATACTTAATGATTCACGATCGATTTTGGCTAGGATGTCAAGGGTTGATTGAGATGATATTCAAACTGAAACTGGTATAAACCAGCCTGGTTTCAATATTCTTCTAGGTCCTGTATAGAGCAAACTAGATAAGAGATAGGGAGAAGTGTTTGCTTTAAAATCGATTTAGCGTTCAAAGAAAATATATCATCCGTTCTCTTAACTCTCTATTCAAACCGGAAGTGACAGAAATGAACAACTTCCGGTGTTAACGTTGAATTGTCATAGTAAAACGATAATAGATAGTGAAAAGGGGTTTTCTGCAATCAATTAAGCGTCCCAAGAATATATGTCATATTCTTTACCAAAACCTGCAGTGATAAAATTTATTGCCTCTTCCAGTTTGAATATTAACTGAGAAATATGGCACGATTTAATCCAAATTCCGTTACGTTGTGTACACGTGGCGTTGTTGCTTGTTCTTAACACTTCATGTACCTTTTCGTGACCAAGTGGCCAACACGCGTTGTTTTGGGTTTGGGTTTCCCGTGAGAGTTTCATCCGTCGGAGACAAGACAGTAGTTCGGATCCTATTGCAAAAAAAAAGTACGTCTCGTCTCATATTACATTGTAGTTCAAAATGGCCTTATAAACTTGAACCACTCCACTTACAACTTCGGCTGTATCCCATGCAGCAAATTTTCTATTCTTCAGACTCTATGGGGAGAGGCGGTAGGACTTCATATGATTCGGATTCCACGTAAGCTGTAGGTCCTCGTCTCATACAGCCTTGCTCCTGAAATATTATTATTATTATTCGATGTTCTTATTCGAATCTCAGTTAAGTGCCTGAAGAATGAGTTCTGTGTTGAAGGTTGAAGCAACCATTTTCTACCTGGTTCCCTTGAAGAAAAAATTTGAATTAAAGCAGTGGTAAGGCCTACTACTAATTTGACTCTTGCTCATTCGTCGAAGGGGAGAAAAGACTTTTTTTTTTTAAACAATACATTGTTTCATTCTAACGAACATGAAAAGCAACCCTGTATATGCTGCTGTGAAATTAGGAATTATAGATTCTGCTCTTTTCTTGTCTCCTTGTCTTCTAGCAACGATTCGTGGTCAGAAAATGTTGTAATGAACATTGGTTACATAAATAAGTATACAGAAAGCATTTAGCAATTAAGACATATATGTCTAAAGTTTTTGTTCTTACTAATTCTGGTGCAACGAAAACTGGTCTTCAGATGAACACGGTATATAGCGGATCTCTCAAATTCAAAGATGAAGTTGAAAGGAACCGTAATATTTTATCCAAAATAAGACTGCATAAAATGTTACGGTCCGCTTGATTTAGCATTACACGACCATATTGAAATAGAGATCTTCTCAAAACCAAGAATATTTGAAGAACAACTAAACTTAATCGATAATATTGACACTACTGTAAGAAACATTGAAATGAGTACTGCCTCAAATGGATATCAATATCAGTGAAAAATGACCTACCGGAATACAGAAAGTTGTTCACTGTATATCCGACCATTTTCGATTCGGTGCTGCCACCTGGGATATCATGCTGGAAATATGGGTTTGCCAGCGGAAGCAGTGTTGTGTTTGACCTTGTAGGTGCGTGAGTGTTATCAAATGGCGTCGAAAATCAACCGGTATTTCAAGGGTTACGTAATGGCCCTTTTCCATGCTAAGGTTTCGTACGTATGTATTGTGAAACACTGTAAGGAGAATTGGTTAACACTCGGAGGACTGCTACGAAAGCTATTGTGGCCCGTTACACACAATAGGCTTCCCATGCGAAACATTTACCGACGGAAACCACCAGGAGGAGGGTTGCAAGAAAAGTGACACCCGTAGTGCTAAGGGAGATCCGTCAATTGGCGTGCCAAGAAAATCTCCCAACGCAACGTGAGTTGGACCACAGATCCCACCTCATATCGTCAACTGTGAACAAAACAATCCGCAAGCGAATCAAGTTTAGATGTATGCGGAAGGTCTGTGTATACCACCTGGCTACCGAGTCACATTGCCGAACGTAAGACGAATTGCAGGAAAGTCTATGAGAAGTACCTGGCGGATTCCAAATCGAAGAAAGTTGTCACAATGGATGAATCATATATCCATCTCACTGTTGGTGGTCACATTCGTGCGATCACATACTCTGACATTGACGGCAAGAGGCGCAGCAACTTTTTTCGTCATTACAGGGACCGTTTCCCTCGTGGCTTTATGGTTGTTACAGGATTCGAATATGAGGGTAAGTTAATGATACGCAAGGTGGACAAAACGTGAAGGTGAATGCAAGACACTTTCAAGAATCCATTCTGACGGAGAGACATCCCACAATTGTATGGAATGGACACGAACCAGGTGATGATCCATATCAACAAGGCTTCAAGTTATACCGGCTGAATATCAGTATGTTTTTATCTGAAAATGACAGAGGAATTAGGAATTCGTGTCATTCCGTTTGAAGACATTCCTGTGAAAAGCCCAGATGCCAGTCCCATGGATTTTTGCGCATTTGGACTATGGAAACGACGCCTTTAACATCGCCGCCCGCACACTTTCCATGGTGTTTGGAAAGTTTGGAGGGAGGAGTGCTGCAATGGAAACTGCGATGCCGTGTGATAGTCCACGGTGCTGGGGGTCCAATAGAACATGATCGGTTGTGGCGGCACGGTATCTCTTAAGGTGAGTACCCATCAAAAATGGAAAGCAAACAACCTTCTGTATAAGCATGATGTTTGAAGAAGAACTGAGGGCAGCAAAATTTATAGCTATAATGATAGACGAAATTCCATATTTATTTGATCATCTGCAGATCGTGGTTGTTGATAGATAATGTACGAGATAAATGGAGATATCAATAAAAAGGTTTGAGCATTTTTGTAACAGGATGAACAGATCTTGAAATCGGATGAACAGAGTTCCTTAGAGATATCTGAGTGTTTGCGTACAAAATTAAACAGTAATTTTCAATCTACACCCAGCAAAATCATTGCACGAATATTTGATCCTGGTACAGTCATAAGATGTATCAATAATGCAGGGGTGCCCACAAGGGGGGGGCTATGACGCAAATGCGTCATTGAAATATTTGGGGGGGTAAAAATCTATATAAATATGTTTGATGGGGGGGGTAAAATTAATCAAAAAGAAGATTTTTTCATGGAAGAACACCTACGGATAGACAATTGGGGGGTGCGTCATGGACATAAGGGGGGGGGGGGCACCACTGAATAATGTACAATCAAAAATGGACACGAACGACGTATACTATGGATTCTGTTTCTAAGTGGGATTTCAAGTCTCGGCAACAAGTTTTATTTATAAAAACAGAGAAGCCATTGAATGATTTCTTGAATTTGAGAACTCATTCCCACACAAAACTATACAAGAAGAGAAAGAGGGCTGAGCTACTTTTCACGAGATGATGAATTAGGTTGGTGCCTCAAAAGAAAGCTTGTGTGTGCCAGGACTTTTGCTTTTATATGAAAGAACTGATTTCGTTAACGCGAAAGGAGCATTGTATTTGCTTAGAATATTTTATTCAAAGGAAACTACAACTCTTCAGGATAATTGTTACTATACCCAGTAAGTACGCCAGAAATTTTTACTTGGGGGGGTGTTCAAAATTAAAGGAGGGGTGTGCTCTCAGAATAGTAATATATTTTTTAAACAAAAACAAGAAATCAGTATATTTTGTTACGCAACTATTTCAATACTACTACTACTACTACTAGTAATAATAATAATAATAATAATAATAATAATAATAATAATAATAATAATAATAATAATAACAGCTCTTCGCAGTGGTAGGTTCAATAAAGTAAGTTCACACATTTGAGCATTTAATACAGTGAAACCTCTCAAAATGGACATCGGTGGAACCGATTATTTGTCCGCAAATGAGAGGTGTCCCTAAAAGGAAGGGTTCTCTTTCATAACACCACACCACACATATTTATGGCATGGAAGAATAAGAAAGTTTGTCCTCTTATGAAGATGTCAACTACTGAGAGATGCCCGTTAAGAGAGGTTTCACAGTATTTGGAATTAACCTCCATTATTTTACCCAGTAATTACATGTGAATTGATTACATACGAATTATTGTAATTATTTTGCAAAATTCTGCTATTATTTCAATTTATTCACCCCACCAAGTTTTAGTGGGTGATTTTTTTTATTTTCAAAATATTAATTGGGAAAAAATTCCCTCGTCCCATGCTGAAATCACATTCGTTTAGTAATTAATACTGTACATAGTTCCAATTTCATTATTTTAATATTCTAACTCTATTGTTAACGTTAATCGTTGTAATATTATTTGATCATACATTCATTGATCAAACATTCATATTATTTGATCATTCATTTGAACATACAAGAAGCATACCACAAGACGAACATGATGAACCACACACACACACACACACACACACACACACACAACGTTGAACGGAACGTTAACTATTACGAGAGAAAACTAAAAGATTATTATGATAGAAGAAAAGAATAGACACAGAAGGTTCTCAACCCCGCCTTGAGAGCTTAAGCATCCACCAACCGTCCACTGTGCTTTAGAAAGAATAAAAGCTGAAGTGAGAATAAAGCTGACTGTTTCACATATGGCAGCAAGTACTGAAGCTTTCAGAAGAGTAATGAGTAACAAGGTTTTGCCTTTTTCCATTTACTTTTATAATATTTTTCTTAGAAAACTGCCAATGCAAAACATAAATCACACGAAAAAGTCACTTTACCTCTCGAAAAAGTAACTTTTAGTGACAAATTTGAAAAAAGTAACTTTTAGTGACCAACTTGAAGAAAAGTAAATTTTAGTTAAAAAAGTGACTCGCTATGAGCCCTGTTCCGCTCAATGAATTTACGTGAATAAAAATAGACTTTACAAAAAATTAAGCTAGCGCCAAATGCGTTCCTGTATAACACTAGATTCAGTCTAAAATATATATAATTCTTACTTCGATCGATCTCTTCATTTCTAAAAACGTTTTGACTACACCCTTCTAACGTCCGTCCGTTGATACACCACTTGCAGAACAGGCTCGAAACCAGCCACAGAGCTTTGGGGGGCAATGAATATATTAGGAGCGGCCAAGTCATTAAAAATTCTCTTACAAATATCTAAATTGCGCATTTTGTATTGAGGTCTGGAGGGGACATGAAAAATTTGGGGAGGGCCAGGCCCTCCCTAGCCCTCCTCTGGTTGCGAGCCTGTTGCAGAGTAGCACTTACCAACTGAATCTGTTATAGGCTTATTACTATATTGTCACATTTTTCCTTATTGAGAAGGAGATAGGTGAATGACCGCTCAAGACGTTGCCAATTTCAGTCATCTGCATCTGTCCATCAATCTCTTTTGTAGGAAACGACCGCGGAACCCAGGAGGGTAGGTATCAGCGGTCTGTTTTGTCAATTGTTTCGATCGAAACACCGCCCGAAACAATGAGGTCATGTGGTTCTCGAAGCCGTACATGAGAAAGAGGTCATTCCGTATTTTGAAGTGAAATAAATAAATAAGAATATTGCCTTCCTTCCTAAATGCCTAAACCTTTTTTAACTTGATGTAATAAATAACCTATATGATACTGATTGATACAATTGGATTTGGCGGAGTATTCCTTTTCCATCCAGGGGTGTGTGTAAAGAAATTTGGAGGGGTGTTAGGGGGGTGTCGGGGGGGTGTAGATTACTCCCTGACTATACCTACGATAATAGAAGTCCGAGAAGGATGCTTTTCGTTGATAAATCGAATCAAATCTTTTCAAAAGAACACAACAAAACGTCGTGATGAATTCACGGAACTAGCAATGCTTTCTGTAGAAAAGACATTAGTTTCAAGCATCAAAGACTTCAACACGAAGGGCCTTATGCAGAGTCATTCTGAAGCATGATTAGTGCCATACTAAAGAGTTCGACTAACATATGTTTCCTGCAGTAGTCAGGCCTGTAGTATGACGCTAATCATACATTAAAACAACTCTGCATACGGCGGAAAGCGTCAGTAACATATTCGTAATCAAGACAAATCATCAAGCTGATTTAATGTTCTACGACTGGTGAGCATACATATATCATTGCCTGTTTTTCTCTTATCAGGTCAACGTTCTTTTGATTGGTGTGACTCGGCCTTCTACTTTTCCCTGTTCTGAGTTTGACTTTTTATTTCCATGTACTTTTCCTTCCCTATCTGAAGCCAGATTTTTCATTTCCATTTACTTTTTCTTCCCTATCTTAAGCCAGACTTTTCATTTCCATTTACTTTTTCTTCCCTGTCTTAAGCCAGACTTTTCGTTTCCATGTACCCTTTCGCACTGCAGATTGATCCGTATGTTTCAATTGCGGTCTTCCTCTAGCTATTTTTCCTTCCATTCCCTCTATAGTAAATAGTGTATCCAATCATTCTAGCTTTTCTTTTCGAAATATTATTCAGTATACTCCTCTTTTCTCCTACAATTTCCAACGCCCTTTCATTTGACACCTTGCCCACCCATCTAATTTTGAACATTCTTCTATAGCTACACATTCCGAAGTTTTCCATTCACCGTTTTCCCTCTTCTTTTACTGTCCATGGGGCCATTCCGTATCAGTCTTCTTAAAATTCTGCGTACAGCAGCGCAATCCAAAAAAAAAAAAAAAAAAAATCGTCATTATAACTGCTATGGTGATTATTACAATGAAATCGCAAATTTTGCGTTGCGTTGACGCAAATCGTTACGGAATGTGCCCACATGCCCCACATCCATATAGTGCCACACCCACACATATGCCTTTTCTTCCATTCAATCCTGATGCTCCTAATTAGAAGCTTCTGTTTTCTTCAAAACTCATCTTCGCCTACTTGTTGTTCTTACCTATTATCGGACGTTATTTAACTCCCTCAGTAACAGAATTCTTGTATCTCTACCAACAGGTGATCTATTTTGATCTACATTTTTCTTATTTCTTTTCTAGCGCATCTCAGAACTTTTGGTTTGCTCTTGTTCATGTTCATGTTGAATTTGTTGCTAAGCACCTGTTGTACTCCGTTTGCACCTGCCTTTATTAATTTTTTTTTTCACTGCCTCCCATCATTACGATATCATCCGCAAATTTATGCGTCTGTATTTTCTGCCCATGGACAGTTATTCCTGTGCTGTCAGTGTCCTTGATTTGTTTCATTGCTTCTTCAATTACATTAAACAAAATTGGTGATGATGAGCATCCTTGCCTAACCCCTGCTGCTTTGCTTCTCTTTCTCCTTCAACCTCAGTTGTTGCCTTCTGTTCTTTGTACAGGTTATATATTACTCTTTGCTCCTTACAGTTTATTCGTGATCCCTTCCGAATCTTTGAACAATTTGGTTCATTCTACATTATCAAATGCCTTTTCCGAGTCCACAAATGCTACGTAAGTAGCTTTTCTCCCTCGAATTCTTTCTTTTGTCAATCATATGAGTGCAAGTCCGCGTTCCAATTTTCCATCTGAAACCAAACTGGTCATCTGCTAGTACAGTATTTTTAGTTTAGATTCCAATCTTCTGTAGATTAATTTTGTAATTTTTTAAGCATGCATGCATAATCGAGCTTATCGTTCTATGATCCTTGCATTTCTCAGCACCTACTGTTTTTGGTATTGCCACAATCTTCCTCTTCTGAAGTATCGAAGTACTTTCCCTTCTTCATAAATGTTAATTTATATTATAACTTTTCCCAAGCTTCCTTCCCACATCTTATCTGATTTCTGCTTGTACCTCTACATCAGGAGTTTTTCCATGTTTTAGGTTCTGTAATATTTTGTCGTACTCGGATCTGAGTATAGGTCCGAGGCCGCTTCCTTCCTTCCCTTTCCCCGGATTGTGTGCTCGCCAAGGGACGTTATCCCTCAAAACGTGGCGGGCTAAATGGCCTTAGATGCCGAAAGCCTAGAAATCTAATTCCTAAATCCTAATCGGATCTGAGTATGAAGTCTTCTCTTGCATTTCTGTGTTTAGCAGCTCCTCTAATTGTTTGTCAGTTCCGTAGAGCCTTTCCGCAGAAGTGGAAATATCGCCACTGAAACCTATCATGTAGCAAAGCAATTCAGTTTGTATTTTCGGTACCCATTTCTCTAAGATTGTAGAGCTCCTTCGTGGCTAAGCGGTTAGCGTACGCGCCTTTGGCGTGGCAGACCTGGGTTCGATTCCCGATGGGAGCTCATGTGGTTCGGACACCACGTTAATCAGTAGCTCCACGTCTCATATAGCCTCGCTGCTGAAGGGGACGTAAAACTCAAAATCAGCTCATTCTCTAAAATGGTGTTTTATGTCCTCCCACCTTATTTGTTTATCCACAAGTCTCTTTGCAAACGTTTCTCGAGTAGAACTATTGAGCCGTTCCGGATAGTAAGGGCGAATTTAGTATGTGGGATTGATGTTGAGTTCGACCTTTGTATGCCCCGGGCATATTTCCCAAGCAACTACTGTAAATTAATCTCGTCAGAAATAATGTATCAATGATGGCAAAATGCTTATGATGATGATAATACTTATTCGAACAATTTGTCATTACTTGAATATGAAATTATATGAATATTAATATTAGCAAATATAAAAGTAAAAACGGTTCTTACCTAATGCTGCTATTGTACCAAGATGACGAAAGAGCTTGATTATCTTCATCAACAGGCGTTCCTTCGTCACTGTTTAGCCGCTGATGTTCAGCAGTCTTTGTACTGGTACTCGGTTGAGCTTGAGAGTGTATATGTTTCTTCCGATTCCAGTATATAACATCTCTACACCTTCTTACAATTTTATTATCCATGATATCCGGAATACCTTTTATTTTAGAAATCTCTTCTTTAATAATTTTATCCGGGCTTTCGTACGGGCTTTGTAATGCTCGTTCTTTACAATTTTCCCGGAGGATGTGTCTCTGAATCTTTGACAGGTATTTGGGATGGTTATGCTGACCTGTCTGCTTCAAGAAAGTACTTCCGTCAATAGTAGTAACAACAGTAGCACAACACATTTTTGCCGTACACCTGAAAAAAAAAAAAGATATTGATACATATTGTATATAAAACATATTAATGTGATGAGAAATGACATCAAATGAGAAAATTTATTTTTTCTTTAATTTGGAATTCGTTGGAATTTAAGAAACCTATCGTTAAACACATTTAAAATAGGCTGAATTCACTCATTTTTCTGATTGGTTTTAGCCTTAAACAATAGCCCTCTCGCTAGTCTAGTAGCTAACGCGTGCACCTTGGATGCGCGTGGTCCTAAGTTCGATTCCCGGTGGGAGAACATTAAAAAAATTTGAACACGGTGATTCAGATTCCACTTTAAATTGCATATGAGCCACATCTCATCTAAAAGAAAAAAAAAGACGCTAAACTTCAAGAACCGGATACAATACCTCAAGCAATAGGCCCTGATTGTGAACCCTGAAAGACGGAAAGCATACTCATAAAAGTCAAAACCTATCCTTTAACAGTTTTTTAAAGTGGGGTGAATTCATCTTTTACCCGGCCTATGAAATGAAATCTTTGAGTTTTACGTCCCACGGTTATGCCGGTTGGACTAAAGGAGACGGTGATGATGAGTGATGAATGAAATGGTGGAATGAAGAAAGTGGGAGGAAACGGGAGAACCCCGAGAAAACCCACACACACGGTGTTTGTCCACCACAAAGTAAACTTGGCGGGGGCTGGGATCGAACCTGGGCTCTACCACTGAGCCACCGCGGCCCCTTACCCTGCCTAATTTCAATCCAAAGTTATAAGGATAATTCGTATTATTTTAAACAAAATCCACACAATCAAAGATTTTTTACGATATTTGTAGTGAAACGTATTTTTCAAATGGGTAAATTCACAAACTTCCAAATAATTAATCACTTACTTAATTTTCTGCACCAGTTTCAGTTCCAAGTAGTAATGGTGTTTAGAAAATCTGAAATGAAATTGCGCTATACTTAATCAGATAAATAGTTGTTGACTTGAATTCATTATTCTTCTGAACCGATTTCTTAGGTAAACTTGAAAGAAATTGCGAAAATTGGACAAACGCTTGTCATGCTGAGTGGTAGGTGGCAGGACAAACGCGTGTCATGCTAGGTTATGCTGCTTCTTTCTTAAAACAAAAGAAAAACTGACACAGCGTTCACTGATGTCTTGTTTGATTAGTCTGCCTCAAAGGCAGGTTCTAGCGTAAGGACTAAGGCAGTAAAAGAGGAGAGGGTGGCCATTTTCTTTTCCATAAAGTTATTTCAAAATGCCATGGAAACTGAGGGCCTTATGCAGTCATTTTGTCGTATGATTAGCGTCATACTAAAGGCCTGACTACTGCAGGAAACATATGTTAGTAGAACTCTTTAGTATGGCACTAATAACGCGTCAAAACAACTCTGCATAAGGCCCTTAGAATTTAAGAAACTTGACAAAAGTGGTGTTTAATTGACTATTAGGATCAGGGATACAGCGTACACAAACACAAACAATGAATCAATTATGATTTCACTACACATACTGTATATTCAGTTGCATACGTCACTTAATACCCTCCAGTACATTACAATGTTAGATACTATGCAGAAACTTTACTACAAGTAATGTTTAACTAGTTACGTTGAGTAACTTGTGCTAAAGAAAAGGTTTCGAAGGATTTGTTGTTTCACGGTTTGGCAAATAACAGAAAAATAAAAAGACAATAGGCCTATCAGAATGTGATATTCACTGGTCTAGCACGTACAAAGAACTGCGAGACGAAATGACCAGCGCCTTTGAAATGTCTATTTTAAGGTAGTTTGACCGACCGTTTTGTGACAGTATAAAAGTGAAATGAAATCTTTAATTTAAGGGGGTTGACTACTAAATATTTTTCAAAACCTAACCATTTTTCTCTTGACCGTTTTTCGTAAATTAAAAGAGATAATGAAATGTAACTTACCACAATAATAGATAATGTTATTCTACACCCGAAAATACGAATCGGAAGAATTATCAGTGTTGCCATCCATATAAATTACAGTGTGTCCAGAATATGAATTACCTAAAAATCTAGGTTAAGGCAGAGACTAGAAAAATAAACTCAATTGTAGTTGATGACTAATCATGTCGTCTTGGTTCCTTATTAACTACTTCTTAAATAATATTTGTATTTATTTTATAATAACTTACGTAAGTTATTATAAAATAAAAAAGTTATAACAACATAAATAGAAACATTATTTAAAAATTAGTTAACAAGGAACCAAGACAACATGATAAGTCATGAACTACCGTTGAGTTCATTTTTATAGTCGCTGCATTAACCTAGATTTTTAGGTAATTCATATTCTGAACACAATTTAATTTCTCATGTGGTTCGGATTCCACGTTAATCAGTAGGTCCACGTCTCATATAGCCTCGCTGCTGAACGGGACGTAAAACTCAAAATCAACTCATTAAATACATTTACCTACCCTATTTGACAGCATACTTTCCCAAGATTCTGAACATATTTTGCCTTTTGATTATGGACGTTACTTGGTAAACAATGAAAAAAAAAAAAAAAACAGCGAATCAGCAATAAAGATCTGCTCATTATACGTATAAGATAAAATAATTCAAAGGCAAATCTTAGGTGAAAATACTCTGCAGTAAGAAATGTTTTGTTAAGTCAGCATTTCTGAAATTGTTGTCCGCGGACCAGTTGTAGCTCCTTCTAGTCCTCTTAGATTGAACGTTAGTCTCAACCAGGGGTAAAAGTGAGGGGAAACGCAGGCAGACGTCGTTCCCCCACTTTCTAAAAAATACAATGGGCAAAGATAAGCACGGGAGACGGTGTGACGTCAAGCGTCCCCCTACCTTTTCAGATCTACCTTTACTCCTGATCTCAACAAACGAGAAAAAATAGAATGCAAGCAATGCTTATCAGGCACAATTCATGTTCTCAAACAGATATTGATTATACAAGTAATAGATTATATAAATTCTAATCGCGTATTAGACGTATTGTTATAAAGTGTTCTTAATAGTCTTAATTATTAACAATAATAACTAATATGTATTTTCTTTTCCTAGTACCAATAATACAAAATTAAGGTAGATTTAGTTAATACTCTTCTAAAATATAAATACATTGGTATATACTCAAAACAGTTGCTTTCGAGAACAAGAGTAGAATGGTCCTCAGAACATTCTAATAAAAGTCGTCCCTCGGTTGAAAAAGTTTGTGAAGCGCTGCATTAAGCCATAGAACAGTATTTCTCAACCTTTTTTCCTTTAGGGCACACCACCAAAGTACGTTTCAAACTTACGTGATACCCCTGCATGTGATTTTTCCCTAGATCCAAAAAAGCAAACACATAAGAATACATACATTTCTTTTATTATTATTATTATTATTATTATTATTATTATTATTATTATTATTATTATTATTATTTTATTATTATGGAACGACTATGAGATACAAATCTCACAAGCAAATTACGTAAGACTCTTGAATAGAAACATATTAATATAAAAGGACTCTTAAGCAGAAATGAGAAAGAAATATTACCACCAGAAATATAAGAAGACATCAAACTTAAAACTAGTAAGATATTTGTCCCTGACGATTTTTGCAAAAGCATGTCTCTGCATGGACGAACTCTTGACAGACACACTCTTATGTCCAGTGTTTCTTTCCAAAGAAATATGAACAACGTTAAAAGCAAACTTTCCAGGTTTAAGATTGGAAGACAAATGTGAAATCAAGTCGATTGGTGATAAAAATTTTATTTTCTTCTAAAGATAAGTTCTTTGCGGAAAATTTTAGAAAACATTAAAAAATGTCGCGACACAGCGGTTGAGAAACGCTGCCATAAAGTAAAGTTGTAAATATGCTTACCTCCAGTGCGCTCCATTCTTGCTTTCCCGAGTCCGGCGATATTTAAATCCGTCCATTAGTATACAAGGAAGTCCTTTCTCTGTAACACTCATTGTGAAATCAGTCATTTTTTTCTTTTTTTAATGCTCAACCGAATATGTTATTTTCCAAACGTTGTATTATTCCAGTGAAGAACTATTAAGGAATTATACAGTATATTATTATTTTATCAGTATTTTATGAATTACAAAATGTTTAGCACACAGAAAAGTTAAGTGATCCAGCGAGCGAACTAAATTGTTTGGTCGGAGAAAAATGGCGCACACCTCGTCTTCCGTGCCTCCGCTGCGACTGGGAGTTCAGTCACGCATCCCGCATTTGCGCACACTTTCCTGCTATCTGTGATAAGGCAGCTGACAGGTTGTCATTTCCCATGTTGCCAAACTTACGTAACAGTTTCGGCTAGAGTTAAGTGTCTTTTAGATATATACGTTGTGTTGCTCTGTTCTGAAAATAGGAAGAAATGGCAGCGTTGCCATAATGAATTGTTGCTTCGTATTATAATTTCACTTCGTTTTTTTTTTTTTTTTTTTTTTTTTTAAGAGAGCATCAATGCAAGCTTTTATGATACAAAATGTACTTGTTTTTGTGTCTGTTTTGCTCTAACGTTAAAAAGAAAAAAAAACGCATAAAATTGGCTTGGCGTAGGCTATACTTGTTTGATTTTTTTTTTTTTTTTTGCATAGTATGTGATAACAATTTTCGATGGTAATTCCTTAAAAAAGATGATTTCCGTAAAATAAGATGGACATTTTCTTCCCTACCCCGTCGTGAAGTTAACCTTGATCGAGTTCGAGAACGAATTTTTAGCGCATTTTCGGCAAAGGGGGGAAGAGGTAAAGAAGAATGCCGTGTAAAAATAATCGCAAATAACCTAAATTAGTGTCCAATCTATGGCTTTTGGGGTCATTAAGATAAATAGTGACATCCCCAATGCCATTTAAGCCCAAATTTATCCTTGATGTGTATCGTAAAGGGAAAGAGTATATAGCCACTTTGCATAAACTTACTCGCGTCGTACGAAGGAGCATTTCGGGCACTACCTGTAAAACTACTGTAGATTATGAATGAAAAAAAAATGCCAATTTCGCTAGCAGATATAATGTGTAACCATGACATAGTGCAGGGAAATGGCTGAGCAGTGACGGCGCTACAGGAAGGCAAGGAGGAGCGACCGCCACCCCAATATTTTTTCTTGCCCATCTTTGCCCCATTTTCTATGTACAGCCGGTGAATAATAATAATAATAATAATAATAATAATAATAATAATAATAATAATAATAATAATAATAGGTACAACCAATAATAATAATAATAATATTCAAAGCAAAACAAGTGTGGTTGCCTCGCCTCCCCCAAATTTTTCTTGCCTCCCTTCTTGCGTCCCCTACTATTGCGAGTGTGGCTGAGCTTGCAGGTCATGTAGTGATGATCACCATGGTAACGGAAAGACATTCTACTATTCAAGATCATTTTCAAATTTTAATAGTACCAGTCACAATCCGTTGAATTAAGGAAATAAGTCGGTGCAATAACGAATTACCGTACAGTAAGTACTGATTACAATAATAGTAAAAAATATTAATAATATGATCATGGTTGGTTTATTTTTGTTTCTTCTACCGTAGGAGGGACATGAATTCATCATTTGAAGTCATAGGAGCAGATCCAGTGTCCGAAGTAGGTGAGTAGCCGTTTAACTGTTTGCTTTATGTAGTACCAGGTCATAGTAGTTGTAATTCGATCGGAAGAATATTATTGTATTATTAGAGTACGTTACTAAGTTAGAATTACTTTAGAAATAACTAACAAGGTTGTAATGGAGTAGAGAAGATAGTTCTACCCAACATAGATTAGCTTGTTTTCTTTACGACCTATTAGAAATTATTGATAAATACGAGAAACTTCTATTTGTTGTAGAGGGTTATTTTCATAGAACTTCTCAGTACATTTTATCTCCCCCCCCCCCCCGAAGTATATTTGGCACTGTGCGGGGTGATTACGTACCAATCTTTGTTATACGGAAGCAAAAACTAAAAGTAAGGAGGAACGCCGTTCTCCCACCTACAAAAATATCTATGGCGTCCCTCCACTTTCTAACAATTACAATGGGCAAAGATAGGCACGGGGGACTGAGTGACATCATGCGTCCCCTTTCCGTTTCAGATCCACTTTAACCCCTGGGGAAGCATTTGTGTAAAATCAACAGTTACGTAAATGGCAATGCGAATGGTAAATGACGATGCAATATAATTTCCTACATCTGAACACAGGAAGATCTCAAAGGCTATCCCATCGGTAGTCGTTCCCGGGACTACGTACACCGAAAGCACAAGCGCCAGTCACTAGACCAACAGGCTCACAATTGAAGAAATAAAGAAGCTAGTAGTTATAGAATAACAGTCTGTTTATCGGAAATAGAATTAAAAACACTTTCTAAGGGAACTCGGTGTTGTAAACAGGGATGGCTTTAGGATTTTAATTTTGGACATGCTCGCTCCTTTGCTTATGAATACATATACACATTTGATTGATTAATGGCAGTAGGAAATTACTTTTACAGTAGTACAGGGTGTCCAATATACTATGCAACCCGGAGTTTGGGACAGTAGAACTTTTGAACCGGAAGCGGTACACAAATGATGGTTATACCAAAATGAAGCCTTGTTCATGCATATATTTTTAAACTAAGAAGCAACGATTGAAGTACACTAGGAACCACACAGTGTTGCCAGATGTAACCGAAGGTGTAAAACATTTTTTTTTACAAGTCACGTAAATTGACTACGTATAGATGTTCTGTAATTAGTTTTCAGTTTGTATAGTTGGAGTTTGTATAGTTGTATAGTTGGAGTGTTCTTGAAGGATGAAGCTTTCGCCAATATGTATTTCATGTATGTGGGAGGTACCACAGCGGACGGGGTAGGAAAACTACCATTATTATTATTATTATTATTATTATTATTATTATTATTATTATTATTATTATTATTATTATTATTATTATTTTGCATCACGTTGTTACCTTCCCCCGTAAACCGTGATACCTTCCACATACATGAAATACATATACATATATCAGTCGAAAGCTTCATCCTTCATAAACAGTGGTACCAAAATTACCTTCCTAGCTTAATTAGGGAGTGAGCTATTGAGATTTAAATTGAGTCACATTACGGGGCGACCAGAATGTGACTATTTCACAACATCAGATGGCTTAATGGCCGTAACTCTGTAACGATGCATTTCCTGAAATATATGGTCATATGAACTTTTTTGCTTGTCTACCCATAAGCAACCCACCCCTGAAATTTTGCCGTACCTTTTTTTACACTATATATATATATATATATATATATATATATATATATATATATATATATATATATATATATATATATATATATAACGTGACTCAGGAGGTGATATTAACTAATCAATTACCGTAGCAGTACATTTCCAATGGAGAAGTAGATTTATAATAAATAAATAAATAAGATGGCATTGTTGTAGAACATAATGATATTCTGTTAAGGAAGCTCTACCATGCGCGCCGACTACGTGGGTGCTCCAGGGCTCTGGTACCCAAACAAATAATCTTGTAGTTGCGGTGAATCCACAATATTTTACTTTGGATATGGGTTTGAACCCGTTTTTCTTGCGTTTAAGTCAGTCGTGTTACCGACTGAGCTAGGGCAGCCCCAACTTATCCTTAATAGTACCGGTATATTGTATTTTATCACAGCACAGCCCCTTATGACAGTGTTCATAAAAGATTTTAACTAAAAATAAATCAATCAAATATCGAGACTTTCCTGAAAACATATAGGCTAATACGTCCCGCCATTGATATGCACCCACATAAATTTTGGAAAGTCGGCGCCGTTGAGCTCTACTATTACTATTATTTAAACTTTTCAGCTTCATTATACGCATATTACATTTTCTTAGAGGGTACTAAGCAAATGTAATATGAACATTATAAAAATCGTAATTCTAACTTTATTTGGTGTACCACAAAGTTCTAACATTGGACCAGCATATTTTCTGATGATGTGTTTATTTGACACAGCTACTAACTTTGAATTTGAGGATGAATTGAAACTCCTTAAAACCAATTATAGTAGCAGTTCTTAACTGCTGCAAGATTTTGAACATCATCTTATATTGACGCAGAGATAAGCAGTCCCATAGTTTGTTATAAAGAATTAGGAAATAAATTCACAGTTTTTACTGGTACATATGTTTTCCAAATAACTTGACAGTTCGTTTTTTGACGGTAATTGTCAGGATAGCTAAGCGTGAGTCAATAATTCTATATGAAAGACAACAAAGAGTATCCTGTTTGATAGAATTTTCTAACTCGGTGGTGCCCAAATAGTAGTCCGAGAATAACAATTAGAAACAAGTACATTTTGTTCCGTTTTAAAACTCCATGCATAATAGGAAGACAGTATATGCCCATGAGAATATACCTGAAGGTGAGCGCTCTTCCACTAAGTCATCGTGACCTCAAGTGTTAGATCGTGTGGCAGAATGATTATACCGTATGCTTTTGTGTCCATGATTCAGGGTTCAATTCCAGATGATGGGGCAAAATTTTATATGCTGTTCTCTTATCTTGAACAAGTTGGGAGGTTACTTAAAATGTTCTAAACGCCAGTCGAAAAAGTCACAAACAACGGGACTGAACAATTTACCATTAAAATAAGGCGCCCTCTTAAAATTATTATGATTAGTGAAAATTATAACTGTAATTAATCTAATTGCACGAAATACACCTAATATAAACTTTTTGAAAGTTGCTAATATATTTTATTTTCCACTTTTTCTTTCATTTCCAATTAATGCGGTTGCAAAACATGCACCAAATACTATTGCAATGAGGGTTAGGTTATTGACTTTTGGCATGTTGTCTGAAACAAGGATTTCATGCTTTGAAAAAGCGTATGTAAATAGATGGTGCAGCTCTAAAAAGCCTACTAATATAGTGTAGTGGTTACTTGGTATAGCTCATATAATAAATGTGGGGATCTTACTAGAAATTGTAGGTTATTTTGGGTAAAATTGAATGCGTCCTTTGGGGAAAATAAACTTTCTCTTATAGCAGTTTCGAAGTTGTTAATATTATTAGATGAGGAAAACAAGTTCTAACTCTCATACAGAAAAGTTCTGCACTTATTATTATTATTGTTATTTTAAATTTTGCGTAGTTGTCGTGGCTTTTATTTCATTTGCAAGTTGAAAATAGTGTTGAACGGCACCGAACTGCGAGTAGTGATACGCTATTACCGAAAGCGACAGCTATTACTTACACATACCGTTAAAGAGATATGTGAAACGGAAGGAAAGGAGACGGTTAAGTCAGTCGAAAATTAGAAGTTGTAGGCGTTTTCAGGCCAAGCACTGCTGCCAAATCACGACTGCTCAACGACGTGTTGTATTTCAAAGTTGCTCTGTCCAGCGTCGGTAGCCGTCCAAAATATTATCGACCCGTAAGTCTGAGTTTCATGGCCCTAAAACACCTGTACCGCGTAAAACGTTTCAACTTCGACTGACTTCCTGTTGCTTGTTCCTTCAGTTTTGCATATACGTGGATGATCCCAGAAGTACCCGACCTGAGCTCCTCCGTGGCTAAGCGGTTAGCGTACGCGCCTTTGGCGCGGGAGACTCGGGTTCGATTCCCGGCGGGAGCTCATGTGGTTCGGATTCCACGTTAATCAGTAGGTCCACGTCTCATATAGCCTCGCTGCTGAACGGGACGTTAAACTCAAAATCAACTCAACTCAACTCAAGTACCCGACCTGATGTGGAGCTGGTGGTTGTTGCTTGAAAATCATTACTGTGGTCGAAAACACTATCTTTATAAAGCTTAAATTTGAAATTTGAAGACCTTACGTTGTTTATTATTTTTTGGCAGCCATCAATAGTGAACGCTCTCAGAAAAAAAAAGAGGGAGGGAGGGATCATCGTTATGTGATACAATACTTTCGTTCGAAAGGTCTTAGTCCAATCAATAAATTCTACTTTGTTTACAACAGTATAATATTGGGAAGCAGAGTTTAAATGAGGTCATACGAGCACCAAAGATGAACATCGCATTGGTCAACCAAATGAACTGACCACGCCAAATATGGTGAAGAGTATCCACAAAATAATATTGGATGATCGTCGACTCAAAGGTTGCGAGCTAGAAGGCATGGTAGGCATTTCAAAAAGTGCTGTACATCGCATATTGACTGAAAATTTAGACATGAGACAGCTGTGCTCGAGATGACTGCCGCTTTTGTTCACAATGGATCAAAAACAGCATCGTGAGGATTTGCCAGTCGACAATTTCGCAATGTTTCATAGCAATAAAGCCGAATTTTTGCGGCGACTCACAATGGATGAAACATGGGTCCATCACTTCACACCTGAGACGAAAAAACAGTCAAAACTATGGACTGTAAGGAATAAATCGCCTGCAAAGAAGGCGAAGACAGTTCCGTCTGCTGACAAGGTCATGGCGTCAGTTTTTTGGAATGAGCGTGGGATAATTTTCATTATCATCAAAAAGGAAAAAAAAGAAAAACATTATGCAAACTTATTGCAGAGTTTGAGTGATGAAATCAAGGAAAAAACGACCACATTTGGTGAAAAAGAAAGTGTTGTGTCAAGTAGACAATAAAGCAATTCACACATTCCTCTATTGCGATTGTCAAAATCAGTGGGTTAAAGTTCGAATTGCTTCCTAACACACATTATTTGCCAGATTTAATTCCCTTGGACTGTTTTCTCTTTCCAAACTTGAAAAATGGCTCGATGGTAAAAGATTTGCCAACAACGAACAGGAGGAGTCTGTGGGTAATGATTATTTTGAGGAGTTCGATGGTTCACACTATAAACATGGTATCGAAATTATTAAATATCACTGGAAAAAATGTGTCGAAATAAAATGAGACTGTGTTGGGAAATCAGGATAATTTTTCCCACTTTTTTTTTTTTTTTTTTTTTTTTTGTTAGGTCGGGTACTTTTGGTACCTTTGTGTCTTTCACAGTATATCAATTAACGAGTTACCGCTTCCAGTGTTAGCAGATGACGACTTGTAGTTTGATTTCGTCGAACACCTATTTCAACCTGCAAATGAAGGAAAGCATATTAGAAAGAAGTATGGGAGTTCACTGAATCATGGCAGCTATGCAAAAAAAAAAAAAAAAAAAAAAAAAAAACTACAAATACATAAATACGAGGGCTATTTTTTAAACCTCGTTACGCCACCAGAAGAAAATCAGTAAGATGGCGAAACCTAAATCAGTCATATGTGTTCATTGAAAATCGCACATGTTCCATACCGAAAGACAGACTCTGGTGGTTCAATTATTGGGAAATAGTGAGTGTGAAACCGTATTCAAGCATCCGCCAAGTGTGAACTACATTATGTAATTCGATTTCTTCAATACAGCCGCTATTCATCGTCGAATGATTATGGATCGAAGGATTTATCTTGAAGGGAACCTTATAAAGTGAGTGGTGTATGCCCTAGTGCTACAGAGAGTTTAAAGAAAGACTGATCGATCTACACGACGGGAGAAACCAAGGGTGAATATCTGTGGCGGAAGACAGCCTTGATGAACACATGAATCATGTGGTTCACGAAAGGAGTAAAATATGGTTTCTAAACTGTCTAATCTTGGAATTTCAAGAAAATCAACAGCCGCCTGGGGAAATCAAATTACATTATGTACTTCACACTTGGGGGTCACTTCGATTGCTTTCACGCTCACTAGTTCATAATGATTGAACACCAGAGTTTGCCTTTTAATCTCCAATGATCTGGAGTGTGTGATCTCCAATCTCCAATCTGCAGTGTGTGATCTCCAATGAACAGATTTTGACCAATTTGTATTTCGTCATATCACGTCCTCTGGTGGCTTGACGGAAGTTGAAAAAGAACAACCCTCGTATATACCCATTCCGTAAGTGGGCAGAAGTTTCTTCTACAGCTGATTAAGTTAATGTAATCCTGATGGGTGTTACTGTGGGCTGATTCTAGAATAATAGTATTGTAGATGGAAATAATGTATGTAGTTGTCATTAGGGATAGTAAAATACTTTTGCATGTAAAGAATAACGTAGGTCTAAATATTAATAATGAAAAACAATAAATAGATCAATAGTAGAGAAAGCATGTTAGATTCTTTGATTGGCATTCGAGGGCAGTTTTCGTTATATGCTGTGCATTGTATTTAGTTGAGCAGAACAAGAAAAGATATCTTGTAGTATGTAAATAATAGATTTGAATGGACTTTGGTAGGATGTAAAGTCCAGTGATATATGGTGTGTAGTGTATGACTTCTATGGGTTTAAAATGTCTACCGTGCCCCTTCCCTGTTTGCGATATTGAAGACAGTTTAAATTGCGAAAGAGGAAGTAGCTTATAGAGGAGCATTGAGAGTTTTCACTACGCTCCTGACGAGGGATTTAATTCAGGGAGGCGAGGTGGCTGAGACCCCTCGGTTAAAATGGAACATCATCCGTCGCAATATTTGTAAAAGCTTACTTCTGAGAGTCGCGTGGCTCAGTAGTACAACGTTCATTCTGGCGCGTAGGATTCATGGTTCGAACCCATCTACCACGAAGTGAGCTTTGTTGTAGACAAACATCGTGTGTGGGAGTTTTCTCGGAGTTTTTCCGTTTCCTCCCACTTTC
Source organism: Thermobia domestica (assembly GCF_964235325.1). NCBI lineage: Eukaryota > Metazoa > Arthropoda > Insecta > Zygentoma > Lepismatidae > Thermobia > Thermobia domestica. The sequence continues at coordinate 15,340,331 of NC_137455.1, forward strand.
GTTTATTTCACCATTATCATCCATCTCGTTATCATTGTCTCCCGTAGCCTCGGTGCATGAATGTGGGACGTTAAACTAAACGTGGTCCATGGCCCGGTGCGGAAACTAGATATTCGACAAAATATGTTATTTTCTATTATTCTATTATTCATTGTAGGGCTATATCTTTTTATTTACACTTAAGTATTTAGTACACTGTCTCAAATTTTCTACGTGTGTATTTGTTGATATTAAGGAGGCATCAATTACTTAATGGTCCAAGACGACAAAAATGTTAAATGCGACCCTGAATATTGTCCATTACTGGAATAAAGCTACATGATTTAAAGCTACCCTCTCACGTCAAGATAGAGGATTGCGGTGGCTCAGTGGTAGAGCGTTCCCTGTAGTGTGTGGGGTCCCTGGTTCAATCTTAGCTCACGACAATAGGGCTTTATGTTATAATGGACAAATACCATGTGCATAGGTTATCTTGGGGTTCCCCGTTTCCTCTTACTTTCTTTATTCCACCATTTCGTTCATTATTATCACTGTTTACTCTAGCCTGTGTAGCATAATCGCGGGACGTAAAATTGAAAGATTTCGTTTCCGACCTTCCCACTCCACCGATCACATTAGAAATTAATTCCTTCCTGCTCTTCGCCATGTTTCTGAATTTTAGTGGGATAACTTAAATACAGTAAACGGACACACACACACACACACACACAAAAAAAAAAAAAAAAAGGAAATGAATCAGATAGTATCTAGAAAATGATATTATATGGTATAATAACTTTGTAAGTCCTTTCTTATAGGCTAAAAACCTGAATACGCAATTTATAACGTTGTGAATGTCGGGGGCTCAAACTTGTGTATTCAATTATGTATAAAAAATTAAGAAAAAGAAGTGCAGAGGAAAAGATAGTGAACACTTAATCTATAACAGTAGTTCTGTGGATAGGAACTGACATGTCAAATTGTGAAAGCTTTGTTACTTTTTTTACAAGGCTCTCCTTACTATAGTGCTGCTCTTAAAGAGCTGTCAGGCACTCTATTGCACCTTACAAGCTTTGACTCCCAAGCATGGACGGAAGAACTCAAAATGACGTACATTACACCAAAACCTTTAAATCTGTGATATACAGTACTTGGTGAAAGTGGATTAAAGTTCAAAAGTATGAATTTTGAAAAGATATGTTAAAAAGTTCTATTTGCAATCTAAGTGTTATTCCTTGTCTGTTCACAAATACCTCCAAATATTAGACCCTAAGAGACGTTTAGTTTGTGTAACTTCTTCCAGACCGATTACAAATTCCTTAACCTATGTTTAACCTTCCATTTCTATTTTAAATAAAACGTATAAAAGATCCAGACACAAACAAGCAAGTTGCAAAATCTCGGGGCGGGACTAGTGGGAGCTCCTGTTTCGTTTCTCCTGTTTAGTTTCTTCCCCTGGTCTGGTCAAGTGCTTCATTATAAGTAGCATGCACTGGCTGACTAAATAATACCACCTTTTGATTCATCACGTATTACCATCGCAATAGCAGTGGGTGGCGAAATTACGGACACCTACCTTGCTATAAGTGGAGTATAGCTATTACAGTAGAGCGTCGATTATCCGAAGTAATTGGGGGACATGGGTGTTCGGAAAACTGGTTTGTTCGGATAATCGAACTGTACATGTTTATTTGTCATGCGCGGAGCGGCACGCCTCAACTCTAAGCTGGCGCAGCTGTTGCTGTGAACAGCTTTGATACTGCCGCTACTTCTACAGCCAGTGCCAAACCGACAGAAGTGTGCTGATTCCACCGAAGATTACGATACAAATGACTAATGCAAATACTAATTTCTAACAATAAAACGTAATTGTTTTCGTCAATAACTTCAATTATCTCTCTTAATTACTTATTCATAAGCTGTTTGATTACTATAGATCTGAATTCACTCACATATTGAAGAAAGTGAGTGACATATAATAGCTTCACTTTTCATATTTTATAAATTTTGAAATTTTGTCCAGCATGGGAACTGGGAAATTCAAGAGCAAACTGGGAATTTCTGTTTCTCGAGATGAGATTTTATAACGTTTCGGGTTCGCATCACTGATTTGCGGACAAGCCGAACGCTTTGGGAAGCAATTAGTTTTAATTAACTCAATGCGAAGAGAAAACGTTGTTAATGTGTTACTGAAACAAATTCACACGTTTGTACCTAGAATTGAACTTAAACATAAATTTATGTTGAACGTATTCGCCTATTAAAATACAGCTTATCTTTCTTCACTACAAAGCTCATGTGGATGGAAGAAATAACTTGTTAATAAAACAGGTTATTTTTATCAGAGACTGTTCAATAAGATTTTCTTCTTCTTTTGTCAGTGTAGGAGTAATGTGTTGAAATCTTGTAACGAGTGATACTTTTACAAGAGTTCTCTTCTTGAGTTCCAGTGTCTGTCTGTTTTTAGGTTTGTAAGAGTCATTCCTAGAGCTGGAAAACTTGATAGTAATAACTTTCCTCTGGTGATTTCATCATCACACTGCCTGGCAACAGAGATTGAGCAACGATCAGAGTTCCATTGTTACTACTGGGAACCACTCTGGGTAATGAGGTTTTGTAGATAATGAATGCTGTTTACCAGACATTCGTTCGTTATTCTTTCCTGTGTCATTATTTTATATTACACTATCCGTTACGTTGTTTGTGACTCCATACGGGACTAGAAATCGATAAGAGAAAATCTCATCAGAATTTTGTAGTACTGGGAGTAAATTGTGTATTAAAATAATTACAGAAAGAAATGGATGTCGAGAATGGAATGTACTGTGTAGTATGAAGCAAACTACAGTTGACCTGCACCACAGTGTTACCATGTGAGGAGAGAAATAAAAGACTGGAATGTAATCTCATATTCGGCTTATTACCATGGTAATCAACAGTTTCTCTAACTTTCACTGCTTTGTCTTCTTGCTGAATCATTATCATGATGTTGCAAATTTATATATACATAGATAATTATTCTTACTTTATTGTTCGAAGTTGGTTTCAAGACTATATGTAATGATAAGGATTTGTTTGCTTATTGGTCTCCTTGGTAACCGAGCTCTAATGTGGTGATTACAGTTTCACTTACCTCATATTAAAATGAAAAGTGATACAGTCTGTAGCATTCTGAATATTAGCGGACCATCACAAACTTTCTCTGGTGCTAGCATATATATAGCTCTGGTGCTAGGGTAGCAAACGTGGCTTGTGCCCGGGGCGCAAAACTGGGCAAATATTTATTTTCACTAGAAGACAAGAAAAGGAGTTTTAGCAAACTAAAGATCATAAAAGTTACTGCAGAAACTTAACAGGACAACAACGACTCACAAACCTTAGGATCATATCCATAGAGCATAAGTTAGGTACAAAGCTATCTTTTGAGGACATTGTAATAACCTTCGCAGCCAAAAGAGCCCGCATAGTTAAATTTTAATTCCAGTATTTTGTGTTTTCATTTAACCTATAAACCGATTTAAGAGATTTGCAAAATGTCCGAGTATAATACTCGAGACAATAGCTTGACTGTTTGTCATAATTAAATGTAACATTCTAAAACAACAGACAGTTGATTCATTCTACACATATTTATATCCCGATATAATTCTCAAAATATTGTGATTTGCAGTTATTACGATAAGACTATAAGAATGTGTCAAGTACGGTAAGAATATGGCAATTAGTTTGGTGTTTTCTCTTGTATTAAAGATTAAATTATGTACTGCAATTTTGAAATCAAGCTTTACCTTTTACTTCTCGGAATCGGAGTTCACTTTTTAAAAAAATGGTACTCAAATGCTTAAGCATTAAGCAGCAACACAACAAATACAGTCCTCGCCGGAAATCGAACCCACAACCATACATGCGCTTACCATTTCGCTAGAGCAAACACATCTTTTATGTAACTACGTCACATTATCATTTCAGGCACGTAGCCAGGATTTCGTGAAGGGAGGGGGGAGGTCCGTGACATAAAATACTGTGGTCATCACACCAGGGGCTCGATCATTCTAAACTATTTTACTGGGACATACACTGGCTCGTTTAGCCAGGATTTCGTAACGGGTGGGGGGGGGGGAGTGACATGAAACACTGAAGGTCCAATCAATCTAAACTACTTTACTATCAACATATATTGGTTTGTTAGGACAATAAAATGATATGTTGGTAAGTATTTTAATAACAAACTACGAAGAAATCTCGAGTAAAATAAAAAAAGTATTGAAAATGATTTTACAATATTTACGTTCTTCCTCTGTTCATTCAAATATAACAATCTTCCTTTCATTATGACCTCAACTGTTATGAAAAGTACATATTCACTATTATAAAAAGTACACTCATGTCCAAAATGATTGTCCCATATCTATGACTGTCTTCTTGTAAGAATATAATTTGAGAATGATTTTGCAGGTTACTTTTAATACTGATACCATGTGTATAATCGGGAAATGTATAGACCCTATTTGTGGTAAATTTTATAGCAAAATAATTATAAATACGAAAATTAGAGTGAATAAAACGAAATGTTGCTAAATGGACAACAACGTTTTATTTTTGTTTTATTGTTCTTATTTACTGCTCTTTGACAAAATTTGCCACTTACTGTCTTTGCCGATAATACACATACTAACATTGTAAGAAATACCGAGCGAACTCGTTATTAAATTATACTCCTACAACATATTTATAGACATGTGACAATAATTTTGGACATGAGTGTACAAACTCAATAATGTCTTGTAAAATATTTTACAATATCTGCGTTTCTTTCTCTGTTGAATCAAATGTTAACAGAACATTCTTTTCACATACATTTTTGTTTTTATTATTCCTTCACCTACTGTCTGTTCCAAATGACAGGTTATAGGAATAGTACCATGTATTGCAAGTAATACAAATCTCTTCATAAGAAAGAGTAACCAAAAGCTTTCTGTAGATTTTTTTTTTTAATTTTTAACGCCGATTCTTCTTTTTCTCATTTCATTTCGTTTTATCCTTCCTTAATTTTTTCATTTCTGGTCTCGAAGGGGAGGGGTCTGGACCCCCAGGACCCCCCTCCTTGGCTACGTGCCTGATCATTTGTAAGATGCATTCTTGTAGACTTGTCTTTTCTTTGATGTATTCTCTTACACGTACTTGCATTTATTCTCAATAGTTTCAGTGCCACAAGGATTAAGAACGACCAGATGAAATATTAAATTGGGTCTAATGATGTAGTCCCTGTATACCCATTGCCGGTATTTACTCAGGCGTGCTTTCTTCTTCAGTTGAAATTCCGAAGATTGGTTTTTAGCAGGAGCGGATCCAGGACTGACTTCGGGGGGGGGGAGTTGTAATACTGCTACTTAGAGCTACTTTTAAGAGCTCCAAACTCTGGGATGAGTTTTATTTATATATATAAAATAAGAAAGTTTCCTCTTCTGGGGGGGATCGCCCCCCTGTACCCGCCACTGGTTTGCAGCAATAGCTCTCTAAGCCTCACGATCTTGCGCTAGCCTCTCCATGGTTAAAGAGTTGGGGCAGCCATTGGCCTCCAGTAATTACTTGATGAATTCTAGCCGTGGTCAGCTCCCGGGATTCCTATCCTCGATGATGGTATTAAGAAGTCCATGCAGCGCTCAGGCGTGTAGTATGACTTGAAATTTCGAGGATAAAGACCAACAATCAAAGGATTGTTCTTACCAGCAGGAATTTAACTGGAAACTATTACTTCTTATTTGGACATCTTAAACGTTTTTACATAAAATCAGTGGGGAAAATAAATGAGATACTTTCGTGAAAGCTCTACAAGAGCCTGCGTTACTAAAAATACATTACTTACATTTTTATTTTGCTTGTTTAATAAGTGAAAGAAGATAATAAAATGCAACTTCCCACAATCATAGATAACGTTATCTAAACAGAAAATATGAAGAATGTTCAGTGTTGCCATTCATAGAAATTACAGTGTTGCCAGGAAAACAACGCCCTTAAAATCGAAGTTAAGATACCGAGTAGAAGAACAAACTCAACTTCATTTGGTTACGTATCATGTTGTTTTGGTTTCCTCTTTCCTGTGAACTACTTTAAAATAATAGTTGTATTTAGTTTGTAATGAACAAAATAGTTTTAACATACAGTTATTAAAACCAAATAATAATGTTATTTAAAAAGTAGTTCACAAGAAACCTAAACAATATAATACGTAACCAAATGCAATTGAGATCGTTCCTCTAGTCGCTTTCTTAACTTAGATTTTAAGGGCGTTGTTTTTTCTGGCAACAGTGTGATTTTTATGGATGGCAACACTGAAAATCCTTCAGGTTCATATTTTATGTTGTAGAATAACATTATATATGATTGTGGTGAGTTGCATTTTATTATCTTCTTTCACTTATGAATAAACAAGCTAAATTCTCTGGATTCTTCCTTTTCCTCTCACTTTCTTCATTCCACCATGGGGGCACGGTGGCTCAGTGGTAAAGCGCTTACCTCTGGTGCGTGGAATACCTACTTCGATCCCCGAATAAGTAAGTTTACTTCCAAAGACTCATTCCACCAGTTCTTCCATCCTGAGTCTAACGGGCAAAATCGTGAACCGTTAAACTGAAATATTTCAATTTCATTTCAATTTTAACTCAAGCATTTCTTTCTCTCTTTTTCTTTTTCTTTTTTTAATAATCATCATCGTCTCCTTTACACGGCATAACTGTGGGACATACAACTGAAAGATTTCATTGCATTTTAGCTTTTTTTTTTTTTTTTTTTTTTTTGATGCGTAAAAGACGAAAACATTTTCAATCCTCACTACACATCGGCCATAGTCGCTCTCCCGCTGCGATTCGTCCTTCAGTCAAACAACGCCTACAAAAGAGACAAAAATAACATACGGGTGAGCGCATAAAAATATGTTTCCGAATTCCAACACTAGGCTGCAGCACTACACCAGTCTTCTTTGTTGGTGTATCACCAGAGAAGAAACAGTACTAAGCAGCGGATTGTGTTCGAAAATTAAAATGCATACTTGTTGTCTGCCTCTTTGTAATGCACGAACTGACAGGAAATCGTGCATTGGCGTATCATATCACGAAGTACCATCAAAACTTGAAATAAGGGAGAAATGGATTAGTGTAATATCAAGAGAATGTGAAAAACGAGGGAAAAAGTGGAATCCTTCGGATAGATCTCTCGTTTGTAGCCGACATTTTGTCAAAGAGGACTTCAAAGAAAATTGTAAAATTCGAAAACTCAAAGATGATGCTGTGCCAAGTATATTCTTTGAACATAAACCCAGGGCCAGGAAGCAACTGAGAGGGCCTTCAAGAAAGAAACGGTTAAAATCGGCAGCAACTGATAACAGCGTATCAAAATGCGGTACATTAAACGGTAAGTAGTTATTTAGTTTGCTTTTATATACAGGGTGATCCATTTATCTTGAAATTCCCTTTGTAACTTTTAAATGAATACATAAATAGCGCAGAAATGTTGTACAAATGCAAATATCGGCAAACAAAGATGACATTGTTTGCTATGCCATGCGATATCACCATATAAACAGTGTTGCCAACCCAACGTAAAGTTGTTTTTAAGTGGCACTTCGTCAGGTTATTACATATTTTAGACAGGTTTATTAAATGAAAACAATATCATTTATAATTCAGTGTTGGAAACTAATGACGCTATAGTATCACAAACACACAATAATTGTTATTTGTGTAATAAGACGTAGTTGAAATTTGAACAGTAAGACTTGGCTATATTTTTGACTTGCAACACACAAACACACACACACGCTATATATACTATGGCTAGCGTTAACTATTCCCAAGCATTCAAAGCAATGACACATACCAAACAAGTTTCCCCCTTACATCTGCAGATATTTTCCCAAAATTAAACTACCTAAATACTGTTCTGTGGTTCGATTCCTACCCAGTTTCACCGGAAGTGGTCTTACCGTTATGTTTGCCCGAGCTGCTCTCGTCTATTTGTTTCAAGAATGACACAACTCAAAATTCCTAACTTTTCAGGAGAAGCGTTTGAAAAGTTTCGAAACGCAATAAAAACAAATGGTCACAAGAACGACACAAAGTGCTCTCTGGCGCCCAGCTTTGGAAGCACATCTGTGAAATTTCAACCAGAGATAGACAATAAGATTAGCTTTCATTTTCTACCCATAAGTCAATAAGGGCGATTTTTGAGCTATGTCGTTCTTGAAATAAAAAGACGATATATATATATATATATATATATATATATATATATATATATATATATATATATATATATATATATATATATATATATAATGAAATTCAGTTCTTCAGTTGTAATCATGTTTTCATGGAACAAGAATTTAAAAATAAATGCTGTCTTCTCGTATAGTTTTAAGCTTGTGTAATTCATTAAAATACCACTTTATTAAAAGAACGTCCTATTTAGCTTACTGTTTGATCAAAAAGCAAAATAATACAAACAAAAGCTTCTTCTCTAAATTCGGCGCCACCAAACGATCAGTGTTCCCAGGCTTTCTTAAAGAAATTTCCCTCGGCTGACACAAAATTTTCCCTTATCAAATTTTCCCTAGTTTGTTTAGTTTCTACCTCTGAGAGAAGTTATATAATAAGATTAGTTTTACCTTTATTAAAGAAAGTGCCAACCGAATTTGTTTTGTTCATTTGCTTTTTGCTTCTATTTCCTTACTTTTTTACTTCATTTTCAACAAATATATATATATATATATATATAGGGGCGGATCCAGGACATGATCAAGGGAGGGGCTAAACCATATTTTGCCGTTTTATCCAGTGTAAAGCAGGATTGAAGTCCATTTTATCCAGTGTATATCTGAGCGTCAGGGGAGGGGGCTATAGACCCTATAGCCCCCTTGGATCCGCCACTATATATATATATATATATATATATATATATATATATATATATATATATATATATATATATATATATATATATACTCATCCAACAATGCATGTAAATTATGCTACTTCAAAGACTATTGGTATTGCATCGGTTCATTTCTGAAGAACAAAAAATTTAAATATTTATATTCGTCAGTCAGCACTAGAATTTCCTTGGATTATCGTGTTTTATAAAAAAATATCTTATTTTTTTTTCTAAATTTACCTACGAAATTTCCCTACCTCACACTACAAACACTGTAAACGACCCTCAATCGGCCATCTTTGTATTGAAGCTTTGTATTGTCTATATATAATAAGACATCTCAACTATTAAGTCTTTTCAGCCTTAGACAAAGTAGACGTACAAATAAAGAGAAATATATTGCTCCGCGGCTCACGCATGCTTAGGCAGCGATGTCTGCTAGCTTACTGTCGTCGCATAATTTCCAAAATGTAAGGCTACGGTTGGTTGGTAAATAATTAACACACTGACACTGACTACTGCTATGTTGGAAATGTGCAATTTCTTCAATCGTCATACTGACGTTATATATATATTTATATTTAACACGAGATGAAGATGGATCATTGTCACTCATCGTCGCCATAAAATTCTGCATTCTACAATTTCAAATGAGCGAGATCGGCGCGCGAACACATACGCATGCGCATTAAATACATTGGGCTTTATGCTGAGTCGTTCTGACGCGTGATTAGTGTCATACTAAAGAGTTCGACTAACATGTATTCTGTAGAACTCAGACCTTTAGTATGACGCTAATTATTCGTCCAAACGACTCTACATAAGGCCCTCTATGTCCCAAGTACGAGTGAGGTTAAAATGAAGTTACATCTGTTGTTAAATATTACACACACACACACATACTGTATATATATATATATATATATATATATATATATATAGGGGTAGACAAAAAATCTAAAAACACTTCATACAGGACACGTAAGTTGGACGACACGTATTGCGTTTGCCGATCGTTTTTTGTTTTCAATCTGTCATGTGGTGGCAACAGTGGCGAACATTGTGGGAGTATCGAAAGGACTTGTGTCCAATGTCACGAGGGCATACAGAATTCATGGGCAAACGACGTCTGCAAAGCACAACAGTGGTCCAAAGACAATCCTGTCAGATAGGGACTGGAGGGCATTAAAACAGATTATAGCAGCTAAAAAGAAGACCGCTGCAATGAGAATTAAGTCTGAACTCAATTCCGGCCTACAGAACCCAGTTTCATCGAAAACAGTGCGACAGTAACTTCATAAAATGAAAATTCGTGGCAGGGCCGCTATCGCCAAACTCCTGGTCACAGCAGTAAATGCGAAAAGTCGTATCCAGTGCTAGAAGGACCACAAGGCATGGACTCATGAGCAGTGGAAACACGTAATGTGATCCGATGAATCGACTTCACCTTGTTTCCAACAACCGGTCGTGTTTACGGATGGAGAACACCGTCGCAGGCCTATGATGCAGACTGTCTGCTCCCAACTGGTAAGCATAGGAGTGGTTTTCTTACAGTATGGACAGTGATATCGTGGTTTTCTGCAGGTCCCATCATAGCCCTGCATGGAATGATGAATGTTAAGGCATATGAGGCCATTTTGGGGACCAGGTTCTACCCATGGCATCTACCAAGATGATTTGGCACCCTGTCACCCTGCAAAAACGGTGAAATCATGGTTTGAGGAGCATGACCAGGAGCTATCATACCTCCCCTGGGTCCCACAATCACCAGATCTGAACATCATTGAGCCGTTGTGGTCTGAGTTAGAAAGGCGTGTTCGGTCTCATTACCCTCCACCAGCATCCCTTAAGGAACTGGAGCATGTTTTGGAGGAACAGTGGTACAAAATTCTACACACCACGATTCAGGATCCACGTCTGATCCAAGCTGTTTTGGACGCAAAAGGAGGCCCACACCATACTAGGTATGATTTTCACACTTTTGTAAACGTTTTAGATTTTTTTGTCCAATCCCTATATATATATATATATATATATATATATATATATATATATATATATATATATATATATATATATATATATATATATATATATATATATATATATGGGGATCAATATAAATTTAATATATTGAATTTATTATCACAAAGTGCAGGATAAATTCACATATCTTTATTATTTGAAATTATTATTTTAGTAGGGATTATACTGCGGTAGGATACTACTAGTGCAGTGAGACCAACAACCAATCACTGGTTATCGATCCACTGGTAGTCAGGTGGGTTTGTTTACATCTATTTTTTTTTCTAAGGCTGGAAAGAGGCAGCTAGTCTCAACTAGTTTATGAATTGCACAAGCTCAAAAACTAAATAAGACAAAACAGCGTGTATACCTGTATATTTAATTACTGTTTCCTTCCAAACATGATAACAATTAGTTTGTCATAGTAAAAATATTTATACAATAAAACAACATCGTTTAGTTGTAGAATGAACTATCGGTTTAGTTGTATTTTAGTTGCTAAAAATTGAATTTCACCATATCAAAAAAAAAGAAATAAATAAAAAAAGAAAAGAAAGAAAAAGAAAAAGTGAGTCAAGAACAAGTGATCAATTTAGCCTTTTGTTTCTACAGAAGTAACGATTATTTTGTGAAAATGTGAGATTTTCCAAGTATTTCTTTTAAGATATTTCAGGTTGAACATAGCCGATTTTCGAAAAATCGCAGTGTTTGAAGATCTATAACAAAAAAAAAAAAAAAAAAAAACGATAAGTCTCTCAGATATCAAACTCCTTTAGGGAGTAGTTTACCACTCTACTTATCCCTAGAAAGAAAATAAACAGTGAATCTTATTGTATTCTTCCAATGTTTAATTTTAAAAATGAGAATTTACGTTTTTAAAACTTTAAATCTCAACAAGTTTTTAAAAGGTATTTCCAATGTAATAGCCTTAACTGTGCTCTGGAAATAGACTATTATGCATTTTTTAAATGTATGTTTGAAATCAATATCTTCAAAAATAATGGGACTACTGCACTTATTTCAAATCTTTGTATGTAAAGTGCAAAATAGGCTTACGCGTATATACAGAATGACACTTGAAATAAATTGATCATTAAAAAAAAATCAATGAATGCTTATTTCCAACTCTCTAAATATAGTACACAAATTTAAAAACAAAAAAAATTCAGCAAGTTTTTCTCAAATCGCATGTCCTAAAAGACAGGAGGAGGACTAAAAAGTTTACATATAAAACATGTTTTTATTACTAATATTAATATATTATAATACGTATATTAAAAGTATCATTCCAGTTTTTTTTTTTTCTAAACAAGTCTTGAAAACAGCTCATTCAGGAATTCAAGTTCGGAAACTCCAGATTGTGAGATAGAACCCCATGTGTTCAACCATATCCACGTTAAATTTCTTATATGTCTTGTTGAGTACGATAAAGTATCGAAGCCAGTTTCCAAAATTCAATGGAAACAGAATAAAACATTTACAGTCTATGTTTCTCTTTCTTTCTACTATCGATCTGTACGAATGTCTATTACAAAATCAATAGATGATTATGAAGCCCTTTAATCCGACTTATCCACATGCACCATTCATAAGGATTCTTTGCAGTTTTCACAGGATTACCGAAGGTTGTTTAGTTTATATCGGACCGATTTTGAGGGGGTCTTACGAAAAACCTCGTCGCCACCACCGACAATATTCTGTGCGATACGCAGCTCTGTAGACCATCACCGGCATTGAAGTTTCGATTGCAGGCAACTCCGGTGCAACATGAGCAAAGGAATTCTGTTTTACTCGTCTCTGTAAGTTCCTAGAGCATCGAGGATGCGCGGACGTCGATGTTGGAGACGTCTTTCCGACAGGCCAAAGCCGCAGAGATCTATTGGGCTGGCAATTAGGACTCTTCAAAGGAATGTCTTGAAATGAAAGAACACGAATTCCTAATTCCCGTTCCATTTCCCGATAGAAACAAAGAGGTCTTCTGGCGGTATTACTTGAAACCTTGCTTATAAGGGTCCTTATCTGAGTGGAGTCCGCACCATATGATTGTGGGATGTCAATTCGAAAGATAAGTCATAATTGATTCTTTCTTGAAAGTGTCTTGTATGCACTTGCACGTTTTAATCGACACTGCATATCAGCAACCTCCCTGCATAACTTAATGCCATAACAATCATAAACCCATCAGGGAAGCTTTTACGACAGTAGTGAACAAAGCTGCAGCTGCTTTTAACATCGCTGTCATGATATCCAAGCGTCCGAATGTGGTCACTAAATAGTGAATTGGATGTACTTCCTGCTTCGTGACGACTGTCTGCTATTTGAAACCCGCCAGTGTTTTTATTCTATAGTTTCCTAATTTTCAGTTTTGCAATGTGGCGCGGAAGCAGGTGGTGCACGTGGGTCTTTGGACACATCTGAGCCAAAGCCACTCGGATCCGCTGTAAAACTTCTGGTGGCACTCTCTTTCACACTCCTTAACTTTTTGTGAAGCACTGTTTCGCCACGGACTTCAGTAGCTTTCACAGCAGTCACTCAAGTTGTATTCCTTCCCAGTTTTAATGACTAGGATTGTCATACTGAAATTCGAAGTTATCACTGTGAGTTTTCATTTGTTGAAATCTTTGACGTCAAAATAATGGCTATCTAAAACTACATAAAATAAAGTTAACTTTGAAAGAAGTCCTTCCTGACACTGCCTCCACAGGTTGATCATCGTATTCATAAGAAAAATGTTTCTTGACTTTTCATGGCCTGATGTAAGTTTTATCTGAGAATTTGGATTGATCTCCAATTGCTCTGCCGGTTCCCTTTGTTTAAACTTTTCATCTATCTCAACCTTTCATGGCATTTTTCACACTACCAATCAGATCTACGGCAATTTGTCAATTCAAAGCACTTTAGAATAAATTTACTTACAAGATTTAGTCCGAATAGTATCTCTAAATCATGTCACCAAACAGTACGAAAATTTGAAGTCTTTGTCTTTGTTCCTAGTACCACTTTTATTTTTTTTTTCCCCAAATGTGTTAATTTTAGAATCAGTTGTGACTTTGTATATTGGATCATACACTCCTTCTGTATTGTGTCTTAGACGCTCCAGAGCATATATTCTGCTTTCCTAACGAGTGCCACTAAGTAGTTTAGCATTGTTTGTAACTATTCGTTAAGAGCTCTACCTATGTGTAAAACCTGAAAAGAAATTGAAAATCTCTTGTAAAGTACTTAAAAAGGCAGTGGGCATAACATAGCATTATTCACCATGAGATTTAAGGAGCAGCTGCCATTTGGTACACAAGATGCTAAGGGATTGAGGTCGACAATTTGTTTTTGAAAACCAGCACTTGTGTCGTTCATGTTTGAACCACTATCAAATCCCTGAGTACACATATTATTAATGTTATTTCCGTTTTTCCAAGTCCATGTAACAATGAGTCAGTGAATCCCTTATCAGTAGAACATCCAACTCCAACAAATCCAACAAAGTGTTCTTTCACTACGACTTCTTGACCTTCATCTGCGTGAACAAACCTGCGTATTGCCCCTCGTTTTTGACAATGGCGCATACACGCCCGCATCTTTCGCACGAGTCTTGCGCCGCCCCCTGTATGTATGTTATAGTGAAAATACTCTATACATTTTACCAAAAACAGGCACGTAATAAATATGAAAAAGTTTACCTAATTACTACTGAACTGGTCAGAAACAGGGTTATTAGCAAACAATGAGAAAACCTATTAGAAATCTTGAAAATAATGAGAGGGGAGCGATGGCTTGGTGGTAGAGCGCTTACCTCTGGTGCGAATTGACCCTGGTTCAATCCCAGGCCATTCCAGTCTGGTGGAAATCGTGTTCGTGGGGTTTTTCTTTTTCCCCCATATTTTCAATTGACCATTCTTTAATAATCATTGACTTCCGTTAACATTCGTCTCGCTTACCTTAAAGAGCATTACCATTAGAGGTAAAACTGAGAGACATAATTTGTTTCTCGAAATGTGGATATGGAGAAGAAATTTTTAAAAAAGAGTAGTGCACGAAAGACAGTGATAAAGTATTAGGAAGTGTTCAAGAGAGAAGAGTAGTACAGAAAATAGTGAAGAGAGAAATTGCTTGAGACATTGTTTGAGAATTTTTAAACTGGGTATACAGTAGAAGGTAAAATAGAGAGGGGAATAATATTGTCATTTCAAGGATGGCATTAACAATAATAATTTCACTAAAATGAACTGCGTGGAATATTTTTAAATTTGTGATGAGTAACCACTAATGAAGGGAGACAGATGTCCTGGTAGACCTATACCGATATCAATTGAATTATTCTAATACAGTATCAGTAACTGATTTCCACAGTTGTAAAGTTAATTTTCAAGTTTCATTTCGTTGAGATAGCACGTTTTTTTTTTTTTTTATCTCAGTTTCAAGAAAACTAAAAAGAAAAGTAGGTTAGTAGGTACATTTTGTTTAACAAGGAGAAAAGGAAATAATTATGTAAAAATAATGAATTATTGTAAAGTCAACAACTGCCTGGATCTCTTTAACGAACTTTCTCTTCCTGTTGCTAGGAAGTAAGCTAGTAAATGCTGTTTCCTTTGCTTGTATTGCTTTCGCAAAGGCACAGCAGTGGTGAAATTTGAGGAAGACTATTTCACTGGGTTAAACGAGTTTTCTTTCTTCTTCTTCTTCTTTTATATATATAAAAAAGAAAACTAAATAAAGAATCTGAACGTTGTGTAGTAATGGGAAAATGAACAACTAACGTTTCTTGAGAATTACGGACGTGAAGCAATGGGAAATGCAATCTAGACTAAAGATACAAATGTCTACTATCGTTATTTACGAAGAATTTTAAAGGAATGCCGTTAACTTACGGAAATTCACGTTGTAGAGTGAGAATGGGAAATGGAGGTTGTTGAGCGATACAAAGGTCTACATGGTGGTTCCCCAAAATTTAAGAAATTGAATTTAGGGCAACTGTGATTGTAGAGTGTGCCCGATAAACCGTGATAGTTAACCTGTAGTTTTTAAAAGACTTTCAGTGTGGGAAGTCTTCTAGCATGGCTACGTCTGTCGATAGATATTAGAGTAAAAACTTGGGGGGGCACGGTGGCTCAGTGATAGAGCGCTTACCTCTGGTGCGTGGGGTTCCTGATTCGATCCCCGACCAAAGTTTGTGCTGGACGACATCGTGTCCGTGTTTTTTTTTCGTGATACTCTCATTTCCTTCTACTTTGTCATTCCACTAATTCTTCCATCATCATTCAACTGCCTTAATCGTTGTCTTCTAGGGAACAAACGTTGGACGTTAAGATTTTATTTAATTTCAGAGCAAAAAGTTTTCTTTTTATGGGTCCAGTGTCCTAAGAATAGGTTCTCTTTTTCCCTTACTCGCTGTTCAAACCGTAGGTGTGTGTGTCAGGTCCCTCGTGGCTATCTGGTTAGCGTATGCATCTTTGACACTGGACATCCGGGTTCGATTCCTGGCGGAAGCTCTTGTGATTCAGATCTCACGTTAAGCTGTAGATCTACATCCCATATAGCTTCGCTGCTGAAGGGAACAGTAAGCTCCAAATCCAACCAAATCGAAAGTGGTATAAATCAACCATATCCGGTGTCAACGTTGATCCCCATAGTAAAAAATGTAATAGGAGGTGAATGGCAATGGTTCTATCTCAGCCCTTATCCTTTTATTGAAACCGGAAGAAGTCAAAGCTAATACAACTTCCGGTTACAGTATTGATTCCCGTAGAGCTAAAACTAAGCATTAACAATTAATTGTTTTTAATATGGATTTAGCACCCCCGAAAAGTTCCATATCCGACGTTATCCCTTTATTACAAACGGAAGTGATAAATTTACTACTTCCGGTTTCAATGTGGAATATCCGTAGTTCGACAGTATATTGTAATTTCATGAGAAACAATGCTTTTTTTTTTTTTAATCTTATGCCAAGAGGCGTGTCGTAGTACCTCTTCAACTTATTAAATGTTTTCCTGAAATATTAAAATAACTAGCTTGCAACAAATCATTATTTTCGTCTAAATTTCTTGCAAAATAGAAACTCATTAACACTTTCACATTTTAAATTCAGGTGTACCACAAGGGTGAAATTTCGGACCTCTTGTTTTATTATAAATGAATGATATGCCTGGCTTTCTTTCAAAGCTGTTATTCGCAGATGATTTCATAATCTAAAGTTTCTACCGAATCTGGTTCTTTTCTTTGCAAAGTGATATCAAGGTAGTTTAATATTAGACTGAAGCAAACAGACTGATTGTAAATACTTTGAAAAAAATGCAAGGTCATTTCGTATTGAAGACAATCGAATGACTTGAGACAACAAAAGTATCAAGTTTTATTCTAGACCATTAACGCGAGTTAACAATTCGTAAAGTAACAATATAATCAAATCTGGGATTAATGTTGAAATTAGGAAGGAATTTCAAGAATATCAGTATCGGATGCTATTTTGAGCATACATTAAGATACGAGTAGAATATACTACAATAATATGGCATCCCAAGGTCCGTCGACCCTATTGTTCCACAGTAGGGTCGACTGACCTTGATGGCATCCCATTACACAAAAGTTTACCCTGAAAATCAAAGCGATCCAAAATAAATTTTGGTGTTTTATTAGGTATAAAAAAGAGGGAATATATCCTAAATTTGAAAAATACATAGATTTGGGACACATGTACACATTACACTGATTAAAGAAAAGAAAAACTGATTTCCTTTTGTCATTTTTGCATAAGTTATACAAATCAATGGAAATAGGACTACATGTGTCGAACAGAATCAACGCAACCACGAAATGAATTCTTTTTCGTATCTCTATATTTTGATTTGATTTAATTTTCAGTTTACCATCCCTTTCAGCAGCGAGGCTATACAGACCCATATCCACGGGCAGGCCGGAACTCGTATATTGCTGGTTGGTGATTAGACTGGCCTTACTTGATTTTGAAACATTTCTACCCTTACAGGAAAAAATAACAGAGGAAGTATTGCATTGCTTAAAATCATGTACACATTACACTGATTAAAGAAAAGAAAAACTGATTTCCTTTTGTCATTTTTGCATAAGTTATACAAATCAATGGAAATAGGACTACATGTGTCGAACAGAATCAACGCAACCACGAAATGAATTCTTTTTCGTATCTCTATATTTTGATTTGATTTAATTTTCAGTTTACCATCCCTTTCAGCAGCGAGGCTATACAGACCCATATCCACGGGCAGGCCGGAACTCGTATATTGCTGGTTGGTGATTAGACTGGCCTTACTTGATTTTGAAACATTTCTACCCTTACAGGAAAAAATAACAGAGGAAGTATTGCATTGCTTAAAATCATGTACACATTACACTGATTAAAGAAAAGAAAAACTGATTTCCTTTTGTCATTTTTGCATAAGTTATACAAATCAATGGAAATAGGACTACATGTGTCGAACAGAATCAACGCAACCACGAAATGAATTCTTTTTCGTATCTCTATATTTTGATTTGATTTAATTTTCAGTTTACCATCCCTTTCAGCAGCGAGGCTATACAGACCCATATCCACGGGCAGGCCGGAACTCGTATATTGCTGGTTGGTGATTAGACTGGCCTTACTTGATTTTGAAACATTTCTACCCTTACAGGAAAAAATAACAGAGGAAGTATTGCATTGCTTAAAATCGATAAGAGGTACACGTGATTTAACAACATGACCAAGCATATCTAATAACTTAATAATGTTGAAAAGTGGGATGTGCTTCAAGTAAATTTAGTCATAGCCCCGTATACTTGCTTCAACCACTTCAAACATTGAATCTCTGTCATTACAACACAGTAAAGTTCATATAACGTTTTTGAGCAACGTTTAAAGTAGGGACCCCTCCCCTTAGTTTTTTTTTTTTTTCAATCAAGTAAGTCAAAAGGAAACTAATAATGTACGAGGCTTATTTTTAAAGTTAGATCCGTTTGTGAATACTGCTTGAAATTTCGCATTTCCTTCGTACAATGGAGTGCACGCCATTTGTGTTAATGGTGTCAGTCTGTAAGCTTCATAGGATGAGGTTAACACGCTTAAAATAATCGAGTGCCCAATCGACTGTGAAATACGAAGTCATCCGGTTTCTAACAACAAGAAACATGGCAGCTCCGAATATTCACGGCAGGCTTGCAAATGAACTATAAGATGGTTGGATTGGCCCCCTAACTTCTACCTTGCCCCCTACTTTTTTGGGCTACCTACGGGCCTGAAGCTGTGTAAGACGAGGACCTACAGCTTAAAGTAGAATTCCAACCATATGAGCTCTCACCGACAACCGAACTCTGGTCCTCCACGCCAAGGGCGCGTTTGCTAACCTCTTAGCTACGAGGGATCTCCAGTTCTCTTTCGAATGAACCAATGTGGTGAGTGAATTGAGTGTTGCACATGTTAGGAGAATGTGTTTATAGTTATTTTATGTTGCTGTACGGAATGAGTACCCTTAATAGAAGATAAACTATTCATTTTGTTCATTATAAAATCATCGCAAATGTGAGAGCAAGCATAACTTACACTCTGCTATAATTGAGTGTCCGGCTAAATTAGTGCGTAAAATCTATAGACAAAGAAACAATGAGCTCCATTCCATAGCGGTTTGCGTCAACACATCAAATAATTTTCGTTTTAGTTTGCGATGGTCGGCATAGCAGTTATAATTTATCATCGAATTATTTGCGTTGCTTAGCTATTCGCAAATCTTGCAGAGTCTAGTACGGAATGAGGGCTAGTTTGCGTAAGGAATTTGTGTGTGTATGTGTGTCTTGCAAAGACTAGTACAGAATGAGGGCTAGTTTGCATAAGAAGTTTGTGTGTGCGTATTTTTAAGCAAGTGCACATTCCACATACATTATTTTCTTTCTTTTTTTTTAAATGATGATGATGATTGATCCATGATGGCGGAAATATTTTGAAAGGCAAATTCTTAAGAGATTCCGCATTCATTTTTAAAAGAGATGTTCAGGTATTTACAAAAAAATAAATAAATAAATAATAATAATAATAATAATAATAAATAAAAAATAATAATAATAATAATAATAATAAGTATTTTCGAAATAAAATGATATCTTGGCAGTACATATTTGTCCTGTATAATAATATTGGAATTTTATGCTTCTAAATGATTTCTATACTCTCTGGAATCATTAGTAGTGTTTCGTAATTTCTCTTTTGGATTAATGACATCTGAATACTAAGTGAAATGTAACTCTGAAACAACTCAAAATTTAAAATCACTTCCGTCATATTTGCCCTGATTTTGCTCAGAAAATCCTGCTAGTCGAATTTGTTAGTAAAGTTTGTGATTGGTTATTTTATGATAAAAATGCTGATAACTAACTACCAGCAACTCTGACGACTTGTTATAACTCCTTTCGTTGGAAGTTGATTGATTGCGTTGCAGAAACTGCTGGAAGCAGCTTCTGTGTATTGGAATGGAAGTCTGAAGCCTAATGTGGTGGCGCTGTTGAGCTGCAATTCTTGTTCCATACGGAGAGGAGAAAATATACAGAAGAACTTAAGCATTAGAGTGCATTTTGTAAAATTCAGAAATTTATCGGTTAAAAAGCAGTGGTAACTGATGATCTAACTTCAGGACGAAAATATATAGCCTAAAATTCGAAAACTATGTAATGTCAGTACAAAAAGATTTCTTTGATGTTGGTTGGCTATTCATGCTTTCATATAATCAAATGGTTAACACGCATGGTTTTCGGTTAAATCCCCGCGTTGTTACATTTTTTTTTTCTCGTATTGTGGGTCAATTGGGCTGAACCTAGAAAGCCAGAAGTAATGGCACTCAGATGACGTCATTTGGTTAGCTTCCATGGATTGTTGTACCAGGGAACTTAGCTGAATAACTTTCTAAAAGTTCTCTTAACTGCAGAACAATCTACCAGACCGTAAAGTAACTTCTTATCGGTAATTAACTACTCGGTAATATTTTACGGCAATACATGTAGATAAGCATTACATTGTAAGTAAGACTTGTTTTGCAATAGAAACAAAACAAACGTTCAAAAACAAAACAAAAAAAAAAAAGAAAAGAAAAGAAAAAAGAAAGAAAAAGAATTTACACATAATTCTTTACTTTTCTAACTTCACGAGAAAATAAAAATGTCTGAAGAAAGCAAGTTTTAATTTAAAATAATAATTGTTTAACAGTTTCGCCAACTAACCAGAGGTAAAAGTGCGGGAGAACGTGGGAATACGCCGTCCCCTCACCTCCAAAAATTTGTAAGGCGTTCCCCCAGTTTCTAAAAAGATTACAATGGGTAAAGATGGGGACAGGGGGATGGCGTGACGTCATGCCGCTACCCACCGTCCCCCTACCTTTTCAGATCCACTTTTACCCCTGCAACTAACTAAACCTCTTAGCTTAATCAGACACAGTATGTACTGTGTACTGTAGGCGATGAAGCCAAGAGATTACACAATTATTATTTTCAATTAAAACTTCCTTTGTTCAAACATTTTTATTTACGAGGGTAGGTCAATAACTGTCTGCAATATCTTTTATTATTTATTATCAAAGAGTACAATGTTTTTATTTATATTATTTTCTAACATAGTCACCCTGCTTTTCAATGTACCTGATCCACGTTGCACGAGCTTTCCGATACCCTCTGAAAAAAAAAAAAAAAAGGTGGTTGTGAAATAAGCCACGAATGCACAGCTTCTTTCACCTGTTGACCGGAGCTGAATTCACGGCATCTTATATCATCTTTAAGGGGACCAAACAGATAGTAATCCGACGGAGTGAGATCGGGACTGTATGCAGGATGCTCCAACACCTCGAAACGCAGCGTCTGAAGAGTTTGAGCGGTGTGGGTGGCGGTCTGTTGGCGCGCATTGTCATGCAATACAAGAACACCGTCGGACAATCGATCTTTTAAGTTTATTACGAATTGCAGGGTTCAACTTGCTTACCAACATATCATTGTACCTTTTACTGTTTATTGTTTATCCCTTTTCCAAGTAATATTCCAGAACTGACCCTTGTGAGTCTCAGAACACTCTGAGCATCACTTTCCTTGCAGAAGGTTGACTCTTAAATTTATTCTTGACGGGAGATCCAGGCTGCTTGCATTCCATGCTCAGGGTTTGCTCTCTGGTTCAAAGTGATGAATTCACGTTTCATCTCCATTGATGATTCGCTTGAGAAACGCTTTACATTTTTTAAAAGCATAACGGTCCAGTAGGTGCTATCAAAGTCTCACGCGGTTTCGCTTGTGCTCTTCATCAAGTTTTTTCTTAATCCATCTCTCACAGACTTCATGAAAGTTGAGTCTGTTATACATGATGTCATATGCAGAACCGACACTTTATCAACAGTCATTCGTCTGTTATTCAGAATCAAGGCACGGACTCATTCAATAATGTCACCAGTTACCGTAAAGAGGGGCTACTTAAACTTTGGAGGAAACTTTGACATTTTCGGTGATACTTTGACACCATGTTCTTCAAGATATTGTTAACTCACATTCAAGCACACCAAGATGGAAAAGAAAAGGTTGTTGTAATAGGAGACTTTGGGGATCTCATTTCTCCCCAAATGTTGTAAAAGCTGCAGTGAAAGAAGGAATCTATTTCACTTGTCTTCCGCCTAACTCAACGCTTCTTCTGCAACCTTTAGATGTCGGAGTATTTGCCCCCCTCAAAAAAAACACTGGATACAGATCTTGGAAAAATGGAGGAAGGAATCGCGTCGGAAGGGAATCATACCTAAGGAGCAAGTTCAAGTTATATTGAAAAGACTCATGCATGCTTTGGCTGCTAAAGTTCCAAGCAATCTCCAAAGTGCTTTTAGAACAACTGGACTTTATCCCTTCGATAAGCAGGCTGTGCTCAAGAATCTTCCTGGCGGTGACAGTGGTGCATCTGAAAGGATCTTGGATGAAAGCCTTTTGGAATTTCTGAAGGAAGAACGAGATTTCAACCAAAAGAGAATCCGCCACAGAAGAGAAAATAAAGTGAACGTAGCACCTGGAGCACCAGTTACTTTGAAAAGCAACAAGAACAACAATCAACTCGAATCTGAAGAACTTCCAGAACTTGAAGGGCAAAGTGATGACTTCCCACTGGATGAGCCAGCGTGTTCCAATGTGACCAAGAAAAGAAAAATAGACGACAATTGTTGTTCAATTTGTAAGTGCAATTTCGCCCATTACCGAGGAAGAGATTGGATTTGTTGTGTGCCATGCAAGTTGTGGGTCTGCGGGATATGTAACAAAGGATCCAGAGATCCGTTCTATGAATGCAAAAATTACCAAGATGTATGTAATAGAACTCATTACTGTACCAGTTCTTATTACAAAACATTTTGTAGTTTCGATTTCATTTTTTTTATTATTATTATTATTTTTCTATTGTTTCACTTTGTTTGATAGCCAAGTTTTAGTTTCAGAATTTGTTAAAAGTGTTGTCAAATGTAGAAAGGGTAAATAAAAGTACAAAACTATCCCAAAATCAGCCTTTATCATCCATTAACAAAAAAAAAAAAAAAAAAAAAAAGTTTTTTAAAAATAAAATCAAGTGTTAAACAAGCCCCAAATGCCACCCAAATTTGACCTAAAATGAAAAGAAGTAACGTGTCAAACTAGCCCCAAATCGTGGGGCTACATAGTCACCAATTTAAGTCAGAATATTTTGGTGTAAGACTTAGTGTAGGGAAACGTTATTAGTAGGGGTTTGTAGCCGAAGGTCTATTTGGTGTAACTGCATACATGCAATATAATATCGAAAATAAATACGAGAGTTATGTTCAATAAACTTTCCAAAACATGTCAAAGTACCCCCCCCCCCTTTACGGTATTGCTGTAGTTGGATGCCCTGCTCTTTCCTCATCCTTCACGCTCGCTCGACCACTTTTGAAGTGTTCAACCCACTGGTAAACACTTCGAAGGGTCAACACATTGTCCATACTTAAAGTTTTTTATAAATTTCCGCTCCGGTTACACTTTCAGACCACAAAAACGGATGACAGAACGCTGTTGTCCTTTGGTGCACACAAAGAGTGGCGCGGTCATCTTTACTTCGCAACAGCGCAAAAGGAGACTTATCACTGATTTGACAACGATGCTATCTATCATTATCGGGTGTTTTCCTGGTTTTTCTTGAACAACATGACACATTTTCACGCTGCATTGTCATTCATTTCATAAACTTAACATATCTGGCTATGAATATTCGGAGCTGCCATGTTTCTTGTTGTTAGAAACCGGATGACTTCGTATTTCACAGTCGATTGGGCACTCGATTATTTTAAGCGTGTTAACCTCATCCTATGAAGCTTACAGACTGACACCATTAACACAAATGGCGTGCACTCCATTGTACGAAGGAAATGCGAAATTTCAAGCAGTATTCACAAACGGATCTAACTTTAAAAATAAGCCTCGTACATTATTAGTTTCCTTTTGACTTACTTGATTGAAAAAAAAAAAAACTAAGGGGAGGGGTCCCTACTTTAAACGTTGCTCAAAAACGTTATATGAACTTTACTGTGTTGTAATGACAGAGATTCAATGTTTGAAGTGGTTGAAGCAAGTATACGGGGCTATGACTAAATTTACTTGAAGCACATCCCACTTTTCAACATTATTAAGTTATTAGATATGCTTGGTCATGTTGTTAAATCACGTGTACCTCTTATCGATTTTAAGCAATGCAATACTTCCTCTGTTATTTTTTCCTGTAAGGGTAGAAATGTTTCAAAATCAAGTAAGGCCAGTCTAATCACCAACCAGCAATATACGAGTCATTAATAATAACTCAAAGGAAGTTGCAAAGGAATGTGATCAAACAGAGGGTCTTTATCAACATTCTTGTCCTAGATTTGCAGCTGAATGCATACGGTACATTTCCTTCTTGAATTGCAACAGGATACATAGCATTATTTCTTGAATTGCAACCTTTTAGAACACATCAGAGTAGTGAATCAGTAGCTGGGAATGTGTTCAAAATGGTTATATTTGTTTATTTATTGCATCATATTGGTGTTTCAAACATTGTTCATTATTGTTCTCTAATATTTACACAGTATTCTTTATTGCATTGCTGTCCTTTAACGCACATCATCAGTGAATGGCTCAGTAGCTTGGAATGAATTCAAAAATGATCATTTCTTTTTTTTATTATTATTATTTATTGTGTTACATTCTTTCTTCATTACTGTTCTGTAAATATTTACGTAAGAACAATGACGTCGTACTATCTTATGTTTTAGTAGTGTGGCTCACTTTCTACATTTTTGAAGATTCTCATTGGGCCCGCAGATCGTTTTGACGTATGATTAGAGTCATACTAAGAGTGTGACTAACGCATGGTTATCATAATCTCTGATTAGCACGTAGTAGTTGACTAAGTTAATCACACTGACTAATTAACAGAGCGGACGGTATGCTGATTTAGCCTTAATAAACTTACATTATGAGAATACAAAAGCAATTAATTACCTGTATTTCTTTCCTTTCACCTCATCAGGTGAATTAACTATGAAGCAGCTATTAACCCTTTGGGGATCCCACCATGCGGGGTGTTTCATGGTACATTGCGTTATATCTCTCCTATTTGAGCTTTTTCGGCCGTTTTTTTTTTTTTTTCAAGTCCAGAGGCATTGCAGAAGACATTACGGATGGTTTCACACCTTCCTGTGTCGAGACATAGGAGTTGATGACGTCATAAGTCTAAAATTTATATTTTCGTCTAATACTTTTTTTGGGGGGGGTTATGTAAAGTATTTTTGGCGGGCTTATTTTTGCACGTAGAAGATTGAAATTTTGCACAAACATGCAGTCCACCGAGCAGTATTTACCAGATTTTTTCTTCAGATTTCTGCGTTAAAACAGGGGGAGATCCAGAGGGTCAAAAAGTTGAAAAAAGGGATATTTTTACCCAAAAATTCCCTTTTTCCTAATTTTCCCGCCTTAGATACATGATGGAGACAAGTGAATGGTACCGTCTGAAAGGCAGTTCTACTCTAAAGAGAATGATGTGCGACACATGGCCCTAGGGTAATTAGGAAAGTGTCAGGGAATTTTTATCAAAATATACTTCTGTATAGGGGAATTTTGAACATTTTCGGTACTATTTTTGTGCTGGCTTATTATTGCACCTAGAAGATTGAAATTGTGCACAAACATTCAGTCCACTGAGTAGTATTTACCAGATTTTTTCTTCAGATTTCTGCGTTAAAACAGGGGGGTACAGAGGGGCTAAACGTTTAAAAGGGAAATTTTTATCAAAAAATCCCTTTCATGGGATTTTCCCGCCTTAGATACACAATGGGGACAAGTGAATGGTACCGCCTGAAAGAAAGTTTTATTCTGAAGAGAATGATGGGCGAAACATGACCCTAGGGTAATTAGGGATGTCTCAGGGAATGTTTAAAAATTTCCCTCTGTATTCGGGAATATGGGACATTGTCGGTATATATATATATATATATATATATATATATATATATATATATATATATATATATATATATATTTTTTTTTTTTTTTTTTTGGCGGGCTTACTTTTGCACCTGGAAAATTGGAATTGTGCATAAACATTCAGCCCACCGAGTAGTATTTACCAGATTTTTTCAGATCTCTGCGTTAAAACAGGGGGGGTCCAGGGGGGCTAAAAGTTGAAAAAAGGATATTTAGAACCAAAAAATCCCGTTTTTCCTCATTTTCCCGCCTTAGATACATGATGGAGACACGTGAGTCATACCGCCTGAAAGGCAGTTCTATTCTGAAGAGAATGATGGGCGAAACGTGACCCTAGGGTAATTAGGGATGTCTCAGGAAATTTTTTACCTGAGATCATGGTGTTTTACGGTAATTTGGGGCATGGTGGGAATTCCTGATAAAATTTCTCCCGCCCTTGGTATTCAAGATAGAAACTTGAAATTTGGCACACACATTCAGTATACCAAGTACTATTTATCAGATTTTTTTAGATGGCTACGTTTACACAGGGTCGCTCCAGGGGTGCCCAAAGTGCGAGAAAAAAATTTTCCCTCCGAAATTTTCCCTTTGACATCATTTTTCCCGCTCCTAATATATGGTATGAGCATGCAAGTGATATCATTTGAAAGCCAGCTCCATTCTGAAGAGAATGAGGTATGAACCATGATCCTAGGATAAATAGTGACGATGCAGGAGCTGCTTGACTGAAAGTCTAAAAAATAGCCCAAAAACCCCGGATCTCTTAAGGGTTAAACCGAGTCTTCTACAATAGCCGAACTGTTTCTTAAAGTGAACGGTGAGAGATGAGTAGAAAATTTCCAGTTTTCTGAGGGCTATATACAACTAATCGATAAATTATGTGCCCTTATAATTACAACATAATCCTTCTATTGTCACTAATACTAATTGACTTCTACTTGTTCCCCTGTAAATACATCCATCAGAAACGAAGTTAATTATAATCCGATTTCGTAACTATTTATAAGTTGTGATGTCAAACCACAAAGGAAACATTTCGAATTTCGAATAGCATGTATTTTCATTCTTACAGCTTACTCATGTGTACGACTAGATTTCCGTACTTGCCACATTTATTATTTTTCTCAATCGAGGTATTGATAGTTATATTAGTTAATCGTACCCAAATCAACTTATTAACTAAACTCCACGCAGACTCTTAACAGCAAAAAGTGCATCCTCTTTAGTACAGAGCTAATACAACACTAAGTAATCGCGTTACTAACACGATTAACCATTTTTTTGTGGATACCGCCTATTGTCTTTAAGTTTTTCAATAAAAAGTTTAAAAAATGGGAAAGAGCGTAGCAAAGAAAATTTCAGTCGCCTATTTTAGAGCGAATTCGTCGTATCATTACTGCTTCCGTAAATTCAATTTTGTGCCACTGAAATTTGAAGGTACGTCGGTCGTAGATTGATTTTATCTGTTCCGAGCTTTTGTAAATGCAGAAGCCAGACGAAAAGTTTTCAGAGTGAAGGCAGCATTTTCGTCCAGTACTGAAGTTGGCGGAAATTATATTGATTGGTGCAGCAACTTTAGACTTCAACTCAGGCAGGTGTGGTCAGATTGGTCAGAGTGAGTTTAACGTCTGGGTAGCTGCGACGTGAAAAATAAATGGTTTCGTTTGTGTCACGTAAAGAAAGTAAGCTCTTTGAACATGCTTTATATATACACATCCTGGCACGCAAAGAGTCCAAGTGTTTATATTCCGTATTTAATTTACATGTATGATCTTTCGAGACACTTTGTTGGCGTCTTGTTTTCCAACTAAATTTCAGTGGTTCGTAAACAATTAAACATTGAGACGTTTTCTCAAGTTATTCCAGAAATATTTTCAAGCTTTTCACCAAGATTTTTGTGCTAGCTAAAACAACTAAACTACAGTATTTTTATCTTTCTTATGTCATACAGAAATGCATATACTCTTACCATAAACGACATTAATCCAAGTTTATGGTTCGAACGTATTGAAGTTTTAAAGATAATTTCTTTTCCTTGTTATCCGAGTGAGAAAGACAACATGAATAAGCCCTCCTATCATTTGTCAAAGTGTCCATCGTTTATCTTCTCATAGGCCCTATATCATTCATCCCCAGGAGGCTAAGGTGACAGTACTGCTATGTCTCTCCAGCAAGTCATGCTTCTCCAGTGTGGACCGAGATCGAGTGTGCTGGAAAGCTAATTACTTGGAGTTACGACGTTCGATGCGTTCAACCAAAGCCACTCTTCTGTAGATTTAGGTTTATGGTTTTGTGCAGAATCTTCTTGGAAGCTCCACTTTTGCTTCCTGAGCACTGTATGATCATAGTTTAGAAAAGAAAGAAAAAGCATTTTCTGATAATCTTGACACAATGTTGACCTTTTTCTTAGAAAAAGAAATTCAACTGTCATAGGATACTCTTCAGCAAACTACAATTGTACACGATGGACCTTCATACTTCTTGTGGAGTCTTCTTATGAGCATCTCGGGAACTTACAACACAATCTTGCCATTTTGTCGGTTGAAGAACTCCCCATTAATGGTAAGGATCTTTTTATGAATGGAAAGATTTACGTTACGATAAGCATGAATGTTATCTTACCTTCCTTTGCTGCTTATGCTATTTGGTAAGAAAGTTAGTACCTCTGTTCCATCTTGAAAGCATCCACTTCTAGATCGTTGTTGAGCATTGAAGAGATCCCCCGTCTTTGGAATGTGTTGCTCACGATTCACCACTGATCGCTTCCTAAAAGAATTCGGAGCTACAACTTCCTTAACGAGTCAATACTTTTTTATTGTACTTGCCCTGCCCTTTCTTGGGGACTCATCATCCACACCTCCAAACTCAGTAATCAATTTGTCAGCCTGGCAGACAAACATATTGGAATAATATTTAAGATTTTTCATCATGATACATTTCTGTTACGGCAATTTATTCTCATAAGTTCATTACTCCACTTTGTGATATACTATTAAATAAAAATAATTCTTTTGTACTAGTAAGCATCATTAATTCAGTAATTGTCATCTGCAGGGCTGTTTCCTGACCTTCATTATCATCAGAGTAAATAAATGTTATACGAGTAATGACATAGCAGTTATTTGTGAGGTATCTCGGAATTGTTTGGGCACCCTTGATTGGCTAATCGTCTCTTTCATGTTCTTAATTGGTCATTCCTTTCTTGATGGGAGAATGGGTTGGCATTATCCGTACAACTTCCTTTTACTCTGTCCACCACTTGCTGTGCCTGGTACCTACCGAAGTGTAACAATATTTGTACTAATTTGGGAGGGTTCGAACAATATTTTTGATGCATTCTTCTTCACTATTCTATAGTTGTACATTTCGTTCTTTACGAAAGAAGTTTAATCCGCTTGTTGCACATTTTTTCTTCTTCACTTTTGCTTTAAAACCAACGCATGACAAGATTTTATTCGCATGTCACAGATTTTTTCTCCCTTTATGGGCAGTGGTAATGTATGCGAATTACCATTTATAACAATACCCATCTTCGGCGCGGGAGACCTGGGTTCGATTTCCGGTAGGACTTTATATGGTTTGGATGCAGCAAACTGAAAGCCCACATCACAATGCCCTCGGGTTTGAAAAAAGACGTTAAATTTCAAACCAACGTACGTTTATTTAACATTACTACTATTGTGCTGCCAAAATGTCTTGAGCCGTGGCAAAAATGCGAACTAAGGCTTACACCCTCACACACCCACACGTTGAACCAATAAGGGTTCAGCTGTTGCTAAGCGAGAGAAAGCGAGTGGAATTCCTTCAGCCGATAGCAGCGCTTGCAACGGAAGACTAGGGATAAAGTCAATGTGGTATATTTATAGTTCATACTTAAGGAGACACTGAAATTTCTAAAATCATAAATCTATGAAGTGGGCGAAGCCTCAGCTCTTCTTGTAGTTTTTATTTTATTATTTTTTTAAATTATTAAATCCTGGCACATAGACTGCTTTTCCTTCTTGTATTTTATTTTAATTTTATGTAGTGTGTGAGTGTGTGTGTGAGTTTGTAGCACCAGCAGTTAAAGTCTGTCTGGAACTCGCCCAAGATTCGACCCCCTTTTGGCATTAATTAGAAGTAGCCGAAAAGGATCCTTTGCAAGATGGTAGTGGTTTGAGAAGTGTATTTTAAAATTAAAAAGGTGGTTTTAAAAAGAAGGAAAAAAAAGACTAATCTATTCTAGAATAGAAAATAAAGAATACAACAACTGGGTAAGCTAAAGTCACTCCCTAATTTCACAATACTGTATCTTCTAAAATATACAAATTAGAATAACATTTTCCCCCTTTTGATTATTGTGTGTCGTTACTTTTGTAAAGTTATATCACGGTGTAGCCTCCAACATATTCAACGCAAATACTATGTCCAGGTTCATCAATAGTTGAGTTTTACTTCGGTGCACTTGTTCCTTTGCGCATTCCCGTAAAAAGTAATCACATGATAAAATCTGGACTACGTGTAGGCCATTCTGTGCATTCTTGAAGATAGCCATCGTCCTGCAAAATGCTTCTAAAAGGCTAAAGTGCGGGGAAGCAATTTCTTGCATAGATGTCGCGTACGTCATCTCATGCAGAAATTCTTGGCCATACAAAGGTAACATTTTTGCTTAAAGATAGCGAAAACTAGTTGTAGCGTACCAATGTGAAGATGGCTAATAAGATGAAATTACGACTTAATATTCAAATCATAGGATGCATAAAATAGTAAAAGTAGATATTTATAACACTTGATTTTTTAGAAATATTTTTACTATATATTGTTTATAAAAATACAAATTAATACATAGACAATAAATTGTTACTGGATTAGAAATATATCTATATATTAAAATGCTAGGTTTATATGTTTGCCTCCAAAGAAAAGTTTATATATTAGTCTCCAATCCTTTCGACAATGAGATCTTGAAAATCACAAGTGCTAGAAACGTGCCGTTTTCGCTGGTCGATTCCAAATTTTTTGTGCATTGTCCAGTTCTAATTACATATTTAATCTAATTCAATATTTTTAAAAAAACGTGCCCATTATTTATTAAATTTTTCAGGGGTACACTGGAAGTATTGAAGTTTTAAGAAAATAAACCATCATATCCTATGAGTTATACGTTCCAACACAACATAGTTTTATACAGGGGTTGTATGTCTCTCAGGCGTTTGTTTCATGGCCAGATGATAATGAAAAACGAAGGATAACAATTTCTCCAGGCTAAGATGAATCTTTATTGTTTGGAATGTTTTGCCCAATGAACATCATAGACTATATCATTAACATTATAATTAATTGTGTGTGTAATATATTTGCTTATTACACACTGCATGCAAGAAGAAAGAAAACACTAATCATACATGAATTAGAAACCCCAACCGGAAGTAGGTTTAATCTTGCTAACCGTGCGAGATGTTGAAAAAATAATCGAAAAAATCTTCCCTTTATGGTACCCCTTGCCGATTTGTATCAAGATGTCTTTCACTTCTGCCTGTAAAGGGACATGTACAGAGTAGTGCTGTCGAATTTTTGTGACATTTGCTATTTTCGTTTTTTTTAGAAAACCGGTTTTCTGAAACCGAAAACCGAAACCGCAAAAGCAGATTTCCAAACGGAAACCGCCCGAAACCTTGTTTACGGTTTTATAAGCGAAACCATGTTTGTGTTTTCAAAGCAGAAACAATGTTTGCTGTTTTTAATTACACCTTTTAACAATTGTGAAAGCATGTATCATTCGAGACAGTTGTATTGATTTATATATGTGTTATAACATTATTTTTATTTGCTCCAAGAGAATGTAGGTTCACCTAGTATATATTACAATCTGTAATAGATTTTTCTCCTTCAAAATATCTACTTGTTTCTTGTAAGTTGGTCACTCCTGAATTGAACCAATGAAGGTCAACTCAATAGAAACAGGTTTCACTGCGTAGTTTATATTTTTTTTTAAAAAAATGCAATGGTTTATTTTATGGAACTTGAATAAATTTTAGGTTGAGTTTAAAATTAATATTTTTTTTTATTTTCCCTTTTTCAATATTTTATATATAATAATAACTTATTGTACTTATCCTTAAATCCAGCATGAACTATCGTAATACTTATCATATTTAAATTAACAGTGAAAGCTAGTGTATGAAAACAAATTTATATGTTTTGAGGTGTATTTCCAAGAACGTATTAAAAAAAAAAAAAACTTTTTGTTGGAGTGATCTTATTGATATTCGAAACAGTTCAAAATTTGATATCCAATACGTAAGTAGAATCTTGGACTGGTTCGAGCATCAAAAACGACAAATATTTAAATAATATTACCAACTGTAAGTTACGAGTTATATAGCCGACATTAAGAGTTGACAAAACAGTTTTTTTTTTAAACTTGAACTAGTTGTTACACTCAAACCTTTAGCCCTCTGTATACTATATAGATTAATATCGTGCTTAATTAAGAACTTTAATCAGTGATGCCAACCTGAAATTTTATAAAATCCATCTAGAGAGGTAGAAATTCCCATTTTGCTTTTGAATTTCCCATATTACAAAATTTATAAAATGTGGAAAGTGGAATTTCATGTCACTTACTTTCTTCTTCAATATACAAACTTTCTGCCTTAATCAAATAATTTCTGAATAATTTAAAATAGTTAATTAAAAATGGTGACGGAAACAAGTACATTTTGTTGTTACAACCTTACTATTTCTATTATGCTTTTGTGTCGTAATATTCGACGGCATATAAGAAAACTAAACAAGACAAACTTCATTGTTCAATAATTTTGTGTGGGACGTTTGGGAGTTTATTATTTCTTGTTTGATATTTTAAAAAAACGCATACCAGAGTTGTTAATAAGTTTCTTGGTGCTTGTTTTTGAGATTCTGAAGTCACTGTATAAATCGCTTCCATAATAACATAATTTTACAGTAACAAAATCCGACAATTAGCACTGATTCCACGTTTATTGAAGACTTAGTAGTCTACTTCCAGCCCAGAGAGAATTTTATTGGCGTCAATGAAGTAAATGTATGGAAAATCCTATATATGCTACCAATTTCTACGAAAATTCCCTTTATCCCTAGTTTAGATATTGTTAACAAATCCCACAAAATGGGATTTTCCCCCACTGGTTAGCATCACTGCCTTAATTTTGTACTTAAAAAAAAAGTTTACCTACCAACCAGCATGCGATTACATCAAATTTAATGCTCAAAATATGGTTAGGACCCTTGTTCACCATTATCCATTTTCAAATAATTAAATTGAAACAAAACAGTTTTTAAGTGATGATCACAATAGTTTAAATCTAAAAACTATATGCATTGTAGTGACATCTATTGGCATAAGGCATGCAGGCAGTGACATCTATTAGTTTGACTGTTTATTATTATAAATTTGCATTATGTATAGACTGAAATAATTTGGAATTGTAAATAGGGTTGCAGAGTTCATAGTTGAAAACCTACGAAAAACTGAAATTTTGAAGAGGAGAAATTGGATTATGCCCAAGGATCTTATAAAATATAGGATCTGCCCTTGCAAGAAAATCTTGAAGCCATACGTCACAGTTTCGCTACCCCTACTCTGCCCACTCTGCCCAATAGGATCGCAATGTTTTGAGCCATCAATGATGGCGGAAACGAAAGTAGCCAATCAGACGATGCAAGAAACGAGACTAGCCAATCAGACTTGGCGATGCTCGGTTGTTTTTTGGTTTCATTGATTTAATAGAATGAAGATACATATGGGCAGATCCTCTACTTTATAACATCCCTTATTATGTCATTGTGAATAGCTCTCTGTCATTATCTAATGCTTTTAGTCCAATACAGTAGCTTTGCCGTGAGTATTACAGGTGATACACACGGCGTGTTCCGCTTACGTTTTGTGTATCATTTCTGATACACAACGAACGTTCTTTTCGTCGTCACGTGTATACGATCTGATACATCTTATCTGTAGTCAGGGCGCTGGAAAATCATATTGCACCAGTAATTCTGGCGTCAATTGAATACTTTCCTTTAAGTAGGTATTTCCCCTACGCTTCGTGTATCATTTCTGATACACTTCAACTTGGTGCTGACTCTAAAATTTACAAAAGAAAAAGTACTCTGGCGATCAATATATTAACTGTCCTACGTCCTCATTACGTCTAGCAGCAAGAATCAAAGTCCCCCGGCAGGAGGTCATGTGGTTCGGATCCAACGTTAATCAGTAGGTTCACGTCTCATATAGCCTCACTGCTGAAAGGGACTTTAAACTGAAAATTATATCAAATCTAACAGGAAGTTATTGTTCTTGTACGGTACGTATTTGTCAATACATACTGTAATTTTTCAAAAGACACGTTTCGTAAATGTATTGAGCAATAACATTTCCATGAATTTTAAAAATCTTGCAAATTCGTTCCTGAAAGCTTAGAAAGTGAGAGAAAGATTACATTTCAGTGAATGGAATTTCAGTAATTTAGACAGGAAATGAACATACATTTTTCTTGACGTGTGATTGACTAACGTAGTATAACTTCGTTTCACTATCTTGTGAGGCCTAGCGGTTGACTACTCGTTTGTTTCCCTTATCTAACATATACGTATTAAGTAGGGTCCTATAGGATTTGCATAGTGCCCTTATTTATTAGCGGTATTATAATGCAAATTTTTGCATAAAGTCCTTGAAAAAAACTCCTGAGAAATCCTTTATTATGATTATTACTTTGTAAAGCTTGTAGCGTTTTGTCGAGCAAGCACATACTGTACTCCCAACTTCAGCTCAGATCGTGTGTTGTGATTAGCACGTCGTCCTTGTTTTGATGTCGCCACAAGGATGGAGACTACAATTATCGGTTCCTTCAAGGCCACTCATGTCGTATGGCTCATTTCTCGTATGAAGTTATTATGTCCTTCGCTATTAACGTTTCGTTTGCTCTTAAACATAAAATCAAGGTTAATAAATATGTAGGGTTTGGAAAACTTTGAGTTATTATATTCAATGACTATATGTAGACTAATGTTTTAACTTTTAAAAAATATCCTGGAGAGCAAATCTTACTCGCGTCATGAACTCGTACGAGCGTACTACATTGTACAAGTTGTAGTTTGCGTTTATGCATTTCATGGTATCATTAACACAATTTGTCCTCGACACTCAATCTATTGATGGTGCACGACAATGATGCCAACCTAAAACATTATGAAATCCCATGTCGAGAGGCAAAACATCCAAATTTTACGTATGAATTTCCCACGTTATATTAATTAAAAGTACGCTATAATATTAAAAATTAAATTTCTCTGTGTTATTCACTTTTTACAATATCTAAATGAATAAGCTGTAAATTTCGATCTTCTCGAAAACTCCCATACATGCTACTTTTTATCCCTTTCCAAGAAAATAAGGTCAAAAGCTCCCATGACATGGGATTTTTCCCACAGGTTGGCATCACTGGTGCACGATCCTCTTAGCCCCAAATTTTGAGCCTGGGGGATCATTCCGAACAAGTCTTCGCAAAAATTCTGCGTACCGCAACGCGAGTTAAAAAAAAAAAATAAGTCATTATATTTGCGTGTATTGACGCAAACCGTCAGCGGATGTACCTCCTGTAGGTAGGAAGAGGGAATACCTGATTAACCCTGTCCCCTTGAGCAGTATACGCAGAAATAAAAATTTACCATGTTAAACTAAGTATCCGAACATTTGAAATGATATGAACTTGGGAGTTTGAACCCTCCTTCCCTTGAAGGAATTCGGCGTACGTTATTGAGCGTACGTAACTTAACCTAAAGATCTTTGTAAATTCTTATTGACTTTTTTTCTTTCCTTTTTAAATATCGACAAAGAACAGTATCAAAAATTTACGCTCCGTATCCGTCTACTACAGAGAAAGTACTTATCCAATAAGGTCCAATGAATTTGAGGCATTGCTTTTTCCTAAGTAATTTCACCGCTCATCAAGTTAAATTCGCCCGAAATTAGCAATAACTCAAAGGAGGACACTTAAAAATTTGCAATGTAAGAACTTTCTAGCATTGAGAGCCTGTCATACTAAAAATAATACAAAATTCACAATTTTTCACTAAAAATAATACAAAATTCACCATTTTTCTTTTGCTTGTTTTTCATAAGTGAAAGGAGATAATGAAATGCAGCTTACTACAATCATACATAACGTTATTCTACAATAGAAAATATAAACCTGAATAATTTTCAGTGTTGCCAGAATAACGATTCCCCCAAAATCTAAGTTGAGGCAGAGAGGCTAGAGGAACGAACTCCAAATGCATTTGATTACATATCGTGTTATCTTGGAATCCTGTGAACAACTTTTTAAATAATAGTTGTATTTAGTGTGTAATAAGCAAAATAGTTTTAACATACAATTATTAAAATTAAATAATAATACTATTTAAAAATTGACTATTACAATTGACTATTGACTATTATAATACTATTTAAAAAGTAGTTCACAGGATACCAAAACAACATGATACGTAATCAAATGCAGTTGAGTTCGTTCCTCTAGTCGCTACCTTAGAGTTAGGAGGAAATGTTATTCTGGCAGCACTGTAATTTCTATGGATGCCAACACTGAAAACTCTTCAGGTTCATATTTTCTGTTGTAGAATAACATTATCTATGATTGTGGTAAGTTGCATTTCATTATCTCCTTTTATTTATGAAAAACAGAAGAAAAAGGGTAAAAATTTGTATTATTTTCAGTATGTCAGGCTTTTAAGTATTAGAATAAAATATGGTAATTTATTTTCCCATTATTTTGAAGTTTGTAGAAAGAAGTAAATCTAGAGATCGCCTAATGAAAAATTTATATTATTTATTATTGAAAATCGTCACACAATCCAGAGCTTTGCGGAAGGACGGAATTCTTTAGACGTATATAGTAAACGTTAAAAGGGGAAACAATCTTATTTCGGAAGTATATAGAATACCGTTGTAGTAATGAATTATTATTAATTAGAGTCAATAAACTTCTGTATATAGCTGATAAATTCCTTTCGCAGTTTTAAAATATAACTGTAATGTGTTCTTTTCTTTTCAAGTCCACTGTGATGATAAGCAATTCTCTTTCACCGGCTGCTTCAGAAGGTACTTGTACAGGACTTGATGTATTTGGTTGTGTATTTGGCTGTGCTCCATTTATTATTATTTTCATTTTTCCTTTCATAGTTAAGAGGAAGTCGCAGTAGAGTGCGTGTATAGTCATGAACTTAAGTTTATATCCTTCCTGTACATGCTTTTTTGTCATGACTTTCTTTGGCTTACAGAAAACATTAGTCTCTCTCTCCGCGATGCCGAAAACTGTTGACGAAATTCGGATGTTCCCAATATTTGTTTTTTTTTCTCTCTCTCTCCAAAACTACTGATAAAGATATATTATGTGAATAGTCAAGGATTCTTACACTCTAGCAGAGCACAATAGGGCTAACAATCGGAAACAACAGTCTAACATTCGGTTAACGTATTTTTCAACTTTATTTATGCAATTCCCAACTATTAGCCGACCACTAGCCAACGTGAGCCCTATCAAGTGTGCTGCTAAAGCAGTAGGAAGTTGAGATTTAAAATTTCAGGGGTCGGGAAAACGTAGTTCTTCCCTTTAATGGAGAAAGATGTGCTTGAAAGATAGTGCTGAATAGGGGACAGTCTACAAACGAACCAGCAGAACCATGCCCCGTCGAAGGGGTTAAAAAGAAGACAATTTTTGAAAGAGAGGAAGAAAGCAGAAGAATGCAGAAAGTGTGGGCTATGGGAGATGGGTACCCCTGGATTATTGCATATATATAATGAAAACAAACTGCACGTGCATGATCGGTTACATTGTAAACATATTAAAGGTGCCACTGTGGTATGCAACGTGTTTCGAAGGTTTAACTCTCTCTTGAGCAAGATATATGAAAGTACGGATTTATTATACTAAGATATGTATACAAACACCTGGAATTATATGAAGTTGTGAACTTGAACTTACCTTCTTTCGTTAGGGAACATTTGAGTATGTTACTGAAAGGCACTAAACAAAGGTTTTTAGGTCCCGACCCTCATCAACAACTCATTGACCGAATGTGGATGGGAGTGTAAAAGCTACAGAGGAAGATACGATGGACCAGTCACACTAGATTGCGGTTCGCATTAGATTGCCGAAATCAAGCAGTGTCTACAGTGATTGCGACAACTCGTGAAGCCTGGGTTCTACACCAATTATGCCTTGTCTCACGCATGGTGCAACCAGGGTTAGAAAAAACCCGGGTATTTTTGAAAAAGTCCAACCCACCTGGGTCCATGTGGGTTTTTTCGGGTATTTTCGGGTTTAATTGGGTTTTTTCGAAATATTTCAATGTCTTTGGGGTAAAAGTGTTCAAATTTGATTTATATTTCAAGATTGTCATTGTCGCAACTTGGAACAATATTCTGTTCACTACTGTTTAGAAAAAAAATGTCCGCCATTTTGAAATTTTATATTGAATCGCCGAGAAAATCTACACTGCAAATTTAGAACGTCTTGCTTCTATCCTCAATATTTAAACTTAAAAGTCCGAAAATTGCACCCTGTAGCGTGAATACCCTCTAGTTGAAAAATGACCGCCGTTTTTAAATTTTACGTTGGATGGCCGCCAAAAAAATATATAGCTAATTTAGTGTGTCTCGTGCTTCTACTCTGAAAATTTCTATTCAAAAGACCCAAAATTGCGCCTTGTGTGGATACCCGCTATTTTGAAAAAAAAAAAAAATGCCGCTATTTTGAAAATTTACGTTGGTATGCCGCAAAAATCTATACAGGAAATTTAGTGTGTCTCGTGCTTGCACCCTGAAAATTTAAGACCGAAAGTTGTACCCTGTAATGTGTGTATGGTACAGGCAGACAAACGAACAAGTGTAGATCATGTCATCCCAGGAGCCTTAGTAACGTTCGCCAAATATGAATACCAAATATATTAATTTAAAACAAAGATATTCATGGCAAATATTTTACAGCGTAAAATAAATGGTTTTGTTTTTGAAGTTCACTTTCTATACTTTGTGCGTTCAATTACGGGAATTTCCCTAGCATTGGCAAGCGGTTCTTTCCTGAAAATGAATTTAAAACAATTAACAGAGATAATTCAAATTTTATAAAGTAAGTTTTTCAAACTGCCTTAAATGAAATTAAATATCTTTCAACTTAAAATAAATAATTTTATTGTAGAAGTATTCACTTCCGATGCTTTGTGCATTCAATTGCGGGAATTTCCCGAGCACTTGTTTCACGACGTGTTTTCACCGAAAATTTAGCTTTCTTCACTGTACATCGACACTTCCACTAGTACGGAAGTTTGAATTCAGCACTTGAAATAGTAGAGTTACATACAGGGTCGTATCCAGAAGTAGTAGGACTGATTTTTTTCCCGCGCGCGCGGAGCAATGTAGGGGGGGGGGGCTGTAAGGGCGGATGTTATGGAGGGGAACCTTGGGAACAGGTGTCGGTCGGCGGCAGTCGCCTGCGTGCGTTAGTTGAGTGTGGACCATTGTGTTAGTGACCTCCTGCTGTGACGTCTCGTCGTCAGTTGCGATGGAGCGAAATTTGGAGCAACGGTACGCCATCAAGTTTTGCGTCAAACTGGGAAAATCAGCGACCGAAACCAAGGACATACTTACGCAGGCCTACAAGGAGGATACCATTAGCCGCACAATCACCTCGTAAAAAGAAGGCCAGAATGTGGAAATCGAAAGTGAAATCGATGTTGATTCCATTTATTGACCGTCGTGGCATTGTCCGTAAGGAGTTTGTACCTCCTGGACAGAGTGTAAATGCAAGATTTTACGTGGAAGTGCTCACACGGCTGCGAAATCGGATCACACGCGTGCGACCAGACCTGGTGGGGAAATGGAAGCTCCACCATGACAACGGCGCGTGGATTGTGAGGGATCTCCTGACCAAATTCGGCGTTTCCACGTTGCCTCATCCCCCTACAGCCCTGATATGGCATCGCCGTACTTCTTCATGTTCCCCCGTATCAAGAGGCAGCTCAAGGGGCATCGTTTCGACTCGGTGGAAGCGGTCCAAGCGGCGACGACGAGGGCGCTGAACGGCATCCCGGAGGACGACTTCCAGAAGGCCTTCGCGACCTGGAAGGCTCGCTACCAGAAGTGTGTGAATGCCCAAGGGGCCTATTTTGAAGAGTATTAAGTCAATGTACCAAAATGTTCAATATTTTAAAAAATAATAATAATCAGTCGCACTACGTCTGGATACGACCCTGTAATCTTCGAGCATTAAGCTTCTTAAATCTGACAAGAATTTTTACGCTATTGCTGGTGTTATTCTACAGAATGCTAATTTGAAGAGTAGCAACTAATGACGGAACTACACTACTCTTGTTGGAAAACAAACTTTTACGTAAGAATACTTGTGTTACCATCAAATGTATGAAATAATACAAATGTATTTACATATTTACTGCTGGTACAGGCACCTCTGGCCTTAAACTCGTCAAATGTATGGGGGTAACGTCACCGAGTCGGCGAGCACACTATTCACGGAAAGTATTTTCTAAAATATAAAATTTCATATTTTACTTCAAGTAGGCTATAAACACAATCCGTACATTAATTTGTTCTATAATTATCTCAAGCTAAAGTAAGCTTTTTTATCCGTTCAGTGCATTCAGAACTTTATATAGGTCTAACGTTGAATGTTGTATACTTTAACATGAAAGCATCTAATTCGCCCAAGGAAAGTCCAAGATCTGATAAAAATCACTTTAAATGTGATCACCTTAGTTGTACCAATAATATACTAACAAAAAAGTCAAAAACCCAGGTGGGTTTTAAAGTGGGTTTTTTCAGGTGGGTCCAGCCCGAAAAAACCCGGCGGGTTTTTTCGGGCTGGGCCCACTTCGGCAAACCCTGGGTGCAACGGAAGAATTCGATACGATTCGCAGAGCTGTCGTCCGAACACATACTTGAGAAAAAGTGAAACAACGGAAGTGCACCGACAACGTTGCCAAACTTATAAGACATGGCGAACGAGCGACAGAAAGATAATAGCACTTAACGAACTATAACACGAACACTAACAAATTATTTGAATTAAACACTAACAATAATAATAGCAAAAATATAAAACAACAACAAAAATAAATAAAATGAAAGTTAATGGCAACGTGGCAGCACTGTACCTTCAGGAGATGTTCTCCATATAGCGCGAGAGACGACACTGGCAAAAATTCATGAATGGTGGTTGACGACCGGAACACACTCGATATTGAAATTGGTAGATCGAGGTCAAGCTTCACGACTCCGTGCCATCTCTATAATCCGCTCAGTCTTTGAGTGGGTAACGATTGAGAAGAAAACAGATGACATTGACAGTGTAGCATTCAGTCAGTACCATGATGATAGTTGGGGAGCTACCGGAGAAAGGTAAACAAACAGCAAATGGGAATAACGATGTGCTAGCCCTACATACAACATCAGTATATCTTACTGCTTGGCTCAAACTCTCCCAGGCGCAACCAGGGAGTTCAGTGCAGATTTTAATTTAGAGAGAAAAGATTGGTTGGAGGATGTGTTATGCTTAATGATTGAATGTTATTACGGAAAAACGTGTAGCTTAATCTACGCACAAAAGTAGAGTTTAATCTGGAAAGTTATGAATATGACCAGCAGAAAGTCACTGCAAAGTAACCTGTATAATAATAATAACAATAATATAAATAATTGAATTGTGAAATTGTAGAAGTCTTGGTTAGCAGGATGTATCGTGAAACAATGTCAAATAAGGAAGTATCAGGATACCATCTCTTTCTAGATCCTGGTTGTACTGGTTTCACATTCCATGATTGGTCTTTGCCAGATAAGTCATCAACAGGCGAGTTTATGACTGAAACCAAATGATATTAACGAGAATCCGTTTAAATAAGGATTTCAGTTGAGTTGTAGCATAGTGCTAGACTATTATGGTATCCAGTTTTGATTTTGATTACTTTTCCGTTATTTAAAAGGAAAAAAAAAAACCTATTGCGACTTCCTCGTAATACTGTGTGCTCTGTTTAAAACGTAGGGGAGTTTAAATAAGGCTATCGTCTGTAATGCTTCTCATTTACTTTCGTTTACAACCCATTCTAGAAATATCTTTTTTAATTTAATGCTTTCCTAAAGAAGCTTTAGCATTTATAGCTCTCTTTGGTTGATGTGGAGTGTTTCTGGTTGCCAGCTGTCTTAAGCTTTGCACTTTCTTCGCTAAATTCTCGTATTTTAATGTTAAACTTCAAGGTTTGTTAGGGACACGGAAAGTTAAAGCATCTAACTTTCATATATAGTTCACTGAAATTAAATTGATCAAAAATTCACGTCGAAATTACAGAAAACTCTTCACCTACTTCAAGCGACAGACACTTAAAAAGAAAATTGAATAAGAAAGCGGACAGAGAGATGGCGTGGGTCAATGAAAAGTTGACCCACGACCCACCAAAATCCATCGTCATCAACTCTGACTCATGATCCACACCCTTGCTCTCCACTTGCAATAAAACAAAGCTGTAAAATTATCACTCATCGGAATTTCTACGGTCACTCCCGCTACGCACCGCTCTGTTGCAATACCAGTGGATCTCTTCTTGACGATATAAAATGGTAAAATGTTTGTCATGGGCCATATTACGATGAATTTCAACTTAATTCATATATAAATATTTTCCTGTTGAATTACAGATAGTTTCCTGTGGAAAATAGGGTGAAATTTGAAAGTTTCAAATCAAGGTTATGTAGGTCAACAACGTAAAGAAAGAAAGAAAGAAAAAGGTAAAATTCGACTGTCTCGACAGCCAAGTAGTAGTGTTATTGCTATTATTACTATTACAAATATCAATATGCAAAAGTGCCTGAAGTACTTTTTTCACTTAGATATACTCATTTTAGGTAATAAATAGAAACAAATGAAAA
Organism: Thermobia domestica; assembly: GCF_964235325.1. Taxonomy (NCBI): domain Eukaryota; kingdom Metazoa; phylum Arthropoda; class Insecta; order Zygentoma; family Lepismatidae; genus Thermobia; species Thermobia domestica. The sequence goes on from NC_137455.1 coordinate 15,383,691, forward strand.
AGGAACAACAATGAAGGCCTTGAAAGTAAAATGTAGACACATTCACCTGTGTTTAGAAGTTGCTGTGTATAATGCACTGTGCAGAGTGGATCGGTGGGTGAGAGTGGGTCACGGTGGGTCACATCTTGTTAATTCACGACCCATTGATCCAATCAAAAATCTTGACTCACTTGACCAAGACCTATTGACCCACTCCATCTCTGAAAGCGGCATTTTGTTAATAATAGCAATAACATTTAATAGCAGTTAATAACAGTTAATAACAATAAGATTTTCTATAAAATGAAAAAAAAAAACGCGTTTGTTTTGCACCCTGAAATAGCAAAATGTTAATTGACTTGAAAAATGTATCTTCAGACCACACCGTCAAAAAGCTGTACTTCTGCTATACTTCGAGATAATCTCTCACTTCTTCCTTAAGCGAACACTGTACACTGCAGTAAACAAAATTATCCGGGGAAGTGGGTGGTTGAAAGCATCTGTATTCCCAAATGGATAATTATTCCACTACGTTTCCTGGATATGTGCATTGTCTCAGCACTCTTCTTAGCCGAAATACACTGATAGACTAAACTTGCGTCTTTTAAACATGTCTTTTCATTCAAAGTATTGAATTTTATCTGTAAATCTTCCAAAATATGGTGCGCCAAAACTACATCCAATTCACGTTTTAATGCATATACTAATTGTGTATTCTCAAATCTCCTTAGTTATTCAAGTATGTATACGAGAAGATAGCAATTTCAAGGATTAACAGTGTAGGACGAAAGGGAGTTTGTAAATAAATACAAGAATCCAACAGTATTCGCCTGAAGAAGGGGTTGGAAGGTACACTACCTCAAAATTTATTAAAAGTTTTTCATATTATAGATAACAAAAGATAAGGTGAAGATTATTCAATATGTGTTCCTTACGATCATTAACTAACTAGTTGATTACTTCCTTAATAGAGTATGTTCTTATTTTCACTGTCTTATCTCGCTTTTTTAACGTTGATAAAGTTCCAAAGACTTCCGTAATAGAATAAATTAATTTATTAAATAAGCTTTATAGGAAGTAATAGTATTGGTTATCGCATGCACTTAATATGAATCTAGTATTTGAAATTCCATTGAAATACTGTTATATTATTCATTTTCTTTGCTCGGTGGGATTATTATTAATTGGTCTCTGACTTTCACCAAGAAAAGTCTATAAAACAGGGGGAAAAAATGACAAAGAATGCGCAAGTCTGTGTTTTCTTATCGATGAAATGTAATAGTAACCAAAGTAGATAACCGAGAAACAGCCCGCCAACTAAAATGTCGCTTGCAGTGGCGGCTCCGGAGTTCTACAAGACGTAAGTTACATTAGTAATGGGGTGAAACCGGCTTTGTACCTTCCCAAGCAAATTCAGCCCCAGCTTTGGGGCTTCCAGTGACATTTTAGTTTGGAGGCATTTTTTTTTTTTTTTTTTTTAATTTTGATGTGAGCAATGGCATACTCAATGGGGTTTCAGGGTTTTAACCTCCTTTGTGCAAGATATGGGAAAATATTTATTGTATTGAGAGATGTATATACATAGAAATCAAACTTGTCCTGAAAATATACGAGATTGATCACTTGAACTTCCCTTGACGGAATTGTGTGTACGCCACTGGATGTGAATTACAAACAATATAGGGATAATAACAATAAATTTGTCAATGTATAATTATACGGTATATCCAATATATGCCCCACATACAGAATTATTTATTTTGTATTTAAGAGAACGAAAAGGATTTGCAGGAAACACTTTCGAACTTGAACGACCAATTGAAAAAGACGTGCAAAGTGAAGATAAATTAGAAGAAAACCAAAGTGACGAAGTACACAAGGTCAGGACAGGAAGAAGCATACGTATGGCTAGCTGGAGAGAAAATCGAAGACGTTAAGACGTTCCCCTATTTAGGAAGTCTAATATTCTCAGACAGAAGAAGCGAAAAAGATGTCAAGTTCCAGAATAGCACAGGCTTTTCAATAGGAAAAGAGGACTGCTAACATCAAGAAATGTATCATTGGACGTTCGCAAACGATTTATCAAGACCCTGGTATGGAGCGTGGCGCTTTACGGATCAAACACGTGGACATTGAGAAAAGATGAAACATCAAAGCTGGAAGCATTTGAAATGTGGTGTTGGCGCAGAATGCTGTACATATCATGGACCGAAAGGAAAAGGAACGAAGAAAGGAAGCTAATAAAGGACGACACATTATGAAGATAATAGGGGAAAAGAAGAAACAGCATACTTGACCATCTTATTTGGCACTCCGATTGAATCACCGTGTTGATAGAGGGAAAGGCAGAAGGAAAGCGAGGAAAAGGAAGACCAAGGATAGAATATTTAAATGCAGTTACGAAAAAGAGAACTTATCAACGTATAAAACAGCTCTCCCAAGAAAAGTTTTAAAATGTCCATGTTGCCCACCAACCTATGGCTGAAAAGACAAGGATGAAGAATTTTATATATTTTACTTAACAAAGAATTCAAGCTTTTCAAGAAATGCAAAATAATTGATGGCACCATTTATTTAATTTAAACTTCTTAATCGATTCTGTAAAAATCATTTGATCATTTATTGACAGCGTGGTTTGAAACGGATACAAGATAAATCAATAAATAATGACTGAAAAGTTAACTAGCTTCAAAACGAATCTATAATGTGAGCTGTCAACTATTACTGAACTGCAGATGAACGAAACGTCATTTATTTATTTGACAATCACCAGATACAGCTCAGAGGCCATTTTATACTGGATATCTAACAACAACAATAAGAATGAAAAGGATTTGGGAAGGTATCGGCCAGAACCTGTTTAGTAGGTACCATCCCAGAATTTGCCTGGTAGGACTGAGAGAAACCCTGGAAAACCCCAGTCAGGATGGTCGGCAGCGGGAATTGAACACACCACTTCCCGAATGCGAAGCCAACGCTCTATCACTTGAGCTATTTCGGTCGATATTAGCAATGGATAGAGCTATATGGATAGTACAGGAAAATGAAGAAGAAAATCGACAAAATTGTAAAAAATCGATTAATATCAAGGAAATTTAATTAGAATATTAATTTTAAAATATTAGAATATATATAACTGTTTTAAGCATATATTGCCAAAACATAAAATAAATAAATAAATTTGATTTGGAAGCGAACACGTTAAACTCAAGACCAGGGTTGGCTGGTTTAAACCAACTGGTTTCTTCAAAACCTTTAAAAAAAAAAAAAAAAAAAAAAACTTTAAATAATGTGAACTTCATGGTGACGTTTCCGCATATCAAACCATCCGCATTACGTTTATCTACTTTTCACCTTTTAATCAAGGGGTCCCGTGTTCAATTCTCGGTCGAACTACAACCCATCTTTCAAATGTAAACCAAGTAGCGATTCGAGGTGTCCCTTTAAGCGAAAGTATTCTCCGTGATAACCTTGGTATTTCATAAGGATGTTAAACCTAAACATACGAAATGAAACCAAATTATATATTTCTACTTGAATGAATGCCTGTTGTTTTATAAAGAAGCCAAGCTTGCTTAAATATAGGCCTATTGATAGAAATTGGCAAAATTTATCAATTGCGTACGTAGCTTCCAACATCAACTTGGATTTGACTTTAATTTTATTGAATGATATCTACATACCAAATTTGTAATTTAATACCTCAGTTTTAGCGTAGTGATTATGATACGTTGATCTTAAAATTTTACATACAAATACATTTAAAGTAATAACAGGATTTTCCCAATGGCTAAGGCGGGAGTTTCCCGATTTATATATAATTCTACTTGTGTAACTGTTTATCTTTTTGTCCTTCTGAAATGACCCCTGACAATTATATTAACAAGTATGTAAAGATCAGTACAACGTATTTTTATCAGAAGTCCTTCGTGAGTGAGTCGGCAATCGCATTGGTGACCAATTAGTCCCGGTTTCGTGTCCAAATGGACAATTTCTCTTTTATGTAAGTCTAGAAGCGGTTTGGATTCCGCTTTAAGCTTTATGTGACCCCTTCCAGCATATCCTTGTTGTTGCATAATAACACCAAGGCGAAACAAACACATTTCTGTTCATATCTAATATAAATACATAGATTAAATTATTTAGATAAAAAAACTGGTTTAAACAAACAAAAAAAACGGGTTTAAACAAAAAAACTTTTTTTAAAAAAAAATAAAAACCATAGTTTTTACCAACCCTGCTCAAGACAAATAAATAAATAAATAAGGCTAGCGTGGTCCGTAGAATATTCAGATTATATTAATTTTAAAAATAACTGGAGAAAAGCTGCGTTAAGCTATAACAGTTTATTAATAAATCTATAAATTTCGTTACAAATAGTTTTTTTTTTTTTTAAACTATATTTTACTTTTGCATCCATTGCAAGTTCAGTGTGTAGTATGTGTGCAGTGTTAGTTGGAGGTTCTTGTGTCACTTCTTTGCTGTAATTTTCTTGGTCAAGAATATCAGTGTTACAGTAAACTATATTCAAATCTATTTTGTTATCTATTCTGAGGATAACGGTTCTAAAGTTCAGCAGTCTTAAGAAATCAGTTCCGCTGTCGGATGAGAAAATACGCATGCCACGTCATCTTGTACAGATAACTCTTTTAACAGTCATTTCCATCCATTCAAGAAGTTCTTGGTTTACAAAAATTGTGTTACTATCAGGGTTTCCACCATCTCCTGAGAATTTCCCAGAAAGATCAGGGTTCAAAGCTCATTAACATTGGCGGCTCTTGAAGTCACGTTGGTAAAAAATTAAAAATTTTATTGTTAAAAGCTAGCGGAGAAAGCCTCATGAATCTTCAAAAAGCTGTATGCAAGATCAAAGTATGAGTTAAGAGCCTGCCATTTTTCTTTTGCTTGGTTTTCATAAGTGAAAAAAGATAATGAAATGCAACTTACCACAATCATAGATAATGTTATTCTACAACAGAAAATATGAAGCTGAAGAATTTTCAGTGTTGCCATCCATTGAAATTAGTGTTGCCAGAATAACTTATCCGCAAAATGTAAGTTACGACGGCGACTAGAGGAAAGAACTCAACTGCATTTGATTACTTATTATGTTGTTTTGGTATTCTGTGAACTACTTTTTAAATAATATTATTATTTAATTTTAATAACTATATGTTTAAAGTATTTTGTTTGTTACAAACTAAATACAATTATTATTTAAAAAAAGACAACATGATACGTAATCAAATGCAGTTGAGTTCGTTCCTCTTAGTCACTGCCTTAACTTAGATTTTGGGGGAAATGTTATTCTGGCTATACTGTAATTTCTATGGATGGCAACACTAAAAATTCTTCATGTTCTTTTTTTTTTTTTTCAATGTAGAATAACTATCTATGATTGTGGTAAGTTAAATTTCATTATCTCCTTTCACTTATAAAAATACAAGCAAAAGAAAAATTGTAAATTTTGTATTATTTTTAGTATGTCAGGCTGTCGAGTTTTGTTTCCTTAGCTTGTAATACGGATATAAATTTTCTCAAAAGTCGCCACGTCTGGTAAAAAGACTCATAATCAGGGCTCGGATCTTGTTGACAAGTCAACTTTTTTCTGTTACGCATAGGACAAGGAAAATTCAAATAAAAACGTTATCCATCAACTCTAGGTTCTAAAAATATATATTTTTAGGGTCAACTTTTGGTCACTTTTTGCCGTTTTGAAGTTTCAGGTAATCTTTTAATATTTTAAAGTAACTTTTAGGTCACTTACGGTCTTTTTATTCTTTTTCGTCTACATAAGGAAATCTTCAAATTAACACTGTTTATGGATGTGAAAAAGTTAAATAATCTCTTTCCATGCTTCCTGACTATTAGGGTGGAAAAACTGCATTCTTAACAAGCTAATGAAAACTAAGCTGTAGCTGCGGGTTGGTAGGTGGCCAAACAGATAGTTTTGGGTTGTTGACCACAAAAGATGTGGTCACGTGAATAACTAAAGGAGTACAAAGATTTTAAACAGGGTTTTTATCTATTATTCTCATGTAGTCTACACTTGCGAACTTTTATTGTTTTAAGAGTACTTCCTAGTTTCAACTCCGGAGTAAATTGACGATTTCAGTACGTAGAATTGCCGTACAATGGACATAAATGATCAATGGAGTGCAACTAACTGAAACAAAACGTTTTTAATATGAGTGAGAAACGTTAATTAAAACCCAATAGATATATATATATTTTTTAAAATGTCAATGTTTAACGAAATAAAAGTTTAAAACACGCAAGTTTTAAGGTCAATTTTTGTGAATTTTAGGATCATTTTACAGGAATTTTAGTGTCATTTTATAGGTCACTTTTTAGAAAATTTTAGGTCAACAAAATCCGGGCCCTGCTCATAATTCTGTTAGAATATATAAATAACTTTATTTATTGCCTAATTTACGTTTATTAACTATATATATATATATATATATATATATATATATATATATATATATATATATATATATATATATATATATATATACAGTGCTTCATTTGTAGATTCCTCAATCTGTAATGCTAATGATCTTAGTTTGATCTCAGGTTATGTTCCAAAAGTTTCGGAAACGAAAGGAAAAAGTATCTTAAATTATTACCTCTCACAGAAATGCTGTATATGGGAATTGCGGGGTGGCAGAGTCTGGAATCAATGGAAAACTGATAAACAGCACTTACTCCATGGTTACTCATCAGTACTTTTCCTTAAGAGGCCTTATCACTGCGAAATTAAAATACCGCTAATTTTACAGTAATTATGTGATATCTTCAAATAGATAAGAGATAATGAAAAAGTGAAACAAGAGCTCCCTAGACAATATTATTTTACATGAGATACCGTTATCACCACTCACTTATCTCTTTTTGATTTCCAGCCATTTATAAAATCGGCATTTATTTTCGCGTTTCTAAACGGCTGCCAACGAAAAGCTACTAGGTGACGAGTGATAACGGTACCTCATGCAAAATAATATTCTCTAAAGCGATCTTGTTCGACATTTTGATTTATCTTTTATCTATTTGAAGATATCACGTAATTACTGTAAAATTAGCGGTATTTTAATTTCGCAGTGATATGGCCTCTTAAACCATTGTTTCCGTGCGTTTCTCGAGGTACGCCCCTTCCTTCCACTTTCTCATTCCATCGCTTCTTCCATCATCATTCAGTGCCATCCATCTCCCTTAGCATAAAGGGCATAATCGTGGGACGTTGAACTGAAAGATTTCATTTTTCTCTTATTCGAACGTTCCACCAGTTATTTAAAAAGCTCCTAAATATATTATTTATAGAGCAGCCGCTACAACGTTTGTTCTCTCCCGGGGAAAATCCATATTTTTAGCCCGTACAAGGCCTGTTCACAAGGAAACCGAACTTCCTAAATATAATAGTACTTACCATTTGGGAAAGTTACTCAAATTTGTCTTCTTCAAAATAGTTTACTTAATTGTTAATGCATCGCTCCCAGCACGTAATCCACTACTGAAACGCACGTTTTGAAATACTCTACCGTAGATTTTTTTTTTTTTTTTGTTATGTCTTCTGTGGATTGGAAATGACTAGCTTTCAGGGTGGATTTCAACTTAGGGAATAGAAAGTAATCTGCAGGTCCCACATCAGGCGAGTAGAGTGGTTGGAGTACAACATTTGTATTATACTTCGCCAGAAACTTCCTAATTAAGAAGCAACGAATGGGTAGGAGCATTTTTATGGTGCAGAATCTGTTTCATTTTTTCCGTGCTTCCGGTCCCGTCTTCCTCATAGACTCCCTCGAATTCCTAATCACTCTTTGTTGATGGTTTAAGCACTTGGGAGCTATTCATAATGAACACCACCACAAAAGTCAAACAAACCAATGATCATCAACCAAAAAAAAAAAAAAAATGTTTCTTGGGTCTCAAGCAAGATTTTCCCACCCATTAGGATGACTCTACCTTTGGTTCAATATCACAACCATTGACCCAAGTCTCGCCACTTAAGATGTTTTTCAAGAAGGTCTTCGTACGATTTAAAAGATCTTCACAGTTTTCGACACATCTTCCTTTTTTTCTTCTCTTAGCAACCTGGAATTGAATTTTACAGCAGCGCCATGCATGTTCAAATTTTTCAACTAATATCACATTAAAGGGCAATTTACTGATTTCTGTTTTATAAACTAGCGTATTTTGCGGACGATCAAACGACACTTTCTCCACATAATATTGTACACTTTCTGAGCGTGTATGTCAACACCAGATTTTCACGCATCTTTGATGATGGATATCGTTCCTACTTTAAAACGCTGAAACCGTTCGTAATACTGGTTTAGACTCGTACATTCTTTCCATACTATTTCTGTAAATATCTTACCCAGTTTGAAACAAAATTTATTGCATACACACTGTTCTTCCAAAGTATAGAATTTTTGTACTAACAGAAAATCGCAACAAGTATGGGGCACTTTATTCCAATGCTTGCAATCTCACTATTGCACAAGGCAGGATGGTGCAATTACTGTTGCAATGCTTGGGAAGAAGCCCCCACTACGCGGCCCTGGCAAGCAAGAAGACAAGGACAATTTCGTTAATCATATCTTTTGGAAGTTCGGTTTCTTTTTGGATAGTTACTGATGCGCCTCAGTGAGGTTTAGATAAGGTGACCAATGTGCCAATTCTACACTTCTCCCAATTTATCGTCTGTTTCAGGAGGGTCTTAAAGAATTAAGAATGCGCTACACGTGAAACTTACAGGAAGGGGGGGGGGTTGTGCCACCCGATAAACCTTTTAATGGAAGAGAGTATTGAAATTTTTGTTTAAATTTCCGAAGGAACCTTACACGATAACATGGAACAAATCTGAAAGAGATAAAGAACCTTATTGCTTGAATAAATGTGAAACATTAGCAGCCATATTATGTAGAACCGAAATTGTAACTTTTGGAACCTTACACCTATGTTAACACCAGAGGGCGAAATCATCTTAATTACATATGAATAAATACATACACGTCAATTACTTATAAATTACTGTAATTAATTTGCAAACTTCTGCGTCACTTTATTCACCTCTTCCCCAATAAATTACTAATGAGGGAATTCCTCCTCAACTCTTGCTTACCCTTTATGATTTCGCATCCTGGTTAACATCAGGGGTGACCAAATCACTCGACGTATCCATAAGTAATCAGAGAACAAACCTGTCAAAGGTTGCAAAATTTAATTCACATTGTACTTTCGTGACTGGCAGACGTGAAATTTCAACATTTTGTGTTTCCAGTATACCCCATAAATACATATCTTCGTCTTGTTCACCTCAACCACAGGTTGGTGTGCAACATGGAAATTCTTAAAACTTTTCTCTCCCTTGGGAGAGCTGTTTTATACTTTGATAAGGTCTCTTCTTTATAACTACATCTTGCTTCTATTCTTGGTCTTCCTCTTCCTGGTTTTTCGCCTTTCCCTCTATCAACATGCTGATCCAATCGGAGTGCCGAATAAGATGGCCAAGCATGTTGTTTCTTCTTTGTCCTATTATCTTCATGATGTGTCGTCCTTCATTAGCTTCCTTTAGTACGTCTTCATTCCTCTTCCTTTCGGTCCATGATATGCGCAGCATTCTACGCCAACACCACATTTCAAATGCTTCCAGCTTTTCTCAATATCCACGTTTCTGATCCGCAAAGCGCTATGCTCCATACCAGGGTCTTAATAAATTGTTTTCGAACGTCCAACGACACATTTCTTGATGTTAGCAGTCCTCTTTTCCTATTGAATGCTTGTTTAGCCTGCGCTATTCTATTCTTCGATTTTTCTCTCTCTAGACATACGTTTGTCCCTTCCTGTCCTGCTCTAGTGCACTTTATCACTTTGGTTTACTTCTTATTCATCTTCATTTTGCGGTTTTTTTTTTTCTAGTTGGTCCTTCAAGTTTGAAAGTGCTTCCTGCAAGTTCTTTTCGTTCTGCGCTATCAGTGCTATGTCATCAGCAAACCTTGTGCTGGAAACTTGGCCATTTACTTTTACATCTATCTCGTTTTTATCAGAGAATTCTTTCATAGCCTCTTCTATATAGACGTTGAACAGGAGAGGTTTGAAAGTCCACATCCTTGCCTTACTCCTTTACTTATTTTTGCTTCCTCCTGATCTCTTCCTATCATTGCTGTCTATTTCCTGTAAAGTTGGTATATTACTATTCTAACTGATTCATATTTATTATTAGTTAGATATCCGAAACTGTCACATTAATTATTTTATAATAAACTTTGCTTTGCTCAGCATTTGTATTTTAGGGTAAGTTATTGTTCTGTGTCTGTAATCCATCTTCAGATTCTTCAGCGCTCTGAACATGATATTCCAATCTACGTTATCAAAAAATGTCTCTATATCTACAAATGCTATCACAATTGGTTTGTTTATTCTAATGTGCTGTTCCATGATCAACCGTAGACTCAGTACTGCTTCCGGAGACCCGGGTTCGATTCCCGCCGGGAGCTTATGTGGTTCGGATTCCACGTTAATCAGTAGGTCCACGTCTCATATAGCCTTGCTGCTGAACGGGACGTAAAATTCAAAGTCAACTCAACTCAACTCAATATTGCTTCCTTTGTTCCCCTTTTTCTCCTGAATCCTTCGATAGCCGTTCTTTGATTTTCCTTTCTATTTGTTGTGCAATAATTTCCGCAGTACTTTTGTTGCGTGGAAAAGCAATCTTAATGTTCTGTGTTCTTCGCATTTCCGTGCGCCTTTCCTCTTCGGGTTAGGTACCAATATGCTTTTCTTGAAGCCTCTTGGTATTTTTGCCGAGGCGTACATTTCATTAAGAATAAATAGTTTCTTCTATGTTGCAATTCCGAGATTCTTAATCACTTCCATTGGTATTTGGTCTATTCCTGGGGCTTTAGTAACAGTTACTACGCAGAAAGACCGTACCACATGACCAGTGACAACGCTAGAGGCAAGCTGGAAGGGAAGGGGGGTTCCAGTGATATTGTCCTCCCTGTCTGCTCTCCAGACATATATTGCAATGTATCTCAAGCAATATAGAATTATTTTCTCCAAGAACTTAAAAGCTGGCGTCGTCACTGTACACAGCTAACACAGACCAACGACTTAGCTGGAAACAGTATAGGGGGCACGGTGGCTCAGTGGTAGAGTGGTTACCTCTGGTACTTGGGGACCCTGGTTCGATCCCAGATCGCGCCAAGTGGTCTTTGTGGTGGACAAACACCGTGTTCGTGGAGTTTCTCAGGATTCTCTCGTTTCCTCCCAACTTTATTTCTTCCATCATTGTATTTATTTCTTATCATCACCGTTTCCTTTAGCCTAGCCGCCATAATGACTTCATTTTCATAAACTTTAAAGATTTCATTTCATTTTTTTCTTTCTTTCGAAACAACCTGGAGCTAGTATCGCTCTTTTTTAGTCACCAACCTCTATTAATATTTCACCAATTATTTTTTGTGAATGACCTCTAGTTCAGGGCACGAATCCTTCCCGTTGAACATATACGAACACGGTATATAGAAATCCTAAAGATAATTTTAAAAATAAGCCAAAAATAATTTATTCTAATTAATTTATTAATGAATGATAATCCACGCATACCTTTTTTTCTTTTAAAAAACAATTTTATCTTTAAGTATTAAGAGTAAAATCAATCAGAGCACCAACATATATCAAATATTATGCCTTTTAATTTTCTCAGCGAATTTAATTTTGGATCACATAAATTATATAATAATGGCTAATTAAGATAAAATAAATTTTGCTAATGAGTCCAGCTACCCATCAAATTTGTTCTGATAAATATACTCCATTGAATTAATATATACTATATATACACACAATGTACTGGTATTTAAGGCTTTGTACTTTGCATTTGGTTCTTGGAGGAAGTTTTAAAGCAATTTTTTTCGTCACTAGTTATCACTAACCAAACATGTATAACTACGTAATTTGCATTGAACGTCATAGAATAAAAGCACACGAATGTGTTTATACGTAAGTACATGCACACACACACACACACACCATACACACTTGTCCGCACTCTTAATTGCTAGCGTCTTCAATTGCAGCGAAATCTAAATGAGATCCTGTGGATGATGCGGCGTGTAGAATTGGGGGCGATGGGTGGCGTGATAGCTTTGGCATCGTCTTTTGTCCGTTGTAACTGTAAGCTTCCCCGACAACGACAGGGCGTGAGTTCGATGCCGGTGCAGCACTAGCTGGCTGTGTTGATGGCATGAACTCTATCTCATATAACGCTTGTTGGATTTTTAACTTAGCCAAAGCCTTTTTCTGGGTTGAAAATCTTTTCAATGAAGCTGCAACACTTAAACAAAATAGTTCGTCTTCGTCATACACTGTACGCACATTGTCTTGAGAACGGACCCGGTCAGCGGATTGTTCAATTCCAAAACCTTGGTCGTCTTGTCTGTTGGGCCTCTCCAGTGGCTGCTCAATCACAAAATGAGGTTCGTCCTTGCGATTCCTTTCCTGTTCCGGTGATGGATATCTATCCATTGAATTGCTGTCATTCACCCGCCTTTTCTTCGACACTGGCTGCTCCTGATAATCTTGTGCTTCGCCGTCTTCTAACACAACACACGGAATGTCTGAGCCGTAAAGACTATCTCCAGGTCCAGGAGGTGATACAGCACCATCAGGCGTTCCAGTTTCATAGTCGTAGTACGGTTCTCCAGCCACTTCCACCCACTCTGGCTGATGAGTAAGGGGCTTCTTTTTAGGACGAATGTCTCTACAAGAAAACAAACACAAACGAACTTTTAAATAAATAAAACACTTAACGAGGATATACACCAATACAATGTAAACATATACACCCGATTATTACTAATGGAAATAATGTAGCAGCTTTTAAAATAAATTTTATAATGATCTATATGTCTGTGAACCAAAAATGTATCTTTTTCTCAGACCGAACTAATATGGGCAAGAATTTTATTATGATAAATGTATTAATAAGAGGTTGTTTTTACCCCATGCTTGAAACTTTAAACCATTATTTATATCTGGACGAGTCAAATGTAAGATTAATGAATTTTAAAATACCAGTAGTACACATTTTTTCTTGACAGCTGTTATTATTGTCAATAAATTATCTATCAATTACATAGACCAGTGGTTCTCAACCTTTTTTGTCTGACAACACATTTTACTGAACGTCTAGCACATCGCGACACTTGTTTGATATTTTTATTATAAATAATAATATCCATTACAATAGTGAAAACAATTTTTATAATGACTCTATATAGCACTGAATATTATTGCTGCCACTAGAGGTGTTGACTGGTAAAGTCTGTCTCGATTTTAATCAATTATTATTAAATTCTTCATGATTTTTAAATTCTAAAATTTCACGACACGCCTTAGGGGACTGCGTGGCACACTAGTGTGTCGTGACACATCAGTTGAAAACCACTGCGTGACTATCAACTTTCTCTTCAAGTTAGAAATATCTAAAATTCCGCTCATGTATTTGAAAAAAAAAAAATCATGTTTTACCAGTTCTAATCCACTTTTGAACTAATGCGGGATTGTAATTATACTGGAAAAATAATTAAATATTTTATAGTTTTATTAGATAATTTGTAGCTTAATATCTCACGGTTGGTTACACCATGTAAGATAAGTCAGTACGAATAAAAAAAAAAAAAAAAAAAAAAAAAAAAAAAGAAAGAAAGAAAGAAAAAGAAAAAGAAAAAACTGGTAATCACAATGATTTGTATTCAATATCAAGGATACACTTCGCTCCCTCCCCCCCCCCCCCGGTTATGATCAACTACTCATCTATAATATGTATGCCGTTCTCTGGAAGACTTGCAGAGCTTAGTCTGCAAAATTTATCCCCGCCACTGCTTGGCTGTCTTTTATATGTACCACAACCTCTAGTCACAAGAATAAAAATAAATAAATAAAATAAAATAAAAACTGAGAAAAGGTCTAAACAGTAAATACTTTTAAATTTTGTAATTTCGGAAGGAAAATGTAAGACTAAAATGTTTAGAGAATCGCAGTTATTTTGTAAAAAGTGTATTCTGACTGATTGACTTGTTGCTACCAACTGGTACGTACGGAGGAATTTATTTCGGGAGGGGCCCAAAGCTTTAGAAAACTCCAAATTCAATATTATGATAAAATTATACAGTATTAAAATTTGTAAAATCACCTCTAAAATTAAGACTAAATTTACAAAAAAATCGGGATCACCAAGACCTACTCTTGTGTACGTCCCTGGCTACCAACAACCACTTTATAGAAATATTCGAGCACAGTTACTTCTTAAATTATAATTAACCTGAATCAAAGACAAATTTCTAATGTCAGTTTATTTAATAGATACAGCAAGAGAAGTTTTGCAATTTTTTTTTAAATTCATTGATCTTATATTCTAGGGCAAGGTTTCTCAACCTGTGGTACGCGTGGCACATACGGCTTATGATGGTATGAATAATTAATACGCTTTGGTGGTACGACTTTGGAAAAGGTTGAGAACTCCTGTTCTAGGGGGAAAAAGCATTAAAGTAACATATTTTATTGTTAGTAACTTTAAGACGATTGTAACAGTTTGAGTATAGCGTATAGGTATGCAATCCTACTGCCAATTGTACCATGCCAACATTTATCTCGTGTAGCGAAACCTTATAAACCTTGAGAGAAGTCTTTCAAAACACACTTCATTGGTCTTAATTAGTTATGAATAAAACACATGCGCTTTCAACTAAAGGAAACAACGGTAAATTAATGATCATAATGAAATCCATGGTGAAAAAAACAATACATTACATTCGTGGGATTCGAACCAGCGATAGATAGGTTTTGTGAGCACCGGCCTACTGCCTTAAACCGGCCAAGTCTAGTCGTCACGTCATATCCTATTTAATGTTTTTTAACTTTGTTATGCGACCAGTCAATTGCACAGCTGCTTTATTAGCTAATGTGATTTTTGGGAGACAAGCAGATCCAATAAATTTATTGACTTACTTTCTGTGGGTAATAAGATCCCATAGGAACGCCATAGGCTCTAGCAGAGGCCACTGTTCCTTGCTGGTGGGTGCACCACCTTTGTCAGCTTTTGCTATCAAGTTTTTCTTCTCTCGCACGAATCGATCACGTAGAGATCTCCATCTGGCTTTGATATCTGGAACTAAAGAAGATAAACATAATTAATAAATCATGTGTAATTTTTATTTATTAATAAACTTTCAATTAGAAACTAAATTTACAATAACAATGAAAGTATATGGATAACGAAGTAGGTTAGAGTTTACATTTAAGTACCAACCACGCATTTAGGTGGTGAAGAATCAAGAGATGAAGGGTAGTCACAGATTTCGAACCCCTCGTAAAGTTTATACCAAGTCGGCAATTGTTCATCCACTGTCACTAGATGAAAGTGGTAGAACGTTCAAGCTATTCAAAATATTCACTGATAAAAGACCGATTTGAAGATCAGTATACTCTGATCAAAATTAGGAACAAATTGACGGTTCAAAAGTAAGTGTAAATTTGTACTGGGAAGGGATATTAAGCTCACTGAGAGCAAGACTGGTTATAAACGTTGCCGGAGAGTTTCTGTAGAAAGGGGCAACAACATTGCAATTTCCCGCCTCATTTCAGGTTTTGTTGGGGAGTGTCCAGCGACATAAGAATTTCCACGTTTTATTAGTTTATTAGTGTACAATATTTAAAAACATGTGTGTTTCAAACTCAGGATTGATCCTTCCTGTCTTTCCAAAACGACGCCCCTGCTTATAACAATGTTCAGAGGCGTTTGTCAATCGACGTGAAGGGAGTTTTTTTTTTTTTTTTTTTTTTTCAGATGCCTCAACGGAATACTCACAGTGTGGCAACAAGATAACCCGTACTATTTCAGATGTCAATTCATCTCTTATTTTGATCACAGTATAATATAGGGCGTTATTTTTTACCTGGGAGGTACCACCAGTGGCACAGCTAAAAACGTAACACACCCTTTCTTGACCGAAGAGTTGCTCCAGAACTTTAGTAACTTTTGCGAATCCTCGGTTGGGAAGGGGAAGGGGGGGATTCCCGTCTGAATCATTTCCGAAATGCGTGAGCGTATCCTTTTTTGCTTACACCCAATATATGAACAACCAGCAATAACTTATGTTTTAAGTAGGAGAAGAATACGGAGATGGCATCTTCAATACGCGGAGGACCTAACACCTGTTAATTTCTTTCCGCGGAATCATCACCCCTCACCTCCCTTTCAAACTAAAGTACAATGGCACTGTAATTAGACGAGGTTTTGCTTTTAGGGCGATACAACCTTGACTACTAAGCAGGGTCGTCATTTGGAGAGGGAATTTCCTTCCCGGATATTTTGTAGTAACACAGTAAGTCATGAGACACGGTGAATAATTAATCCCCCCCCCCTCTCAGAGCAAAATCTGAAATAACGCTGGTGCTAGTACGGACGTACGGGCGAACGTCTAACGAATTAAAAAGCAGCTTTTAGACGTTATACATTTGAAGGCACAAGCTTTTATTTTTCATGTTCTCTTGACTTCGTGCCAAATAACTTATATGGTATTATTTGAGAGCAGCCTTAGGAAACACACCGTTTCACAGTCACACTGATACCCTGGTATCTTCTATTGTTTTGTTATCTACCCAACTCACATATCGACAACGCTTGTGCTAATCGATTTTCCAGCGAACACAAACCAAAAGAAGCAACGACGCGTTGAACTTTTGCCGCGGGTGCTTGGTGTCCTTGGCAAACTTTCGAGTTGGCGACTATTTCATCTGGTGAAACGGCAGACCGACCGACCGACATACATGTCTGGCTGCTTGGACTCCACAAAAGCTCGCCCGCATCACTGATTATAGCAACAGCTGTAGTAAAACAACGAGCGTAGCAGCAGCTTGGATACAATCGATCTTGGGCGAATGTTATAGCAAGGCTGAAAACTAAATACAACGTTGCTTTTACCAGGGACAGATGTTCCTACTTTATGATACGATATGATTATAGAAAAGGAAACTGTGAGTATTTCATTGACGTACTATGGTGTGGGAGATCCGGGTTTAATTCCCGGTGGGATATCATGTGGATGTTAAGCTCCTGTAGATCCACGTCTCATATAACCCCGCTGCTGAAGGAGACGCTAATCTCGAGTGAAAACAAAAATATAATTGGCACATCATTCCACTGTTTCGCTATATCTAATAAAACGTAGGTCAAATTAAGGATATAATTTCATTTCTAGATAAAGCCCCCAGGGCCAAGTTGCGCAGGGAGTACTAATAATCAATAACGAAAAACCAGAACATAAGTGAAATCGGCCACCAGTTCGATATTCGTCTAGTGGAACTGAGAACAATCTTCATCAGCAGGGGCGGATCCAGAAGACGAAACTTTCTTATTTTATATATATAAATAAAACCCATCCCAAAGTTCGGAGCCCTTAAAAGTAGCAGTATGAGAACCCCCTCCCCCTCGAAGTCGGTCCTGGATCCGCCCCCGCTCATTAGCCACTGGATTTGAAGCTAGGATCTTCCGGTTGCTCAGAATTTAGTCATGATTAGTTTGCTGCTATTACTGTCTATAATTAAATATGGCGATCTGAAGTTTCAGTATATCTGATTTGTTTAATTTTATACCCCGTGGTATTTTTTTCAACTACACCAGGTGAATGCGGGAAAGTGCCTTAAATAACACGAGTGTTTTTATCTCTCATTTCTACCACAACGGTAGATCTTGACCTCAATAGATAGCAGCGGAAATTAAATGTTTAGGTTGTTGTATGGTCCATAAGCTAAATCAGAGGTTTCCAACCTTTCTTGACTGATGGCATACCTTACTGAAGGCACACCTATTTTTCATTCCTGGATCGTAATTCAGAATCTGGATAAAAAGAGAGAAGAATGTCCTTGAGCAATTTCTCCATAACAACCTTTTCACTAGCCGGGTAGTTATCCTGTTACGTTAAGTCCGCAGAACACATGTGTAAAGTGGGTTGCATACGTAAAAGGCGTTATTATACCTTGGAAAGAAGAAACGCGCATAACGCTTGGCCTCCCACGTTCCCCCCAAAATAAAAAAAAAACGGCTTCGTACGCAAGTAGATTTTCTTGAAGATCTGTGTACCAAATTTGGTGGATCATTTCTTATGCGAAAGGCTGATAACAGACTCACAGAAAGACAAAGACAAGTATATAATATTTTATTAATTACGGTAGTGTAAGAGTATGAGTTTTATGAAGAAGTGACTTTCTGTAGTACTCAGTACTCAGCTGACTAGTCGAGTGTGTCTCAAAATTCATTTTCACTAATTATTAAATGCTTCATGGTTTTTAAATTTTAAAATTTGACGACAACCTATAAGACTGCGGGATATCGGTAGGGAACCACTGACTTAAAAGATATAAAATGTAAATAGAAATGATGATAGTTGATGAAATGTGTGCGAAGACATGGGACAATCCGAAATGAACTAGTAGGTAGTAGGCTAGTAGATAGCGTTCTTGCTTCGAAGTCAGGAGGTCCTGGTTCGAACACGGAGCTCCTCCCTCAGTTCCACCAGACAATTTCCGGGATAGTACCTTTATAAGCCCCTGTAGTCTTAATTCCATTTTCTTTCTTTACTGCTGTAATATTGTTAATAATTTAAGGGTGAATGGACTTCGCCAGGCGGTTTCTGGAAGTTCGTTAAATAATGAGCAACCCACGGGAACAATGTTGTCTACCACAATCTCACATAGCCCGAAATCAAACGTACGGTGTTTCACATCGGAAATTAAGTGGTACCAAAGTCATTAAAATTCCAATTTGCTGCAGAGATTAATCCCGTTCCAATTAGGAAGAGAGATCCAATTAAAAAAGAAAAATAAAAAAGAACTGTATTTGTATGTTCCATGATCGCTGAACCTCATTTATTATTTTTATTTCTTTATATTTTCTTTACTTCAATAAGCACAGGTTGAAAATACTATTATCGTTAATACAAAAGCTAAGTAACCATACTCCACCTTGCTTATTTGAAAAGATCCTCCGCGTCCATCCCTGAAAGTCCGCCATTATTGCGTAACGAACTTCGGAAAAAGAACTGGTTCCGGCACAGTAATACATTTTAAGGGTACAACTTTCTTACAAGAATGGCTCTATATCCCGGCGCGACTAGAATGGTCTTATGGACGTAATCACAGTACAGTAGGCTCCCAACCTGTTTCATCTAATGCACGCTCTTTGCTAAAAATCCGCAAGCTAGCTTTTATCGCCAGTTTACTGGCCTCCCTACATGCATTCAGTGCAAACCTCTCGAGTACCCGCAATAAGAGAGTATCTAATGCCCTAGAATGGTTCAGATGATTTTCAGCTACAGGTATCGTCCTATACAGCCTCGCTGCTGACTTAAATACGAACGAATCAATCACTATACCATGTGCTGACGTGTCCGTTTATCAGCGACACAGTCCACTAGTTTGTGTGGTCCTTGGTTCGATCCTCAAGAAGAGAATTCATCCTACCGATAAAAAACGTTAAGTGTGATTTGAATCCCAATTTTCCGTTCAACTTTCAAACAATCAATACATGCCCCGTGTTGGTATGCTAATACGAACGTGAATTTATTCTGTGTAATTTAGTATGAAAACACATTCAATAATTATCTGAAATCAGTTTTTTAACGATCATTTTCTAATATTCACATCTCCATGCGGAACGCGTCTCCCAGGTTGAAAACTACTGATAAAAAAAAAAACTATTTTGGAACTGTCAACAACTATTTACTACATCAGAATATGGCAAACATTCGAAAGTACCGTGGTACGGATTGTATAGAGGCTCTCATTCCGTTACCGTCGCAGTTCATATTAATTAACAACGCACCACACCTTCCTATTAATTTCGCTTCCCAATAGGTATGGGATCTACATACGATACGAATATACAGAACTCACAACAGTAACAAGAAAGAAAAAAATAAACACATGAATATAATTAATTCCTAACTGAATAATTATTCTAGCATAATTAGAAACATGAATTCTAGCAGCCATTAGCGTGATTTACAGAGATAAAACGTGATAAGATATAATCAATTAAATTATTCCTAATAATACTTAAATTAAGAGAAGAGCATTGATTGATAACTTGCAGTATTTCCTGTTGTTATTCAGAACAAATGAAATCGAATTCTTTGTATCAACAATGCGTTATCAATTTATGAGTTCGTTGTTTGATGTCGTTGATTAAAAAAAAAAAAAAAAAAAAAAAGAAAAAAAGAAAACTTATTCATCTGTGAGTAAACTTATACATAAACTTCGTTAAGACTTGCAGTTCCATGTCGTGTTGTACAGTCTTGTTCAATAGTATGTTGTTTTTTTTTTTAAAATGGAAATGTGTTCGCAATGAATGTAAACGAATTAAGCAATTGAAGTAGCGTCATTGACTGTTTTCAGTAACTTATTTTTTTTAACTTAACAACAAAAGTGTCGTCTACTAGTATTGGTCGAAGTTAAATGGAGTGGTTATAATTTATAGCAGTAAATAGTATGCGGACGTAATAATAAACCAACAGAAGTTGTATTATGAATATATGAAAGCAGTGGCGTACACAAAAGACTTCAAGCAGCAGCATTAAACCTCAAATTCTTCCCAAATATGCGTGAATTGTATGTATATTAAACGTTTACTTTTTCATATCTTCCTCAAGGGGGAATTAAAATCTCGAACCCCCCTTGCGTACGCCACTGTATAGAAGTGTAAAAATAAAGCGCTAAACTTTGAAGGTACTCTCTCCTTTACGAAGTTGAAAAATCGTTGAGACGAAATCACCATGTGTTCATTATTTATCAAATGACTTGTGGAGTAAATGTAAGACAATCAGGAAGCCGAATACATGTCAAATTATCGTGGAAAAGAACTTTTGTTGCTGTTTGTATGTGGTAGCCCAGAGGTAAAGGATTGGAATTTTCCGGACAGGAAAGTAGTGATGAAATACCTAAGAAATGTTGAAAGCTACTATGCGAAGTTGATCCACAGCATGTACCTCCCCCTCTCCCCGACTCCATGTTGCAATGAAGATTATTTTGGTAGAACTGCGTGCCTAAATAAAACTTAGGGTTACTCTACATACTACTACTGAAGAATGATAAACGTGGACGGTACAACAAAATGGCGGTTGTGAAGAAAAATGAGAATGCGCATTGCGCAACTCAGAAGGTAATGCAAATTCAATCACTCGTCCATATTACCTATTAATCCTGAAAGGAAATGAATATTAATTCATAATACAAATGAATAAATAGGTCAGAAACGAAGAAAAAATGCATTACGTGGAACTGAGCTGTGAGTGTCCTTGGTGAAATGTAGTTGCTTTGCTGCAAATGAAAAAAATGAAATTCATGATTATTATAGCATTTGATAGATAAGGAATGTTTACGATATTGTCACATATTTACCTGCCATATTGAGTTCCTCCCCGATCTGCATCCATGTTTCGTCCTTTTTCTTTTGGTCTTTGTAGTCGCTTCTCTTTGTATCATACAAAAAGGGATATTTCTCCACTTCGTGCACAATCCTGATATCGTCCTCCATGGTTCAACTCTAACTGGTTATGCTTTCGCTTCCTCGTTCGTTCGTGTCCTACGGTGAGCGCAGTTGCTTGTTCCCTCGACGCAAGGTTCGTGGTTGGGTGAGCGCAGCTGCCGCAGAGCTTTCCATTCCATCGAAACGTGGTCGCCAGCCAGCCCAGGTTCCGTGCGTGAGACAGCTAACAACGATATCGCAATGGGGCTCGTGAAGGCTGTAGTTGACGCGGCGACTTTGCCTCGCTCAACGCTGCAGTAGGGAGAGAAGTGGTTTCATCAATCTATAGCATAGCATGTGCGAAACAACTGGTTGGCGGAGTGGACGTGCTTGCTTTTCCGTCACGTCATTCTCATGACAGGAGAGCATTAACAGAATGCCTTCTTTTTCACACATCCAGTATTGAACCAAATAGCGTGTTCTCTCAAGTTATAGTGTCACAATACATACGACGAAAGAAACAAAAACTGTCCAAGAGAGAAGACACGTAAAAAGAGAGAGAAAAACTTCACATGTGTGGAGCATGATAATGCGTCATAAGTGAAACATTTTTACAGAAGATGATGAAACTGATAAAAATATAAAGACAGCTATATCAAATATTGTTAACACATCGTAATCAGTTGAAATTCGTTGCACATTTGATGTAAAGCGAAAGATCGGACTCAGAAACCTCTTTCATACATAGCAAGAAGTATTGCCACTACAGAAAAACGTACGTATTGTTACATATCAACTTTCATTTTAATAATTTAATAAGTTCTTGTTTCTTTTTCTCCCTTTTTCTCGTTCTTTATTTCTTTTTCTCCCTTTTTCTCGTTCATTATTTCTTTTTCCCTTTTCCTTTTTCTCATTCATTATTTTTTTAAATTTAGGTCTACTCAACGGCGCAAATCTGCCTTCAGCATTGGAGCTGACGGGTGAGACCTTCCTTTTTTTTTTTTTTTTTTTTTTTGTTAACGATGTTTAAAATATTTATGAGGTTGAAAAACTGCTGTGAAAGATTGGGAGCCGGGCAAATTTGAAGCTGATTCTGGGGGACATCAATTTCATTTCACTTTGCTTTGTGGCAATTAGACACAAATCATCACATTTCTCCCCCCAAAACACATTTTAAATCGGATTATTGGGGGGAGGAGACAGTCCCCCAGTTCCAAGATTGGAGGGAACGTCCCACATCCCCCCGGGATTTGCATCAGTGGGTGTACCTAATAACATAGTAAACATTCCCATCAGTTGTTTTCGCAATAACGATGTTGCGGTAACGCTGAATAAAACGCTGTTTAACATACAGAAACGTGCTGTATAGTGGCGTAATACACACAGAATATAATGTATGGAACGGGATGGTTACTATCTTCGAGTATGGCTTTGCTATTCGTAAATTATAGTGTAGTGCGATCTTCTTGGAAGAGGATCTTTCTCGAAATGTTATATCATAATAAGTTTTCCGAAAAGAAAAAAACATCTAATATTGAAGAAAGTGGAGCTTATAACTCCTAGAAGCAGCATTCCGGTGTTCATGTATAGCGAAATGGTTCGCTCCCGTGACTTTGATGATCATGGTCCCAGGTTCGATTCCTCACGAATCACATTGCATATACTTTTCACTGTTGATTCTGCAGCGTGGGGCAATGAAGAATGACATGTATTAAGAGATGGCGAATCCTGGTGTAGAAAGGCTGAAATAATGGCATACAGATAGGGCAGCAGTGTTATGTGTGAAATAATAGCCCCAACTAAAGCCCTTCTCTTCCATTTGTTCTGTTGGGGATACCCAGTTGAATGGATAAAGCTTATATTAGATTTTCTTGTGATACGTAAGTATATACGTAAATATATTGTGATATAGAATAGTTTGCCATAACAAAGAACAATAACAGTTTATAAATATTGAGTATCAGCAACTTGAAATGATAAGAAGTTTAATAGTGCCGTAAATGGTTTATCGGTTCGCAGTGGCGGCTCTCGAGATAAGTCATATCGGTAACACATACAGGTTCTATATGATCACTACAAGCTAGGGAAAGAAAGCCACATACAAGTTCATCTTTATGCAAGAATTAGAGCGTTAGGTAAGCTCTATCTCCTCAGATAGTACTGATGTCTTCCCTCAAGAGCTGCCACTGCCCGCTCCCGCACGATCACGAAAGTCAAACAGTGATGCTTATTTGACTAGAGTTTAACGTCGCTTTTCAGCTACGAGGCTATATGGGACGTAAACTAAGTATAAAGTGGGATCCGAGAGATTAAATACCCTTACGCGGAATTGAACCCGGAACCACGTGCATTCGGCTACACCTTAAGCAGTATGAATATAACCAATACTTGAACGAGTTATTAATATATCCTAAGCCTGAGCATGTGTGGGAAAACTTGCGGCCTTTACCCAGCGTCGTGAGGATTGTTGGAAGATAGAGGTCAGTGGCCACTTACTAAACTTTAAAGAAGTTATCAGTTGATTTACTTAAGGCATTATTATTATTATTATTATTATTATTATTATTATTATTATTATTATTATTATTATTATTATTATTATTATTATTATTATTATTATTATTATTATTATTATTATTCACAGTATTCGTAACGTACTAAATTTGTATTCTATAATGGTCACAATAAAAGCACTGTACATGGTTTCGTACTTTCTATACAATTTCTAGCGAATTCGTCTAGACCAGTGATGAAACCAGAAGGGACAGGGGGGACGATGGCGAGAGGTTTAGTTTTTATGATCTACTTCCTATCTCGTTAACAACCTTAATATATGAGGTTTATTTTTAATTACAGAGTTTTATTTCCGAAATGTGGGCCGATGCTCGTTCGACCAAGGTTGGTTGCAATTCAGAGCTATTTTTTAACGAGAAAAGAACAAGAAAGAATTTTCCTATTTCCACTGGGGATCCTACCAGAGCCGTCTAGTTGCTAAGTAGACGACTTACCGACTACACTTGTACCGACTGGACTGGAACTCGAAATAGCCAATAACTCTCCTTTAATACGAAGCATATCGGGCTATTTACAACATATAAACTATTATTTGAAAGAGCATTGGCTATACTGCGTTAGTTAGACTTTCCGCTTACCTATCCCTCTGCGCTCACCAACAAAGTATGGTAAAACACAAGCCAAAAACGTCATTCGTATTTTGGTCTAGTTATATACATTACTTGGCTTTAGACAATTTCTTAAGTTGTTCTATTCCTATGCTTTGGTGTCGTAGAGTGATCTTAGAACCAATACTTCTACCGGGTATTTCAAATGAATCATCCAATGTTTGTAAATTACAAACGGCTGGAGATAAAAGAGTGAAACAAGAAGTGGAATAGTAAAATGTCAAAGGGTGCATCAAATGAAGCTCTCTTCTTGTCCTGCAGGCAGGGCGGCGTTGCCATATGTGCAACACGTGCATTTGCACGGGGTGGCAAAGTAATAATTATATTATTTAATATAAATATTTCTTGTTAGAAACAGACTTCATGATGATGATAGTTAAATTTACTAAGCTGACCTATTTGAATACTACATTCATATATTATGTTTATGTTACATTAATTTAAGGTCGCATGGACAGTGCTAAAGCAAATGGTCAAACAAATCCCAGCATGCATTACTTGATTGTTGTCAAATACAAGAACTTAATTCCCGAACAGTAGTGAACACCTGTTCCATTTAGTTAGTTATCAGAGTTTTGATATGAAAACTAGTATTGTTTTTGTCTCAAACAATTTTCTTATCAGTGAATGTGGAATCAAAGTTTTATTTTTAAAAAGTACAAATGTAGAGGGAAAATCAAGAAATAAAGATAAAAGAGTTAGTTGCACTGGAATTGCAAACTGATATATTGAGATTGAAGCTCGATATTGAATTCTATGTAAAAGGATAACCATCTTTCCTCTGCAGATGTATTTATTTTATTGTACATACTAATAACATACATACATACTAATATCGTACTAACATAATAGACTTATTTAAAGAAGAAAAACCAGACAGAAGGAGATTTTGTTTGTAGTGCTTAGGCCTTTCTGAGTTAAAGTGCTTTTTCCTTCTCCTTTGTTGTTCATGTTCATCTTAAAATCGTGTCTTTTAAGATTTGTTCATTCTGGAGAAGGGGGAGGTTAGCAAATGATGCCGTTGTACGGGACACAAATTGCTTAGGGCCGACCCTGACTACTTACGTTTCTGAGAACTAACACCACTTCAATAACATTTTATTCATCATTTATACACATTTACCGCTAACCAGTCATCTCAGACATAACTAAAATATTTCGCTAGGTAGAGAGGAATACAAATTTATTTCAGAGAATGTAAAGAACCTTACTTGTGGTCCAATGGTATTCTAGAGGACCAGTAGCGTATTTACGGTTTTGTTTCAGGGGTGGCTTTGCTAACTTTCGGGGGGGACTTTGCGTCAAAATGTGAAACTTCTGCAAGATATTTCATATACTTTACTATAGTAAGTAAGATTTCGAGGGGGCTTAAGCCCGGAAGCCCCCCTAAATACGCCACTGTAGAGGACCAATAGTTTTTATGGGGGCTGGGCCTTTCTCTTGTTACGCATGTAGTCTTTAGGTTACAGGAGTTAATGAGAATTTTACAATGACATATTTGAGGATAAATTCTCATTCGAGTTTTCGAGAAAATTAACAAGATCGTTTTTTTTTTTGTTTGTTTTTTTTTTTTTTTTTAACATGCTGATTGATGGTATATGAGAAGTATTGAGGTAAAACTGATACTCAAGTAAACTCCGATCGAATCTTTCTTTATGAGACTACCAAGCAGTGATACCAACTATAGGAACGCTATAAAATCCCTTTTCGAAAGGCAGAAATTCTCACTCTGTTCTGAATTTCCCTATAGTATTTGTTTATATTATGACTAGGGTCATACTAATTACAGAAAATTCAAAACTTTAAAATATAAAAAGAGTAATTACCAAATGTCACACTTTTTTCTTACATTATATGAGCAAGTTATTGGTAAATGTCCAATGTTCTACGTTTGCTGATAATTGAAAATGTAGACAAAATCAAGTACATTTTGTTGTCAGAATTTTGTATTTCTATTATGCTTTTGTGCCGTGACCTACTGAACGTAACGAAACTAGACAAGTTCCATCTCCCAGTTATTTCACTGTGAAACCTTTTGGAAGTTGGCTATCTCTAGTGTTTACCTTTTTTTAAATATTAGATTTCAGTTTACGTTGCTTTTATACCGTATTTTCCCCCCATAAGTTGCTGTATGGTTTTAACAATATTTGGTGATGTTTAGATGCCGATCTTTCTTAGATGCCGATCTTGCTCAACTGCTTCCAGAATATAATCTACTTTTTTCTGTGATTGGTCACCCACTGGAATGAGGATCTTGCACACCGAAATTTCCAGAACGAGAAAGAGACTGAACCATCTTTTGACTGTTGCTTTTGATAACGTATCATGCCTTTCTTCACAGGCCTGTGTAACATCTGCACCTTTATGAAAATAAAATTGTAAAAGTGTAGCGTAGTTTTGTGGAAAGTTTAGTCATTGACCACCATTGATCTAAGACAAACTCATATCGCTGTTGTGATTTTTTTCAACCAAGCTTTGCTATGTCAAAGATTAAGTCTGGTATTCACCATTGTTGACGTGATAAGTACACTTCATGATATTAATAATATGAAGTTATAAAAATATCTTACAAAATGATAGTTTATTACTTCCAAATATTTTGAACCACAATTAAAAACAGTAGCTTGTTACCGGTACTTTTTCCTCATATGGCACGGGTATGGGTCGATCGTACAATTTGCCCTAGTCAAAGTACAGCCTTGTACGTAGTAATAAGATTTTTTTTCTCTGATAATGAATGGCCCAAATAGTTTTCTTCTAAACTATTTCCATTGCTGCTCTTCTTTCAATAACACGTCCTTATTATTATACGTAAATTCCATACATTCCAAACGCCCCTAGCCGTTTATTTTCATTCTTCCATAATGCCATGTTTCTGCCTCGTATAGTACCAAAAGTGGAAGAATATGTGTACAGTACGTATTTTAAATTATGTATTAACGAACTGTATAGCTAAAGAAACCTAGTGCTGCCAGGTCAAGCAAATCAAGGTCGTTGTTATTACTAATATTACTTACAAGTTATATTATTCCTGCTGTTTTTGTGCATCATACCTAAAGGTCTTTCGCCCCAGAAGTTTTCTCGGATTACACTTTGTGTTCACCAATCATTTTTTTTTTTCTTAATACAAACCGTAAGTCATCCTGAATTCTTATTTAATTATTGTCACCAGTGGCGTACGCAGAGAGAGATTCCGAGCTTTGAACCACCTCAACAAGTTATTATGAAATAATACATTTACCATGTTATACATACAAAAATCTTGAAAAGAGACTAATTTGGGAGCTTAAACCTCCCTCTTGAAGAAGTTGTGTACGCCACTGATTACTGCTGTATTTAGTGAAGAATGCATGAGTTCTGCCTATCCGAAAACGGTGGCAAGACTTTTTATATGAGTCGGGGTCTGTTATTTAAATTGAGATCTGAGTCACTACAGGGTTTTGTATCCCGAGGCAAGTTCCCATACCAAACGTACGCAGAATTTCGTAGAGGTTGAAACACTCAAGTTCATTTCCTTTGGAACAAGCATGATTTTTTCGCGTGGCTCAGTGGTAGAGCGTTCACTTCTGGTGCATGGTGTCCTTGGTTCGATCCTAGCTTTTTCTTTGTTGTGGACAAACACCGTGTGCATGGGTTTTCTCGGGTTCGCTCGTTTCCTCCCACTTTCTTCATTCCACCGTTTCATTCGTTTCTAATCAGCACAGTCTCCTATAGCAGGGGCGTCATTTAGGGGACAGGGAGGGGCATTTGCCCCCATAAGTTTGAAATTTATATAGATTTTATCAATAGAATAGTAGTAAGTCAGTGAAAAACGCGAAATTTTACTTATATCAAGGGGCTTTGCCCTTCATAAGCCAAATCTGAAATGACGCTACTGTCCTATAGCGTAGCCAGCATAACTGTGGGAGTCAAAACTTCATTTCATTTCAAGCGTGATTTTTCTATTTAAATCTTAATAGGGCCTATAGTGAATGTGCATTTTTCTATATCTTGTTCAAGAGGGGTTTAAATCCCAAACCCTTTGCGTACACCACTGCCCCTTACCGAAAGTCGAACAGGACCATCGTTACAGAAAGTACGTGCGTTAACCACCTGGTCACGAGGGAGCAAGCACGTTCTGTGCGAAAAGAAATAATGAAGAAATCATGGTTTCCGTATGAGCACTGGACAAACCTCGCACCAATGTGCGGAGTTTGAAGGTTACATTTATGGGAGAAAGAAAGGGCGTAGGTTCGTTCTCTATATCTTTTTGCGTCATAAGGCAAGGCACTGCTCCACCTCACATTCAACACACACATGTAGTCACAGCCTGCATTCATCGATGCACAGCAGCAACTCCCGAGCCCCAGATACTTCGTGCTGTGTCAGTCTGTTGGAGTGGAGTGGTCTGTCCGTCGGTCGTTGCTTTGACAAAGAATGCCTGATGGCTTCCCTGCTCTGCTAGGTTCGGTTGAATGCCAACCGTAACACGTTTTACGCCTCACACCCACCCACTTGCCTTGCATGTGTTGCTCTTCTCTCTTCGTTTCGTGTTTCTGATGTGCGATCTGGGGAATGGGCGACCAGGCAGGCCTGTTGAGTTTGGTATTATTTTTTTTACACTCCACTTTATCATTAGACAATGGAATGAGCAATACACTTTTTTTGAGTTATGGGATGTTTTTATACAGCATGGGTTCGATCTGTTCTGTAAAGGAAGCCTTTCTTCCTTATTTTCCGAGCGAAGTAGCTTGTTTGCAACAATGGCGTACACATAGGGGATTACCATGTTTAGCCCTTTTTTACAAGATATAGAAAATATGAATTTAAGTACCCCCTTGATAGAGTTCCGTGTACGCCACTGGTTTCAAGTACGCAGTTAATCCATTACGTTCTATTGCATAGCCTTAACAATATGCAAGAAATACGCTTAATATCTATAAATTAAGATTCAAATACAGGTAAGTGTGTTCATTTTTTAAGTGCAAGAATAATAAATTCTGCTAAAGGCAATAAAGAGGAGGTTACATGTAAACGTACCTTTATGAATGAATGGGATATGGAAGCCAACGTTAAAGCCACCGTTACCCATGCAAATTTTTAACAGTTTGACTCCATTAACGAATTCAGCCGAGTTAATACCTGCAGCTATATAGAATATATTACAATAAATAAAAATGAAACATTAAAAAATAACTTTCGTTCAGTTATCGTGTAGAGTAACGGACAGACTACTAACATTATAGTCTTATAGGAGCCACTAGCGTCATATTAATAACACCAAACATGTTTAAACAGAAGTTAAGTATTGGTTCTCGTGTGCGGCTTGTGAATCGCTAACGTACGCGAATAAACTTTCAACCGCACACTAGAGATAACCATAAATTACGATAAGATCGTCCAGAGGAAATGTGTAAGTTATAGGCGTCCGGAAGTTGCCAGTGAGTGATGTAATTTTGTCACTTCCGGTAGCAACGAATGTGCAAGGTTTGAAAAGTTACGTACACATCCCAAACCGAAACCATTCGATTCCAAACAGCTGACCTTTCTAGGTAAAGAAAGCAATGACCAGGTTTTATTTTCATACAATGCGCTTTCTTATATAGCCTAGCTATATTTAAATATTTAATCCATTTATTGTTTGATGCTTCTTCTTTAGGAAAGGCAATACCGTGTCATCTCCCTTAATTGATACCTTCGTAATACGAACTTGTTATTATGTCTCGGCAAAAATACTTGTTTTATTACGAAAGAATCTTCTGTTTTTCTGACACTGTCAGATACGGACACGCACAGTCTTCTTTACCGCCAGTGATCTAGTAACCTCCTCATAACGGACATGAATTATTCGCAATTCATATGTATTTATCACAAAAAAATACATATTTTCTGCACTTTCAAAATAAAATATGAATTGATTCCTTCAACTGATCCAGCAATCATAATTAAACTTCGATCAGAAACTAATGTCCGTAGGATTACACAGCAGAAAACTGTTGCAAACTTTCCCCTAAGAAATTCATAAACAGTTATGATTGTCAGAAACGTCATATCATGATATAACCTGTCTGTAACAGACACCTCTCCCTTTACTGAGAAGTATTCATGTCTCACCGCTCTCCGTTATTTAGAGGTTTTACTGTATAATTATTGTAATTTCCATATGTACGTACGGACATTTCACTGAAACCTACTTATGAAGGATTACCATATAAAAATTATCGAATGCAGGACATTCTTTCGAAAAATGACTGATTTTTCATTTTAAAAAGCTGAGCTTTTAAAACACTTTTTGAGAACAGGTTCTTATAATCGTTGAGTTGATTTTAACGTTTCGTTCAACAGCGGGGCTATGAGACGTGGACCTACTGATTAACGTAGGAATCCAAACCGCATGAGCTTCCGCTGGGAATCGAACCCGTTTCTTCATAGGTGTGTACGCTAACCGCTTAGCCACGAAGGAGCTCTACCTTATAATCGTGTGAACGATGCTGAAACTGTACTGGTTACGAGAACAGAATGATAATTGTCTGTACAACCCTCACTTTTGACCAGTGCCGGGTTCACGTATAAGCTAAACACGCTATATAGCTTAGGGCCCCACTCGCTTGAGGGCCCAAAAAATTTAAAGAAAAAACTGATTGTAATGTAATATCGAAATAACAAGAAAGAGCAAATAAGATAAAACGCACACACAACAATGGTGTTTTGTATTGTTATGTACTAGTGTTTTATGAAGCAAGTAATAGGTCTCTATTGCTCAGCTGCACTTGTAGTGAGGCCCCTGTTCTCCAGCCCCGCTTATAATGGAGCCCCCGTTTTGCAACCCTGTTTGTAATGGACCCTTGTTTCCATTTAAACATCCTTTAGGTCCATAAATTAGCATATAGCATATATTTAAACCTTAAAAAAAAAAAAAAAAAAAAACGGCGACATTCAGTCGCTGAAAAAGAAAGTTTGCCGTATAAAGGGCCCATAAAGCTTGACATATAAAGGGCCCCTTTCAATAGCTTAGGGCCCCATTAAACCTAAATCAGGCACTGCTTTTGACAGAGGAAATGCATTAGTAAAATTATCCACGAATCGCTTGTGTTTGAATGCATATTTTATTACAATGATACCCGCCGTGTCTACTGAGCCTTGATCAGAGAAAACACTCTTTCACTCCCTGTATTATTGTTTGGGATTGTGAAATAATATTGACAAATTTTAAGAAGTTCCTGGATATTTTAATACTATTGTTAATCCTTACAAAAAATTATATATATGATATACCATTGCTCGTCAAGAGTTAAATTTTAACCTACTCCAGAAGCGCATACTAAACCAAACCCACACTATGAGTCGAATCATCAATGTAGCCTATATTACAGTATCTAGGTACGTATATGCTCAATTACTCACATGACGCAAACTGTTTGAGAAATTCTATAATTTCTTGTAATTTTTTAAAAGATGAAATGCAAAACAAATATGGATCTTATTAAACGTCAGGCAAGTAAATACTAATTTATGCTAGATCACTCCCAGACATGATGGAAAATGATAAAAAGCAGGATATACCGGAAGGATGGTACTCCTAAACCCATCAGAAACAAACGTTGTCGGAAGCACTGGTAGAGTGTCATGCTCACCCAGCCATAATGAGCAAAGATTGTCCTATGTTTGTTCATGTAATTCATCTTTTCACCACAGTGAATGGTCCTTTGTTCAGTTGAACTCGTTTTTTTTTTTTTTTTTTTTTTTGAAAAGTTGACCGAGTAACTCACCAATAAGGCATAACCAAGAATCTTAGTACACGGCTATCGTCTCGTTCACAATGCGTTTTTATGGCTCACGCGTACGCTTGGAATACGCTGACCATGTTTTTAAATGTGGATGGCTAATCACAATGCGTTGCAAACGCGAAAGCAATAAAAACGCACAGAATACGTCGACTCGAGCGTATTTGGTGCGTTTCGGAACAATAAACCGCCTACTGTTTCGGAATCAGTAAAAGATGTCTAAAGGAAGGGAAAAGAAAGGAAAGACGTCTTGCCAGGCACGGGGCTTTTAGCAAGGAACAGCTAGTTGAAAGATGCTTTGTGCAGAGTATTGGAACTCTGCTATTATAAAGTATGCGCGTGTATAACAAAAGAAAATTCACAAAAATACAAGGAAATTCCGAAAAATTAGCTAATCACAGGAAAATCTATGTAACAATAGGGTTATTTCTCGTGATTCGCATGAATGAGAATAAGGGTGTGGCACTAACGCCTGGAAACCTTGGCTGGCTCACAGTATACCTGGCGAAAGTATAATTATAACTGGCGAAAGTATAATTACCGAGTAGCCACCGTAGTCGCGTTCGCTGTGGGGAGTAACCATCGGAAACGTATCCTTGAATAGCCATACACATAGTCCTTGTGGAATTGTTCTGACCAGGGACGATTTCTAGCCATTCAACGTAGTAGATAAGGTCGTTAATGAAACCAACAAAGCAGGATAAGGTGGCTAGTTTCTTTACCTCGCACCGTATGTTGGGAAAACTGGAAATTGAAGCTGCTTGAATAGAAACATAGATGAGATTAAAATATAATCTCAAACTGTAAGATTGTAACGTTAATTATTTTTGCTTACGTTACTTCCCCTGATTCTAATGTATATTTATACAGATTACAAAATTATTCTGGATTGCACGATACAGTTATTCATTTTAGAACATATATAGGCCTATTCACTTTCAAAATATATGGTATCGTTCCATTACAATATCATACAATCAATCTAAACAATATGGCACTTCGTTCTTTTCTTTATATCTTTTTTTTTTTACATTGCCATAGCAACGACATCAAAAAGATAAACAAGTAGTTATAGCAACCAAATTAACAAAATATTTTTTAATACGATACCAACCAAGGATCTTATAAAATAGAGGATGTGCCCTTACAACAAAATCTTGAAGCCATACGTCACAGTTTCGCCACTCCTACTCTGCCCACTCCGTCCAATAGGATCGCAATGTTTTGAGCCAACAATCATGGCGGAAACAAAAGTAGCCAATCAGACGATGGTAGAAACGAGAGTAGGCAATCAGACGTGCCGATGCTCGGTTGCTTTTTGGCTTCACCGATTTAATAGGATGAAGAAGGAAGCCATAGGATGAAGATACATATGGGCAGATCCTCTATTTATAACATCCTTGATACCAACATTTAAATTATTTCTTTATATCTTTCTTCTTCTGCTGCTTCTTAAGTGCTTGTGCCTTCAAAATAGCACTTTTGCCCGTAACTATAAACAATACTTAGAAAGTATTTGCAAAAATAGACAATATCGTTGTAAGATTACAGTTGATTATCGTGAGTTATGAATGAGTTTTTTTTTTTTTTTTTTTTTTTTCAGGAACTCCGTCTTGACTATATGATTTAGCATATAAGTCTTCGGGTGCGATTCCCGTGAAGCTCATGCAGGGTCTCATTTCGTAGCGGTTTGCGACATTTTTTGTGTTTTTCTTTGCGATACTTGGCTTATAATTAGTACTTGCATTATTTCCATTGCGTTCCGATATGTAAATTTTGCGATGACTGGTACGGAATAAGAAGCCCGCAGTTTGAATTGCAATTAAACTACAAATTGACGTTTCGTATAGCCACAGTACTAAAGGAATGTTTATTAAACAAACCAACCGACGGCTCTTTTCATATGAATCAAGCTGACATCAGCAGATCACTTGCACTCACTCTGAGTGAGGTAGACCAGTGTTTTCCACTGGGCGTCCCGTCTTTTAATTTAACGTACGATTATTATGCACCGAATCTGAGGCAAGCGGTGACGATGATATAGATGGTAATGCTGGAATGACGAAAGTGGGAGGAAATGTGAGAACCCGGAGAAAACCCATGCATACGGTGTTTGTCCATCACAAAGCCCACTTGGTGGGAGCTGGGAACCAAGGATTGAACCAAAGATCCCGCTTACCAGGGGTGCTCGCTCTTACACTGAGCGATCGGGGCCCCAACTGAATGCTCTGTGACGTCGTAGTTATATCTTCCGGGAGGCCAGTGTTTGCAACTGGATGCTCTGTGACGTCATAGTTACATCATCCACTAGGCCAGTGTTTCCAACTAGATGTTCTGTGACGTAATAGTTGCATCTTCCAGTAGGCCAGTGTTTCCAAGTGGATACTCTATGACAGATGGTAGAAACAGTTCTGTGGCTTTAACTCTTTCAAACAAAGGGAAAGCGCTTCAACTCAAATCTGTTTCATTTCGAAATGGAATGAAAATCTTTCAATGTAAAATCCCACAATGTAAAATCCCAGATTATCACATAATCCTATCCACATTTTTTTCGCCGAGCAAACTATGCTATGTATAATAGTTAATATTTAGGAAGGGCAAGTTTTCGAATTCGTGGAGTCGAAATACCATATATATGTGGCGAGAGGAAGAGGAGGGGTATACCCTCTTACCGTAATCAAATATTTTTCGTAACCAGAAGATGCAGTTGTAACTGTTGTAAGTAGAAAATAAAGCTGAATAAGTTGCATTTAGTCCTGAAATATATATATATATATCACCATTTTGAACGAACGATTTCGATCATTATTTTGTTTTATTTAATTTGTGTATTATGTTATTCTGTTTACTAGTGCGATTATATTGTTTTAGTTTTTATTTAGTTGCATTTTATTTTGTAGTGTAAAGACCTAGTAGTTACGTTGTTTTCTTTTTTATTTTATTTTAATGCATGAAACGACCAGATCAAGCAGTTATCACAGCCGAGAATACCATTCCTACCTTCACAATCACTTCTCTCAGCCCAACTGGTGCTATTATCAAGAAAAAGAAAAAGAAGAGGCGCCCAGCACAGGCTCTAGATAAACCAAAGAAGAAGACAAAAAGTGGATTTGCCAAATACCAGGAGCGTTTTGTTGGTGAGGAGAATTACAACTCTTGTATTATACAGACCAACTTTCGAAATCTGGGAGGTTGAGCTGAGCGGATTTAAAGCAGTTAATTGCGTTTCGTTTTATTGACAATAGAAACAGATAACTGTATGAAAATTTTAAATGATAAACCAAGTATTACATGCAAGAACCACAAAACCGAATTTAGTAGGAGGAAGAACTTCTACGTAATACGAGTGACATTTTTCTTTGTGTCTAACAGCATTCGTTCTATGTATGATGGTTAATACGACATGATATAGATATATGTGGAGAAAGGAAGAAATATTGAAATTAGCAAGCTGGTTTAATCACCAGTGTTATTTACAAATAAATAAATAAAAGATAAAAATCGGTGGCAAATACCTGCCGTCTATTTGAAATTCTGTATTGAGCACATCCCTGGTCCATCAGTGTTTTTGCTGATTTGTTGACCTGAATCCACTGTTTCTTTCATAGAAATAGTTCCTCATTTGTTCCTCCGACGCTGGGTGACTGCTACATTACCAGTACGATCGGATTTTCTTCCAATGATCAACATCCAAGTACTAATCATAGGCACTATACTGCTTTACTTTGTTCATTTCATAGGAATTGATATACAGTGGAACTAGGACGTTGACTCAATTTACTTACGTTGGTTGCTGTTGTTCTAAACTCATACGTGAAAGTAGTTTTTATATCACTATGATTTTCTTTAACAGTATCTATTTGATAGCAGATGCAGATGTTGTAATGCAAATTTCGAAGTCAAGTAAATGAACATTTTGAGTCACTATTCTTCAAGGACACAAGTAATCAAGACAATTTTTCATCATAAATATTACTATCAACGTTACCCACCTCTGTGGAAAATGTTGGACTTCATCAACATGAAATTTTCGGTCTTCGAGTTGTAAGTAGTCTGTGGAAAATGTTGGACTTCATCAACATGAAATTTTCGGTTTTCGAGTTGTAAGCAGTAACTATATAAATATAAACTGAAAACATGGAAGTTTTGCTCAGCTCAACCAAGACCAGTTCTTGAAGGTTAAATTCCAAGATTTTTACATCAAAGCAACGAAGGAATATTGTCACAGCATGGAAATACCGAAACAAAATAATTTATGACAAAGTTTTTGCAAAGCTGCATGGTGTATTTTATTTGGTTTTGGCTTTATATATTTATTTTTCAAAGTATATTTAACTGTGTTTCTGCATGTAAATAATAATAAAAGAGTTTTCGTTTATCTCTGTTGAATTACTTGTTTCAAAAGAGGCTACATCGGAACAGTGGTGTATACAGAAGTTCGTCAAGAGGGAGCATTTCTGTATTTTCAAGTTCACATATTTTCAGGTGTTTATATTCATATTTTAATGTAGTACATTTTTATTTTTGGATATCGTGCTCAAGGAGGCGATGAAAAAACCTGAACTACCCCTTTGCGTGCGCCACTGCTTCGGAGTGAACTTTAGGGAAAAGGGATCACCTTTAGTAAAATGGGATAACAATAAAATTAGGATTATTTTCTATGGAATGCTACCATGGTGTTTGGAGTTACTAGTAGATGATGACATTTTTTGATTTGTTTACTTCAAATACAAAATACAAAAAAGATGTATTTATGATTTAATGTGGAATATGAACAACGCACTCATACCGGAAATCACGATATCCTATTAAACACAAACATGTAAAAAGGCACGGTGGCTCTGATGTGAGAGGTTCATAAATTGACCCCAGGTTTATAAACGTGGGGGGCCGCGGTGGCTCAATGGTAGAGCGTTCACCCCTGGTGCTTGGGGTCCTGGGTTCGATCCCAGCCCCCGCCAAGTGAACTTTGTGGGTTTCTTCGGGGTTCTCCCGTTTCCTCCCACTTTCTTCATTCCACCATTTCATTCATTATTCATTATCACCGTCTCCTTTAGCCTAACCGGCATAACCGTGGCACAAAGATTTCATTTCTATAAACTTGGGCACCGAACCACGACCAAGGGGTGCAGATCGTCATGCGAGACAGTATAGACCTTCTCCACTACACTATTTTGCCTTACTAGACTACGGAATCAGACTCGGATACCATATATATGGGGCCGCGGTGGCTCAGTGGTAGGGCGTTCACCTCTGGTGCTTGGGGTCCCGGGTTCGATCCCAGCCCCCGCCAAGTGAACTTTGTGGTGGACAAACACCGTGTGCGTGGGTTTTCTCGGGGTTCTCCCGTTTTCTCCCACTTTCTTCATTTCACTCATTTCTCATTATCACCGTCTCATTTATCCTAACCGGCATAACCGTGGGACATTAAACTTAAAGATTTCATTTCATTTTTTTCGGAT
The DNA here is from genome assembly GCF_964235325.1 of Thermobia domestica. Lineage (NCBI taxonomy): Eukaryota > Metazoa > Arthropoda > Insecta > Zygentoma > Lepismatidae > Thermobia > Thermobia domestica. Next base: position 15,421,609 of record NC_137455.1, read on the forward strand.
ATCATATATATTTTTTTCGTTTAGCAGCACTGTGTATATATTTTTTCGTTTACAGTTCTACCCTCTTATTTTCCCATTTCCTTCCACGTTCTCATTCCGTAAGCTATTTGTTCTGTTTGGCCAAGAGGGTAGAACTGTAAGGAAACCTTGGCTCTCCAAAGTTTGCTTAGTTCCCAGGACTCGTATATCTTTCCTTGGATATTTGACAACGAAACAACGGCAGGCGGATCTAGAAAGTAAAAACTAGGGAGCCTAGCCTGTGATAAGTACCTATATCATGAGTTTGCTATAAACTTTCAAAAATTTATAAATAATAGCTTCAATTATTTTTAAATGGGAGGGGTTTAGGCTCCCGATCCCGGACTAGATCCGCCACTGGTTAAGAACCCAGTGCCGTGCCATGAGGGGGGGAGGGTGAGCGGAGCAACGGCCTCGGGCGCCGAAGTAAGAGGGAGCAAAATTTGGGAGGAAAAAGAAAACAAGGAAAGAAAAACAGGAAAAATATTACTGATGTTAAGAAAATACATGTGCACATATTTAACATGGAAGGAAGAAAGTAATAAAAAAGTGCTCAAAATCAAGAAAATGCAGGTTTTATTTGTGAAAATTTTCCTATGCTTCTCGCCAACCATGGTGACGCTTCGCGGCTGGTCTGTCCATCTCACTTATACGGGAGCACCGTAGTATACTCTTGCTCTGGGCGCTGATTTTCCACGGCACGGCACTATTAGAACCTAATGGAAATTAGTTATGTGTGTTGTCCTAATGTACAAGTTGATAACAACACCATAGTTCGGTTTTCATGAGTTATCTATAGATCTCATACCAATTAGTACTACCAGTGTACATGATATTTTAATGCCGCCGCCAAGTGAACTTTGTGGTGGACAAACACCGTGTGCGTGGGTTTCCTCGTTGTTCTCCCGTTTACTCCCACTTTCTTCATTCCATTCTCATAATCACCGTCTCCTTTAGCCTAGCTGGCATAACCGTGAGACGTAAAATTTAAAGATTTCATTTCATTTTCGTTTTAATGCTGCACGTAGCCTATCACTTTTCTGATACATTTTAGAGAAGACTCTTTGTACACTATATAATAGTTGCCCCTCATGTTTTACAGTTACCTGTAGGCCCTAATTATGTAAATCAACCATTACAAAAGCGCGCGCGCAATCACATTTCTAAATTTTCGTCCAAAATCCCTTTCAAACAAGGGCGCCGATCCTAAGGGGGGGATGAGCGGGCCTCCCCAAAATTCATGTGGGCTCCCATTTATTTTTATGAATATATATTTTTATATGTATTTCTTAATTGTAATAGTATTGTTATATATACATTTTTTATGAATGCCCCCCCCCCAAAGTTACAGAGAAATCGGCGTCCATGTCAAGAGACTAACATTATAATTTCCTATTATGCATTTGTAATGGAAGTGTTTTAGGGAAGTCTCATTTTCATAAAATAATACTTACGTAATGTACTAATTCTTTTGTACATTAGGAATACATAGCACAAGGTAATTTCCTTATTGTGTAGAGAGTTTTTTTTTTATAAATGTGCCTTCCCCCAAGAGCCGCCACTATGTGAGCATTGAGCAGACATTTACGCTAGGATCACTTCGGTCGAGCTCCCTCGTGGCTAAGCGGTTAGCGTACGCGTGGGTTCTTTGGCGTGAGAAACCCGGGTTCGATTCCCGGGGTCAGTTCATGCGGTTCGGATCCCACGTTAAACTGTAAGTCCATGCTGTTGAACGGGACACTAAACTCAAAATCAAATCAAACTTAGGGGACCGATCCGTATCACTCTTCACAAAAGTCTGCATACAGCAACGAAATGCAAAAAAAAAAAAAAAAAAAAAAAAAAAAATCCAAAACCCCTAAATAAATAAATAAATAAAAATCTATGGCTATTATCACTAACGAAATCGGAAATTGTGCGCTGCCTTGGCGCATTCTGTTATGGAATGTGCCCATTTCTTTTCAACTGGCCAACATTACATTATATCATTAATAATTGTACCCTATAGTTCATTTGTATTGAAGGATACAGAAGGCATTTTTTCTTAGAAAAATGAAAATGTATATGGAGAAGGAGATTTGGGACTTTAGTTAAGGTTATTTAAATCGTTACTGTTCAGAATTTTCGTTAGTCATTCAAATTTTTCATCCAATTTCTAGCATGTGCATCGTCATAAACGAAGGAACCTTTTCTGTGGTACCGTTTAATTGTAGAACGATGATTTCATAATTTTAGTAGTCCTGGCAACTCTGCGATAACGTTGAGGCCTTTTAAATTCCAGATCTTCAGGCGTCGTCACTCACCCGCCAACATAATTGGTGTAGCTAGCGGGATAACGGAGAGAAGGGCGGAGAAAAGTTTGGCGGGAAAAACGCAGAGAGGACAAGAAGAAAAAGAAGGAAACAGTTGAAACTCGGAAATTGAGAAGGTTGTATAGTTTGTAGTGTCTAGTGATATACGCAAAATGTCGACATTAACGAAGTATTATCAAGTTAGAAAACCTATTAAAGATGCATCTTTAAAACTTGTTAATAATAATGATTCACCACCGCCACCGATCGTGATCTCCTTTGATGATTACCATGGCTTGTATATCAAAGGTAGGTTTGAGCTGTGTGAGTGAAAATCTGTGTAGTGTAGTGGTCAGTCGCCGAAGTGATGCGATGTGTGTTTGGTTCTTTTTCCCGATTTAGTTATTCATTGTTAAAATAGAAGGAGATTTGTAATGAAAGTTGTCGCGGTGAGAGTTAATAAGTCGACCAACCACGTGAGTGAAGTTCGGGATTAGTTATGGTGGAGTGTTTTCTTCAGCGCTGGTCGCGCTACCGGTTCATGCTGAGTGGTCATGTGAAACGAGATTGTAATGATGTAGCATAGTGTGTCAACAAAGTATACTATACTACGCGCCTCCAATAAGCTATATGTGAGTGTACTTTGATTTTGATTATTTATTTTATTATTTATTTATCATTTAATTACACCTATGCAACTGAACCACAGATGGCGTGGCAGTCTCAAAGTTGTAGTCGCCAGTATGTAAGCATCGGGTAGGAGAGACCGTTAATAATAAAAATGTGGGATACTTTAAATTAGTGCTAGTATGGATATTAGTATTTTCTGTCGGCTATCTAGCATTTCAATGAATTTAATTGAACATTTTTTGCGTACAGGTACAGAATAGTTTGTCAAACTAAATTATATATTTGGGTGAACGTTCGTTCCATCTGCGTGTTGATAATTAAGACCGCAGTTAGAGGTTGTAGGGGGAGGGGCGGACTAGTTTATGGTAGTTTGGGGCCTATGTTTAGTTAAAGGGGTACAGCCTTATTTTCGAAGAAATAACATTTCGCTGATTTCTGTTAATGTTAGGTTACGTTACGTTAGGGCTAACTGCTTGCATATTTGTATTCAGTGGCGTATTTAGGGTTGGGGGCATCCGGGCTTAAGCCCTCCCCGAAATCTTACTTACTATAGTAAAGTATATGAAATATCTTGCAGAATTTTCACATTTTCAGGCAAAGCCCCCCCCCCCCCCTCGAAAGTTAACAAAGCCCTCCCCGAAACGAAATCGTAAATACGCCACTGTTTGTATTCATATTCCCTTATGTGCGCTTCCGGTAAGTACATGTAGTGTACAGCATTTTGCACATCTCGTTTCTACAAATGGGAAAGCCCCTGTAACAAAACACAGCCCTAGTTTGGACGCATGTTGATAAAATTAAGCGAATGGAGTTCGACGAACCCTTTCTTTCCCTATTCTTGCTTCAAGTAGTTCCCTAAGGCGTTTTAGTCTGGCGGTTGGTGCATGCCCAAATAATTACGCGGAGTTAAGGTAATAGTATACATGAGAACCCCCTGATCTGCGTTTCTTCTGTGTTCTATTACCACTTCTACATGAAATACCATAAATTTTCTACGTAGTGCAATAGTAAGAAGTATCCATGTGCACAAGACATGCAATATGCGTTAATCCCCCCCCCCCACACAAACCAGTCATAGATAAAGTACAAGGGCACTACACATGCAGATATAAAGTACAGGTACGTTCTTTTTTATTTTCGTGTCAGTCGATAAGTAAATAAAAGTCGCTTTGTTACCCCCCTTTGTAAGTTCGTACATACTCAATGAATAATCCCTAAAAGTATGAGCGTCCTGCTCCTTCGGGAACTGATGCAGCTTCATGTATACTATATCCGAAATTAATTTCTGAGCGCTCAACATCTATGGCCATGTTAGCCCGTCACTTATGAGAGATAACGTCCCTTGGCGATCACACTATTCGAGGAAAGGGAAGAAACGAAACGGCCTTTAACCTGTATGTTAGGTACTATCCCGGCATTTGCCTAAACCTCATTCAGGATGGTTGGCCTGAAAGAGCTTTTACAGTTCTTCGAGCGATTGCTCCACCGGGAATCGAACCCGGGGTCGCTCGCACCAAAGACGAGAGTGTTAGCGACTACACTACGCGGGGTCACATCCAGATAATTGTATACGGATTAATAATATGCGTGCAAACTGATGTACCTACGCCGTAAAAACATTGTAAAAACACAAGAAAAACTAAAGAAATAAAATAGTGCCAAGTAATCACTAAAGCGAGAATGCTATCTAACAGTATAGTAGGAGTGCAGCAGTGAAGCCCACGCGGTTTACTTTCATAGGGCGGGGGGCACATCAGCGATGGAGAGTGTGATCATAACCGAGGATGGTGCAATAAACACGAACCGACCTCTGTGAGGTGACCTCTAGAAGCGCAAATGGGAAAAGTTCTAGAATGCTGGCCCATACATATAGGTGAAGGTGGGTGAATAGCCAGGTTTGTTCCCTGGTAATGCGGAGCACTTCGCACGGTAATGCGGAGCAACCGATAGCGACCGAAGACAGGTTAGTAGTCAAGTTGATTAATTTCATTGTAACAACGCAGTGAGGATGAGTTGGCGTAGGAGACCCGGTTCGATTCCTAACGGGAGCTTATGTGGTTCGGATTCCACGTTAATCAGTAGTTCCCATCTCACATGGCCTGCATCTGAAAGGGACGTGAAACTCAAAATCAACTCAATGAGGATAAGGCAAGGTTCTAGATTACTGGTCCCTCTTCCCACTCAGCAGTAATAAAAACAGAAACCAACGTGCCCTGCGGGGCTCTAACCCGCCTTCACTCGCTAACACTCGCTCGGCCATACAGTGTAAATTAAATGTATAAACCTTAGTATAGAAAGAAACCTACCCAACTATTAACCTACATGGGAGACCAGTAATCTAGAACCTTCCCTGAGGATAAGGCCAGTGTTCTAAAACGTAACCAGTCAAAACTTTATAACAGACTCAGGGCAAGAACACAGAGGTCCGCGCGTTAGCGACAGAGGTTATGCGCATAAACCGGGGCGGTGCTGTCTGCTAAGACTTCATATTATGTAATATCGCGTAGGTTAGACCACTAATACTTCTGTACCTATAACTATAAAATACAGGTTTCCTGCATCGTGCAGATATAATTTGCCGATGGAAATTAGTATGTTTATACAGTTGTATTTTATATACACGTCCTCATTTTAATCCTAGTATTGCCCTTATAAGGGTTATTTAAGCTAGTGACATTACACTTGTAAGTGCAGAACTGCTCTGAGAGTGGAAATACTCTCCTTGATATGTACTCGCGCATTTTAACTGCAAAATTACGATTTTTCTGATAGACTATTCAGCACCATTTTTATTTTTTTGTTTTTAATACAAGATATTTAAGGTAGATTGCGTTAAAGGAAACTTATTGCATGAAATCTTTCAGTTTTACGACCCACGGCTATGCTGGCTAGGCTAAAGGAGACGGTATGTCTACAGTAGTTGCATTCCTGGGTGCAGATTCACTTTTAAGAGGGCTTAACCTTTATGGGTGTATATATAGCATGTGGACGTGCCATAAATATTAGTGCAAAAAACAAATCGGTGGTAGGTGTTCGCTAAAAGCAAGAAGTGTATCGAACCAAATCAGGGCAGAATGAAAATTGAGCCCGCGCCTGGTTCCACCTGTAAGGAGCAGGTGCGTCTGGATAGTAGGTATGCACGTAAACTAAGATAGTGGAAACCATCTTTATTGTTCCTTACCTTTTGGAGAACTCTATCGGTGCGGATCATGACTTTATACTCTGTATTAAGTTCAATCATGGCTTCCTTATGTTACGTGCTTGGGAACATACTCTTCGAATTACGTTCTTTAATAATATTATGGATATAATTTCCGTTAACCTTCGCTAGTTTGTAAGATGCAGGTTAGTTCAAGTTCTTTTCGGTTCAGTTTACGATGATACAAATAATCGTGACGAGCGTAACAGATTTAATTCGATATTCTGTAAGTTTACAGATCTATGGATCTGGAAAGCCAGATTATGACTTTGAAGTCTGGCTTTTTGGATTTAACTATCTATTATTTTCAATACTCTTATTCCATGAGCAGTTTTACAGTTTCCTTCGTCGTTGGAGTATACAGGTACGGGATAGGTTTGTATGCATTTGTGACTACAAATGCAGTTTTCTGCAAAAACGGGTTTTCTGATCACTTTCAGATTCAGATTCTAGTTCTGGTTTATTTTTACTAGGTATGCATGAATAGGTGGAATTTCTTTCATAGTCTACCGGGAGGCAGTGACGGGAAGGTTCTAGAACACAGATCCCGCCAGATAAGTTCTAGCTAGGTTGGTTCCTTTTTGTACCAAAGTTAATATTTAATTGACAAGAGTATTGCCGAGCGAGCGTTAGCGACTGGAGGCGGGTTAGAGCAGGGCACGTTGTTTTATGTCTTTATTACAGCTCAATGGAAAGGGGGACCTGTGTTCTAGAACCTTGCCGGCAGGGACGAGCGTGGAGCACTGAAATCTTTGCTGTAACCTGTACTTGTTTTTTTTTAAAGCCCAGAAATGGAAGTTCTATTAAAGGTAAGGGAAGAAAATACCCTAGTCGTGGGGGTTAATGAGTTGTCGGTAGAGTTACTACAAATCAAGATTACAAAAATGTATCTTGTGCTTACGGCGAAAAACGCTGAAACCGGAATTTCTAATTTTAGTAATTTATGGTTTGAATAACAAGTTAACGGAGATGTAACCTATTCTTGGGACGCTGAATCTATTCGAGTGAACCCTGTCTCGATATATTTTACCGTTTTTCCTCGGGTTCCTGTCGATAGACAGACGAACAGATGGACATTGCCTTTCTGTAGGCGTTTGATCTATCAGAGATGAGGGTTTATCCACATTTTCCACTTTTGGCCTATCACAATCAATCATTTGTTAACATATTTCAGGTGTGAGCTCTACTGTTTCGTATTGTCCGTGCACTTTGTTTTTTTAAAACTATAAATTATCTGGATATATGCATCGTTATTAGTGCATAATTTTACTATTTTCAAAGTTTTGATGTAGAATAAATTGTTTGAATTTGCTGGAGTAGTGAGTCCTTTTTCACTTGTTTCAATTTTTGGTACTACCAATATTTTAATAGTTTTGATAGGAAAAGCGAAGAATCTGTAAGTATCAGGCTCACATGCAGGAAGTGTTCAAGATTATCTTTTGTACTGTTGAAAAAGGTTTTTGGTAGTTGATTGGAATTCGTATCTGTCTCCTGCTTCTGGAAAAGTAGCTAAATTTTTCGACTATTTTGTGGAGTAGTGGTTGGAAGATCCGAACATTACTGTAGATGGCATGATCTGTACGTCTATTGAAAACCATCATTGGCTGGATGTGCAAAATGAAGCCTTTTGAAAGACGTCAGATTTTCAGTCTCTTGTAACCTTTTTCATTTTATTCAAAGTATGTCATTTCATGCCATGATTATCTTTGACACTAATAAATAATTCTGTTGCGAATTACGTCCATCTTACTTCCGTTATTACTGTTGTAAAGGCATCTAAAATTTGGACCTCGTTATACTGTAATATCCTTAGTTTATAATACTGAATAAATTTCAATTTAAGTGATACGAGTTTTCATTAACATGTAGATTTGAAATATGTAATGATTTGACATAGTGCCATTTGAAATTTTTGTTGAGTTGACAGCACTACTAATCTGATGGCTTTGCACAGTATGTAAGTTTACATTGGAGTTGTACCTGTCGATTTCAGTTTGCACGGTTGGTACAGTTTCAGCGATTTTTATCTATTCATTAAAAAGTTACAAGGGTGTCAAGATAAAACATTGCAACGCTTCATAACTATTGTCTATTAAATGACATTTTGTTTGCTGCCAGTAATAAATTACTAAAAGTGTCAAATTGCGTTTATGGTCCTTGTACATTTTGTCCATCATAGTTAAACATAATTTGAAGTGGTATATGAAAGAGATACGTTTACGTCCGTCGGTTATGCCGGTTAGGCTAAAGGAGACGGTGATGATTAGAAGTGAATGAATGATATGGTGTAATGAGAAAGCGGGGAGAAATGGGAGAACCCCGAGAAAACCGATGCACATGATGTTCGTTCACCACTTAGCACGAGCTAGGATCGAACCATGCACCAGAGGTAAGCGCTCTACCACTGAGCCACCGCGGCCCCTTGAAACAATATGGTATACCATCATGTAGTGCCAACAGTTACATGCAGTCAGTTTTTGAATTGTAATTCATTTTTGAAGTACACAAATTACCACTTTTTTTCTTTCTTCACATGCGCTTTCTTGTGTCTCTCTCAAGTAACTCTTTAAAGGGCTGGCGCATTCAGTTTAACTTCTTTACTAAACAACAAAGTGTTGTTAATACTTGTACGATCTGTATTTGTGTGAAACTGCATTCTATTCATTTGTTTTGAGGGAGGGATGGGAGAGAAGCTGTGAGAGCTTTTCTTTGTTGCTGCACGTTACACATTTCATTTCTTCAGTTGTGCGTCTTGGATGTACGTTTCGATTTTCTGTGCCTCAAAATGAAGTCATCAGGCAGAATAACTGGAGTGCGAATTCTATAACATTCCCAGCAGGTTTGAATCAAACTAGAATGAAAATATAACACTGTGAGTGAAGTAGTGGCTAGGTGGTCCTATGTGAGTTCGAAGGGTGTGCTGAAAGGAGCTGAGGAGGAAGAGACAAGTAGAGGCGAATAACAGGGGAGGAGACAGTCGCAAAGGAAGACAACGAAGTGTTGGTCCATCAGTAGTCTCGATGTACATCTTCCTAGGTATAGGGGAAATCATTGTTCTGTGCAGAGAGTAATATTACTCAAACAGCATATCCGAAGGAACCCACGAGATTCGGGATTATAAATCTATGAACTATGTGGTTTGCTTTTCACATATATCTTGGAAACAACAGACTTAAAAGTAAACAGTCCCACTGTACCACATGTTACTTAAAGAACGTAAAGAACAATTAACCTAATTTTTCACTCACTTCCATGTTCCCTACAGACAGAATGTGCATGCGTGAACAGTTGCAGTATTTCAAAACTGTTCAGCCTTCCTTCCTTCTGCAGTTAAGATCCCTGCTTTTTTCACAGGCTCGTACCTTTTACTTATTTTTTTTATTAGGATTCTTTAGATGTGCATCGTCTATAAAGCGAACTCAAAGGTATAACTTAGAATATAATTTGAACGTATGTGGATGTTAGTCGATGGTATCCACTTGCTACTTAAACTTACTTACATTGGGTCTATGATTTGCTAAGAAGTAAACACAAGAAATAGAATGGCGGAGTGTAAATGAATTGGACGACTTCATTCTTGGTAATAAATGCGTAAATAATCATAATAAAAAGCTTGTGAACAGCGATGGTTTTAACCCTTTTAGATTCTTTAGCACAAACTCTGTGCTACGCGCACACATCAATTGTTATCCCCTGAAACTTACAGCTAATTGTTTACCGTTAAGTAGTGCGAGATGAAGTTTTAAGGAGCGAGGGGAATCGCACATGAGTTGTCCAAATCTGCTGAGGAAAGGTGTCGGGAGCACCGAAACAGTAAATTGTACATTAAATATTAAACGTACCGGTAGTAAGTAAGAGTTTGTTTATGGATTTGATGAATATGCGTCACTTCATATTCTTAAATAATTATTGTCTGGGTAAAGGGTGAGAAGGGTCACATTATTATGGACTGTGAAAGGCTTGTTCAGAGTTTGACGAATATACAGTACAACCTCGTTTATGCGGCCCTCGTTGATCCGGATAATTCTTTTTTTTTTTTTTTTTTTTTTTTTAATTTAATGTTAACATAGATAATAATTTTTAATTGTGATAGGAAGAACTTAAGTATGAGTACGCCCAACATTCGAGTTTTATTTTGATGAAATGTACAGTTCCCACATACCATAAGTTGTGCAATAACTTATGGTAATACTGTACACAAAATGCTTTTTGTCGAGTTCAAGAAAGCGCCCCCAGTGCTTTATATATATATATATATATATATATATATATATATATATATATATATATATAGATATATATATAGATATATATATAGATATATAGATATATATATAGATATATATATAGATATATAGATATATATATAGATATATAGATATATATATAGATATATAGATATATCTATATATCTATATATATAAGTGAAAAATTATCTAATAAACGGTAAGCTTGCTTATTTAAAGGTTTGTTTTGTGTATTATCCATATTGTCCGGATTTTCGGTTTTCCGGATTCCCTTTGGGCCCAGTTAAGCCGGATAAGAATCAAGACTACCGTCAAGTTATGGAGTATGTTGACAAGTCAGATCATTCAAGAAAGTTTTTATTATTGAGGGTTCCCACCGACCTGGAAAGTCAGGAAATTCAGCTTGTAAAACGTCCGGGCATGTCATGAAAAGCTGAGTAAAATGAAACAGTCGGGGAATTTTAAGTACAGGTTTTTATTTCCAAGAACCTATTTGTTTGCCTGGCTTACGCGGCTGTTTGACATGGGACATTTTATAAAATAATTAGGTTGTTTTTCCAAGATTTCTCTACCTATAGATACACAGACACACTATATAAGACCTCGAAATTTGTAAAGCATGGCCTGGAAAAGTCAGGGAATTCGTGCTCACCAAATAAGTGAGAACACTGTTACTTCTTGGACCAGATAATAGTCAGCGACTTTGTCTTTGTAAAACAGGGTTCAATTATTTATCTGCTTTCAAACAGAGCTTTAGATGCAGAACACATCCAGCTACTCATGAATTTCTTTCATTTCAGTCTTTCTTATATTCCTGTACACGCTTGTAATCTGAAATAAAAGTAGGCCTATTTTGTAATAATCTTTGTTTGAACAATCTATCCTGCTTATCTTTTATCCAATACTTCTTGTTTTCAGAGGCTGTGTGCCCAACATTAACTGACAGCTGTGACTGATTAAAGAAATACAATAGTCGTCGGTAAGCTTACTCCTCCCCCCTTTTTTTTTTTCAAAATGAATAACTTAGTGGAAAATATGAAAATATAGAAAGTGTCGTAGTAATTGTGGACATCCAGATTTGATCTCTCCATAGCAGAATGTGCTGCGATCTGTAATCGCAGAAAATTTGCCAGAGGAAAAATAAATAGCCAAGAGAAAAGTATAAAAACAGGCCTGCTATGTGTAGATGTCTAAAATGCATGGACGATAAATATTTTGAATCTGCTTCTTTTAGCAATAAATAATGTGACTTCACAGGTTGTAACTCGAACTAGGGATACCACCGAAAACTATGTACCATACTTCATGCAACGCTGTAATAAAAGCATGCTAGTAGGGGAAAGTGTCGTACCTATGGACATTTTTTGAATTTTATTTTTTATTTGTTAAACAAATAACACCAAGGGAGCCAGATTGCTTTAAAAACCTTTAGACATTCGTTCTTTATTACACAAAAAATTGTCAGCTCCTGAACGCTTTTTAAAACCAAGCAATAACCAATTTTTGAAATCCATATTTCGTGTCCTGAGGTACAACGGGGGCATGTACCTATGGACATGGGGTGATGTACCTGAGGACAAAAGGCATAGAAGGTAATAAATAATAGAAAACACATCTATTGCGTCTTTCTGGTTTTTATTCATTGCAAAGTTTGATCCATTAATAAGAAAAAACACGGCTGTGTAGAAATGTAAGAAGGTTGGTTCATATAATTGGCAAATACAAGCCTATAACTACGAGTCTTAAAATATGACAAAATGTTATGGTAAACAAAGGGATACTAATTATCTAAATAAAATAACATTGTTCACAAAATGCAATAAGTCGGCAAAATGAACAAAACACTTTTAGGTCTACTTTTAGAGTATGTATCTTCTATAGAATGACTCAACCAAGGTTGTATCCCATAAATGAGATGGGAAAAGACAATTGCTTTGATTGCCTCTCCGAACCACCTACGATATTAGGATTAGGTAGCTTCAATTTTATTTCATCTAAGACAACATCATAAATGCTAGGGTCTTTCTCAATTCTGAATTTTGGTGAATCGTCGCTTGAACACTTTTTAAGATACTCCACTGCATACAAACCATCTCCCGATTTTTCTCTTATTCTAGCTGCAAAATGCTTCGAATGTTTTTTGCCTGTCACTTCAACTAGAATATAATCGCCAGGTTTAAGTTTTAGTGGATTGAAACCACCTTCTAGGTCCTTGGCTAAGTCTTGATGTTCAGTTAATAGGTCAACATGTTCTCCTTCACTACTTTCTTCATCTAGTTGAAGTAAATCTTCAAGGTTTTCCTCTTCTGAAGAACTGTTATCAAGTAGTACTTTACCTGTTGCTTACCTTTCCTCTTCTTCTTCATTTTCTCAATTTCCATTTTCTCGGGCGTATCTGTTAAAATCCTTGATCTTCCTTTGCGACGTTTAGTGGTCCCTACAGTTTTACGTACTCCAGCCTTTGGGAAAGGACGTATCTGTTCCTACGTGACAACCAGGTGCTTTTCAATGGTTTCGGAAGGTACTGAATTTGTGACACTATTCGATGTTGAAGGTTCATTTACAGCAGAGGAATCTGTAAATCCAGAGACTGAAGCCGAAGTAGTCGAAAACTCAGCACCTTCAGTAGACTCTGAGATTCGTTGATGGTTCTGGGCGATCAGTCACTGGCGAAGGTAAAAATTCGTGATCCAGAAAAATGTCCCGATTAAGTGGATAAAGTTCTGTCACTCGAAAACCACTCGTTATATTTGATGGAGTAAACGCTAATGGGTATGCCTTTCCCGCGAACTCAGCTACTTTATATTTGGATACTGGCCTACCTGATGTTTTATCATCTAGACTTGACCCACTGCTTGATAACATCCAATCTGCTACTGCTCTGTTATAGTACGATTTAAAAGGACCTAAAACTGTCCTATCTAGAGGCTGGAGCTTATGTGAACAATGAGGATGGAAGGTGACCATAACCACTCCCGTCTATTTAGCACGACAGATTGTCTTGAAAGACATGTGACTTTTGTGATTGTCGAGTAGTTCAAGTACAGGATCTTCTGGTAATGGTTTTGTATGGTTTATGACGTGATTCAAAAAGTTAAAAAAACATGTCTTCATTGGACCATCCTGACTGTGTTGCATCACCAATAGAACCAGGGGAGCACCTTTCAACATGTGGGATTTAGAATGCCCTCTTGGAAATATAAACATACAAGGCACACTATATCCTATTGCACTTACAACTGCAATCATTGTTACATTTTCACCCCTTTCTCCCGACGTCATTCCTCCGATAGTCTTTACACCTTTTGGAGCAAGAATTTTTGGCGGAACATGGACAGTTGATATACTACATTCATCTATGTTCCAACATTTTGAAGGATCGAAATGATAGCGTTCCATTACACTTATATAATTTTCAAAGAATTTGGACACATTTTCTTTGTTAAAGGATGTAGCTCTTGAAAGGCTGGTAGCTTCCGGTGTTCGAACTGAGATATCAGCCGCATGGCGAGCCCTGAACCACTTGACCCATCCTTCACCAGCTGTTTGATCCCTGTCCCAAGTAGAAGGATAATGAATTTTGTTCTCCTTCGCAAAGAGATACGCAAGTTTTTTTTATATCTTTTAGTGTAAGTCCATACTGCATAAAGGCACACTGCTTTATGTAGTCAACTAGTATAGCTTCTAGTTCATCACTAAACAACCTATGATTATCATAACGTGGTGAGTAAGCATATGTTTTCGCTGAGGATTTCTTAAATTGAGCAACATGGAAAGCTAAACAACTTTTTGAAATATTAAATTTCTTGGCCGATTCACGGATACTAATCTTGTTTTTCATTACGCCCATCACAGCACTAGATATAATTTCATTGGACGGTTGATTTCTTTTCTTCTTTTCCTTGCTACGTGGCATCTGTAAAGAGACATAAACACTTTTTTAAAATCTAAGTATGTACCTACGGACGTCCATAGGTACATCATAAGATTTGTCCACAGGTACATTTCTCGCTACATTTTCCAGAAATGGCTACCCTTGGTTCTACAATAAGTATTACTGAAAACAATCTTAGTGTATAAGGAGCCAAATAATTACTAATATAGATTAACAACCCAATACATTAAAATTGCATATAATAAAAGTAATATTAATGAGAGAAATTACCTCAAAATGTTACTTTCAACCCCAAAAATTTTCAAATTGGTCCCACAGAGCAAAATCACCAAACACCAGTGTCGTCGTAAGCCTATACTGATCCTGTGAAAGAAGCAATGTTGCAATGCAACCAAACCCAATTTAGTCACAAATCTTCCTATTGAAAACGCCACTGTCCACAGGTACAACTGTCCTTAGGTACGACACTTTCCCCTATAATCTTGATTTTTTTTTTTTTATTTTGGAATTCCTGCAGAAAATTTGACTTACAAAAGCTCATCGCAGAAGACAAAAGTTCTGCCATCGGGTCTGGTCTATAAGAAAAAGTTAGTTTTTAATAGCATTTTGTAGCACGGACCTTCCCAAAATTTTTGAAAAATATATAAACTAACAGTTGTGGTAAAGAGTAAATATATTTTCCACTATTTATATTAATCTAACAAATAGCATCAATCACTGCTCTAAAAGTAATTTCCTACTGTCATTAATCAATCAAATATATATATATATATCCATAAGCGAGGGGGCGGGCCTACCCAAAGTTAAAATCTTAAAGCCACCCCTGCTGCTTGGCTTACTTCCTACTGTGTTTATATTCTTTGTTTTATTTATTTATTTATTTTATTTATTTATTTATTTATTTATTTATTTTATTTTATTTTATTTTTTTTTTTTTTTGAGAGCTTACTGGAGCGCATCGAACACCGACGTAATCTAATAGAAAGACTAGTTCAGGGACACTGCATTCCGACGCTCACATGGGTTTCATGCAAGAAACATGCACGTCGGAAAGTGTTTTGCTTTTCATCAGAGGCTGTATTTCTTCAGGAGCAGATAACAAATAGGAAACAGATTGTTGTTTTTGGTTTTACAATGCACCACTTTCTCTGAAAATTTACACATAGCTTGTTTAATCTTTGCCGAAGAATTAACATAAATTTTAGTGAGCTGACTGTATTTTTTCTGTATTGGAAAGCGTCTGAAGACAATCTAGAGCAAATAACCACATTATTGCTGCAATTCAAATACATACTTGACAGGAAAGGATTCTGAAAATTGTTACCTTTATAAAATGGTTGAAATGAAAAAAAAAAAAAAAAAAAAAAACACTTGTGCAGATGTATGGGTTCACTGTACGGAAACTATTAGCAAATATGCATGGTAGAAGTTTTTTTTTTTTTTTTAAACAAATGCGGAAATCGGAGAAATTTCGGAAGAAAATTATACGAAAACGTCAAGGAAAAGGTACTTAGCCGGGAAAGCAGCGAAAAGTTTAAGATGTGTTTTGAGAAGCGGACTGTTCTATGTAATCTTTTTAAGACCCCATCACGGCGAAATTAAAATGCCGCTAATTTTACAGTAATTATGTGATATCTTCAAATAGATAAAATATAATCGAAAAGTGGAACAAGAGCTCGTTAGACAATATTATTTTACATGAGATGCCGTTATCAAGACTGACTTATCTGCTTTCGATTTTCAGTCATTTAGAAAATTTATTTTCGCGCTTATAAATGGCTGCAAACAGAAAGCTACGAGGTGACTCGTGATAACGGCACCTCGTGCAAAATATTGTCTCTCTTGTTCCACATTTCGATTATCTTATATCTATTTGAGGATATCACATAATTACTGTAAAGTTAGCGGTATTTCGATTTCGCAGTGGTTAAGCCTCGTAAATCAAATGTTACTAAATCAACTTAAGTGGTACTGATCAGTTATTATTGTGCTCTGCTTCCAACAAAGATCCGTGCGATATAAAAGACCATAAAAAAAAGTTTTAGTTGATCTGTACGGTGAAACCTCCATAAACCCGATGATCTTTGTGACAATATATTATTATTATTATTATTATTATTATTATTATTATTATTATTATTATTATTATTATTATTAGAGTGAACCCTCCCTTTTACGGATAGGTGGTATTCTTAGCAAATTGGTCTCTTAGCAAATCTTCAATTGATCTCTTCAGCTGATGCAGCAGGTACAGCATTTCGATCAGAAATTATGCCCACAGTATTACACGACACACAAACTGTTGCACTTTTTCCGCAAGAAATTCATAAACCGTCGTGGTGGATTATTCCTGTCGGATTGCCGCGGTGGTGCAGTGGTAGAGCGTTCACCTCTGGTGCATGGGGTCCCTTTCGATCCTTGTTCGCGCCAAGTGAACTTTCTAGTGGACAAACACCGTGTGCGTGGCAGTGGCGGCTTTACGGAGTAGGCACGGCCCTACCCAAAAATTTTGGAAAATATATATACGCTAAAAGATACAATGAAGATTAAATATAGTTTCCACTATTTATATTAATGGTAGATAATTATTTAACAAATAGCAACAACAACTACTGTAAAAGTAATTTCCTACTGTCATTAATCAAATGTGTATATGTATCCATAAGCGAGGGAGTAGGCCTACCCAAAATTAAACCCTAAAGCCGCCCGTGATGTGTGGCTTTTCTCGGGGTTTCCCCGTTTTCTTCCCACTTTATTCATTTCTCTATTTCATTCGTTTACATTATCATAGTCTCCTTTAGCCTGGGCGGCGTAATCGTGGGACGTAAAGTTGAAATATTTCATTTTTTAAATTATTATTCCTGTGTACATTTTCAGTATTGAATAATGTTGCATATTGTTATTGCAAATTATGAATACGTAAATTTGATACAATAGATGTATGCAGTGACGTATTTAAGAGGGAGCTGCCGGACTTTAAGCCGTCCCCGAAATTTTATTTACTGTTTTAAAGTAAATGAAATATCTTGCAGAATTTTCACATTTCCAGAAGTAAAGGTAGTAAAGAACCCCCCGAGACAAAGTCGTAAATACGCCACTGGATGTATGACTTTCGCTTGAAAAGAAAATGATCACGAATATTATATCTTGCAATACATGTCCATACGACGAGATGTATATAATTTTTATAGAGATTTCCCCAGTAGTTTGTTCGTGTTTGCTTGTTATTAAAGGAGCAGTTCGAGTTAAAAACAAGTTTGGTGCAATAGAAAGAGAGAGAGAGAGAGGAGACAGACACATTTTTTAAAAATCTTGACAGGCCGTCTCGTTCAGCGTCTATACGCGTGTGTTTTCGATGAATCGCAGATGCTTACGTCACCCGTGGGCTAAGCGAGGAACTGAATGTGAGTCAGCAACCACTCACCACTCCCTTGTGCGCAGCTGATAAACCTTGAATAGTTCAGTTGATTTAATAGATTGTTTTGGGTTCGTAAGCAGTTTTGCTTTGTGTTGAATTCTTGAGAAACGTTTTTGTTAGTTGTTCTTCCTACAGCATTAGTACTTAAAAGACAGCAGTGATTACGTAGTGCTGTGCGAAGTAGAAGACACGTATTACTACAGTGCGTGCTATGTCTGTGAAGTGAGGTAGAAATGCCTAACACGTGCTGTGTTTTCGGTTGTAATTCTCGTGCGATTAAGGCTGAGGGACATAAAGTATCTTTTTTTACGTTTCCAAAACGTGAGAAATCACCAGATCTATATAAATTATGGCTCAAGAAAATCAATAGGAAAAATTTTGTGCCAAATAGAAACACTCGTGTTTGTTCCAAACATTTTGAAGAGTCCGACTTCGAACAGTCATGTTTGCTGAAAGAAAAACTAATGCCAGGAGAATCATTTACACGCAAACTGAGAAAGAATGCTGTTCCAAGTGTATTATTGAAAGGTTTAAAATCCGAACCGTTCAAGAAGCGTCGATGTATGTCCAGTTACCAACGTAAAAAAATCGTACAAGAGGCGGTTGCCGATTGTAGTCAAGAGGAGGCAGTAGAGAGTAATAGCGACGATGTCACTCATGACTCTGGAGGTACTTACTGTTTTAGAAATAAATATAAATATAACTGCTATACAATGTAAATTTTGGAATGAAATATACCGGCTTCTAGAAGGAAGCAATGACGATGACAGTGTTCTTCAGGACATTGATTCATCGTTTAATTTTTCTGTATCAAGTGACAATGACCAGTGGCGGATCTAGGCCAGGGCCTAGGTCCCCCAGTTTTTTGAGTGACAAAAATAAAGTAAGCTATTGTTTATATGTTTTTAAAAGTTTATAGTAAACTCATGATACATACCTATCATATTCTGGGTTCTAGTTGCCCCCCCCAGTTTTTACCTCCTAGATCCGCCACTCACAATGACGATGAAACGAGTGACGAGGGTTGTTCCGCGGAGAGCGTTGCGAATAAAACAAATTTATTTGTAAAGTAGTTTACGTATTCTGCCGAACTTCACAGATGTATTTCATTTTTGCCACATATGCCGCGGTTCTGTACATACATTAATGCACAAAAATATAGGGTCATTATTAAAAATTGCCACAAAATGTCAAAATGAATATATTTGTTTCTGGGAATCGGAACCAAGATTAAAGAAAAGGTACTTAGGTGCTGTAGCAATTTCGTCCACTATCTACAAGGGTAACCAAGAAGTTCTGTTGCTTTTTGTGGAGGTCTGTGATCAACTGGACCTCACACCCTGAGTTGAATGCGAATGGAGATAAGGCGAAGGTCAGTTGGTGTGGGTATATCCAACATACTTCCTGGTTGTGGTAGTTCGGTTACACCGTCAACTTGGCAAGGACAGAGTGAATATGGGACCTCCACAGAGCGTCATAAGGGCGTGTATGCTGTAGAGTTCAAACTGGGTCAAACGCCGCTGCAGCGGGGAGGAAGATATGCAAGGTCTTTGTTTGAGGGTATCGTGAGTACGCGGACAGTGCAGCGGTGGTTTAACAAGTTTAAAAACGGTGACTAAACACTCGAAGACTCACCAGGTGCCGGAATAACAACACCTGTACAAAATGAAGATCTTCAGGCAGTAATTGAGGCAAACAATGTGCGGAACAGGGACTACAATTCAGTGAGAGTGGAGAAACCATTCGGCAGCACCTCCATCAGCTTGGGATGCACTACAAGTTGGGTCGATGGGGTAGGACATGATTTGACACCAAGGGAGTAGGCAACGCTAGCAGACATATGTTTCTTTGCTGTCTAGTGTGAGGAAGGAGCCATTTCTGGACAGTGTATTGACGTGTGATGAGAAGTGAGACCTGTACGAAGCTCCACGGCACTATGGTTAGCATCCTATGAACCGGTTCCAAAACAGCTGAAACCAGCACTCCCATCAGAAGAAGGTACTCCTGTGTGTTTGGTAGACTGCTCGCAGAATCGTGCATCGGGAACTGCTGGCAGCTGGTCAGAGCATCAATGCAGCTTCGTACTGTCAGCAGTTTAGCCGTGTTCAAGAACAACTCTAAACTCTGAAACCAACACTTCTGAATCGAAAAGGAGTCCTCATGTTACAGGACAACGCTAAGCCCCAGATGGCTAGGATGACCCGGGATACCATTCTACGTCGTGGATGGGAAACACTTGCATCCACCATACTCTCCGGGTATTGTACCTTCCGATTATCACCTGTTCCATTCCTTGGACAATCACCTTGGAGGAGGCATGTTCAAATCCCTAGTAGAGGTGCAAAATGCAATTGATACTTTCTTCGCTTCACGGCCCACCAAGTTCTACCTCGATGGAATCCATGGACTTCCAGAACGTTGGCAGAAGGTTGTCCATGCTAATGGGGACTATTTTTGATCTTCCAGGTACGTCTTAGCTGACATATCGGTAAAAGGTGGTGGGTAAAAAAGCGACGGAACTTTTTTGGTTACCTTTATATTTAAATGGTATTGGTTTTGAAACTTCCAGTTCCTTTTGTAAAACGCCAAACTTATGCTTTTTAGGGAAAACTACGTTTTGTAATGTTAGGCTTTTGTGCAGCCCATCATCAGGTATTATTATTGTTTACGTGCTTATATTTCTAAATAGTGTTGTTACATATTACAACGGCACCAGTCAAGTTTTCGTAACGACCACGAAAATAATTATTTCATTTGTTTTCCTCCGCTGCCATTAGCTCGAGGTTCAAACTGATAAGGCTTGAAGTTGTCAGTCATCGCAATCATTCTCAAAAAGGAAACCACACTTTAGAACGTGCCACCGCACCACTCGCAAACGAAATGCTTGGCACTGTGTACAGTGTTGCCAGATCTGAAGATTAAAAAGTAGCTAGGTTATGCTCCAAAAGTAGCGGATTTGAACTATTTGTAGCCGGTAGCCCAATCTTAAAAATGAATTATTTTGCTACTATATACTTTTAATCATCATTATACATAATATCCTTGTCGATTTACGTAAACATGAGCTGAAAATACGTCAGATGTCGGTTGGCAACGGTCAAACAGCAACCGCAGTTTGGGACTATTGGCAGTGGTGTGTGAGGGCAAATTCCATACTACGTCGGGAGCAGTAGAACTGCAGTGTGTGATGAACTAGGTAGACAGTTAATAGTAATAAATGAGCGAGGTTTCTGATTTCCAAGGAGACGCGTTTAATTCAGTTTTGTGGTCTCTGAAATATATATTACAATGTTTACAGTGTGCTTTTTCACTATTATTCATCCGTTCTTAAATTTATTTGCTAAATTCTTTATCTGCGAGCGATGAATTTTGGAAATTTTATTGTATTTCCTCCACTTACTCATTATTTTAATATGGATAATACAGTAACAAAATTAAATTTGTATTTTCCCCTTTTACAATGCTCCATTCAACTATTACGGCTACACTTTAAAGACAGAACACATTAATGTATACAATTGAGATTATTATTAAGTATTCTGCTTTTCGGCAGGTCCTGGGATTAACGAGGATTTTATTTTTTTTTATTTTTTTTTTTTATTTTAGATTTTGGCCTGGAAATGTTTCTTCCACTTTTGTCGATCTTGAGCTTCCTCTTTTAACACTCAGTATTTTCTCCTATCTTTCAAATCATCGATCACTGTGTTCTTCCTATTCCTCAGTACACATTAATGTGATACTACAACAGCGTAAATTCAACAAAGTCTAGTGTTATCAGATCTGGAGATGAAAACGTATTAAAACAAGAATTGAAGAGCTCAATTCCAAAACAGCCTGTCAAAAGAGTTGTTTTTCAGGAGACAATTTTTGTTTGTTTCCATCATTCTAGTTCTGTAAAAGAAAAGTAATCTACATGAAAGAAAATTACAATTGCCTACTTTTCGTAAGATAGCGTTGAAATTATCATCTACAGCGGGAGTTTCATAAGTGTTTTTAGGCATGAGTCAGAAATTAGCTTCGGAGAATACTGTTAACTTAGGACACCTTGGAAAAGAATGATGTTTTCTTTTGCCTACATTTACTTTGATTTATGAAGTTTTGGCATGAAACCATGTTCAGTATACGGATATGCTGAAAGGGAACTTAATAGAACCAATATTTCAGAATTGCCAAAAATTGACTTACGCTCTTTTGGAAACCACCTCTTCAATTGATCTAATATCGAACGTGTTAGTTTCAGTAAGACTATTGTTCATTGTGAATAGAACACTCAACGAGCAAAACTTTTATTGTATTATATAAAACCAACAATTTTTGATTCCGTATATGAAAATAAGAAAGTGGCACATTCCTAAGAGTTATAACCTGCAGATAATTAAAAGTAGCCCGAACATTAGGGTGTCGCCCAATATGAAATTTTGGTAGCGAGGGCATTTAAAAAATTGCCCAATCCGGGAATCTGGCAATACTGACTATGTAAGGAAGCCTGCTCTCGCAGCTTGACCACAAATGACGTTATCACAAAATCTTTTTTTCCTCTGTTACTTGCTAACGATTCAATGTATCGCGTTCAAACAAACACCATTGCTTTTAGAATTTTCAAATCTACAAATAGAAATAATCAGTGATGTAATTAGGGGGTAAACGGGGCTTGTGTCCTGGGCGCCGGATTAGAAGAGCGCAAAGTTGGCCAAATATTTGGAGGAGTGTTTTGGTTTAGTTGTCGGGGGGGGGGGGGGCTAAGGCGAGTTCTTGCCTCGGACGACAACTAGCGTAGTGACGTCACTGGAAATAGTTTGTGAAAAATGCATTTCTAAGTCGAACTACTCCTTTAACCAAGCCTTTATATAGTTCTTACACTCATTCTTCATTAGTAGACCCTTACTTTATTAAATACTGGTGATTAAGGAATATGATTGGTGTGGCACGTAAAAATCAGGGGGGAAAAGAAAACAATATTTTGTAAGAAACTTGAAGAAGCGAGTATGTGTATAACTTAGTGTGTAGCCCTTTAAGAACATATCCATGATTATGTCAACTCATACAGATACACCCCACAACGGGTTTCAAGTTTTCTCCTGCTGGTGCCAAAGTAGTTACAAACTAGCTTACAGTAGCCATTTAATCAACTAGTTTGTCTTGTAATGTGGTCTATGGTGTAAAGAATTAATGATTACATTCTAAACATAACTAGGTAGGATGTATTGTCGCTTGTTGAACCGGCTGAGAAGATGAATTGTATGGAGATTAGAATTTTAGTGCTGACTTGAAATCTTATTACCAGTTTCTTCTACTTCTGGTATTTTTAATTTAGGTGAAGATTCGTTCCGACAGTGAACGATGTCCCATGTAAGGTAGGGAAGACATACTATATGCAAGATAAATTAGTAATGCAGAAGTAGTGACTAGGAAGATCTTGTGTAGAGGAATGGTTAAAGCTAACAATACATTACCATGTTATCTTTGATTTCATTTTTTACGGATTGATTGTCGATTTTTTTTTCTTTTGTGAGTGTAACGTGCAAGTGGAAGGAATAAATCTACCAATTTTCTTTACGCCATACTTTTTATGGGTGTGAATTCATCGAACTTCAAATCACGAAAAGAGTGGAACTGAGGTAGGAATCAAACCTTTGTCTCTAGCGCACTGTGACTTTGCGCTAACACTACGCCATACATCATCCACCTCCACATATCCACGTCGGTGCACACACTTTCAGACTACGTGTAATGTACCAAAACTTCTGTAGACATAATAGGAATGTGATGTGAAAATATGTACTCTTTAGATTAGGGATGGGCAAAACCGGTTTTTATAAAAACCGAAAACCGGTTTCTATAAAAACCGAAATCCGAAAAACCGACATTTCGGTTTTCTCCAAAACCGGTTCGGTTTTTCACCGAAACTGGTTTCGGTGAAAACTTTTCGAAAACACAAGACTATTTCTGTGGAAATGGATTCGGTTTCCGGAGAACAACGAAACACCATTCTGGTCAGAAATAGAACAAATTTTGAAAAAAAAAAACCGGAATCGGTTTTGAAGAAAATCGAAACCGTATCTGGTGAAAAACCGAACCGGTTTTGGAGAAAACCGATAACCGGTTTTGGAGAACCGGTTAAAATTTTCAAAAACCGGTTTTTCTAAAAACCGAAAAACCGGTTTTTGTGCCCACCACTACTTTAGATATGGATATGTGGCTGTTCATAGAGTGGCTGGGTAGCGCAATGATGAGCACACCGACACATTAAGACAGAGACCCTGGTTCCATCTCCTGCCCAGTCCCAGACTTAGTCTTATCTGATTTTTTAAAAAAACGATTTGTTAATTAAATACTTTGAGTCAGATGCTAACAACATTTTCTAGTTGTTGTTTTTTAGCGGTCGTTGTTAATAGCAATAGTAAATTTACTGGTATGGAAAGTCTTGTGTCCTACGCCTTTCGTCCTAAGGCTGTCGCAGACATATCAATACGCAGGAAAGTTAGAGGAAAATCGAGGCACTAACACCCTATATATGCTGTTTGATCTTTGTAGCTGCACTAATGAAATAAATCGTTAGGTATGATATAAGAAGTTAAAGGCGGAGTCAATTACTGATCGAGCTCTTTCCTGGATTTATGGTTAGCATTCTCGTCTTTGATATGGAGTGTCCCATGTTGTTCTTTTTCGATGGGAGCTCATTTCTTGTGGATCTCACATGAAATTCTAACTTTTATTTCTACGGTCAGTTAACATTGTTTCAGAATAGATGATAGACTTGTATCAACTTCAATTGTTTACGCACATATTCACGTATTATTGCTAAGTTTCCTATATAATTTTTGATTAACGTAAATCATTTTATTTCCAACAACCAGGCACGCAGCTAAGGGCGGAGGGGTTCGGACCCCCCTTCCTTCGAGACCAGAAATAAAAAAATAAGGAAGGATGAAACAAAAAGAAACGAGAAAAGATCAATAAAAAGTGTTAAAAATAAAAAGCTACAGCAAGCTTTTGGTTATTCTTTCTTATGAGGAGATTTTTGTTACTTGAAATACATTGTGGCGAATGAGCGGGATTTCCTGGAAAAGTCAGGGAATTTGAAATTTCTAAAAAAGTTACGGAATTTTAAGAATTTCTACTACTAGTCGGGGAGACTTCAAGCTTTCGAAAGCGTAGTGCCATTCTGTAATAGCGTAGACATTTTTTTTTAAATCACGATTTTTCGTCGTTGCTTCGTTGCAGTATCAAACATGTTATTTCAGAAACCATTTTCTACTGCTCCTTTAGCCTGTCATTTGGAGCAGACAGTAGTTGACGGAATAATGAAAATAAAAAAAATAATTAAAAAAAAAAAAATGGAAAGAAACTTTCGTTAACATTTGATTCAGCAGAGAAGGGAACGCAAGTATTGTAAAATATTTTGCAATAAATTATTGAATATGTACTTTTTATAATAGTGAATATGTAGTTTTTATAATAGTTGATCATAATGAAAGGAAAATTGTTATATTTGAATGAACAGAAGAAGGAGCTTAGATATTGTAAAATCCTTTTCAATACTTTTTTTATTCTTTTACTCGAGATTTCCTCATAGTTTGTTATTAAAACACTAACATATCCTCATTTTATTGTCCTAACAAACCAATATATGTTGCCAATAAAGTAGTTTAGATTGATCGAGCTCCTGGCCCTTCAGTATTTCAGCCCCCCCCCCCGCATTACGAAATCCTGCCTAAATGAACCAATATATGTTCCAGTAAAATAGTTAGAATAATCGAGCCCCTGGTATGATGACTACAGTACTTCATCTCACGTCCCCCCCCCTCCTTTAAGAAGTGCCTGTCAGCAACCATGTTTCTCTATAAAATTTTTCGGTAAGAGATTGACACTAAAAATAATACAAAATTTACTATTTTTCTTTTGCTTGTTTTTCATAAGAGAAAGGAGATAATGAAATGCAACCTACCGCAATCATAGATAATGTTATTCTAAAACAGAAAATATGAACCTGAAGAATGTTCAGTGTTGCCATCCATAGAAGTTACAGTGTCATAATAACATTTTCCCTAAAATCTGAGTAAAGGCAGCGACTAGGAGAGCGAACTCAACTGCATTTGATTACTTATCACGTTGTCTTGGTGTCCTGTGAACTATTTTTTAAAAAAAAAACATTATTATTTAATTTTAATAATTGTATGTTAAAACTATTTTGTTTATTACAAACTAAATACAACCATTATTTAGCATAAAAAATGTAGCCTAGTTATTGGAGGTAGAAAAAGTAAGGAAGTTACTGTAAAGTAACCTGTTTCGAGCTCTGCTACCATTGGGACATGTTTATGCAGTAGGACTTACGTTCTGGTTAGGCTTTATTTTTAGGGAAACCTAAAGGTTGTTAAATATCTTATAGTTTGTATAAGTGTATTATTATAAAATGTTCTTGGTAGTTTAATTATTAATAAAACATATGTATTTTCTAATATTTATATCAATATAAAATAAAAGGAATTCTTGTATAATGGCATATGCTTTAAATACTTGCTTTCGAAGGGTACACGAGTAGGGCGTTCGTAGAATTTTGATTAATCAAAGTAAGTGGTTTCCTCTTGAAAAAAAAAAATGATAAACGTTAGCTTAATCTACAAGTATTAATATGAAACTCCGTCTGATAAGTACTAGTGCCGCGAGAGCCTGTGGAATAAGGCGGTAGCGCGTCGTTGATTTCTCATGGGCATCGAGAACAGCTGCAACGCAAAGTGTAAAGAAGGATAGGTATGGGAGACCTTGGATGTCCTCTGGGTCTGGCAAGCCTAGTGTGTGCGAGATATTCCATCCTCCAGACCGTTCGTTGGACCTGGATGAACGCATTGCAGTACGATTTATCATTTTTGTTTTCCATAAAATGATTTGAAAGTTATTGGTTTCTCTTCAGAATACAAGTTAATAGTAGGCGTGTTTAAGCGATCCTCTACATGGATTTACTTATAGTTACATACATCTTTATTCGTGTTACAATGGTAGGGTGGGAAGGGATTTTTTTAAGCTCAAACATTTGAAAATAGTGAAAAATTTCCCAGGAGAAATATTAATGAAGAAATATTTCAAGATTCCACCTCTTTTTTTTCTTTCCTCGTTTTTTCGTAAAAAAATAAGTTATCGAAATTACTACCATAAATACTAATTATAAATATATTTATTTAAAAGTAAGTATTCGGTAAAAACTTATCATCTGGTACTTCTGTAGTTGAGAATATAATTTGTTAACATGAGGGTGAAAATTAAGTTCGAACTCATGAAATGCTATTCACATAGTTCAGTGAAAAAAGAAAGAAAAAAATGGGTGCAGATTATTATTATTATTATTATTTAAGTACATCTCGACTTTACTTGCTCTCTCAAATAGTTTTATACTGTTGGGATTGTGTATATACATTTTTATTGCAAGTTCCTCGAAAGAAAAATAAAATGTCGCAGAGGTTACGGATAGGGTTGGCTGGTAGCGCCAATATCTCCAAATGATTAATATTTCCAAAAATGAGCAGGAGGCTTGGACAGAAAAGAAATTCGTAAATTTGGCACAAAAAACGTTGACCCGATAATTTTATTACTCTTTGGTGATTGGTTGGTTTGAGAGTGCACAAAATCGTCTGCTTATAATTATGGCGGGTAGATGATCATAAATCTTCAAACAAGAAATTCCAACTTTCTCAGTTTTAAAATAAATTTTGGAATAAACTTACGTGTCCTTTACAATACTATACAATAAGTTTACTTATCTATAACAACATTTAAGCAAGTATTCTTTTTAAATAATTTTCTAGTATTATTACAAACAAAAATGAGTAAACAATTACAAATATCTTTAAAAAATAAGCGAAAACACAAGTTTTGAGATGAAAAAACTTTTTTCTGTTTTAGAAATACTTGTAATTACATAAAAGTATGTCTTTTATTTTTTAAAATATCGGTTACAAATTAATTATGCACTTTTACTTTCTTGGGTCTCTCAGACCCAACCCGACTGTTGTAGGGTTAAGGGAATTCGAACGAAATTTATGAGTTCTTAATCCCTTAGTACTGTCAAAATACTTAATTCTATTCTTCTGACAGAGCTCCGTGGCTAAGCGGTTAGCGTACGCGCCTTTGGCATGGGAGACCCGGGTTCGATTCCGGGCGGGAGCTCATGTGGTTCGGATTCCGCGTTAATCAGTAGGTCCACGTCTTATATAGCCTCGCTGCTGAAAGGGACGCAAAACTAAAATCAACTCAACTCAACTATTCTTCTGAGTAAATTTAGTAACTTACTGTTACTAAGGTTCATATATAGAACCCAAAACAATTTTAACGTTAAATGGATTTACATAGGAACGGAAAGCGTTCAGCCGTTCTCGGTAACTACGCGCTTACTGCCAAAAGTGCTTAAATAAATGTGCATCAGTAAATTTAAGTAATTTGAGACTTAGAATGTCTACTGAGACTTGTTCCTAGTACCTTTGAATTTGATCTTACTTCAGAGCTGAAATGTGTCGTCAATTAAAAAAAAAAAAAAAAAATAACTGAATTAGTGTACTTGAACATTTTAAATCTTTAGATGATTAAACCCACACATGTGCTGACTTTGACTATATTATAATTTGCTACAGTTCCAAACGTTATAATTACCTTGGCAAGTAAAAGAATCAATTTTTTAAATTGTAAGCTAAGTAGCTAACTAACTTCGATCAAAAGTTACGTATCATTTAAAGTAGATTCTAATTTACTGTACATTGATAGATTGTGGACAGTATTAACGATCACCGTATATTAATCCTAGTTCGTTTTGTATATTTACAGATAACCAGCAGAACCCTCAGGGGACAGAAGAAAAGGATCATTCCAGCGTGGCAGAGGGAAACGAGACGAACCATTTTTTGAAGCCAGTGTCACTTCAAGATTGCAACGTCTGCCACGAGAAGTTTTTGTCTAGTGCTGTTTTCCGTGAGCACATGCAAACTCATCAACAGGAGTATCCTGTAGAATGCAGAGTTTGCTCAGCTCGTTTTAAGGCTGAGTTAGACTTAGGGACACACATCAAAGATAAGCATGTTCTGAATCATGAAACATTTGCCAGTATAAATGAAGAGGATAGTGCAAGTGCGCTATGTTGTTGTAAATGTAAGATAAATAGGTTCAGATCGTACAGGGAATTTGAAGTACATCATAAGATTCATATACAGAGTCCAAAAGTGGTGTTACAGAAGTTGAACTGGTCAATTCCACATAAAATTTCAAAGAGAACTGCTCGTAAGAGTACCTTTTCGTATTCGTTAATTCCTCGAGATAACCTAAAGTTGACCCTCAAGCTGAATTCGACAGGTTCTAGTGAAGGAGGTGTGGAATCCTCCAGTGAGCAAAAGCCCTTAGTCGGGCCAGGGTTGTACTTAGACCAATTTTCAGGTGTAAAGACCGAGGGAGTTAAAACCGAAAAAGTGAAACAAGAAGAGTGGAGTGAAGATGCAGTTAGTGAAAACGGCGCGAGTACTGAAATAGAGCAGGAAAGTGCATCATCCGATGCAGTGGGAGATGTATTCCAAGAAGCTATTGAAGATTTGAAGCTTCTGAATGCGCAAGTAGAGCAAAGCGATCTTGCCCAGCCTAGACTGAATTCAGAGGACGATTTACTTAATTCAGATCAGGAGAACACGCATGCAGAAACAATGGTGGAATCGAACGAAGAACCTTCTGTGAACGATGAGCAAACTACAGGCGATGAAGATCAATCTGCCGCCTACACAAATGGTGATATGGGAGAAGCTGAACAGAAACCAGTTGACGAAGTATCCTTTTCCTTGGAAAACACAAAGGTTGATGTAACCAACTTCGATGGTGATGACGTTAATAGTGAATCTCAGTCAGTTCAAGACGAATTAACGGAGCAAGTGGAAACGTCTCCACAAGAAAGTAAAATAGCCCCTGATACTGAAAGCTCAGATATAAATTGGGAGAATTTTGTCAATGGTAGTGAGAATACTAACCAAGCCCAAACCAAACAAGAGCATATAGAAAGTCTGACCGGGGGAGAAGGCGACACATTGCAAAATTACCTGGGTCCTGAAGGTACGAAACCTGAACCTCCATCTCCTTCTCTGGTGGGAAATGAATCGGAATATATATCAATTGAGAATCTTGGGTCGGATACCATTACAACTGAGAGTACACCAACAGCGACTCCTCCACCTACTTCTACTCCACCCAGTGCTCCTTCAACTCCTGAGATCTTTGTTTGTGACGTTTGCTGTGAGAGAGTGCCTGATCAAGCAACTCTTGAAGAGCATAGAGTGCGACATGCTCAGTCTCGGTGCAAATGCCATTTGTGTGATTTCGCAGGACCTAACGAAGAAGATCTTGCTAATCATATGCAAGCAGAACATCCTGACCAACCCATTCCACCCCCGCCGCAGCCTCCAATGTCGAGTCCTTTGATGGAAATGCAGCAGCAGGTTCAAATGCAAATGCCTACGAGTCCGCGACAGCCACCGCCTTTGTATCGAAGTCCAGCATCCACACCACCAGCGATGGGAATGCAACCAGCCTCAGGGGTGGCCCAGTTTAATTCCTCCGGAAGTGATCAGCCGCAAGGACAGGTAATGCAGTCCTTCAACCAGGCTCCTTACCAAGGTAATAGGCAAGGAACACCCCCATACCAGTCACCTCGGCCAGTACAGGTGAGTCCTCACCGCCAGTATAGCAATGCAGCCGCATCTCCAAACCAAAGACAGGTGGGACCAGGAGCCAGAATGCCTATCCAGGTAAACCAGCAGGGAATAACTCCACAGAAAAGAGGATCACAGATGATGGCGCAAACTCCACAAAAGCAGCGGCGTTTGGACGTCAGTATTCCTGCAAAGCAGAACGATGCTGATTGCCAAATAATAGCTGTGCAGCAGCGTGGTGAAGGAATGCCAATTATACAGAACGTTCAGGGTGCATCTCGTGGAGGTAATGCAGGTGGGCCTGAGTCCACAATCCATTTGACTGATTCCATAACGCTTAGTGTGCGACAGCAAGAGAGGCAAGCAAACCAGAAAGGTAATGATGCTAATGCTGTAGCTAACTTGTTAGCCACCAGAGGTATCACAGTCACACCAGCAGGAGTAACCAAAGGACAGAGGGTGGTTAATTCACCTCAGAGAGTTCAGCACGCACCGCCCCCTCCACCTCCCCAACAGCCCCTTAATATCAATTCTTCAATCTCTATAATACCATCCGCTACAGGCGGAGGCAGGCAACAAAACTCCCAAAACTTTGCAGTTCCTTCCAGTCGTAATCAACATCATCAAAATGTCGATCGTCCCCCGCGGCCCCCAACAGTGGATCTCACTGGTGATACGCCATCATACTCTAATTTCTCCAACCAATCGACGGCGTCTTCGCCAGGAAGAAGAGGCGCTGGTGGACGTTTCATTTGTCAAGTTTGCGATAAAACTTTTGCAACACCAGAACTTCTACGTCAACATATGCTTATTCATCAGAACGCAGGAAAGTTACCCTACAGATGCAGTTTATGTCCTGCTCAATATCCCACACACCAAGGGCTACAACAACATAGGCAGCAATATCACAAAGAACCTGTAAATGCAAATACTGAACTAGTTATTCCGGTAGTGGACTTACGCCAGCCGGGCGTAGTCAATCGTTTATCAAATCTGGGTGTTCATAACTATATCCCGTTAAGTCAACTGAGAAACCAGCCTGGTGGGTTCTTTGGAATTCCTCTCTTGTCTGCAGATAGTACAAGAAACAGTGCCATAGGCAATATACAGGCTTTGGCTGCTACAAATGTGTTATCCTTGGGACCAATTAAACCATTACCTCGTTAATGGGAATATGTCTGAGGATGTTTGCTTGAATCCAGGTTTCCCTCTGTAATCAAGAGAAAGACTTTTTACGCTTACAAGTATGAACACAAAGAAGTTTATAAAGTTTCTTGAGAAAACTGTAACATACATGTATATTTCGTTCGTAGTTTGACAGATGTGTAGTGGATTATATACCTAGGTAGGTATAAGAGTGTGTTCCAAGTTGTATCACTTCACTCCCGTTTTAGTTGGAGTCCTTTTGGAACGGTGTGGCAGTGTGGTTACGGTGTAGTGAATTGTTTAATGGAAAAGTGTATGAGAATCGTCTGATATGCACAGAACTAGGTTTTATAAGCCTTCCAAAACGTACAAAAGTTACGTGTGAGGACTTAGTATTAGGACTTATGGTTTTGAAAGTTGAGTGAAGCTGCCACAAGATATATATGTGACATATTTTAAGAGAAGACAGCTTTACTGTTTCCAAAGTGTAGTGAATTAAAAAAAAAAAATCAGCTTGATTTGTGGAAATAGACGGAAAGTAGTCCTTTGCTGAATACGTACTTTAATGTTTTTGTACATGATAATCTTTTGACAGTTTTTTTTTTTTTTTAACCTTAAAAATTGGAACATGCTGTTTGTTTAAAGAGAGTGTGATAAGTAAAATATTTGGGTTGGTTTTTGTATGTTAACCTTATATATTTACACTGGTTTAGGTACTGGAGTAAAATTACGGCGTAAAAGAGCAGGATAATATAAATCCTGCTGATTTTTGGCGAAGAAGTGATAATGAGGATAAAAGTTTGAGAAATAAGTCATTCCCTTATGTGGGAGAGAGACAAAGTGAAAATCATTCTTCCTTCAGTGAAATTTTTACTTGTATATGCATGTTGGTATGTATGTTGGCATCAACTACCTTTTTATTGGTATTTTTAAAGTTGGAGACAAATAGTGTGTTGATTTTAAGAAGTGGTTTTGAAATACAAATAGTATATTACAAATATTGTACCAATTTTCACATTTAAGGCATATTGTCTTGTAAGATTTTAGTATTTTAATTTTTTAACAAGCAGGGTTTTACTTCGAAATTTCCATTTATTTGTATTGCATTTGTGAATGAGTCAAATTTTTTTTCTTTCCTACGGGAGTGAAAATACAGAGTAACGGTACAGAAGAGAGACTGAACAAATTGTTTTCCTAATAACTTATGTTTAAAAGTGTATACAAAGAAATTTGTGCAGTATTCTTTGGCTTTTACTAAAGTTTTTAGATTACGTGCAAAATTATTAGAATGTTTGAAGTACAATGTGAGTTATGTATGCTTATACTTTTTTGTATATTGTTCATAAGCTATTAAAGAAAAGCAAGATTGTTTTCTTGTAATTTTCCAGTCACTGGTCTCTCTTCTTCCCATTTCATACCTTTTCAGTGTTGCACAATAGTTAAAAGTATTTCAGCTTTTGCATAATGATAATTGTTTTTTTAAAAAATCAGCATTTCAAAGGGATTCCGTTGATCTGTCTTGAATGTTTCAATGTATATCTACGAGGGCTAGGCACTGCTGTACCCTGTTCGCTTTTGTTGTGTAATCGTTCCTGTGTAGAGCCTATTTATGGCCAATCGATGTTAAGGTAGTCGATGAAGCTGACAGTTAACTTTTAACATGTTTTCGAGAACATCAATTTCTGCCGCTTGCGTGTAGATGTGTACTCGCAGGTCTGAGATTCAATTAATTTGTTTTCAATCTGCGAAAATACATTCTAATACTAAAGAAAAAGGAAGGGAAAGAACATGAGAACCGTGTTAGGTCGAGATGAGCTTTGGAAATTGTAACTATTTCCCCCTTAAATTTCTGATTTCTAATAAAGAGCACGTTGTATTAAAAAATAATAAAAGTTGTTTTGGGAAGTCTTGGATATACGTATATGTCGAACGTACAGTGATAGATATTGTGTTGGTGGGAGGGTTAGTTGGTGGCATTATTTCGGTGATCTTTTGTGGTTACGAGGGAAACGTCTCTTCTATATACACTTCATAAGGTTACAAGATAGATGTGAGTCTTTATCATATGAAATATCTTTCAGTGAAGAGGGATTAAGTGTAATCTATGTGGGATGAAGTTTAAAGAGGTAAACAAAATACCGCATTTCGTTTAAATACTTCCAATTTCTGCTATCTTAGTATACGTGTGGGAATTATTGGACTGTCTGTACGACAAAACATGCAATAGATAGCTTGTTTTTATTTATTTATTTATTATTTTTTTAAAATATAGGCTCTTGATAGAATAGATTCAATCTTTGTTCTTATCCCTCTGTTGTAATCTGATATGATATCATTTCCGGCTTTAGTATTGGTCACCTTAGAACAGAAACGCAATAAATAGTTTTTTAAAAGTGGGGTAGTGCCTGTATACCAGGTATATACGTGGTGTGATTGGAAAGTTAAAATTGGGCTTGTAAGAAGAGCACAGAGGTTGTTCAGCCTACGGTTGACCGATTTCATTCCCCCTCCCGGGCAGAATGGACTCACCCGACCTGGCTCGTGGCGTCCTGCAGTGTTGTGTAGTGGCTTCCAGGGAACGGAGTTGTTTTTCCCTGCGGACGACAATAACGCACGAAACAGGACCATAGTTGTGAATGTTAAGTTTGTTTCCAAGTGTGTGGGTTTCCGCTCTATGACCAAAATGCCGCCCAAACTAAGCCGGTTTTGGGAAGGCTACGTTGCGGCTCTTTATGACACCCACTTTAGTGTTTCTGTCATTAGAAAACAGTGCAAGAAGAATAGTTGCAACATCAGTTTAAGTGGAATAAAAGAATGTTATTAAAAAGTTCAAGGGCAACGAAGCTCCACCATTTGGATCACCAACGAAGTTGCCTAGGAAGCGGGAATGCACCAAGGTCACCTTTTACAGGAAGCAGTTTTTGATATGAGGCACCGTTTTCAAGATGATCCCCAAAAATGGTCCTGTATCAGAAAATTCCCAGTGCTTAAAAAAAGGGGTCAACTTAAATTTCAAATAAGAATATAGGTCGAGTGTTACCTTGTTTGATAGATCGTGGAAAACCAAACAGCTTAGTATATAATTTATTTTGATTTCGGGCAGGCATGTTTAAAATGGCCGCCGGACAAATTTCTTGGCAGAATTAGTTCATTGGCGCCGACACGTGGTATAGTTCCATTTCATAAAGATGAAGCTCCAAACTGCATGGATCTATTGCAGTCGTATGGATCTATTGTGATCTGCTCCGATTTCAGCAGTGTCCTTCATAGCCTTGCCGATGTCACGTCTCCGCATCTACTTGTCCAGCAAGTACTATTTCAGTGCCATGGCCTCCTTGCTGAGGTCTATGACCTTCGGTTTTGTTGGGTACCAGACCACGTTGGCAGCCCTGGAAATGAGCTGGCCGACACTGCTATGAAGGAGGCTGCTCTTCATGGTCGTCGTTGCCACCTCCCTGTCCCCAGCACTGATGTTCGTCACGTCTTTTCTCGTCTTCTGCTTCAGCGTCGCAGTCATCATGGGATCAGCAGATCATCAACAAACTCCATGCTGTGAAGCCCTGTCTTGGAGTCTGGTCGTCGAGCTCCCGCCCTTCACGATTCGAAGAGAGGACTTTGGCTCGTCTTCGGATTGGTCATAGTCATTTGACACACGGACACCGTCAGAGAACCCCTCCTGACTGTCACCTCTGTGGTCAGCGCATGACTTCGTCTTCATCTTGTGGACTGCGTGCCTCGTGCGCCTATGCTTGTTCAGTTTGGCCTGCCCGCTGACCTCCGAACTCTGCTCAGCGATGATCCTGCCATCATCTTGAAGGTGTTCCGATTTTTGCGACATCAGCAAGTTTTATCAACCATTTGACTTTTCTGTGTGCTTCTGTGACTGTGCAGTGTTTTGTTCTGTGGGTGCACTGCTTTTAACATTTCTTGCATTATTTATTATTTTATTTTGTGCTTTTCTTTTTCTGCATTCAGCCTGGTGCTCTGCGTGACTGTTTTAGTGTGTTCCTTATGACCTCTACTACGGACAGCGCTTTTTTTTTTTTTTTTTTTTTTTTTTTAAAGCTGTGTATGTTTGTGTCTTAGTGATGGGTGCTAAAAGACCTCTGTCGTCGGCGCACTCACTCCAATCTTTTGAATTCCAAACAGACATTCCAGTCGTATAGAGTAAATCGCAGAACCTGAATGCCTGAATGGTTCCCCGTCCACAGTATGGGGTTGGGGTGGAATGTTTGTTGGTTTCTTCTTGACATTACATCTGATGAAAGTTATTTTCCCTTCACAAACTGTGTTTGTCTTAGATTGAACATCGGTCCGAAAAAAAGATAAAGTAAAATCCAAATGAATTGCGTATTTCACACATCACAGTTGAGAATCTCAGAAATATATATATAGAATATGCAATTTAATAAAAGTAAACATTACACAACTTCGAATACAGTAAAGCCCCGATCATTTGCGATATTGGGTGGCAAGGGCACTGCGGATAGCGAAAATCGCGGTAATTCGAACAATACTAAAAATGAGGTGCGAACAGAAAATCATCATAAAAACTTGTTTTATTGTACAAATAACATTTCGGCTTCTGCTTATCAAAGTAGAGTTGCACTTCGAAATGTATACTGTGTTAAATATTGATTTCTAACATGTAATTAATTTTTGTTTTAGAACAGACAGTAGTTATTTCCATGCGGAGTGTTAGTCCGCAGCGACTGCTTATGAAAAATAATTGAGTGCAACTGCAGCAAGGTTATTTTTTTTTTTTTCGCGACACTCGAATAATCGGGGCTTTATTGTAGTTTATATAGATGTATTATTATAAATATTCTTGATAGTTTCCAATTATTTTACTTGAAAAATGTGTTTTTTTTCTAATAGCAATATGCAATTAAGTAAAATTTATTAATACTATTTTAAAACACAACTTGTATAGTGCTAAAGCATAAACTTACTTTCGAAGGGGACAGGAATAGGGTAGACTGTAGGACATTCTAATAGAAGAGGTTCCCATTTGAAAAGGGGAAAAAAAGTTGCATTATGTAAATGTTTTCAGTTTCTACGAGGGGCTTTCGTAAACCGATTAGTTAAAAAAAAGAAACGCCAAAGTAAATAGGGATTTATTATACATCTGAATATTACTTCTTTGCTCTATTTTTCAGCATAATTTCCATAAACGTTAAGCACTTATCATATTTCTACGCTAGCTTAGAAATGCCATCAGCATAAAGATCTCTCGCCTGTGACTGCATCTTTCAGTTCCTCATCAGCAAAGCGCTGAAATTTGTGAAAGTTCATCGGAAAACTCCGACATTATGAAACGTCGATTTTCACGAACTTTTCCATCCATTTTCAGAACGAGTTCAGTGACCGCTGATGGCCTGCTGCTCCTCTCTTCGTCACGAATGTTCGTTCGTCCATTTTTAAATGAACGAACCCATTCACGAACAACTCCTTCACTCATCACACTTGGTCCGTACACGGCACAAAGTTCCCGATGAATAGCTGCTGATGAATATTGTTTTGCCACAAGAAAACGTATCAGTTCGCACTTCGTGGTGTTTCCTCTTGCAGCACACATTTTGAGAAGCTACAAAGTGGAACCAGTGATCAGACAACCTTCGCTCTACCACGGTAAGATGCAGATTGATCTACCGCGCACGTTTGTACAATCCGCGGCAAAAAACCTGCAACATGAGAATGTAAGTTTATTGTGATACTACGCCTAACAGCACAGGAAATCAACATAACGTCTAAGTGGAACGAATCACGCCAGGATAAACCTCGGTGTCCTCCCGTGAACACTTATTCTGGAGCAAAAGACTTCGTCATTTCACAATAAACTTACAAGATTATGTTGCAGGTTTTTTGCCGCTGATTGTACAAAGCGCTGCTCCCATTACTTCACGCACAGTGATAAATCGGATGTTACTTTCCAAACGCGCCTCCTGAATGAAGTTGATGAAGTCTACACGTTTTCAGAGCAAAAATATGTGTTCTCAGAACTGTGAAGACTGTTTTCGAAACTAGTCTACTGCACAACAAAGGTTGGTGAAAAACTCTCATTCTAAAACCTTTTGATACGATTATCTTATAAGATGTACGGAAGAAGATACGTAGAAGTAAAAAGTCTTGTTCAGGATAGGGAAGAGTGGAAAGCTGTATTAACAGGGATCTAAAATTATTTCTACGGTAAAATTTTTCCACTAGATCGCAAATCACGTTGCTATGTTGCCACATGATTTGTCAACGTGTATTTCATATGAACATACACTACGAGGGAGTGCTGATAAGTTTTCAGCCCGGCCCAGGACAGCTACAGGCACGAATTTTTCAGGCTATTCAACGTATTCTCCCAGAAGGTCAACACCGCACATCATTGTTCCAACTTCTCTAAACCCTAAAAATATATTTAAAAAAAAAATGTATAAATGGTTGCAAAAAATAAAAAGTTGCTATAATCTCGTTATTTCACTTTTTCTTTATAGTTACGGAAGAAAATCAGAATTATAAAGCAGCACGAAACAAGAGTTTTCAGATATTTTTTCCTTTGCCAAAACATTTGAGACATCCCGTTCCTCACTCAAGTGACAAGAGATTTGGTTTTACTCACCCCCGTATTCTCGCCGAAAATTATCTGTCATAAGGAACCCCTTGAGTACGAGGTCGCAAGTGCAATCTCTATATTAAGGCTCATTTGGAAGTGTAGTGTAAACAATGATGACAGGAAAAATATTAGCTGCTAATGACTTACCATGTGCATCAGGAGAGCGACAGAAAATACGTGTCCGGGAGGTGCAGAGATCAATCTTCTATGGGATATATCTATTACACTTCACAAAATGGATATCGTCAACATTCACGAAGTGTTAACAATAAACCATTAACTTGCACCATGAACACTGAATGAAAAGAGACGCGCCATAGTGATCACAAATAGTCGCACCATCAAGATCGAAGGCGAAGTTCTTGGATGTAACAAAACGTTCAGGACGTTCAGCTAGGTATCCACTTTTGAAGAATGCATATAGAATCATATTGATATAATGGGGAGATGAGAACTGATAGAACGGGATGGCACCCGATACACTAATATGATTCGATACGCATTCTTTAGGAGTGGGAGCTCCTCCGTGGCTAAGCGGTTAGCGTACGCGCCTTTGGCGCGGGAGACCCGGGTTCGATTCCCGGCGGGAGCTCATGTGG
The DNA here is from genome assembly GCF_964235325.1 of Thermobia domestica. Classification (NCBI taxonomy): domain Eukaryota; kingdom Metazoa; phylum Arthropoda; class Insecta; order Zygentoma; family Lepismatidae; genus Thermobia; species Thermobia domestica. The sequence goes on from NC_137455.1 coordinate 15,460,330, forward strand.
TTCGGATTCCACGTTCATCAGTAGGTCCACGTCTCATATAGCCTCGCTGCTGAAACGGGACGTTAAACTCAAAATCAACTCAACTCTTTAGGAGTGGCTAGCGGAACGCTCTGAACGGTTTGTAACTCCCAAGAAGTTCGTCTTCGATCATAATGGTGCGAACATTAGTGATTACTATGGCGCGTCATTTTTCATTCGGTGTTCATGGTGCAAGTTAATGATTTTGTTTTGAACATTTCGTGAATGTTAACGATGTCCATTTTGTGAAGTGTAATACATATATCCTAAAGAAGGTTGATCTCTACACGCCCTTCTGATGCGCATGGTGAGTCATTAGCAGCTAATATTTTTCCTGTCGTCATTGCTCACATTACACTTTCGAATGAGCCTTACTAGAGATTGCACTAGCGACCTCGCACTCAAGGGGTTCCCTGTTAGTTTGAATTTACTATCCACACCGAATTTCGGAGAAAATATCTGTATCACTACCATGTAGTGAACAAACAAGACTAATAGTTCAATTTTCTGGGCCACACAATAAAGACGTGAAGAAATCGCCCTAACAGTCTTCTAAGAAAAAAGTAATTTAGAGTTATTGTTGCGGAAATCAAACAATAATGTAATTTTCTAGAAAGTGCATAACACTATAATATTAGCCCATGACAATAAGAAATCCGAACACGAGTTCTGTATATCAATGGATAGATCTCACTCAGCTGAACAAAATAATAGGGTGAGTGTGAATCCTCATGAGTCCTTTTCGAAAAATACGATTTTTTTCTAAACCTAAAAATTGATGCTTAATGTGTATCACGCCAGCTCTAAAGCTGAAACTGCTACTGAAGTATAACCCCATGAAACTATACTGTATAACAGTAGCAAGGACCCAGTACAGCTAATGAAGTATCGCTCAAAATTATGATTTTAACTTGTAATTTTTGTTTAAACTATAATATTGTGCAAATATGACATAGAGCTGACTTTAGAATCTCATGCATAATTTTCGAGATTTTTTGCGCTCGGGAGGCTAATTCAGTTTATTAAGCCGAATTTGAATGTGCGACTTACCTAGGAAATGCTGTGTTTCCACTACCGATTGTGTTTGATCTGAGGGCTACCTTTACTAATACCCGGCATCGAAGTTTCCATTACAAGATATTGCTTTGCAGTTGGACTATGGGTATTGAATCTTAGTCCACTTTGCATGCTTTTCCATAGGCTGGTGACAACGATGGGGTAGGCTCAGCTTGAGAAGTCCGAAAGCACAGTAATCCATTGCGCTGGCATCTGGACTCACGATAGGGATGTAGAAAGGAAGTGCCAAAATCCCAGTTTCCTGTTCCATTCGGCGATAGAATTCCAGTAATGTTTTTCTCGCTGGATGTCTTGTCCGTGGTGTAGCTCAACCTGGTTCACGTCTTGTTCGTTAGTGCTGGGATTTCATGCTGGTACATTTCAGTTAGTACAGAGCATTGGTTTTGACGTTGCGCTCCACCTAAGACGCGCGGGCTCAGTGGTAGAGCGTTCACCTCTGGTGCTTGGGGTCCCGGGTTCGATCCCAGCCCTCGCCAAGTGAACTTTGTGGTGGACAAACACCGTGTGCGTGGGTTTTCTCGGGATTCTCCCGTTTCCTCCCACTTTCTTCATTTCATTCATTATTCATCATCACAGTCTCCTTTAGCCTAACCGGCATAACCGTGGGACGTAAAACTCAAAGATTTCATTTCATTTTCATTTTTCCACCTAAGACGCAGTTTACTCCTGTATGAGAAACCGACTACAATCATGAACCCTTTTGGCAAACTGTTTGTTCTTGCTGCTCGCGTCGGTGTGGTGGCTCCATGACTCTGCCACATATTTTCGTATAATATGATTCACAGTGGGATGACCTACACAAAAATTATGCACTGGAGACATTTCTACGACGCGCGACGCCGTGAACTTAGCTTCGGAAAGGCGCACAATTAGCCCCCCTCCCCTTAGAATCGGTTCAGTTTTGGTGACATCAAACTACACTCAATCTCACTGCTCTAGTACATGACTAACGAGATACTATAGCTTGCCTCATGGCAATCTCAAGGCGATGAGTTGGGCATGCACAGAAGAGTTGCACATTCACTTCGGCTCAATATAACTGAATCAACCTCTGTAATTGGTGATTTTCATTCTTCCAGAAGCGTGCTCTTTATATAACATAACAGGCATCACACTGACCAAGTAAGTCAGGGAAATATGCAAATTTCACAGTAATTTTTTTTTTAAAGTAGCCCAGAGAAGATATGAAGAAAATTTTAAAAATAATTAAGAGATTCTAATAGAAGAGGAGGAGCAGACTGAAAAGAGAAATTTATCTTGAGCAATAAAGAAGCTTGTGCATCGCCGAGATGTGTCAAAACTTCGAACTTTGAAAGATCACCAATACGTTAAATCAAAGCATTTAAATTCTGCAGAAGAAAAAAAAGTTAGGTGTGTTGGTTGTAGATAATCAGAGAGAAGCTATATATTATAGGAGCTTTTACTACAGTTAAATTTACAATGTTAACTTATACTTAAACAAAAAGAAAAATACACATAATAGACACATAAAGGGTTTTACAAAAATATGAAGCAATAAGATTCAGAAATACAATTTCACATACATTTATATATTGTTTCGATAAATAGTTCATACATAAATAGGCCTAAGCCATACATACATACATACGTTCCACACTATTTACATGTTTAAATTTCATATAGATTTGCAAATTTGCAGATATGTATTGGAATTAGTTTACATTTTTAATGTGTTTCGCATAATAATATTATATTTGTTTACATTGAAACTGAAGTCCAAATCATTTATTTTTACCATTTTGTCGTAGTCGCGTAATATTCTGAACAATGGTGACATTTTTTTTCTATATGTAACGGTTTGTCCTAGATGTTTTATTTATGAAGTTCCATGTTCTTAAGTTACCTTGACCTGCATTATGTTTGATGGCCGAACCGCAAAGAAGAGTCTACTAAAAGATGGTGAGATCTATTGGAAGAGGACCTGACAGAAAAGGACTAACCAACCGCTAAAAGGACATTTTTTTTTTTCAGAATGCAGAGATATTATATTTCGTTAGTATATAATTGTTGTTTGGTCATTCTTTTGTTATATATTTTGTTGCAAATACAGTAAGTTTGACTCATAATAAGTATTGTAAAATTATGTCTTAGGGCAGAGCTAAAAAGTTGTACACGGGAATTTGTGCTTTTTCCAGTCACTTTTTATTATAAAGGTTTCCTCTTATATACAGTAGCAATATATATAACAGATAAAATCCAAGTTCCTCTTAGATGTTTGGTGGTTTGTTAGTGAATTTGTAGGTGCCATATCAACAAGCATCTTAGAGCGACATGAACCAAGGCTCTTGCGGCCAAGGTATAGGTGGGTACCTCTCAGAGACCAGACGTCCTAGAGTGGTAAGGGTAAAGGAGCTCTAAGAGACCAGGTGTCCTAGAGAGTGGTAACAAAGGAGCTCTCAGAGGCCAGGCGTCTTAGAGAGGAGGATAAACCCAGAGACAAGGCGTCCTAGGGAATGGTTAAGTGCTTGAAGAAACTAGGTGTCCTTGCAAGAAGGAACTGTCAGAGACCAGGCGTCCTAGAGACTGGTAAGGATAAAGGAACTCTCAGAGACCAGGCGTCCTAAAGAGTGGTAAGGATAAAGGAACTCTCAGAGACCAAGCGTACTAAAGAGTGGTAAGGATAAAAGAACTCTCAAAGATCAGGCGTCCTAAAGAGTGGTAAGGATAAAAGAACTCTCAAAGATCAGGCGTCCTAAAGAGTGGTAAGGATAAAAGAACTCTCAAAGATCAGGCGTTTTAGAGAGTGGTAAGGATAAAGGAACTCTCAAAAATCAGGCGTTCTAGAGAGTGGTAAGATTAAAGTAGCTTTCAGAGACCAGGCATCGTACAGAGTGGTAAGGATGAAGGAATTCTCAGAGGCCAGGCGTTCTAGGGAGTGGTAAGGATGAAGGAATTCTCAGAGACCAGGCGTCCTAGGGAGTGGTAAGGATAAAGGAACTCTCAAGAGATCAGGCGTTCTAGAGAGTGGTAAGGATGAAGGACTCTCGGAGACTAGGCATTCTACAGAGTGGAGATAATGATCAATCGGTGGAGATTGGTGCCTTCTGCTGTGTGTTGCTCCTTTGATCGAGAAATGGTAACTTGATTAATATTCATTACTTTATGATCGTTGAGGATGACTGATGACGACTTCTTCGTGATTGTCGTCTGAAGTTTACAGCTAGCATGTAGTATTGGGAGTACCTTGCAATATAAGGAAGTAAGCTTATACTGTCTTGAAGAAAGAAATAAAGAAGAGCGTCGAACAACCAAGACAATGAAATCTTTAAGTTTTACGTCCCACGGTTATGCTGGCTACGCTAAAGGAAACGGTGATGATGAGAAATGAATGAAATAATGCGTTAAAGAAAGGGGGAAAAATAGGCAAATCTCGAGAAAACCCGCGCACACGGTGTTTGTCCATCACAAAACTCACTTGGCGCGAGCTGGGATTGAACCAAGGACTCCATGCACCAGAGGTGAACAATCTACCACTGAGTCACCGCTGACCCAACCAAGACAATGATGGAAGCCGATTGCAAAAAAAAAAAAAAAAAAAAAAAAAAAATCTAAACAGTAATAATAGTACTGTGGAGGTGGAGGTTGTGTGGAGGAGGGGGAATTTACTTAGTCCTTGAAATTCAGGGGGAATCCCATAATTTTATTTTAGTTGTGACAACGTCTTGATTTAGCCTACCTACCAGCAGTCATAGCCGTAACCAGAGCTTTCAGGAGTTTGGACAAAGGTTTCAATGAAGTGTTACATCAAAATTTTAGAATGCATGCTAATTGAAGAAAGAAAGAAGAAGAAGAAAAAAAAACGAAGTGTCAGTCATGGAAAATGGTTTATCTTCGGTTAACCTTGACCAATGTTTATTGAGGTATTGACCAGGATGACAGAAAATAAATAATAATAATGAAACTGGACACTTGGCAAAATGGGATAATTTGACAGTTCACGTTCAGCTATGTAGTTAAGAATAAATCTACGGAAAACTTATACTACGTAACTACGAACGAAAAATGGGCCTTTTTTTTTAAAAGAAAAAAGCTACGAAAGAAAAATCTTTTTTTAAAAAGAAAAAATGTGGGCCATTAGCTTTTTTTGCGATACTGGGAAACGGGACAATTCCGTTAAAATTGAAACGTCTGATCACCTTAAGCTAGGGCATTACACATGCACACCACCTAGCTACACCTCTAGCAGGCTTCCGTGAATTAGACATTAGAGAGGCAAATGATTTTAACTCTTACATCCTACTACGTACCTATTTTACTCTTTTCGTTGCTTAGGTTTAATGAGTTACAAATTACACGTCATAACACTGAGGGAAATTGATTTATTTCCGTAATTAACGTGGCTCGAATTTAATTTCTTTTTACTTCAATAGACAATCCTGATCTCAGAATGATGCCCAATTCCTGCTCCATTTAAAAGATTATTTTGCTTCACTTCCAGGAAATCTTACACTATGAGCAATAAATTATTGCATTTATTTGGTTATGACACTTTTAAATACAATGCACATATACTGTACAAGCATTTCATTTTCTCAGTTAAACTCACTAGAATACTTAGACCACATTCCAGTGTAGGCATGCTGTTTCTTCCTAACGACACGCAAGAGATCTTCGCAACATATCTTCGAGAATTCATTCAGTTTCTTTACGAAATCGTTGTTACAACTTCTGAACGGTGTGGGATACTAGAGCTTGCAACACTTGGGATTTCATATATCCTCAGAGGGGAAAAAAAAAATCACGTGCAGAAGTATTGGATGCCCTAGGTAGCCGTTAGATAGATGTTCTCCTATCTAGAGGTAACATGGTTAGGGAACAGATTCCTAATTTATTTGATAATTATAATTTCGAGAGGGAAACTATGCTTTTAATAAACGTTTCACGTTGAATGTAATAATTTGTTTAATTTAAAAAAAAAAAAAAAAAATATTTCAGGTAGGAACTAAATATGCTAGACCAGAAACACACAGGTGCTAATCTTCTTAGTTTAGAACAGTGGTTTTCTACCTTTTTTCGGTCACGACACAGCCTCTCTTCTTGAGTGTACCCACGGCACACTAACGTACGATTCAAAACCAACAATCTAAAATTTCTCTTTATTTACTGGTCTTCATTCTTATATATCTCTGGAAAATAAATATTCTTAGAACTTTATACACATTTTTCCGTCACTATTTTTTTTAAATATATTGAATAATATTATTTTTATTTAATTTTCACTCTCATTGCAACATTACCCCGAAAATTTTGTGGTACATCCGTCGAGAATCACTGCTTTAGATTGTAAAAAACAAGAAAAGTCTCCGAACTCAGTGGTGTGCAAAGGCAGAAAAGTTACTTTTTTTTTTTTTTTTTTTTTTTTGCCTTACGGAAAAACTGGAAGCTGAAATGAGGCTTTCCTGATAGAATGGAAGTCGGTCTTCTCTGGATTCTTAATGCCCACCAGTCGGGTAATGATTTTATAAATCCAGTACGAATCTCTGATGCTAAATGATGCTCGCAGGTACTGAAGTCTTCGAATTCTAAAATGAAAAAACTTCATTTGATTTTTATTTTAAAAACTAGGTAGAACTTTGATCCAATATTCTTTTCCTTCAGTATCAACCCGCGTCTTACATTACTCAAGCCTCACACCGAGCAAAAATTCAGATTCAAATATGAATGAGAGTATATGGACAAAACAGTAAGATAGTTGAATAGTTACAGGCCCGTATCCAGGGGGGTCTAGGGGGCCGGCCCCCCTAAATTTTCGCTGCCCCCCTAAAATTTTCACGGTAGGCTTGCAAATGCACTATAATATGGTGATGAACTATAAATGGTTGGATCGGGCCCCCCTACATTTTTGGGCTGGCTACCGGCCTGAATAGCTATGATATGAAAGACAGACAAAGGGAATGAGAATAAAGTAGATGGAAACTTCTCAGACAAAAGGAAGGAAGTATATGCAATATTCGTTAATTTAGAAAAGGTTTTTAAGTGCTTGAACTGGGAAATCTGAAAGAAAGATCAGAATCGGTACAAACTCATATATAACCTATCATTAAAAGTAGGAATACAAGAAATAATATAGGATCAGGGCCGGCCTTAGGCAATTTGCAGCTCTGTGCAATGGCAATATTTGCCGTCTTCTTCCTTCAGAAAGACCAAAACCTTAAAAAAGCCACGATTTTAAGTACGCTACCACATTATGAACAACGAAGGGGAGGAAGAAGTACTCGCACTCACAGAAAGTCCTAAACACTACAAATAGAATCTCATTGTGTGTTTTTCTTTAAATAATAATCTATTATGTTAGTGAAAGATAAAGCAAACACACCTGCAGAGGAAAGATGGTTATCCTTTTTCATAGAATTCAATATCGACCTTCAATCTCAATATATCAGTTTGTAATTCCAGTGCAACTAGCTCTTTTATCTTTATTTCTTGATTTTCCCTGTACATCTGCTAATAATTAAATAAAAAATCTTGTTTGTGACAAAGACAAAAGTAGTTTTCATATTAAAACTGTGATACTAACTAAATGGAACAGGTCTTTGCTACTGTTCATAAATTGAGTTCTTATATTTGATATCAGTCAAGCAATTCATGCTGGGATTTGTTGGACCTTTTTGCTTCAGCACTGTCCATATGACCTTAAACTAATGAGACCTAAACATGATATATGAATGTATGTATTCAAGTAGAAGGTCAGCTTAGTAAGTTTAACTACCATCATCATGAAGTCTATTTCCAACCATTATAATAGAAACAGACGTAAAGCAAAGTGTAGAAGGCCCATGTCCTTCTCCATCATCTGCATATCGAATTGCAGATGAGGGGCACATTTGCATATTAATATGTAAATATAATGGATTTTGTGGTATAATTATTTGCTTAACATTAGCATATTCTGTGCATATTATTTCGATATTATTAGTAATGAAGTGTGAAACACCAGCATAGTACGTAAATATTAATACAATATTGTATTATATTGTATTTATTTCATTTGTGTTTACGGCAATTATAGGCATTATATAGTGTATTAATGGGTTGCATATATTTACTGCATCGTTGCATAATGTATAGCGTACAGGGGATTATGGAAGGAATGATATTACAAGCATAGATGAAGGATTAATTAAATTGGAAATGAGAGATTCTATAGGAATCATACATGATTTTCAGTACGCTTGGAAGAGAGCTAGCGCTGAGAGAAGTTTTTTTTTTTCTCTTTCCCGACTTGCTGTCGCCTAGACTACATGATGTGAGGTCTCTCGCAACTCAACATGGAAAGAAATTACCAGAATTGGAACAAAATAAGTATCTCAATACACAGGAAGTAGCCACGAACTTCCTTGGTGAATCTACACTGAGTTTGATACAGTGTGTGGAAACAGAGTGTTTGTATTGTTTCAAAAGCCATAAACTTTTTCGCTTCTACATGCGAAATTTTAGCTTTCAATAGGTGTGATTTCCAATGCACCGAGTCAAGCGTCCTTTCCTCCCCCCCTTCTCACCAGAAACCAGTAACCTGGCCAGCGAGCCTTTTACTTGGTTCCCGAAATGCAACACCAATTTGAAATTGTATACTCTGATTTGACTTATTTTCTGTGTTTAATATTAATATTTACGTACTAAGCTAATACACGTTCTTGGAAATACCGCACAAAATTCTGATTAATTTTAACAGCGTGTTTCCCTTATCGAACAAGACACTTGGATCTTGTATTTGTGAAAGATAAATAATTAACAAAGATGTTTCCTTCAATCTTTCTCCAAGCAAACATGGCTGCATTAGGTAGCAGACAGTTTGAACGACAGCCACAGAAATTGGGTGTACTGCTGCTTCTGAGAGAGATGACAGTTCATAAATGGTATAAATATGTATTCTTTGTATGTTTACCTTTATTTTGATGTATGATATCATATGTTTCTAAAGTTTATTTTTATGTAACAAGTGAAGAAAAACAAAAAGTGTGCGAAAAACTTTCATAGTTTCTTCTGCAAGCAAAAAGTTCAGTGTTGGCCGTTGCTCAGTGTAGGGGCAGCACGTGTCAGCCAAGAAAGGGTGAATTTGGCAACGGATAGTGGCTGAACAAGTGCATTGTGCAGGTCGGACCACACGCAAATCGCCTCAGGGCAGAGAACCTTTTGTCAAAGGTTGCTTGAGGAAGCGAGTTTCTTCGTTTCCTTGTTTTTGCCAAAAACATATACTCGTTTTCCTTAGAGAACGGGGGAGTTCAAGTCAGATTCGTGAAGCAACAACATATAGTTTTCGGTTCGAGGGAAGTCACCTGACTTCACTAACAGAGTGTTCGATACCCAGGACGAGGTGTGAGCAAGTTGTTTCCGGCTCCCCTGGATTTGTCCTGTGAACAACTGAATACGCGAGTGCTTAGAACTCAGTTTATTTTTTTATGAAGCTATTATCATATTACTAAAATGTGTAAGACCTACACATATCTGCAGTTTCTCATCAGTGGTGCTTATTACATATAGTGACAATGGAAGATAAAATTTGAAATCTCCAGTTTCTAATTGTTCAATCTCTGAGTGCTATGGACGCTCAATAGAGACAACATATTTGAATCTCGTCGCACCTACAAAATTTTAATATGGGAAAACTCAGTTTTTCAAACATGAAAGAAATACATACTTTACGATATCTCAGTTAGGGGTATAAAAACCTAGGCCAGCAACATCTCTAAGCTGTGCCTGTCCTTGGACATTTAGTACAAGGTTTCAGCAATTATATTTTGCTTTTTAAATGGGAGCTATTAAAAGTTCCTTCATTGAACGTGTGAAGTCCAGCTTACCATATCTCCTACCAAACATTTTCATTTTAATGGAATGGGAATCTAGGAGGACACTGTGTCATACAACATGGAACTTGTGAACAGCGTGTGAATGTCGGAACAGTGAACAGTATTAAATTGTGTTTATTTTTATCTTCAATCTGTGTATTTATATCACAGATATTAAAATATGTTTCAGTGGAATACATCACTCCTCTAAAACTGTTAGAGACAAGAAACTCAAAATTATGAGGAGATAAAAAATGTTGTAAATATCTCTATATATATATAAATTTTTTTTCTTTCCTTTTGAAAGGTCAGACAGACCTTTATTACTTTAGGTTCATCCTACCTTCTCCTTTTTGTTATTTTTAGTGTGTTACCATTATCTAGCATATATATATATATATATCTTAAAAGTGTGTGTGTAGTGCACTACGGAAATGGTGATAATTATTAGTGTATCAAAGTTTGAATATCAACGCATCCATCCTATTTTATGTTCCTGATTCCATTGTGGAAAATAAAACTGCCAGCTCTTACCAGAACGACTGTGTATTCAATTTGCTGTATGGTGAGTACCTGTGCTAATGATATGTTTGTTTCAGGAGTGTGATTCAAGGAGGCATTTTCCCCTTGATTGTGTATGTTTGACCACCTCTCTGTATGGGGCTCAGAGAGAATTCTGCCCAAGGAACCAAATAACAGTCATGAAATAGTGAGATAACATACAGGCTGCTACCTGTAAATTTTGTTGTCAGATTATTTTTTTTTTTTTTTACCTTATTTGAAATATATAACTAACTCACTATTTTAGCATCTTTGAGCATGGCTGTTATGCAGATTGCCCTGAGATCTGCTGTTTCACAAAACATTAATAACATTGCTCTACCGACTTCATAAGGGAGTGGCGGCCCTTACAGGAGAGATCCATATCTCCAAGAGGGAATAAATCTTTTCATAATTTGTATTTTGCATTCTATGCAAATATTGCTGTTAATTTGAATATTCCCAGCCACTCTCCTTCATTTATTTTTTTTTATTTTATGTTGTGTTGGTGTTCTTAGGTAAACAGTAGTTTCGGCTCTGGCTACCTAGCACCTCACAATAAAAGTGGCTACCCAGCTGCAGGGCACGATACTTCACGCTTTTGCGCCACAAATAACAGTGGCGACATCAGCGTAAAGGGCATGAAGTATATGTTATATACTAACTGGTCAACATACAGTTTGTGTTAAAATTTCGGTATATGTTTTGTTTCTCTTCCCGAAAAATTTCCAAGAACGTAGGTGTCTTGAGTGTTGAAATTTATTTGTGTCTTGAATATTTTGATAACCATTTCTGTGTTTCGAGAATTCAGTTTTTTTTTAGAACTTTGGGGGGAAGAAATTTTGTATTTCCGTTTATATTTGTAAATGGTGTTAACGCGAGCACAGGCTCGAAGAGTACGAAATATGGACACCGAGTTTGTATTTGAGGAGTTCGCTCAGAGAGCTGGGGAGCTCTCCGAAGAGAATAGTGAAAATGACGCGCAGAGCGCTAGCGAGCGTCCGGTCAGCGTTGTGGGAGACGCTGATGCGGTGGATACCGTTCCGCCAGTCCCCAGTAGGGAACAGGAAGGACCATTGCGGGAGGAAAGGGAGGTAACCACAGAATTAGCAGAACCAAGTGTTAGCCCAGCCATAATTGCATGTAGCTCTAAGGGAAGTAATGAAAATTTAGCCGCCATGCTAAGTGAACTTTTTCAGGGATTAGAGAAAAAATTAGTAGAAAACGCACAAAGTTTAGAAAGAAAGTTAGAAAAGAAGTTAGAAGAAAACTCAAAGGGTGTGGAAAAAGCTATAGAGTCAGTCAATGCTCGTCTTGAAGTTCGGTTAGATTCCATTACTTCGAAACTCGAGCAGAGTGAACGGGAATTGACGGAGCGACTTGAAATCACTACTGTAGAGCTGAAGGGGGAGATTGAAGGCGCTCGGGAAGATCTCAATTCTCGTGTCACGGAAACCACTAAAAGATTAGAAGAGAATTACTCAGAGCTTTCTGAGAGTGTTAGACAGGTCTCGTCTCGTGTAGAACAGACCACACTTACTCTGAATAATCAGGTCAGGCGAGTGGAAGTAAACTTCGCTTCCCAACTAGCCAGGATCCGGGGGGAACTAGAGCAGGAAACGCCACTCGATGAGATCAGGTCGGAATGTAACGGTAGCATCCAACAGATGCAAGAGACCGTTCATGACGTGTGTGCACAACTCGAGAAGAAAATGGAGGAGTGGAAGAGCTCCATCCAGAAGGAGACAAGCGAGGTGATAGAAGGGAGACTCGCTAACATCTCCGTCTCCGGCACACAAGAAAGACCGCCATCTACGAACGACATCTCAAGTCGCGATCTGCCTGGTTCTCAACCTGGGAACCTCGCTACATCCCGCGAGACAGAACCTGTCCCGTCGACGTCTCGTTCATGTAATCATGAGACGAGACAGCATCTCGCAACAGCTTTTGGTCTCATACACAGGAACGTTACCTTACCTGTGTATGCTGGAAATGAATCTGAGACCGAAACATATAATTTCCTCCAAGATCTCGACCGGTACTTTGAGGTCACTGGAGTACCGGACGAGATGAGACTCAGTTTCATACCGCGAGCAATTCGGAATACTTGTTACCAGTGGTTTCAAGTTAACAGGAACAAAATCCACACTTACGAAGATTTTGTGCAAAACTTCAAACAGTGTTACCTTAGTGAAGAGCGGCTGGCAAACCTACGGGCTACTATTCTCACCTCCCACTTCGACAATCGTGTACACAAATCCCCCGCAGAATATCTGCTGGATTTGTTACATAAAAATAGCATATTAGAGCCTAGAATGTCTGATGCTACATTACTGAAAGTACTTCCGCGTCATTTCCCGAACTGGCTATTTAGGGCGATAGTCTCTTCTCGCCCAAAGACAATAGCAGAACTTTTAAATCTAGTACAGGAACTGCAGTCGTCGATGACGAATCGCGACCAGTTTTTCCAGAGTAACCAGAGGAAAGGGGTCAACATGCTCCAAGTGAGCATGGAAAACGAGGACAATAACCCCTCTGGCCACAGTGGTAAACACGCTGCTCGTAAAAAGAATAGAACGAGAGAAAACCAGCGTCCTTACCAGAGAAAGAGACAGCAAAACACGAATCAAAACAACCACCAGCGATCCCCGCCTCGCCACCAGAGCAGCGGAAGTGGGTCGTCTGGCTGGTCACGTGGGGGGAACTCCCACTCCTCTCACAACAACAACGTTCGTGGAGCCCGGGGTAGGAGGGGAGGAATGCGCCAAACGGATAGACCGCAGGGAAATTCCTTCCGTCACGAGGACCAGGAAATCCAGCTGTTGGAACACTATGACCGGGCGCCTCCTCCTACCAGCCAGAACCAAAACATTACCAGGAGTAACCAATCCTCTTCTTCTGCTCCCAGAGAATGAGGACTGTCCGCATGTGCTTGGAACACCGGTAAGATGGCTATGGAGAATACGAGTACATCTGAGTTGACAAATGTAAATTCCAAGTATGTGCGAAATTTAGAAGAAAATGTAGAAAATATACACTTATATGAAAATACATGTGAAACCGCAGTTAAAGAGATTTTTGAAAATGTAGAAGAAAAAGAAGAAGAAAATTGTAAAATTTGTTCAGAAATTAAGGCAAAGAAGCATTTTAGTGAAGGCATGTTCAAAAATAAGTTAACCTTGTTAAGTAGGACTGGAGAACACCTTGATTTAGATAGGGCTGTATATGAAGAGGCCAATGGCATTTTTAAGAATTTATTTGATTCAAGTAATGAAGAACTACCCAGTAATAACGTCATCTCACTACCAGAGATTAATGTACTCCTGTTTGGAAAGGAAGTTAATTCTTTATTAGATACAGGGGCTACCTGCTCCGCCATTTCAAAAGAAATTTGGGACTCCGTCTCAAATAGCCACCCCACACCCGCATTTTTGAGTGCTAAGAATATACGGGTTACGTCTGCTTTCGGAAGTAAATCAGCGACGATCATAGGCCAGACGCTGTTAGTCATTCAGATACATGGGAAGGAATTTCATACGCTAGGCATCATTATTTCAGGTCTGAATAGATCTTTGATTTTAGGTTCCAACTTCTTTACAGAATCTCGTGCCGTGTTAGACTATGACACCGGCCTTCTACATCTCAAACATCCTCATGATGTAGAAGTGAATTTTAGATCTGTAGATTGCGAGACTGAGGATTTAGTAGTTCGTTGTTTAGAATTGAATGGTGAGTGCGAGAAACCATATAGTTTCATAGAGGAGTTAGATACTTTTGAGTGTAATTTTTCCCCGTCAGATGAAGGACGGAAGGCCATACGGGTTAGCGCACAGAATGAGCATAAGACCTGCAGAGAAAAGGCTGCTCGTGCCCCGAACTTGGATGATGGTAGATTCCCAAGTGCCCAAGAAATGGCAGTTCATGTATTCCCACCAGAAGAGTGGTTGAAAGTGAACACACGTGCCTCCCATTCAGATATAGAAGATTTTGTCTCGAACTACTCAGATCTCTCAGCCTCACAAAGAGAGAGTTTGAAAGCTGTTCTTTTAAAGCACCAGGCGCTTTTTGATATCAAGCCAGGTTGCATAGCTAACTACGAGCACGAGGTTGGAGTAACGGACGAACGTCCCATAAAAACTAAATTGTATCCTTACCCAAAGAAATTCAGGAATTTAGTATCGAATGAAATTTCGCGTTGGGAAGCCTGGGGTGTGATTAAGAAGATGCCTACAGCTTATATAAACCCTCTGGTAGTGACGCCGAAGAGTGACGGACGTATTCGAGTTTGTATAGATGGAAGAGCTCTGGCCAAAATTTCAGGGGATCTCTCCGACAGACCTATGCCACCCCTATCTGTTCTCCAAGATATTTGCGACAACTCTTGGTTCAGTTGCGTAGATGCAACCGAGATGTTCTTACAGATTAAAGTGAAAGAAAGTGACCAGAAATATCTTGGGTTCCTACATGAAGGCATTTCGTATGTTTTTCAAAAACTTCCGTTTGGAACAAAACAGAGCCTTGCTTCTTGCGTAAGAGCATTAGATATGCTGATTGGATCAGAAGCTAGAGAGTACTGCGGCGCTTATGTTGATGATTTAATTCTAGCCGACAGGAGCTTCGATGATCACTTAGTACACCTCGACAGAGTGTTGGGTTTACTCACTGCGGGCGGCCTAACTCTCAGGCTGAAAAAGTGCAATTTTGCCAGAAAATCATTGAACATACTTGGTTTCCATCTTTCGCAATCCGGTATCGGCAAAGATCCGGCGAAAGTGAAGGCGGTGTTAGATTTTAGGACACCACGGAACGTAAAGGAACTGCGTTCCTTCATTGGCTACTGCCAGTACTATCGTTGCTTTAGTAGGAAGTACTCGGAAGTTCTCCATCCGTTGTTCCAACTGCTAAAGAAGAATGTTAGGTTCAAATGGGAACCAGTACATCAGGCAGCGATGGACAGGATCAAGCAGATCTTCCAGGAGGAAGTAGTACTGAAAACCGTCCTGCCTGACAAGCAATTGATTCTAGAATGTGATGCGTGTGATATTGCGTGTTCTTCTCTGTTGTACCAGCGTGATGACAATGATGACATTCGTGTCATTGCTTTTACATCACGTGTGTTCAATGCCGCACAACGAAATTATTCGATAACGGAGAAGGAATTTTATGGACTCATAGATGGCGTTGTTAAGTTTAAACAGTACTTAGTTGGTACTAAATTCATAGTACGCAGTGACCACCTTGCTCTTAAGTTTATTCTCTATTGTAGACTTACAAACCAGCGCATCACCCGGTGGGCGATGTTGCTCTCCAATTTCAATTTCGAATTCCAGTTTGTCAAGTCCAATGAGAATCTGAGTGATTATCACTCTAGGTACCCTCCTCACACAGAAGAAGACCTCAGTGTTGCACGGAAGCCTATCCTCCAGGAGTCGCTGATGTCCATCCTGACGGAAATCCCATGTGAGTTGAGGAAGATGATAGCCATACTACCGGAGATGCAGTCTTCAGATCCTGTCTACGGCAAGATCAAGAAAGCTGTCGAAGAGAAGACGGACTCACCAAAGGTGAATGGTGCTTGTCACCGTTTTGAAGTTTTGAACGGGCGCTTATGCAAGCGTGACCGGGAAGGAGTCCGAATTTGCATCCCAGAAGTGTTAGTAGTTCCACTGCTCGATTATTACCATTCAGATCGAGGGCACATGTCGGCTAGCAAACTACTTCCACTTCTATCAGAATTTTTCGTATGGCCAAAGATGAGGGCAAGTGTGAGGCGTTTTTGTGCTTCCTGCGAATTATACCAGAAAAGCAACCCTCCCCAATGCTATCGTCCGGGACCACTGAATCCCGTAGTAGTGGAGAAGCCAGGCTACTTGGTCTGCGCTGACTGGTTAGGGCCTCTAACCAAGGGAATTGGGGGAGTCCATTACATATTGGTATTTTATGATGCATTTTCCAAGCTAATTGGCTTGTACGCATGTAGAAAGGCAAACACTACCACTGCCATAAGGAAACTGAAGGAGTATCTGAAAGTTAACCCTAGTGTGGAACTAGTCTTGACAGACAGAGGGTCACCTTTCCAGTCTAACCGCTGGAAAACAGAGTTAGCAGATCTAGGTATCAGGCACATCACGTCGACGCCATATTATCCGCAAGGTGAAATGGCAGAGGTGGCTGTCAAGGCGACAGTACGTTTACTACGTAAATTGTGCCATGATAACCAGAGATTGTGGCCCAAATACTTGGAGAAAATAGAGAAATGCTTAAATTCGGCCAAACACCTGACCACTGGCATGTCAGCCTTTGAGTGTCACTTTGGGCAGTCTATGTCTAGAGACATAGCCAGGCTGTTTGAAATCCCAGAAGTGGATCAGCGCCATGACGTGCAGTACTATGTAGAAATTGCAAGAAAGAACCACAAAAGGAATGCTGCTGCACGAAAACGCAACTTTGACAAGTCACACCGTACTGTAGAGTACAAAGTGGGTGACCTTGTTCTAACTAGAGTATTTCCCAAGTCGGATGCTCTAGCAGGTGTGTCGAAGAAGCTCTTGCTCTTGTACTCGGGATCATGGCAGATTGTCGCCGCCACTGGTCGTAACATGTACACACTAGGGGATCCAGCGACTAAAGAAGTCAAGATGACAAGAAATACTTTTCTGTTGAAACCATACGTTTCTAGAGAAGAAAAGGAGCACAGTGGTACTGGTCAATAGAGAAGACACAGATCACACATATCAGCATCACCTTACCGGATTTGACAAATGTGTATATAGTGTTAGTGTTAGTGTATATTTCAGTGATCTAGTGTATTAGTGTAAGTGTATGTATGGGGAACTTATGTCATTTATGTTTATGTAACTTAGGGAACACTGAATTCTCTTTATTTAGCTTTTGTGTGTTGATTTTCATTTATTATGTGTGTTGTGCTAGTTAACTTTGGTTTTTTTTTAACCTTGGATGTATTATGTACCTAAAATATTTCAGGAACGAAAATGTGCCCTCCGTATGATCTACGTCCTGTACTAGAAAGTACAGCACCTAGAATCATAGGGGGGAAATTACTGTAGAAGGCCCATGTCCTTCTCCATCATCTGCATATCGAAATGCAGATGAGGGGCACATTTGCATATTAATATGTAAATATAATGGATTTTGTGGTATAATTATTTGCTTAACATTAGCATATTCTGTGCATATTATTTCGATATTATTAGTAATGAAGTGTGAAACACCAGCATAGTACGTAAATATTAATACAATATTGTATTATATTGTATTTATTTCATTTGTGTTTACGGCAATTATAGGCATTATATAGTGTATTAATGGGTTGCATATATTTACTGCATCGTTGCATAATGTATAGCGTACAGGGGATTATGGAAGGAATGATATTACAAGCATAGATGAAGGATTAATTAAATTGGAAATGAGAGATTCTATAGGAATCATACATGATTTTCAGTACGCTTGGAAGAGAGCTAGCGCTGAGAGAAGTTTTTTTTTTTCTCTTTCCCGACTTGCTGTCGCCTAGACTACATGATGTGAGGTCTCTCGCAACTCAACATGGAAAGAAATTACCAGAATTGGAACAAAATAAGTATCTCAATACACAGGAAGTAGCCACGAACTTCCTTGGTGAATCTACACTGAGTTTGATACAGTGTGTGGAAACAGAGTGTTTGTATTGTTTCAAAAGCCATAAACTTTTTCGCTTCTACATGCGAAATTTTAGCTTTCAATAGGTGTGATTTCCAATGCACCGAGTCAAGCGTCCTTTCCTCCCCCCCTTCTCACCAGAAACCAGTAACCTGGCCAGCGAGCCTTTTACTTGGTTCCCGAAATGCAACACCAATTTGAAATTGTATACTCTGATTTGACTTATTTTCTGTGTTTAATATTAATATTTACGTACTAAGCTAATACACGTTCTTGGAAATACCGCACAAAATTCTGATTAATTTTAACAGCGTGTTTCCCTTATCGAACAAGACACTTGGATCTTGTATTTGTGAAAGATAAATAATTAACAAAGATGTTTCCTTCAATCTTTCTCCAAGCAAACATGGCTGCATTAGGTAGCAGACAGTTTGAACGACAGCCACAGAAATTGGGTGTACTGCTGCTTCTGAGAGAGATGACAGTTCATAAATGGTATAAATATGTATTCTTTGTATGTTTACCTTTATTTTGATGTATGATATCATATGTTTCTAAAGTTTATTTTTATGTAACAAGTGAAGAAAAACAAAAAGTGTGCGAAAAACTTTCATAGTTTCTTCTGCAAGCAAAAAGTTCAGTGTTGGCCGTTGCTCAGTGTAGGGGCAGCACGTGTCAGCCAAGAAAGGGTGAATTTGGCAACGGATAGTGGCTGAACAAGTGCATTGTGCAGGTCGGACCACACGCAAATCGCCTCAGGGCAGAGAACCTTTTGTCAAAGGTTGCTTGAGGAAGCGAGTTTCTTCGTTTCCTTGTTTTTGCCAAAAACATATACTCGTTTTCCTTAGAGAACGGGGGAGTTCAAGTCAGATTCGTGAAGCAACAACATATAGTTTTCGGTTCGAGGGAAGTCACCTGACTTCACTAACAGAGTGTTCGATACCCAGGACGAGGTGTGAGCAAGTTGTTTCCGGCTCCCCTGGATTTGTCCTGTGAACAACTGAATACGCGAGTGCTTAGAACTCAGTTTATTTTTTTATGAAGCTATTATCATATTACTAAAATGTGTAAGACCTACACATATCTGCAGTTTCTCATCAGTGGTGCTTATTACATATAGTGACAATGGAAGATAAAATTTGAAATCTCCAGTTTCTAATTGTTCAATCTCTGAGTGCTATGGACGCTCAATAGAGACAACATATTTGAATCTCGTCGCACCTACAAAATTTTAATATGGGAAAACTCAGTTTTTCAAACATGAAAGAAATACATACTTTACGATATCTCAGTTAGGGGTATAAAAACCTAGGCCAGCAACATCTCTAAGCTGTGCCTGTCCTTGGACATTTAGTACAAGGTTTCAGCAATTATATTTTGCTTTTTAAATGGGAGCTATTAAAAGTTCCTTCATTGAACGTGTGAAGTCCAGCTTACCATATCTCCTACCAAACATTTTCATTTTAATGGAATGGGAATCTAGGAGGACACTGTGTCATACAACATGGAACTTGTGAACAGCGTGTGAATGTCGGAACAGTGAACAGTATTAAATTGTGTTTATTTTTATCTTCAATCTGTGTATTTATATCACAGATATTAAAATATGTTTCAGTGGAATACATCACTCCTCTAAAACTGTTAGAGACAAGAAACTCAAAATTATGAGGAGATAAAAAATGTTGTAAATATCTCTATATATATATAATTTTTTTTTCTTTCCTTTTGAAAGGTCAGACAGACCTTTATTACTTTAGGTTCATCCTACCTTCTCCTTTTTGTTATTTTTAGTGTGTTACCATTATCTAGCATATATATATATATATATCTTAAAAGTGTGTGTGTAGTGCACTACGGAAATGGTGATAATTATTAGTGTATCAAAGTTTGAATATCAACGCATCCATCCTATTTTATGTTCCTGATTCCATTGTGGAAAATAAAACTGCCAGCTCTTACCAGAACGACTGTGTATTCAATTTGCTGTATGGTGAGTACCTGTGCTAATGATATGTTTGTTTCAGGAGTGTGATTCAAGGAGGCATTTTCCCCTTGATTGTGTATGTTTGACCACCTCTCTGTATGGGGCTCAGAGAGAATTCTGCCCAAGGAACCAAATAACAGTCATGAAATAGTGAGATAACATACAGGCTGCTACCTGTAAATTTTGTTGTCAGATTATTTTTTTTTTTTTTTTACCTTATTTGAAATATATAACTAACTCACTATTTTAGCATCTTTGAGCATGGCTGTTATGCAGATTGCCCTGAGATCTGCTGTTTCACAAAACATTAATAACATTGCTCTACCGACTTCATAAGGGAGTGGCGGCCCTTACAGGAGAGATCCATATCTCCAAGAGGGAATAAATCTTTTCATAATTTGTATTTTGCATTCTATGCAAATATTGCTGTTAATTTGAATATTCCCAGCCACTCTCCTTCATTTATTTTTTTTTTATTTTATGTTGTGTTGGTGTTCTTAGGTAAACAGTAGTTTCGGCTCTGGCTACCTAGCACCTCACAAAAGGGATATTACAACTCAAATTGATGACATTGAAAACGAAATAAGCAATATTGCACAAGTCAAAGATCTTAATTGAAACAAAATGTGGATATTTTAGTGTAGCTTTGTCACTTTATAAATGAATGTATAAGATTTCTCATATGTAGTGTTTGTTTTAGTGTCACATGTTCGTAGGTAATATAATAATTGCAATATTGGATCTTTATTGAAACTGGATATGTATATTTTAAAAGAGTCTTGTCATTATTAAATAAATTTATAAGAAGTGTCGGATCTTCAGAGTAGTTTATTGTCGCACGTTTGTAGGTAGATATTTATGATCACAGTATGGAACGTTGCTCAGATTTTTATGGGAGGTAAGTAGAATGTACGTATGAGCAATTGATTATTATTTGTCTCTATAAAATAAATGTTCTCATGTAAGTTATTCCTTATTTATATGCCAACGTCATCCGACACTTGTCATGAAAGCCAGAGAATTTCCTGCCAAAGGTCAGGGAAATCGATTTCTCCAGATCAGTAGGAACTCTGTATGCAGCAGAAACATGAACATTACAAAAAGACGACAAAACATATTGTGCTTGAGTTCACCGAAATTTGTATGTTGAAGAGAATAAAAAAAACTTAGAGCTTTTCTATTTGAACTCTGCCCTTGCTGGCACTACTGTCGCTATGTGAATTCCCGTCTCCCTCAAAAGAGGAGGGACAAGATGCTACGGCCGAGATCTTCCAATTGTTGTTTGCGGAAGCGTTGCCACAATGAATTATTTCATGGACTTCGCTGTGTCCTGTCATGTTAGCCACTTTCATCCTTAGGAGACACACTTGATAAATGCCAACGTAGTAGACACTCTGGGGTGTTACAAACCCCATCACTTAATTAACTGCAGAATAAGTTGTAATTATTTTAGTTATTATTAGACTAGTTATTATTTGTCTTTAACCGATTGCTCTTGAGTCTGTATATTTTTATTTCATTTTACGCAATATTTATATAATTTTATATTATATGAAAAATATATGCGATTTTTTTTGCGAATTTTTCAAGGTAATTTCGAATATGAAAACAAAACTATTTGTAAGTGAGTTAGGTTGGTGCATAATATAAACTTAACATGCATAATATAAAGTGTATTTCCTAAAAATATACCAAAGTTGTTAATTTGATACATTACATGATCTTACTCAAGCAAACTATTTGTTCTCATTTTCAGTCTGCTTTCACGACGTTTTTAGTATTGGCATTCATAGCAAAGTTTTACTCTATGTTCATGACATGTATACCTTTGGCAGGAAATGCATCTAGTTTTTGTTTTTCTATCTCGTGTACGGGAACAGAAGCTACAACGTCTCAGAAGAGCCGGTTCTGCTTCTGGTGTTGGCACTAGTTGAATATTTTGCACTCCTAGTATTTCACAAATTGCATTGCGGATACTGCGCCTGAGTGTTGGAATTTCAAGTTTAGCTTGGACAAATTGCTTAATCATTGACAAAGATAGCTCTATTGAAAACTTCCTTCTTCGTATGTTTGTATTTTGCATCCCTAAATTGTAAAGGATCATGGCGTTTATGGCACTTTGGTCCATCATTCCATACCACATTCGTAGCGGCCAGCGGTTAGTTCCCCTCGACACTGTGTTCGAAATGACAGAATTGGTCAAATGAATCTGTGCCTCCTGTCGTTGCGTTGTAAAACAGTATAACTTGCGTTTTTTTCGTAGCTTCATCAACTTCCTTGCTTAAATGCGTAGAAGACAGCAGTAATACGTTTTTGTTGTTTTTTTGGGAGAATATGACACTATCAAATGCAAAGTATGAAGTACCTTGTGGTTTCTTTGCGGTAAATGATGGAGGTATTTCTGGTTTATTTGACTTCAAGGTTCCAACCATTGTTATTTGGTACTCTTGAAACATTTGCTGAAATAAAGGCACAGAGCTAAACCAATTGTCTACCGTTATGTTTCTATTGATTCCATGGATTAGTTCACTGAAAGTTCTTACATAGTAAGAAGGTATTGGCTTTCTATTAGGAGGTGTAACTTTCCCTACATATGGTTTCGCATTTAGCATATAAAATGCTTTCGCGTCATTCATCATACTTATCGGGTTTTATTTCTCATATAGACTCTGAAGGAACATCGTCCTCTGAATACTATAAGCTGTTCATCTATTGTAACATACTCAGAAGGAGTATACAAAGATTTAGTTTTCTATAAATTGCTTCCAAATATCACGAATTGGAGCAAATTTATCAGTTGCTCGCCTTTGTTGCCTGGTATCTTTATCATCAAATCTCAAGTAGGTTCCTATGAATTTAAATATGTTCAATGGCATGGTTGCTCGGTAAACCGAGGATCCAAAAGCAGCAGACCAGTTCTTCCACATTTGTTCGGGCAACTCTCTGTGCCCCATTCAAGACAAGCAACCCCCAAAATGCCAAAAGTTCTCCTTTCGTTATATTGTTGTGATAACTTTGTTTTATATTGATTTTCTCAATCTGCCTCTGTATCTCTTAATTTTCTTCCAAAATTGTGTCATCTATAAGTAAATGCCATGTAGATAGAGGGCTACTTACATTCCTAGCTGGTCCTTTCGCTGCTGGCAAATGTGTAATCAAATTTCTTGCAACCGGGCGGGCTTTTCGTTGAGGTTCCTGGATACTCCACAGATGTCCATTTCTTCCGATACGAGCAGCTGCATTCCTAACTATTGCAAGTGGTATAGAAACATTAAAAATTCTTGGTCCTTTGTTTGTGTTAGTTGAAGGTGGCTGAACTTGTAATAGTTCTGGTTCTGCATTTTCATTTGCATCTTCTTCATCAAACGTGACTTTCGTCATACACAAAATCAGGCTCTTCATCAGTATCATCAATAAATAAATCCTCAAGATTTGTTACTATCAGTGTCCTCCTTCATTAGTAAGTCCCTGATAATGTTACTTCCTAAATCCATGGTTATATACTCGTACAAACCATCAAAGATAAACAAAAGTACAGTAGAATTAATGTTTTACACAACAGACACACAGGGGATTTAACATCCCGCAAGTATTACATAGCAGACACACGGGGGTGTTACACACCCTACGAGCTGAAAATCAGAAACTCTTCATTCCGTGAAAGCACGACCAACAAAGGCGAAGGTCAGTTGTTGCAAGTAATGAGACCAACTGAATTTACAAAGGAATAAAAATTTCCCTTTCCCTAAAATAAAAAAGTAACCAATAAAAATATTTCGGGGTGTTAAACTCCCCAGTGTGTCTCCCCCCGAGGGTTAAGTAGACTACGATACTCACTCGTCAAGATCAAACGACTGAATGAGAAATTGGCAACACAACTGAGGTCATTCAATTATTTTCGGAAGGGTTTCATCCGACAGAGGTTGGCGAGGGGTAGGGCCGAAGTATAGTTCGCATAGTTTCCGAGGGCACAGGTGGAATAGACAAGCTCTAGCTCATTGGAACAATAAACAGATAAAACGCACTAGAAATAATAGGGGTGAAATAATTAAAAAGGTGTTCGGACATTGTTGGAAAAGAAATTGTACTTTGGGGACGTGGTAGAATTTATGATGAAAGGTGGTGGTTTTCAGTTTAGCGTCTCTTTCAGCAGCAAGATTATATGAGACGTGGATCTACACATTGACGTGGCATACGAACCACATAAACCTTGTTGAAAATTTTAAATTTGAAACATTAGAACTCAGGAGAAGAAATATTGATTTATTATTTTTACACAAACTCTTTCATGGCAAAATAGACTGTCCTGATCTTAACGAACAAATATATATCAAAGTACCATCCACTAAATTGCGCACTGCATCGAAAAATACATTTTTTTTTGTATGACAGCGAAAACAAACGTCTTAAGCAGATCTCCTATATGGAGAGTTAGTGCAACCTACAATAGGTTAGTTAAAGAAAATTTCAACTTGGATGTACTGGCAATGGATGTAAGTAGTTTTAAGAAGTCTATTAATTCTATAAGACAAATGTAATTATTACCAATAGCTTTATTAACTTAAAAATCTGTATAACGTATATGCTATGTAACACTGTAATTAGGCATATGCCTGTTGTGTTATATGCCAATAAATCAAACCAAATAAGATCCACCAGGAATTGAACCCAGGTCTCCCATTCCAAAGACATGTACTCTAGCCGCTTAGCCAAGAGACAGCTCGTATGATGAAAGAAAAAAGAAAAACAAGAAAGTAAGGACCCAAAGTCCGGGTTCGATTCCCGGCGGGAGCTCATAAGATTCGGAGTCCACGTTAATCAGTAGGTCCACGTCTCATATGGCCTCATTGCTAAACACGACGTTAAACTCAAACTTAAAATCAACTCAACTGAAATGTATTCGCATGAAGAACTCCCAAGGAAACACTTACGTGGTTCATATTTTCACAAATTCTCACGACATCGTCGATTTTCTTCTTTCAAATAGAATCTTCGTCTATCGCAAAGGCCACTGTGTTGAGCCTTCTCACTCTCACGAGCTACTTCCTTTGTGCTGTGAAAAGTGCCAAGTATATAATGATAATTCGACCGGCTCGTGTCCAAATGAATTTAAATGTGGGTTCTTCACTGGCCCTCATAATACCCAGAATTGTTCTAACTTCAAAGAATCTCCTAAATGTTCCACCTGAAATGAATCTGAACGTGCCGGTTATAATTACAAATGCAAGGATAAGTACTGCGGATCCATTCAAGCAAGAATTAGCAATGTCATTGAAACTGCATGTTACTCAAACAACATCTATTCCTCACGATGTAAGCCAACCGTTCAGAATTACTCAGTTCCTATTGTTACCGTACAAAACATTCTTCCGTTATTCGCAACCATATCTTCTGCCAAGTTCAACAAGTAACTAAAGCCATACTCAACATCGACTTCACAGCTACTTATTCTAGCTAAACGCTTTTATTTCCATTCTGATCAACTACAAGCAGAAGTTTAAAATTCTCAGTCACTTCTTCCTGTATCTTATCATCAGTATGGATATTAAATTTCTCTTTCTGAACATCCGTTCTCTGTCTCAACATAAAATCTTATTTGAACAATTTCTTGGACGTTCTCTTTCGTATCAGTTGTTTCAATATATATTTTTTCTGACAGCTATCATACTTACATCATTCTTGCTGATCTCAATTTTCATAGTCGTAATCACTGCCATATCTTTTAACGCATACTTCCTGCGGCTTTCATCCGTTACCCAAGCCCATTCGACCTAGCAGTAATGCGACATCGGATATTGATATCACTTCTACTAATCTACAAACCCGGTGAGAGCTCGATGTCCTAGGTCCTCTTGGCAGTGACCATGTCTCAATACTGCCAAAAGGACCTAGGACATCGAGCTCTCATCGGCATAAAATTTAATCGCCCTGCTTCTTGTACTGCTCCTGAGCCTCCTCGCTCTTACCCCGTGTTCGATAAAACCAACTGGAATTGTCACCGCACCTAACATCAACAAACTGTCCCGGAACTCAATACAGAAGACGACCTATATATCATGTTAGACACTATTCCTATTGGCGTCCATTCTGCCTGCCTTTCTTCCTCCTCACTATCTTGTGCTTATAAAACGTTCCCGGCATATTTGTTCTAATGTTTTAAAAAAATTACTCTTTAAAAGGTTTTAATCTTTTAACCGTAAAAACGAGTAATGATATTTTACAAGTCAAAAAAAGGTCTGCTACTGAATTATAAAATTTAATTCAAACAGATTTATTAACAGCACTGTTTTTCTTTTACTAGAATTCAACAGTTAGTACAGTGATTATAAGGTTATCCATCTCTTCACGGGATACCAACTTTGCTACCCTATCCACAGCTTAAGTGAAAAGATAGAGAAGAGAAATGACTTACAAAGCAAACTCCACATCCAGTCCCACGGTATTCCAGGAGAAATGCTGCTAATTGACGCTTGAATGTTTGACTGCTTGAAAGATGATGTAAAGATGCAATGATCCCCGCTGCTACCACCCACCATTTTATTTGAAAGTTTATCTTAACATTAAGTTTTATCTTCAGTGTTCAATTTCATTTTAATTTTTAATTACCTGAAGATTGGGTGTTAGCATGTGGGGGTCATGATTTGGCTTGTCATTTTTGGTTTAGTTCAGTTTTGTGCTAATTTACACTTGTAGCAATTTAATGGTTTGTTTAAGCACAGTCTTTGGGGTGTAAACTAATAAACAGAGTTGTCAGCTATCATAAAATGTTTTTATCACTTTAATGACAATTTTTCTTCTTCCTTCTGGCAGGTTTTGTGACACATTATAGAGACTTCACTCGCTCTGGAAAACTTGAGTTTCTCCATCTCCACCGGCAGTATCATCGCAATCAACGTCAACGCTGGGTCGCTGCCTGCGATGACTTTTTCACCACCACCCATCCCACAAAATACTGAAAGTGTTTACATCAACGAACTAGTCGATCATCTCGTACACTTTATCCTTTCCAAGATGAAGACCAACCTCTTACCTCTTACTGGTAAAGCAAACGCCTTTGTTCATTATCTTCAAGAAATCTTCACTTCTCTTTTACCAGATCCCTCTCTATGACGTCATCCAGCAGATCAATGGAATCTTTCTTCGTCAGATCTTCAACCCAGTCACAACCATTCTTTACCTACGCACAATGTTCTCGCTACTCCTATTACAGTCTAGGAAATCCATAGCCAGTCGCTCGCAAACATAATTCGGCTCCAGGCTCCGATCGCATTTCTTACCGGCATATTAAGGACGCTATGTTCTTTATCATTTATTTGCTGCTATCTCTACATTTACCCTACGTACTGCTTTCATTCGAATTCACTGGAAATCATCGGCCACTCTCATGTTTTCCAAACCCAACAAGCCTCTACGTGATGTCTCTTCGTACAGCTCATTCAATTCACTATCGTCTTCAGCAAAATTCTGGAAAGTATACTTGTCACACTTCTGAACAGTCATCTGTCCGCTCATAATCTTCTTCTTCTCCCTCAAAGAGAATTTCATCCCTCTTACAGCGTTAATGATCAGCTTATGCGACTCACGACTCATATCACCACACAATTTAGCACATCCAAACCTTTTTTCTTCTGTCTTGGTTTACTCGATTTAGAAAAAGTTTTTGGTAAGGTGTGGCATCTTAGTTTTGTATACAAACCCTTTCCTTCCCGTCTTCCTCTGTGTTATGTCAATTTCATATTTCACTTTCTCTCTTATCGCCTTAGTTATATATCTCTCAACGGCCACATCTCACTTCCTACTCTTCTGCATTCGGCGTTCCTCAAACTTCCTCTTTATCTTCGTTATTATATCTGTCATATGTGGCCGATTTTCCTACATTATCTGAGAATATCAGTTTATACCAATTTGCCAATGTTACAGCTTTTCTAGCAACAGCTAACACTATTCAAGAGATAAACCACACACTGCAGATCGCTATCGATACATTTTTTTATAGTGCAAACGCTGGTGACTGAAACTTAATGCTGCTGAAACACAAACCATCAAATTCCTCTCTCTGAAAAAACGCTCTCGCGTCTATCGCAACCCTGCCAACTTCTATTCCATGTCGACCACACTTCTGTTCTCAAAACACCGTTACTTATTTAGGCATTGTTTTCGACAAATATCTTAAATGTACTGTCCATCTCAAGCTCATCTGTACCAAAGCCTATAAACGCCTCTGCCTTTTACGCCGCATCGCTGGTATTGTACCACCTGGGAGATGAGTACGCCTTCTTTAGCATAGTCAAAGCTTTTCTCCGCTCGGTTCTGATGTTTGGTTTTATAGTCTGGATTGTCCCTGCTCACTCGTTTTATATCAGACTTCAAATTCTTGAACGGCAACCACTCCACCTAGCCCTTCATATCTGTCTTCATAGTCCTACCTTCGAACTTTATGACCATACGCCATTGTTCTATATCCTCTATCATGTTGAAACGCATTGTTCTATATCCTCTATCATGTTGAGATCTAGACACGATGCATCATTTTGCTTTACATCCTTCGTATGTGCATCTCTGTCACATACATCTTTCGCTCCTCTTTCTACTTCTCATGAATGATCCCCTGACAATTCTGACCATCTTGTCATCACAAACTATATCACTGATATGGTACCACTTTGCATTATTCCATAATATACAGAGTAGTCATATTGCCTAATGGACATCTCCTGTCTCCATCAGATCCGGACTTAACCACCAGGCCAGAAGAAAACATGCTTTTGATTTGCTATCATACCGTTGCTGTGACATCAGGAACACTTCACCGTCAGTAAACGGTTAATGGCTCATGCCTTCCTTATTAATACATTATATTTTACTATTATGCTGAATAAATGCTACCTCAATTTGGTGATGATTATGTATAAGATAATGATTCGATAAAGTTTAATAAATCTATTATTACCCAAATATAATCTCCTAATCCCAATGTTCCTCCACTTTGCTTCTTGACATAAAGGTCCCGGCGGGAGCTAGTCGTACGTAACTAGCAAAAGAGAGAAAAAAAGTCCTACTGTTGAAATAACATAGTCAGTACCAATGGTATAGAAATTAAGTTGATTTAACAACATATTTTTTTTTTTTTTTTTTTTGCTATGTACTAGTAATTTTAGAATCTGAGAAAGCAGAGAAGCACAATGAGGAAAGGAGGGGAGGAAATGACGTAGGAGAGAAAGTGTTGGTAAGGTTCGTGTGTTAGTGTATCTATGAGTAATAATATTAGTGCACAACCATCGACTACATTATCGATATGTTTTCACGTTACTGAGTATTCACTTGGAAATGAGTGCATTAAACCATCCAAAAGAGACATTTTCTTCTTTTAGGACTAGTTTATATTCATACCTAAGACATTCCACAGGCCTAAAGTAAGTTTATCAGATTTATTTCGATGAATATGGGGACTTCAATCATGGAGTATGCGCAGTGGTGTCATTTAGCTGGTTCACCGGAACTGATTGTTAAAATTTCTCAGGTTCCCGGAACTGGTTGTGTCTTCACCTCTAGACAGGCCCGTAGCCAGCCTCCGAATTTAGGGGGGGCTAAATGTAAATTAGGGTGGGCACACATACAGAGACAGAAAGACATTATACCGTATATATATAATGTCTGTCTCTGTGTTTGATTATGAATAATTTCTTATGCTCTTGAAACTAAAACTACAGCCTGAAGGAATTATTATTAAAATTTTCCCCTATAGCGCTAGTACAACTGTACCTTAAAGCTAGAATACTATGTGTTTCCTTTTTATTTATTTATGGCAACAAAATATTTCTCCCGTTTTCTCTTCTTCAAGGAAATAAAATAAAAAGAATATTTTTTTTAAAAAACTATAGTTCGCCGAACGAACCAATCATTAAAATTTCCAAAGAATTAGTACAGGATATTTTTTTTTTTTTTATTTTTGATCGAATGAAAAAGTAATCACTGAATTATCGTATTCACAAAAGACGTTGTGGAACGTACGAAATACACGTCTTGTTGAAATTTTTAATCAAATCATGTTAGCTGAAACATGTTACCTAAGGCAACAAAAACATCACTTTTATTTTGTCAAATTTGGTTCTATCTGTTAATA
The DNA here is from genome assembly GCF_964235325.1 of Thermobia domestica. Classification (NCBI taxonomy): domain Eukaryota; kingdom Metazoa; phylum Arthropoda; class Insecta; order Zygentoma; family Lepismatidae; genus Thermobia; species Thermobia domestica. The sequence continues at coordinate 15,490,538 of NC_137455.1, forward strand.
TCCCGCCAAACAGCAACCAGCTTAGTCTTCTAGACCAGTGGTTCTCAAACTTTCCGATAACGCCGACGCCGACCACCTGGTAATGTTATCTGAAATTTCACATGGTATTAAAAAATATATATACTGATTAGAATTACCACTGACAAGAAAAAGATCAAGAAAATAATGCAATAAGTATTTTATTATAGGTGGAGGTGTGTGTGGTAACACTTAAATCCTTGAAAATAAAAACTTGAAAATGTAAAAGGCAGTTAAACCGTGCTTTTATGATCTAATCACATGATTTTAATATTGAAGAAAAAGAACAACATCGAGTGTAGTTTCTCTTTGTTGCTTAACAATACAGCAAGTCCCAAGTTTATTATTATTTTTTTTTTAATTGATCACTCATGGAAAATTAAAGGAGGAAAAAAACTTGCTTCAACAATAAGACCACAGTTCTATATTATTGTTTCAGAGTTGTTCTTATCTTTGCTGGAAAGAAAGAGGTTATAAACCAATGTTGTGTGTTTGTTGACTGAAAGTGATTGAATCAAAGCAACGTTCTTGTTTCTCTGTTGCGATCTATCTTCCAAGATAATTTAAAAGAAACCTGAAATTGGTGGTAGTGGTGGGAGCTTTCCGCCACTGGGAGATGAAATCCAGGAAATTTCGTGGCGTCGTGCAATTAATGTAAACTCCTTTTGAAAAAAAAAAAAAATGCCCTAACAAAGAAGGTATTCCTCTCACCTGAAGTAATCCTATATAACGGTTGAGCGGCTTCAGGGCAGAAATTTAGTAAAGAAAATATTCAAATTTACAAACGTAGGTATAATTTCTAATTGCTTTCTTTTTAGTAACTGAAAAAATACTTTTTGCATAACAGCTGTGAGTTCCATTTTATCACAACACATTTCAATTTTTAGACGTCGTGGACCCCGTAGCCGGGTCACGCGGACCCCCGGGGTCCGCGGACTCCAGTTTGAGAACCACTACTCTAGACTCTTCGGAACATACTATTAACAATCATTTAGAACGATTGCTACTAAAGTCATGTTTAAATAAATATAATCTGTTATGTTTTGGTACTCGAGCATTCAAATAGGAAATAACTCCAAAAAAGTTCCTTGTTCTAGCGCAGTTACCTTCTTTCTCGAAACGAAATTAATAAGAGAAGTAACAGTTCATTAAATTTTCTTTGTATAGCACAATTCATATCAAAGTATACATGAAATTTTTCTTTACATTGTACGAATAAGAATTTGTGATCAGTTGCTTTCGTAAGTACTAAAAAAGTTTAAGTTAAGAACTAATTATTTAAACAGCTATTTACTTATTTCTATTGAAGATATCTCTTCTTCAAAATGAAACTACTTTAACAAATTGTTACTTTTGTGGGCTACCCCGTAGCCTCATGGGTACAGCGCTCGCCTTCGGCGCGTCTGGTTTCGGGCTCAAACCTACTGGGATTCCTCGGATTCAAACCGATAGTGATTTGGATGTTACTTTAAGCTATAGATCCCGTGTCTATATAGCCTCTCTGGTGAAGAGGGACGCTGAACTCCCCAACGCACCGTTTTAAGTCAAAGGTCAAATTTCAAATTTATAAAGCATTATACATATCATCCAATAAGGTTCAATTTTTAATTGAAAATCCTGTTTTTCCTATAAGTGCAACCACTACCTCCGTTTAGTCCGCTGCATTTTTTGTTTACATACCAGAAGATTGCAAGGTATTCTTTTACAAAATAGTAACTTTGGATGATTAGGCTTACGTCTGATGATCTGCATGAACATTTGATTCTGGCACCAAAGATTGGCAACAATTATTAAATTATTTTAATATAAGTATCTAATAATTCATCCCCGATAAAGATTAAGTGAATCGAACTTATCTTTAGTTTAAAGATATATTAAAAATATTACTTACCTATTCCAAGTTATTTAACAAATAGTCAAGTTGCTGCTACACTAGAATTCTCTTTCTTCAAGTCAACTTCGGTGCATCTTCAGAAACCAGCATCGATCAACTTTCAATTATAACTATGTTCAACTCAGAATACAACAAGAGTAAATACAATTCAGAAAATGAAACTTTTCTTACTCCGTTATCACGTGACATAAAACGTAGTCAAAATCTCCCCCTTCCTCTCTCCATGTCCAATATACACAAAACAAATCCATACACCTGTGTGGTTATTAGAGCGAAGCAGTTGCGACCCCCTGTTGAGGGATGCTGTCTTTTCAATCTCTCGCATATTGACCGAAACCCAATGACTCACAGCAAAAGGATGTTTTCAGTTGCAAATTCCAAAAAGGACAGGAAGAAGTAAACTCTTCGTCCGCAGATTAAGGTAAAAGTATGATGTTTCTGAACACAAATGCATGTTTGCCGATAGAATAACCATAAATTATTTTTTTCCTGCAGCGAGGGTCGTTTGCACATGAAGCATTAAAAAAAAAGTCTCACGTTTAAAGAAGTATTAGTAATTCAAAGAAGCGTAGCGCATAAATAGGCCAATACTTTAAATGAGGATAATAAAAGTAAATTTTAATTTAGCACTGTAAAGTACATTTGGAAACAATTTCTTCCAACATTACAGTCAGTGTTCGAATTAAACTTTCGAACGAGAGGGTGATACTTATGTATTGTTACTGTAAATGTAGAAGGCGAAAATTTATCCCAGACAGGGATGTTATGTTACTTCTGTGATACGAGCCGGACATAAATTTTTACCGAAGGGGAGTTTCCCCGGCATCCCCAGTTAATTCAAACTATGATTTTAGTTATGGGGGCTACAAAAAATTTAGGGGGGGCTGAGCCCGCCCTAGCCCCCCCTTGACTACGGGCCTGCCTCTAGATCCAGTGCCTACGAAAAACAATAATTGTTTAGTACTATTTTGTGTACAATATATCAATATAAAGATGCTATATGACTTAATACTAGTCAGTAGTACTAGTATCATTAAAACAAATAATAATGACATAACATATAGTAATAATAATAATATTAATACTAACTGGGAAGGTTACAAGGTGTTATTCTGACTTCATTTCGATACTATGCTCAATAGACTCGTTTTCGATATGAAATAATTATGCAAACGGAAAAATCCTCGATCAAGTGTGTTCGAATTACGAGCGTTCAAAGTTCAAAATTGAACAGATTTTACGAATAGTTTGAAGTTACCACTTTTTGAGATAGACGCTTTATTTTTGGTATCGGGGGGTTTTCTTGGGTACCCAACACAGTGGTGAGTAACAACATAAACAGTTTGCATGATAAGAGCACTTATTAGGAAGGGAATGAAGGGTAATTAATGCGTCTTACAACTTGCAAATTGCCTCCTGTTTGACACACACTATCGATAAAGCTATTAAAATATATTTGCTACCCCTATTCGACTGTATTATCATTCAAATATCACTTTCCTGTGTGGCCACCTTCCAACTGAAGAATGACATTTGTCTTCGAAAAGCTTTGCCAGGCGTGCGAAATTTAATGAACAACGTCATGGTATTCATAATTAATCTTGTGGTAATCTATATTGTGATATTCTTGTCTTCTATAGGTAGGAGTGAGACAAATATTTTCTTAAAGGCTCTGTCACTAATGTGTTGTTTTGTTCAGATCAGCTGTTCAACAAAACTTTTGCCCGGGACGCACAACACAGTACCATATGTGGAAAACAAAAGATAAGTTTATTATTAAAATGAAGTTAATCCAAATAAATTATCCAGCACAGGCTGGCATTGACAGTGAATATGAATATCAGTTTACACCGCCGGCATTTCATTTGTAGTCAATCGCGCGGAATTCGCGCTTCAAACTAATCACTCTGCGCCAGAGCGGTTGGCTGTGGAACTATGCTGAGCGGTACTCCGAACCCTGTCAAGCTATGCTTATGGATTGCGAAAGACGGTGTTTCAATACATTATCACTTGCCATGTTTTTCAGTTTTCAGGGAATTGAAATGCCGATTATGGGAAAATATTGGTCAAACACCCAGGGATATTTGAAGATATTCAGCGACAAAATATGCCGAAAAATTAAAAAAAGAAAATGATTGGTGGGAAAGTGTGCTCAAAGCTGTGAAAAAGGAGGCTTTTATTCTGGAGAAAACGGGAAAGTGCGCTCAAAACTGTGAAAAAGGAGGCTTTTATTCTGGAGAAAACGGGAAAGTGCGCTCAAAGCTGTGAAAAAGGAGGTTTTTGCTTTGGGGAAAACGGGAAAGTGCGCTCAAAGCTGTGAAAAAGGAGGTTTTTGCTCTGGAGAAAACGGAAAAGTGCGCTCAAAGCTGTGAAAAAGGATGCTTTTATTCTGGAGAAAACTTATGTTTGTATATTTTGTCACTACCCGATTGTTTTTTTTTTTTTTTGGCCACATTCATCGCCAATTATCGTAAAATATTCTCTGAAATTTGGTCACTTTTTTCCTACAATCGCCATTAAAATCCGTTGACAAATTATTAAAAAATGCTAGGGATGAGATATTGAAACAGTGTCTTTCAAAGAGGCCAACTGGGTTCGGAGTATCGTCCACCTTAGTTCCGGGGCCAAGCGTTCCGGAGACAAATGTCATTGTTCAATTTGAAGGTGGCCACACAGGAAATTGCCATTTGAATGACAATACAGTCCAATAGGATTGGCAAATACATTTTATCAGCCTATCGACCAGGTGTGCCAAACAGAAGATAATTTGCAAGTTGTAAAACACGATTACCCTTCACCTTCTACATAATAAGTTTCCTTATCTTGCAAAATGCGTACGTTTTGACCTCGCAACTGTGCTGGGTAGCCAATAACCCCTCCGGATATCAAAAATGAAGCGTGTATTTAAAAAAATAGTTACTCCAAACCTTTTGCAAAATTTGTTCAATTTTGAACTTTGAACTCTCATATTTCGAACACGCTTCCAATCGAGGATTTCTCCCGTTTGCTTAAATGTTTCATATGTAAAAACGAGTCGATTGATCATGGTATCAATATGAAGTCAGAGTAACACCTCGTGACCTTCCCTAGTAAGTTAATTTACTGTACTTATTACAGAAAACTGGTTGTTAAATACTAATCATAGAACCGGTTGTTAAAATGATTTGAATGACACCACTGAACATACAGATGGATACTGCTTTAAAATCCGAAGACTGTCCCCGTCTGGCAACTTTAACTTAAAGAGTTCCATTTCTATCGCTTTCCAACCCTCCGAGCTAAGCACATTAGTCTTCAGCAGAGCGGTCACTTTGGCAGCAATGGATGATGAGCCAAGTAATGTGATCAATTCTAGTGACAACGAAAGTCCAAGGTCCTAGAAGTTACGTTTTCGTCCCAAATAGTATGACTGAGCTAAGTAAAGAATGGGCTGTTACATAATTCACTTTTTATTTTATTACATACTGGTTCACTTTTTTATTTTATTATATACTGATTTACTACATATATATAGTTCTTGAAATTCATATTTTGGAAATATTTTAGGTAAATACAAAATATACCCATTATAACTTACATTTACAGCTACTTTCTTTGAAATTACACCGGAAACAAATCATATCGGAAATTAGATGAGTCATACTTGACCCATCCGTATCTCTATGACTTCAACGGCAACGCTTTAAGAGTTCATTATTATGAAGTGTAACATGGCAATTAGTCCTTACCATAGCAACACACTTAGTAGGCACAACATCGCCATAGTTGGAAACTGATACTTGTAAAAATCAAACCGAAAAATGCGTTGCCCAATGTTGCTTGATGTATTTGTTGACCAACCACTTGTTTACCATCATTTATCTAATAGTTTCGAACTCGCACTCCTAGTCACAATATTTCGTAAGAGTTACGAAAGTGAACAATTATAACGTATGGTCAACGTTTTCAGTTAAGTTGCTTGGGAAATGTTCGGCAAAGTGGCCAATTATAACGTAAAACCAATGTTGGCAATTGAGTTCCTTGGCAAATGCTAAGCAAAGCGGCCAATCATAACGTAGGTGACAACGTTGGCAATTGAGTTCGTTGGCAAATGCTCGTCAAAGTGGTCAATTACAAGATAAGGACAACGTTGGCAATGTTTGGCAAAATGGCCAACTAAAATGTAGAGCCAATGTTGGCAGTTGAGTAGCCTACCGTTTCCATTTGTTGAGCCTACTTCTTGTGCTGCTAGGGTACTGAGATGTGTCTCCAAGCCCGTATTTCGCTTGTCACTCACAGAAAATTTACAAGCTACAAGTGTACGACTCATCTCATTAACAACTTCCTTCAAGCCTAGACCACATTAAGTTTTAAAGGTGAAATACGGATACCTTATGCAGAGGATTTCATATCCTGAAGCTTGCACTGTGTAATGCCCCGCTATTGTGCATCAGCACTGCATTACAGATTTTCTAAATTTTATGTGGCAGTGTGGACATCGGTCCGTATCAGAAGATATAATTCTTGATTTAATTTTTTCTAATCGAAAATAATAAACAAACTAAATATACTAATCTAGAACATTATGGAATGAATTAAGAATTTGTACGTGAAGAGTGATTAAGTTGATATACATATCGGAAAATCCGCTGAGAAGTGCTGGAAAGAAAAAAAAATATTCCAGGTAATCTTAGTAAATAAAGAAAAGTTAAATGTTTCCAAATGTATAAGCAAATAAAAATGCAATTTTAATCTAAAGTTCAGGCCGGGAGAGACTTTTCTCTCCCTATTCTCCATAAATGTGCTACCACTGCCAATAAATGGATTAATTAAATTCAAAATTATTCAAAGTTAAATAAGTTTTCTAAATTTCATGTATCTAATTTCATTAGTTGGATTCTATTGATGAAAAATATAGTCTAATTGTGCACACTAATGTAATACTTACCATGTTCCATATATGATAACAAATGAGTTTATCAATTGAAATAACATCACGATAGTATATTTATTTTAATACAGAACTACTATTATTATTAATTTTAATAGAGTACTTAAATCCGCCAAAAGTTATCTATGATATTTGATTATGTAAAAATGATTAAAATATATAAGAAAATATAAATGAAATATGATTATAATAGATAGATGGATAGATATGAGTAAGAAAATAAAAATACGATAAATATTTATGATGATGATGAATGTTTTACTACGAGAGGAAGAATATTTTTATAAAATGGCGGAGATGAGTAATTGTTCTGTGCAAATAATAATAATAATAAGCAGTATTTATGAGCAGAAATGTATAGCTATCGAGATGTTATGGGAACATTGGAGCAAGATACGATCAAGAAAGTTATCCAATCGATAAACCAAATGCATGGATTACGTAGTCATTTTAATTCTGCATGTTGACTGTTATTGTTATTATTTCATGTAATATATTTTTTGCAATAGACGATAAAACTGCATGTGTATCTTATGTTTTATTTGTTTTTCTATGTCTATCTTTGATCAAAAATCATATATATATATGTATATACATATTGAATCTGGATACCTTCTGAAGTTCCCAAGCCGTTACGCGCGAGGGTGGCGACTCCGTTGATGCCGGGCCAAATTTGATAGATGTCTACATATAAATTATAAGTATCGCCATTTTCCTGACCATCTCATCTACGGGTTGAGGAGGTGCTGTTCAGTTTTGGCTAACCCAGCTTTCAGGATTTTATGTAATTCGATGGAATGGCGATAAAATAAATACATAAAACTAAAAGTAAAGTGGTAGAAAGGAGAAAGGAGGAGGATAAGAATCTCCTGAATTATAATTAAAGAGAAAAAAATAATTATGGAAAAGGAAAGGAGGAAAATAAAAGATGCTATTAAAAGCGAAGAGAAGAAAAAGGAAAGAAAAAGAATAAGAGAGAATATAGATGAAAAGAAGAAAAATGTTGAGAAATTGAAACATAAAATGAAATATGTAAAAGATAAAGAAAACAGAAAATATAGACACATAGAAGAAAAGAACGAAAAAAGAGAGAAGAAAGTGATGAAAGATGTAACAAAACATGTAACGGAAAAGAGGAAATCAAAGAAAAGTAAAAGTGATAAAGATGATACGAAAAAGGAGAGAAAACATAAAAGTGAAAATAAGGAAGATACAAGAGAAAAGAAGGAAAGAAGACACGAAGGTCACAGTAGAAGTGAACCAAAGGAGAAAGACAATGGAAAACAGACACAGACAGAAAGAAGAAAAGAAAAATATAGAAGAGAAATACCATGAGATTAAAAAGGAAATTAATAGAGATGGTAGAGGTAATGCACAAACAAAAGAAGCTGGTCTTAGTACCGTGAACATGATGTGCTGTCTTGCTGAACAACGCACGCAAGTTCATACAGAAATAAAAATGTATATGGACCAAGCGTTTTCACGACTTGCGTCTCGATTACAAACGAAATTGGATAATATCATAGATGATTTTAGTAACCATTTAAGGAAGGAGATTGCTGAGTTTGATCGTGCCGAAGTACAAAAACAAGTGGTAGATAAAGTGGAACAACAAAATAAAAATCAGATGGAAGCGCTTGAGTGTCAGGAAGGATATATTGAAAATAACAAAACTAGGGAAGATACTAAACTAGTAAATGATTTGTTAGGAGATGATTCGGAGACTCCAGCAGCAAACCAATATGTTGGAAAGGAAGAAAGGGAAAGTGGAGAAAATATATGTGTCATTCCATTAGAAGAACAAGTTTGCAGTGTAAGCATTCAAAAGAGTTTAAGAGAAGAGAAAGGCGAACGTACTAGAAAACATAAAATAGTATACTATCATCAGAACTCCAGAAAATCCCTAAAGCTGAGTAATCATATAAGAAAATTGTATTGTTCGGTATGTCATCGAAAGAGAAATGGTAGACATCAATGTATGAAGAGAAGAAATGAGAAGAAGACCAAGAAGAGAAGGAAAAGGTTAACATACGGTAAGCTAATAGAAGAGTACCGAGTCCAAGCGCAAAAAGAACGTGGAAGGCAATCGGTCATTCAATGTAAAGATGATACAAGACAGAGTAAGAATTGTATCTTAGAAGAAATGGAAGGAATGAGTACACCATCTGTGATGTGGAAATGCAATCCATGTGTTCGGAAGAACATGAAAGTGCAAAAAGAAAGAAATAGGATCCAAAATAGAAAGAAAGAAAGAAAGAAAACACGATTTGGAAGTCAGAATAGGGAAATAAGACGAATCGAAAAGAAAGAAATTAGAAGTTGGAAACGGAGGAAGAAAAAGATGAAGTTAAGAAATAAAAGACAAAAGAAGAGAAGGCCTCACTTAGGAAGAAAGAAAATGAGAAGGAAGTTGAAAACAAACTGGAAACATGAAAGATATAAAAGGAAAGAGGAAACACAAATCAAAAGAGTAAAAAGAAAAGGAAGTCGAGGAGATACTAGTAAATCATGGCGTATAGAAAGATTGTCTGTATTTGTCTTCGATACTGGTTAAATGATGCGGGAGGAATTGCAAAGTTGTGTTGTGTTTAAAACGTGTTAAAGTTTCCACTATTTCATTTATGATATGTTTATGTCTAATTTGTTGCTATTATTTGATTATCGAAGTTGATAGTTCTACAAATCGTTATTGTTTATACACATAAACAACATGTTTGGAAATGTGCAATTATGAATGTTAACTGCAAGTCAATCAAATTAGCTAACTGGAATTCAAAATCTAATAGTCATATATCAAACAGATTGATCGACAGAGATTACAAATATCTAAAATTGCATTCAGATTGGGAGAAAAGGCGGACAATGAATTTTATATATAAAAAATTACCAAAGTAATTTTTTTTCTAGACTACGGGGAGACTGTAATGCCCCGCTATTGTGCATCAGCACTGCATTACATATTTTCTAAATTTTATGTGGCAGTGTGGACATCGGTCCGTATCAGAAGATATAATTCTTGATTTAATTTTTTCTAATCGAAAATAATAAACAAACTAAATATACTAATCTAGAACATTATGGAATGAATTAAGAATTTGTACGTGAAGAGTGATTAAGTTGATATACATATCGGAAAATCCGCTGAGAAGTGCTGGAAAGAAAAAAAAAATATTCCAGGTAATCTTAGTAAATAAAGAAAAGTTAAATGTTTCCAAATGTATAAGCAAATAAAAATGCAATTTTAATCTAAAGTTCAGGCCGGGAGAGACTTCCCTCTCCCTATTCTCCATAAATGTGCTACCACTGCCAATAAATGGATTAATTAAATTCAAAATTATTCAAAGTTAAATAAGTTTTCTAAATTTCATGTATCTAATTTCATTAGTTGGATTCTATTGATGAAAAATATAGTCTAATTGTGCACACTAATGTAATACTTACCATGTTCCATATATGATAACAAATGAGTTTATCAATTGAAATAACATCACGATAGTATATTTATTTTAATACAGAACTACTATTATTATTAATTTTAATAGAGTACTTAAATCCGCCAAAAGTTATCTATGATATTTGATTATGTAAAAATGATTAAAATATATAAGAAAATATAAATGAAATATGATTATAATAGATAGATGGATAGATATGAGTAAGAAAATAAAAATACGATAAATATTTATGATGATGATGAATGTTTTACTACGAGAGGAAGAATATTTTTATAAAATGGCGGAGATGAGTAATTGTTCTGTGCAAATAATAATAATAATAAGCAGTATTTATGAGCAGAAATGTATAGCTATCGAGATGTTATGGGAACATTGGAGCAAGATACGATCAAGAAAGTTATCCAATCGATAAACCAAATGCATGGATTACGTAGTCATTTTAATTCTGCATGTTGACTGTTATTGTTATTATTTCATGTAATATATTTTTTGCAATAGACGATAAAACTGCATGTGTATCTTATGTTTTATTTGTTTTTCTATGTCTATCTTTGATCAAAAATCATATATATATGTATATACATATTGAATCTGGATACCTTCTGAAGTTCCCAAGCCGTTACGCGCGAGGGTGGCGACTCCGTTGATGCCGGGCCAAATTTGATAGATGTCTACATATAAATTATAAGTATCGCCATTTTCCTGACCATCTCATCTACGGGTTGAGGAGGTGCAGTTCAACTGTGTTAAATTTTTGTCCCCGTTTTTCGGCCATATTTTACATTAATAAACGTATATTCTAAAGTTGAAAAAAAAAATGAATTCTTGCTTTGTAGAATCATACACAGTTTAAGGACTTAGCGTTTCACGATGTCAACAACTAACTGTTAGAACAGAAGAAGAAATGACAGAAGAGAGTGCAACTGGAAGAAGAGTTCGACATGGATGCTGTCTCTCGCCAACATTATTTAATATCTATCTAGAAGAGACAGTGAAGAAGACTCTGCATAATAAAGACGACATTTCAGTAGGAAGTAGAATGATGCAGTGTATACGGTTTGCAGATGATAAATCGATTGCGGTGGAATCTAAAAAGAAAATCAATGCGATGTTAGAAAACGTGAGGAGGAGCTGTGAAGAATATGGGATGAAAATAAATGTTAGAAACACAAAAGTCGTGGTGATTGGAACGAAGCGAAAGTTGCCAAAGGAGGGGATAAATAGAACAGTTTATTAATTTTCGGTATCTAGGTAGTATTGTTAGTGATGATATGAAGTGGGAACGTGAATCAACTTTCATATTCACAGCTTCACAGCACAACATATATAAAATATCTTGGATTATACCTCGATCACAAATTAACTTGGAAATCAAGTTTAACCCACGTAATAAAAGAATGTAAAAAGAAAAAAGTACAGAACATTCTTTGTAGCTTAAGTTCCAAAAAAATGTGGCATTCATCCTCACACTTTATATACTATTTTCCAACAATTAAATTGAAGCTAAGATTCTCTATGGAAGCATAATGTACCCTACCATCATGCCCCAGTTCTATAAATCGTTAACAGCGATTCAGCACACTATAAAAATACTTTCCCAACCTCGCTTTTGTCCTAATAATGTCATTTTGGAGGAAACAGGCACACTAGCGTTATCTATTGAAATACTCAAACTTGCCTGTAAATATATCATATCTCGATTCGCTATTACGAGTTCGCCACTACTCAAGCAACTGGGAGCCTTAGAAGTACGAACCGAAACTCTAAATTACCATATGTCACAAAGTTACCATGGATATACAAAGCATTTGTATTTTTGAAAAACCTCCAAACTCAAATAATAAAACTTCTCAACCTGCCATGCTATAGTTTCGCATATGAAACAAATACAATAATTATAAAACCTATTTTGCCATCATATGTAGATACCAAGATTAAAGATCAATCTCATCGCATAAACAAAAATATCTGGCAAACTTTTCTTGATCAGTTCCATCCTGATATAATCTTCCTTTACACTGATGCCTCCACGGTTGCACATAGCCCAGTTGGAACAGTTATATTTGGTCTCTAACTTAATATTATCCAATAACTGAGACTTTCAGTTGCCGGTACAGTATTCGAGGGTGAAGCATTTGAAATACTACAAGTCTTATTACTCATTCGACGTAACAATATCCGACGTGCATGTTTCTGCACGGATTCCTACATTGTGTTACAAGCATTTACTTCTATTCAATTGGACAATTATATCTACTTGGACTTTACTAAACATAAAATCCATTTATCGAAAATTAATTAAAATGGACCACATCATAAATTCTATCCATGTCCTAAGTCATATTGACATACAACTGTACGAATTTGTAGGCGATTGATTAAAAAAAATAATCTCGTAACTCTGGTCTTTAAGCCAATATAAAACTATCACCTTTCAATTTTTATTTCACATTGACCAGATAATCTCGGAGCAAACCGTCCTTTGGAAACACAAAATCAGAAGTGGACCAGGGACATACTATTGGCAAACTAACCTTTTTACAATCAACCACCTGGAATGTACTTCGCACTTGATCACAGTCAAAAATCATTTTGTATTATAGACTTCGTTTCAACAGTGCAATTACTCCATATCTTCTGTAGAAAATTCATTGGACAGATTTACCTCTCTGTCGGTGCAACGAAGAAGTTGGAACTCTGAATCATCTTATATTCTAATGTCCTTTGTTATCTAAAAATAGAACTCAAAAGTTATTGAAGCGCTAAATAACGCTATGGTTATGGACCCTTCACCATCAAACAAATTTTGACGTACAATGATTTGTATATCTTGAAACATTTAATATATTTTTTTTTTCAAGATAATGGACTTGTCCTTTAAATTACTTTAATCATTACTTGGTTAATATTATTTTTCTTTTATATTTCATCTTCCGGTGGAAAAAATAATATAAAAATGCTTCACTAGAACATATTAGCTCTGTATATTCCACATAGGCAACGGAATTAACACCACTCATATATTCCAACAAAAGGGAATGACTATTCCACTTCTCATTTTTCAATTTCCACCGGAAATGGTCAAAATACACCTAACCAACAAACACAATGGTACTCCGCTTACAATTCCAAGGATATGGGTGAAACAGACTACGTCTGCACTCTGCTAATTACAACACGTATCAATAGGTGAAGGTGTGAAGGGAACGTGAAATAAAAGCAAGTATAGGAACGACAAAAGAAGCATTTCGGAGTAAGAAAACAATATTTTGTGTGTCCTTGAATAAAGAGCTTTAAAAAAGACCCATAAAATGTTTCGTGTGGAGTATTTATTGTATTCCATGAGGCAGAAACATGGACAACATGGACATGGCAAAAACGATTTAAAAGATCTGGACAATTTTGAAAAATGGGTGTGGAAAAGAATGGACAAAATTAGTTGGGTCGAATGGAAAACAAACAGAGTATGTTAAAAAATATATTGGGGGAGAAGAAAACAATTCAAAGTCTATTTAGATAAAGGAAGAGAAACTTGTTGGAGCATTGTCTGAGTAGGAACTGTATCATGAAGGACAAGGTAAAAGGTATGATGAAAGAAAAAAAAGAGAGTATGGGCAAAAGAGTCTACACTTGATGAATGTTATTAAAACAGAGAATTGATAGGTGAAGACGAAGAGGTTAGCTATGGTCTGTAGTGCATGCAAGGTTCTTACTTGTTGCAAGTGACCTGGCAACAATGACAGAATATGTATGATAATGATGATGATATGACAAGAAAAATAAGAATTTGTATCTACTCCATTGAACAACTAAATAAAGCATAGAATTGTAATATAGCACAAATTATGAATTCGCGTGAAATTTATTCCATACGTGTCTTACCACGTTAAATTATTCACTTTCAGTAACGGAATTTTTAAGTGTCGCGCCTTCCTAACTGAATACCATTAAGGCAAGGATGAAATTCTGGCCTCGTCGTCGTCGTCTTCTAGAACGGGAGGAAGCCTGTACAACAAATTTCCTCCTAGCGTCCTGCTTTATCAGCACGAAGCGACACGGAAATAGAAAGCTATGACGAGCATGCGGTGTTTCGAAACAACTCAGCGAGGTATGAAAGTTCCGCACACGCTCCGCTGCACCAACAGAGGATTAACTTCGGATACGAAAATTGGTACGATTAATTTTATCGATGGAGGTCGCTTCACTGACAATTTCCAGTTGAAACGTTAACAACATATCTAACGAAAATCGAAACTTCGGTGAAACTATCACATGAGAAAATGAGGCGTCCTACACAAGAATGAAACTCTGAATGTTGTCACCCAGGACAAATTAATAAACTGGCGTCCTCCCATCTCATATCTAAAGTGTAGTTTACATGTGTGTGTGTGTGTGTGTGTGTGTGTGTGTGTGTGTGTCTTCAAACAAATATTCTTCAAATCTAGAACTAAAAGGCGTTTCAAGACCTATTTCACCTTAGGGTATTTTAATTTTTAATATTTTAAAATGTATTTTCTTTTAAACTATTTTTTTAAATAATAAAACATGGAAATATTATGGCCTAATGATTTTAATTATGATAATAAATAGAATACAGTAAATTCATCTGTTATAACTCATTATTCAAAATTTGGTTTTACATTTTATGAGTGTAATACATTCTTCTTTACTCGTGAGGTAGTATCCGACTCTTCATGACCCCATGGACAATGCCACGCCATTTGCTCCTGTTCCACTTCTCGGAATTTTTTTTAACGTTTAGGTTTATTTCAGTATTTTGTTCCCCACAGTGATATGAGTCAGATTTTACTTCCTCCAGTATTGATTTGTCCTGTAGCACAACAACAATGGTGCAACAACGGCCATAGCCATCCTTTGGGGGACATCGAAAGAAGAAGAAGAAAAAAAAACAAATTTGAAATAAATATCGGACAGTAAAAGCGCAGGCCCGTAGCCAGCCCAAAAATTTAGGGGGGGCCCGACCCAATCATATTATACTTCATCACCATATTATGGTTCATTTGCAAGCCTACCGTGAAATTTTATGGGGGCCAGCCAAAATTTAGGGCGGGCGGCCCCCTCTTGCCCCCCGTGGATACGGGCCTGGAAAAGCGCCCTTTAAAGTGTCGAAAACAACTGGAAAATGAACTTTGAAACTGCTAGTTCATAAAATTATGTCAGGGGAGCTCCCAGAATTTTTTGTTGGCATTGGTCCAAGCTTTGCGGGGGAGGGGCCCAATATTACAAGCCACTACATCTATAGAGTGTTGAACAGGTATTAATCTCCATCCGAGAAAACGATAAGTAATTGTAAAATGCATCCACCTATATTTTCAAAAATGATAGAACTAGCTTTTTCTTAAAATAAGAAAAAGAATACAGATGAAATTTAAGATAAAATGTTCATGCTATATCAATCATTTCCCTATTAAACAATTAGAGTTTTACTCAGGGATAAAAGTGGATCTGAAAAGGTAAAGGGACGCATGACGTGAAGCCATCCCCCGTACCTATCTTTGTCCATTGTAATTTTTTTTAGAAAGCGGGGGACGCCACACATATTTTCTGAAAGTGGGGGTATGACGTTCCCCCGCGTTCTTCCGCACTTTTACCCCTGGTTTTACTGAGAAAGTGTACAAATGTATGATGAGTTGGGAAGTTTTGGGATAGGTCCGAACGCGGTGAATCTTCCGTGGGTGACCCCTGAACTATGAACAAATCACGGCCGGTTCAAAGAATAATTTAGGAACAAGTATGGCCTTACCTAAATATTTAGATTTCTGAATCCTGGGTATTTGCGAAACAATTTTTATATAGGAAGTTATTGTACGGAAATATAATTTGAAGTAGACATACGTGACAGTTTTTAAAAGAAGACAAAGTTAAAATAACACGTCACTTTCATGCAGCAGCAAATATTATTTTCATGACTTTTTGCAATGCAACAATATAATTGATTTTCAAAGTAAAGTTTGTGATAAGAACTGTAATCAAATGTTCTTCTTAAAATATTGTCATGTAATTTACTAAAATGCCATACGTAGCAACTAAAATGCACCTGTTTAGAAGAAAAATTACAAAAAATGTGATCCTTTGGAAGTTCTACAATCATTTCAGACTAGAAATACAACTGATTGCCATATTGTTAAATTGAAGCAGATAATTGTAATCTGAGTGATCATTAGAAGGGTCGTCAAGTCTAGGAGGCTTAGGTGGGCGGGTCATGTAGCTAGAATGGAAGAAAGTAGAAACACTTTCAAAGTCTTGACTGGAAGACCAATCGGAAAACGACCATTAGGAAGACCTAGGCGCAGATGGGAGGACAATATTAAGATGGATGTCGCAGAGATTGGAATACAAAGTAGAAACTGGATGCAGTTAGCTAAGGATAGAAGTCAGTGGAGAGCTTTTGTGAACGCGGCATTGAACCTCCGGGTTCCATAAGCCATAGAGTTAGTTAGTTAGTAATCTAAGTGGTCATTAGAAAGTATACACACAGAAAACCATAAATCTGACTGTTAAACTACCAAGAATTTGAACTTACCTTAAGCACAATGACTTCTTAAATATCGAACTCTGTGTCATAATACTATGAAAAAGCATAAGAAACAAAAATCTTACGCTGCATTGATGAGGACTGAAACCCTTATTCCAGTTTCCTGGGAAGTTAATATGTTTTATTTCAAGCTACGTGCAGCAGCAATAGTTTGAAACGTTTGTCACTTCTACAAAGTAATTACCAAAAGCTTAAGAAATTCGATAGTTCAGTGAACCAACTCTCGAAAGATTGGAATTCGATTCCGCGTCTCTCTAGCATCGAATTTGTTTGTCTCTTCTAACATGGTACCGCGTGAATTGCGAATTGTTGTTGGAGGTTCTAAAGAAGGTAGGGTTGGAATGGAAAGATCGAAGAAACATAAGAAACCTATATATGAACTAACAAATAAGTGCTAGAATAGGGGAGGAAATGACAGAGGGTAGTAAAATTGGAAAGGAAGTTCGACAGGGATCGCCTACCTTATTTAATATCTATCTAGAAGAGGTAGTGAAAAAGAGCCTACGAAATGAAGACGGCATTTCAGTACGAGGTAGAATGATTAGGTATATACGGTTTGCAGATGATATGGCGCTTGTTGCAGAATTTCCAGAGAAAATCAGAAAGATATTGGAAAACTTAAGGAAGGTGTGTGAAGAATATAGGATGAAAATAAGTATTAGAAAGATAAAAGCCGTGATTATTGGAACGAAGGAATCGGTGTCAAATATAGAAGTAGAAGGGAAGAAAATTGAAGAGGTGACTAGTTTTCGATACCTGGTAAAATTATCAGTAATGATATGAAGTGTGAACATGAAATAGAAGCAAGGATAGAAATGGAGAAAGTAGCTTTTAGAAGGAAGAAAAGTCTATTTTGTGGGTCCTTGAATAAGAGTTAAGAAAAAGACTCATAAAATGTTTCATGTGGAGTATTGTGTTGTATGGGTCGGTGACATGGATATTACGAAAAAAATTATGAAAAAAACGACTGGAAAATTTCGAAATGTGGAAGTGGAGAAGAATGGAAAGAATTAGGTGGGTTGAGCGGAAAAGGAATGAGAGGGTGTTAGAAATGATGGGGAAGAACAGAACATTTTTAGATATTTAAACGTTATATTATTAACAAGAAGGAGAGAAACTGTTAGGACATTGGCTAAGAAGGAGCTTTATCATGAGGGATGTGCTAGAGCAGCCCTGCTCACGGCGAGCAGATAGTGGAAACTCTCCTCGTGAACGCTCACGAGCATTCTACGGGCAAATACCATTGTTCGTGCTTCGTGGATCTTCGGGTTTCGTCCTTAGAGGAGCGGAAGTGTTGTCAACCTTGGCGGTAATCACTAGCTTACCAAAAAAAAAAAAAAAAGTATGTATGGTAACTGATTGCCATTTAGTGTAAAGTGTTTTTTTACAGTGTGGTAACCGTTAACTATAGACAATACAAACTTGTAACAGCAATCAAATGATAAACTATGTGCGTTCCTTTTCTTCTTTTTTCTTTCCTTTTGTTAAAGTAGGATGTGGGTTTGTTATATCCGAGTGTGGGTTTGTTATATTATGTTGTTTCGCTTTTTAGGAAAAGAGATAATCTGTTGATACGAAAAAAACTGTAGCACTTGTTTGTAATTATCTAAGTATTATCTCCAGAAAATTAGCTTATGCATGTAGGCCTATGTGTGTACGAATAGGCTTAGCAAGGGGTTGGTTGTGAAGATTAGAAGCCACTATTACACTATCAATAGGAAGAATAGTATTTCTTACTCCACTTTTAAAGTTACTTTGATCGCAAAGAATCAAACAAAATATTAAGAGAGCCAAAGAGATTTTCCATTTTTAAGAGTGACCGTTAGTGACTGCAATTAGTTTTTTTTTTTTTTTTTTAACAAGGAGTGTCTTTTTAATAAGGAAAAATGTATTGTCCCTGGCTGGTTGCTTGCCGGTGGCTTGTTAAAAGTGAAAAAGAATGTTAAATCATTTCAACGACTGAAGCTACACGCTTGTCTTTCTTCGATAGTTACTGACTGATTTTGAAAGTCACAATGTTGTAGGCCTACTGTAATAGCGTAGGCCTACTGTAATAGCGTAAATTCGGAAGGAAACGTTCCAACTGAATGATACGAACAATTATTCCCAATGTCTTGAACATGAAACGTGGGTTGCACGGATAACGCTTAAAGTAGGCTGGACTGCAATGGAATTTCCTTCCGGCAAATTAGTGTTTGGTCGGAACTCAGTTCTTCTGTGTGATTGTCTCTTAACAACATTTGAACATTTCTTTTAGATAATAATAACTAACTCACTCTATGGTCTATGGAACCCGAAGGTTCAATGCCGCGTTTACAAAATATTTCCACTAACTTATGTCCTTAGCCAACTGGATCCAGTTTCTACTCTGTACTCTTATTTCTGCAAGATCCATCTTAATATTGTCTTCCCATCTACGCCTAGGTCTTCCTAGTGGTCTTCTTCCAATTGGGTTTTCAGTTAAAATTATGAAAGCGTTTCTAATTTCTTCCATTCTGGCTACATGGCCTGCCCACCTGAGCCTTCTACACTTAATAACCCTAATAATGTTAGATGAGCGGTATAAACTATGCAATTCCTAGTTATGAATTTCCTCCAATCCCCATTTTCATCCCTCTTTGGTCCGAATAATAATAATAATAATAATACGCATTATTATTATTATTATTATTATTATTATTATTATTATTATTATTATTATTATTATTATTATTATTATTATTATTATTATTATTTTCAACCTCACGTCGTTCTCCTATCAATCTAGCAACGAAAGGCGTTTACAATTTAGCAAACGTGAAGCGAGTGACAAGTTACAGACCGAATGCTAATGTAATACAACGTCACGAATTGTGTAAGCAAGCTAAAAAGGTCTGAAACAATTCGTTTCCGATTTTTGCAGTCGTTTTTACGTCTGTAAGATGACATGTTTAATATTAGTTTCTTTCTTTCTTTCTTTCTTTCTTGTTCATTTGTTAGTTACTTCAACGCTAACTGTAACCTGAGCTCCTCCGTGGCTAAGCGGTTAGCGTACGCGCCTTTGGCGTGGGAGACCCGGGTTCGATTCCCGGCGGGAGCTCATGTGGTTCGGATTCCATGTTAATCAGTAGGTCCACGTCTCATATAGCCTCGCTGCTGAAAGGGACGCTAAACTAAAATCAACTCAACTCAACTCAACTAACTGTAACTTCTATCATGCGTCTTCCTCGACCAAAAAACGTACCAATTTTATTTCCTGCAGTGTTTTCGCGTCACTGCTTTCGAAATGGGGAGGGGGAGAGCACACCTGCACATTTCACGCTTGCGTCTGCTCAATGCTTATCATCGTGCGAATTTCTGGCCAGGCTTGGCCATAGGTTTTTTGCCATCATGTGTGGTTGGCAACACTTATCGGATGCAGTGGAATAAGCGAAGCTAGCAGCACCTGTGCTCACCTGTTCTTATCTTCGCTCGTGCTCGCTCAGGCTTTGGCTCCGGGAGCCAATTCATGGACAGGCCTGTGCTAGAGGATATGGTGGTAGGAAAGGGGAAAGGAGACTACAATTAATGGACAATATCAAACAGAAAAATCGTACGTGAAGACGAAGAGATTAGCGAAAGACCGTGGAGCATGGAAGCTTTTAATTGTAGCAAATGATCCGCCAATAACGGCAGAATACCTATGATGATGATGATGATGATGATGATGATCTATCATAGTTCAGTTATGAGAAAACAAAATAATTGAGCATGCATATCTGTGTACTTTTCTCAAATAACGAATGCTATAATCGACTAACATGTTTGGACAACAAATAAAATGATTAGCCATATAAAATGTTTCAAATATTATTCGCACCGTAAGCTTATAACTATTAGAAAATCGTTAGTTGTAAACAAGGCCGTGCCGCGCTCGGGGCGAGAGTATACGATGGCGCCCCCATACGTATATTCCAATCAATTTTTCCTATCTTTTTCCTTTTTTCTTCCGAATTTTTCGCTCCCCTTACTTCGGCACCCGGGATCGTCGTCCCACTCGCCCCCCCCCCACGGCACGGCCCTGGGTGTAAAGAAAATTAATGAATAGCTTATGCTAAATGAGATAAAACGAAAAATAATTTTAGAAAATCTTATGTATATTTGTAACATTTATATTTATTTTTAAAATGTATTTTTATTATATTTATTTTTAATCGTATATCCGTAGACTAGTCCTAAACTTTCATTTTAAATATAGAATAAATACTTAAATAAATTGTGGTGGATATTTCTATATGTTTGTCATGATATACCTACGTAATTTTTTTGTACCTTGAGTAATATAGCTACTTTAAAAAGAGATTGGCAGGGCTTATGTACTTGCAAGTAACATCTGACTCGCATTTTAATGCCTCTTCTGACTTATTCAATTTCCGGTGAAAGCTGCCCTTGGCTTCGATTCCACGTTGAACATAGCCTTGATGCTAGAGAGGGGACAACAAACTCTAAAATGACCAACTCACACTTGTCTAATGAAATAGAAAATCTTATAAACACGTCATTAAGAATGATCGATTTTTAAAATTAATTTTTAAGTAATTTCTTGAATCATCTAAAAAGAAACTGTGCATGTTCGGTTGAATAAAGTTTCCGAAGATTGTTTTGAAAAATAATTTTGTGGAACCTACTATCATGTGAGGATTAAATAATTTAAAATATATGAGTAGTCCATTTCCAAAGAGTTCCCTGTCTACCAAAAGGAAATTTTGGAAACTGAAAAAACTATCATTCTTGTTTGTTTTGAGGAAAAACTTGCAATTTTTAGTACGCTTTGCTGAAGTAATATATAAATGTTAAATTCATGCAGCGCATGCCAACAATAACCATATAATATTTTTAAATTGAGAAAAAAATATTTGGATAAGAACCGTTCCGGAACTATGCAGAGGATAAGGGGCATTTTAGTTCTGTACAATATGCATAAAGACTTGTTTGTTTTTGTATCTGAAATTCAATTTTATTTTCAAGAAATATTGTAATACAGACAAATTAATTTCCACATATCTCAGGAGAGGCCCTGGAACACTATAATAGAATGTATTGTGAAAATGGATAGTATATACTCCTGGTAAGATCTTTGTAACTGTAGTAGACTGCAATATTGCAAGTATTGCAGTCAACAACTGTTGATGTTCAAATTCAAGAAAAGGCAAGCTAAGACTGTATTGCTAAAAGTGACTTTACGTTGCCTCTGGTTCGATTTGAAAACCAGCAGCTTTTTAAAAATGATTGTAAAGACCACCCAGGATGTGGACTAGCATTCATTAACATTATTTTACTCCATGATATAATATTGACCATTACACCTCCCTCGTTTTTATCCTCTGAACTGTTTTCTTGAT
The DNA here is from genome assembly GCF_964235325.1 of Thermobia domestica. Classification (NCBI taxonomy): domain Eukaryota; kingdom Metazoa; phylum Arthropoda; class Insecta; order Zygentoma; family Lepismatidae; genus Thermobia; species Thermobia domestica. Next base: position 15,512,751 of record NC_137455.1, read on the forward strand.
CTGAGATCGTGCATGAGTTCAAAAGGTTTCTGTAGAACGCAAGGGATGGAAGATTTTCCCAGTTAGAACCAAAGTGTCCGAACATCGTCTTCTTTGTTTTGCTTTAATAGTACACTACGTGCAAGTATGCGTGGTTCGATATCTCCAGCATTTCACGACAGATTTTTCTTGAAACTCCAATATCATTGTTCTAAGATACCTCTCCACGTACAAACACATGAACCGTTGACGTGTTGACATGTAACATGTGTTATAATGTCACATGTCCGTTGACACACATGACACATTATATCCGTTGACATGTGTTATAATGAATCTCTTTTAAGTGGAAAACTGAAAAGTTCCACTGACATTGCCTTTTAACAATTTCAAGAGTTGCATTCTTCCAATGAAACATGTCAAAATCTTCTCCTGTCTCTAATACTATCTCATGTTTACGAAATACCTCATGGTATTTTTCAATTTCTACTATTGTATCTATTTATATTTTGCACTTATTTTTCAATACGTCCAAAAACTTGGTCAGGTGGCATGAATGAGTGTCCAGATACTGAGAAGAACAACTGCACTTCACAAACATTCGAAGGTGCTTGTGAACTCAACCATTTGATCAGCAAGGCAATAACGGTTGTGTTCTTATTCTGGCCCCCACAACCGTCTGCGAAAAGGCGCACTACTTCAGAATCAGTAAAATCGGTGTGCATCAAATAAATGGCCGAAGAAATTTCAGATGATCCTTTATGATAATCTGCTTCACTCCATGTGTACAGGAATACCTTATCATATGATTGTGGATCCTTTGATGTCCCCTGAACTGTGGCAAAATTGTACAAATACAATAGGTAGCTTGGTCAAGTATTTTAGGTAATTGTATTTTTTTTTTTTTTTTTTTTAAATCGAAGGAAAACGTGATACTTTTCTCAATATCCATACGAAGATACTCCAAGAATGCATTGGCTTTTCGTTTGTGGGACTCGAATTCAATCTTTAGCTAGCATCTATAAGTAGCTGGTGTTTTGAAGATTAGGTTATGTTCATTGCAGGACATGTGTCTAAAAAAAATCCTAATTCATTTTAAGATTATCATCACTACATGCGTTGTTATACATTGTGCATAGACGTTAAATAGTTAGAGTGGAATCAAGATACGACTTGTTAGTATGTGCATTTTGGCAATAATGGCTTTCTATTGGTAGGGACGATTTAATAAATGCTTTAACATTTTTGCGTTTATACCGATAAACGCAAAAATGTTAAAGCATTTATTAAATGGGAACGATGATCACCATCTCGATATTCTTTGGCTGGAAGCCCGTTGTGGCGTGTTGCCTACACAACCTTTGACCACTTTTCTTGTTGATATTTAAAATGTCTTGGAAAGCTCGCTGACAAAGGACCCCGCACTTTTCTTATGGAAAGTGGCTTTCGGCTAATGTTGTTGAAACTTCGCTGGTTGATAGTTCTTAACATGTGGATCAAAAGTCTCAATGGGCACAAAGACCGAAATCCACTCCTTCCCCCCCAAAAAACCGCCTCCAAGTAGCTGGGGGGATTGAACTGATTTCAGCATGTAAAACAATTTGTTGTTTTAATCACCTCAACAAGGACCCCAAACAACCACATGTTAGACTATCAAACTACCCCACTTGACACCGCCCTTTTCCCCCCACATATCCCCCCCCCCGCGAATTACCTTACGGATGTTCCATATTATTGTAGTTTATAGTTGCGCGTATCTGTTGAAATACCTACAGTTTTGGTCTCACCGACGATATAATGGGTTTCACGTATCGCTGATTACGAATCTGAGGTGAGAGTTCTAGAATTCAAGATGGAGGATCAATATTAGGGATGGCCATATCCGGATAATTTTTTATTCGGATATCGGATAGAAACTTATCCGGATTTGCAATATCCGGATGACGGATAACAAAACGGATAACGGATAACGGATAATATCCGGATAGCGGATACCGGATAATATCCGGATGACGGATAATATCCGGATGACGGATAATATCCGGATAACGGATAATATCCGGATAACGGATGACGGATAATATCCGGATGACGGATGACGGATAATATCCGGATAACGGATAATATCCGGATAACGGATGACGGATAATATCCGGATAACGGATGACGGATAATATCCGGATAACGGATAATATCCGGATAACGGATGACGGATAATATCCGGATAACGGATAATATCCGGATAACGGATGACGGATAATATCCGGATGACGGATAATATCCGGATAACGGATGACGGATAATATCCGGATAACGGATAATATCCGGATAACGGATGACGGATAATATCCGGATGACGGATAATATCCGGATAACGGATGACGGATAATATCCGGATGACGGATAATATCCGGATAACGGATAATATCCGGATAACGGATAATATCCGGATAACGGATGACGGATAATATCCGGATAACGGATAATATCCGGATAACGGATGACGGATAATATCCGGATGACGGATAATATCCGGATAACGGATGACGGATAATATCCGGATAACGGATAATATCCGGATAACGGATGACGGATAATATCCGGATAACGGATGACGGATAATATCCGGATGACGGATAATATCCGGATAACGGATAATATCCGGATAACGGATATATCCGGATGACGGATAATATCCGAATAACGGATATATCCGGATGACGGATAATATCCGGATATCGATATATCCGGATGACGGATAATATCCGGATATCGATATATCCGGATGGCGGATAATATCCGGATAATGGATTTATCCGGATGATGGATAAAATTCAAATAACGGATAATATCCGAGTAGTAGAACATTCGGATAGCGGATAATATACGGAGGAAGGATAAAGGATAATATCCGGATAACGTATATGGTTTTAAAAAGATGATATGGGAGAGGGACATATCAGTCTATTCTGCTCATGGAGGTATTAAAACCTTCGGGCAGTGAGTTTTACCTTTGAAAGGCATTGCTTCTTAAAATGTTTCCTAGTAACTTCTAGTTTTCTTATGTTGTTGTTGTTGTGGCACGGTGGCTCAGTGGCAGAGCGCTTCCTCTGGTGCGTGGGGTCCTCATTGTTTCGATCCCCGGCCAAGTAAGTTTGTGGTGGATAAGATCGTGTCCGTGGGTTTTCTCTGGCTACTCCCGTTTTGTCCCACTTTTCACTCCACGAGTTCTTCTATTATCATTCACTTGCTCTAATCATCTCCCTTAGCCTAACGAGCATAATTGTGCGACGTTAAACTCAAAGATTTTATTTATTTTTTCTTATGTTGTTCTGAGATTTTGACAAAGAAGATGGGAAAGTATCCCGCATCTGGTATGTTCCGCACGAGTAGACTATATATAGTTTTATTTTAAGTAAACTTTTAAAACTTCCAACTCAATCAACATTTGTGTGTGGCCGTTTAACCCCGGAAACCTTATCCAAGCGTTACGAAATTTCGAATCTTTCTTCAACTTTCCGTAACAACCCTATTTTTGGGTCTACATTTCCCAGTCAAGAATTTTAATATCAGTAAAGTCAATTCCACTCCAGAATAAAATATGTAAAAATTATTCGATTTTGATTTTTGATAAAACATTGTATCACGTATTTTAGGGCGTCAACATAATTCCCATCAGTTTATTGCAAAGACAAAAAAGGTCCAAAGTAGGTAATATCCCCTCAAATTTGGAAGCTTCCTCATTTAAATTATATGATAAAAATTTCTAATAATTTTCACCAAATTCTTCTAATTATGACAAATGACAAAGGATTCTGTTCTGATGCAGCATGCCGCATATTTTCTTTAATGCTTATCAGTCATCCCACTATTTGAGGTTAAAGTCTCTCAAAAATATAAGAGTAAACTCCCAAATTAAAATTAAAATATGTTTCACGATAATTTTCATTTAAAAAAGAATACAATTTCACTTTGAAGAAATATGGAACATATAGGCGGTACTATTTCTTTTAACCTCCTGAGACCTGACCATTTATTTGTCAAGAACTTTTGATGAAATTTTGTGTATTAGGTATCAATAGACCCAATAGTACATCTTTAAAAACAATTTTATCATACTGCTTTCCTATTGATCGGTAATGGGTCGAATTGTATGCAGTACTTTGGATCTCAAATTGCTATGTATTGCTTACAATACACAAGGAAAATTTTATATTTCCCTTCGTAATATAAGCATAAAATATGTAAATCATTAAACTTGAAATTTACTTCACCATGTTTTATTTTCTGAGAAATTATTCAATCAATGCATCTGGATCAGATGCGTCCATAATCCCAATTGTCTTCTTTTTGCCTTCAGCAGACAATAGAGCCACCTGTAGGTAAAAACAAAAACCAGCTACCTTTTCTGCAGTAATTTCGACACTTCCCGAATACAATAACCGAGATTCGGGCATGTTCTTAAATATTCGTAGTCATGACAGGTGTTCGAAAAACGTATTGTATGCAATACGCAGGGTCTCAAAGGTTGTTTAATGATTTCCATTGCATGAAGATAAAGTTAATAACGAATAACAGGATATCTTATACCTAAACATGTTCCACGAGAACTTTCGTAAAATATTTGATTTTGATGGACTATGGCCATAATCCCAATTATCTTCTTTTTGCCTTCAGCAGACAATAGAGCCACCTCAATAACCGAGATTCGGGCATGTTCTTAAATATTCGTAGTCATGACAGGTGTTCGAAAAACGTATTGTATGCAATACGCAGGGTCTCAAAGGTTGTTTAATTATTTCCATTGCATGAAGATAAAGTTAATAACGAATAACAGGATATCTTATACTTAAACATGTTCCACGAGAACTTTCGTAAAATATTTGCTTTTGATGGACTATGGATTATGTTTCTGGGGCTTTAAATTCATCCTGAATGAATGTTTTTATAAAAATCAGTGAAGAATAATAGAGTACTTCTTCTTCCCGCGATCTATACCTATGTATTATTATATAAAATAATAGAAGTTGGTAACTTCTCTATTCAGGGCTCGAAACTTCCCGAACAACAGGCTAAGTAGAAATGCGAGTATAGTGGTAATCTTCTATTTAACATTTCTATTTCTAATTTTACCTGCCAGTAGTTTTTTTTATTTTTTACGGGGTAATAACAAAGAACAGTTTGAGGTCATAACTGGAAAGAGGCAGCTTAATGATTTAATGCTTATTAACACGAATGGTCCATTATAAAAGGATTTAGTCTAACCTCATCAAAATGCGGCTCTGAAGTTCACCCAACACCCAAGCCTCTTTAAATTCAGTAGCTATGGTCAAATGTTCCCACTTTGACTTAACTTCACTCATTCTTAAATTCATGCCATCAATCGGTTTCACACTGATTCAACCTCACACTCACATCTTCCTTTCGGCATCACCCTCACTCAACCTCACGTTTACATGCCAATCTGTTCTAATGCTTACTGGACCTCACATTCACAGCATCACTTCGAAAATTCACATAACGCTCACTCGCCTTTAAGTCGACAATTGATATCTCAGTCCGACATCATACTTGCTCAACTTCACCTCATAAAAATCCGACATCACGCTAACTTCATTTCAAGGATACTTATACTTAACCTAGTACTCACATAATTATTGGGTTGCGATTGAAATAAGAGAAGGATTAACGAGTAGAAAGAGAGTTAATTTCCCCAATTTCGTTTTTCTTTATTTAAGTAATATAAAAAGAAAAAATGGAATGAAATATTTCAGTTTAGCGTTCCACAATTATGCCCTTTAGGCTTCGTTAACTTTTTTTTTTTTTTTTTTTTGAACTGGACACTACGCATTACAGAACAAAGCTCTAATACTGAATCCCGCAGCCCAGAGAAGAGAATCAATTCATCCAGTTTTATGAAAGCATTTTAACGACAACGTTTCTTAAAAAATGCCCGGTTTTCAGGAAATATCGCATATTATTTCCTTTACGCTTCTCAATGAGATTTATGCTCATGGTTGATATCACTCAAGGGAAAGGGTACAAAGTCACTCCAACAATAAATTCATAGTAATTCACATCAATACTACTACTACTACTACTACTACTACTAATAATAATAATAATAATATTATTATTATTATTATTATTATTATTATTATTATTATTATTATTATTATTATTATTATTATTATTATTATTATTATTTGGAAGGTAAAGAATTACTGGTGTTTGTTGGATTCGCAGCTGGTAGATCTTGCATTTTCGTCTCATATAGAATCGGTGCAAAAGTAGGATGGTAACCTCAATCAACAAACCAGCTAACATTTTAAAAAATCCTATCTGGTTCATCACTTTTTTTAATATCTTATATATAAAAGAGAACGTACAAATCCTTTGTTACCTCATCACGCTAATACGGCTGAACCAATTTCTTTTATTTTTGGGGGGTTATTAGGATTTGGACCCTAGATGGTTTTTATCATATCACTTTAATTTTTAATTACCAGTGTCTTGAGATAATTGACCATTCAGGTGTCCATAACGTACAAATCCTTTGTTATATTCATCATAGGTAAAAATAAACGTATTTATATGCAACCCACATGACCGTGTCACTCGGCGGGTTAACATAAATGACAGGCGATATAATGTTAACATTTAGTGCAATCTTCTATGGTTTTTATCGCGAAAAAGTAAAAATTATCTAAGTAACAAAGTTTATTGCGTTCGGGGGTGACCGCAGCGAAGCGGGGCGGGTTAACATAAATGACAGACGATATAATGTTAACATTTACTGCAATCTTCTATGGTTTTTATCATATCACTTGAAAGCGAAAAAGTAAAAATTATATAAGTAACAAAGTTTATTGCGTTCCGGGGTGACCGCAGCGAAGCGGGGTGAACGCTGCTAGTACGTGATAAAGGTTAAATTTTCCATAAAATTAAAATAATCAAAGTAAAATATATTCACTAGGGAGGACAATGTGATACCAATATCAATAATATAAAAATTATATTTTCTTTATATAGCAGGCAGTGGCGTATTTACGATTTTGTTTCGGGAGGGGCTTTGCTAACTTTCGGGGGGGGGAGCTTTGCCTGGAAATGTGAAAATTCTGCAAGCTATTTCATTTACTTTACTATACTAAGTAAGATTTCGGTGGGGGCTTAAGCCCGGAAGCCACCCCTCTAAATACGCTACTGATAGGGATTTCTTTTTCTGTGCTTTCGCATTTCCGCGTGCATTTATTGTCCGCCGTTTTAAGTGTAAAAAGGATTAGGGAAAAGAGGGATCCCTATTTACCCTAAAATCTTATCATTTATATGTCATGACTGGACACTGGATGAGATATTGAAGCTAAATAATGCAATACGCAATTGATGAAAGGTAAGACAATGAAAATGTCAAAAATCCGCTCGCTTGTACAATGCGAAGCGTCAGTACCTTCTTTATTTTGTATTTACCTAACCTATATATTTTTTTCAAAAAAATTGAATTTATTTGAAGATGGAAACAAGAATATATTATAAACATTCAAATACGTAATACGATCATTAAATGACAGTATCCATAATTCCTCCCACTTGTTTAAATTTTATCCTCGCAATCAATCAGAATGAGAACTACATTTTTTTATGATGATTACCGGCACCTTTCATTGCGTCAATAAAAGCACTGCCTAGGATTATCCTCAGCCAGTGATATGAATTTCTATAGCGGAAAAATATATAAATAAACAAACAAATATTCAGCTTTGTATATAGACATAAGATATGAAGATGGCAGAATATAATAAGCCACTTTTTGTCCATTTTCTGCTTCTCGCTCCGGTGGTTGGTAATATGAAGGTCTATGTGGTGGAGAAAGTTTATAAAGTCTTACCGTTATTAAAAAAAATGCTTATTTAGCTGTGTAGATAGACTTATTTTTCGTTTTCACTGGTGTACTGAAAGTATTTTAAATTTAATGCATAAGGTTGAAATTCCCTTGAATGTTCAACTACATATCTTGTGTATGCCATACTTTATAGAACTTATTTGTTTCATACTTTCATTCTCACTTTTAATTTCTAAATCTTAAAATTTATACTTTTATACGCAGGGACGCCTGCAGGGCTTTCTTCCAAGGGGTGGCAAAGGATCGATTCCAAGGGAAGGGGCAAAGACTGACACCCAAGCACAGTCACGAATGCACACACATACTGCATTCAAATGCACACGTATATGCGTTCACATAATACACTATACAATATAACATTTATTAAGCATTATCCTCATTAACTACAGTAAACAAACTATAATACAGTAGTATTAAATATAAAATATATTAAATATTATATAGTATGCGAGAAAAGATTAGTATTATTTGACATGTATTTACAAGAACTAACACCCATCGAAATTCCCGGGAGGAAGGGGCAACTGCATATATTTGATCCTCTTTGCCGGGAGCTATACCTATGTCTCTATTATAGATCTGTAGAAATAACCAATTATCTTTATGACAATTTTTATAACTGTAAGATTTTGTTCTCGCCACTTTAATGTGTTTTGCATACATTAGAGTATATGCAAATTTTCCTGCATACTACTGATTTTGGTCAGAAAACAACACTACATTTAATTTTTGAGAAGATCCCCTCATTAGGAATATAATATGCTGATAGGATGTTCACACCTGCTAGAAAGCTCCGTGGTTTCACGGCATGTGAGTTTGAGATAGCACTTTTGATACACGGAATCTGGGGTTCAATATCAGGTGGAAAGTGTTGAAATTGGAAGCATTATGACGGTTCGGATTCCACCTTAAAATTTAAGTCCATGTCTCATATAGCCTTGGGAGTCCGCGTTGGCTCAGTGGTATTTACCCCTGGTGCATGGGGTCCTTGGTTCGATTCCCGCTCGCCCCAAGTGAACTTTATGGTGGACAAACACCGTGTGCGTGGGTTTTCTCGGGGTTCTCCCGTTTCCTCCCACTTTCTTCATTCTACTATTTACTTCATTTTCATCATCACCGTCTCCTTTAGCCTCACCGGCATAATCGTGGGACGTAAAACAAAGATTTCGTTTCATTTCATATAACCTTGATGCTGAAACGAGCTTTAAACTCAAATCCAACCAACGTAATAAACAAACTTGTCTCAATTTTAGATTTGCAAGTCTTACTGTTGAAAGGGAAGTGAATAGGAAGAAGTCTTTTTGAAGATAGAAGCCTCAAATTAGTAGAAAGAAAACAGAATTCTCCTTAAACGGAGAAGGAAATTTGGAAGTAAATATTACGAGAAGAACAATTTAATGAAGTTACTTTTTTAATTAGGTTCAACTGTTTCCAAGAATTTTGATTGAAATTTGGCAATAACGCACAGGATGCAAAAGGGATGTCGAAATCGTTTCGTGTGACTGCAGAATCACATTAAAGAACAAAGGGATGGTTTATAAAACAGTGGTTATGCCAGCAATGATATAGGAGCAAAAACTTGATTAATAAAGGCACAGGAAAACAAATAGAATGTTACTGAAATAAGAATGTTGCGGTGAACGTGTGGTTGAACAAGAAGAGACAGACTGATGAATGATAGAGTAAGAGGAGCAACCAAATTTGGGTCTCGGAAAATTCGGTGTAAGAAAACTCGGTGTAGAAAAATTCGGTGTGTACAGAAAACTCGGTGTGGGGAAATTTAGGTGTAAGGTAGATTCGGTGTAGTACATATTGATACCATTTACGATAATTTACGACACTTCATATTGTGAAATCGAAAACCATAAAATGTAAAGAATAAAATGTTATTACCTACTTCAAGAAAAGCCAATTTATTTTTTCCCCTTGAGTCCAATACCTCTTTCATATCTTTTGCAGGGTATTAGCCCTACTATAAACTACTTTTCATCACACAATGAAGCTGACACTTTTTGTCAGAAATAAAACAATTACAACTATAAGTTCAGAGAATAGTTATAGGAACAACTAACAACACCTTTCCTATAGTACATCATAGAACATATACAAGGTGATTCTTTTAAAACTCACGGATTTCATTTGGGTCTAGAATTTCTAACTGAAGTCCGATTTTCATGCGGTTTGTGGCAAATGATCGAGGAACGTTGGGAGATTTATGGAACTATGTTTACTGGTTTAAATTCATTTGGGGTAATATCGTCCACGCCTCTAGAAGAACAGCAAATATTCGCCACTGTACCAAATTGGAATTAGGTGAGGTGCGGTGTGGAGACTTGAGTTTCTTTGTTAGATAGCAACCTCGCGACGGTCAATAAGAAACAGGAAACTGGGCTGTTGTACTGAGAATTATGCTTTGCTACTGTATCAATATGATCAGGACACAATTACAATAATGCATTTTTTGGAGCAATTATCGTTAAAAAGTTTTTGGAGAACGGGATCTTTTGTTGCTACGCAAAGGGCATTTACACGCAACTTTGCCTCACGTTCTGCCCCAGACAGGAACATAACATGGTCGTTAGTGAATAAACTGCAGGAAACAGGACCGCTTCTGAACCTAGCTTGTTTCGACGATTAACTAACTAACTCTATGGCCTATGGAACCCGGAGGTTCAAAACCGCATTCACAAAAGCTCCCCACAGACTTTCATCCTTAGCCAATTGGATCCAATTTCTACTTTGTATTCCTGTCTCTGCGAGATCCATCTTAATATTGTCCTCCCATCTGCGCCTAGGTCTTCCTAATGGTCAGTTTCCGATTAGTCTTCCAGTCAAGACTTTGAAAGCGTTTCTACTTTCTTCCATCCTAGCTACATAACCTGCCCACCTAAGCCTCCTAGACTTGATGACCCTAACAATGCTGGGTAAACCGTATAAATTATGTAGTTCCTCGTTATGAAGTTTCCGCCATTCCCCATTCCCGTTCCTCTTGGGTCCGAATATTCTTCTTAGGATCTTGTTCTCAAATACGTTCAGTCTATGTTCTTCCCTCAGAGTAAGCGACCATGTTTCGCAACCATACAGAACAACGGGCATGGTTATCGTTGTATATATTTTAAGCTTCAAATTCCTCGACAGAATTTGCGACGACAAGAGATTTTAAACCGAATAGTAACACGAATTCCCTGCTTTTAGTCGACATTTAATTTCTTCGTGAATATCATTTTCGTCTGTTAATATTAATCCTAAATATTTGATAGTGTCCACTTTATCAAAAGTATTATTTAATATTTTAACGTATCCATAATTTGCTGTACATAAACAATCACATGTCTTATATAATATACTTTAATAATAAATATGGCTTAAATGTTGTTACCTAGATACATGTACCCTTTCTGAACGTGAACCTCTCTAACAAGGAAAAATTCTGCTAACTTCTAGATGAAATTAAGAAACAAAATCAGGCCATAAAATTTAGTTGAGTTTGAGTTTAACTTCGCTTTCAGCAGCGAGGCTATACGAGATGGAACCTACTGATTAACGTGGAATCCGAACCAAATGAACTTCCGCAGGGAATCTAACCCTGATCTCCCACGCCAAAGGCGCGTTCGCTTACCGTTAGCCAGGAATGAGCTGGATAAAGTTTATGTATAAGTTTACGAGAACGAGAAAAGTTTATCTAGAATGGAGACTAGACGTGAAAAAATCTTTGAGAGTCGAGACAAGACGACACTTTCACCAGACAAGACGTGAAAATCTTATTTTTCGTACTTTTCGTGCCAATACTACTAATTTTATACTTACCTAATTAATCTGACATTACACTTACTCGACCTCTCAAGCATTAAGTCATAATATCATTTCTACATTACGCTTACTCAGCATCATGATTTCAACACACAGGGTAACTAGAAAATCACACTCACAACACCCTTTCGAGCGACTTTACACTCACTCATCCTTACACTCACATCACTTCGACAATCGACATCACGCTCACAAACCTTTTCGAGCACACGATAACTTAACTTCATACGCCAACATTAACATCTATCACATTCGACCTCACACTTAGAACATCCTTTTGACATTACTCACACGACCTTATATTTACATCGTCATCTTGACATCACGCTCAATAAGCTCACGATCAGTTCGTGAGGTTGAGGAGGTCATGTGCGCTTTGTATTGTTAGATGACATATTTACGAATAGACAATATGTTTGTCAATTGATGTTGCTCATAAATGGGCCAACAGAAAATAACATTTTCTCGTCTTCTCTTCTCGTCACGAGACCCATCGTAGAACTGTTGTCTCGTCTCGATTTTCGGATTTTTTTCTCGTCTAGTCTCGATTTTTCTTGTCTCGTTTTGTAATTTATGTAGAAAATGTATGCTCTGTTGGTTTCTTAATTTAATAAAGAATTGATCAATAGCCTTCCGCCGCGCGAGAACTCCTCAAGGAGTAAAATGTTACAACACTTAAATATGTTTATTATTACAATATATTGTATAGTGACTTCCATATCTTCAAACGTTTATTAATGCTCTTCATTTTGTTCGTATAATCACTCCATGAACTTACAGTTTCTATATTACGAATCATGTAACAATAAACATTGTTTGAGACCTAAAACTTGGACGAACTATTATAGCCCACGAAACTACAGAAAATTTACGACTCGTCTCAAATTTGAAAATCTACTTGTCGTCACGACATCCGTCTCATTTTCGAGACGAGAAGGTATTTCCCCTGCATCGTGGACAACACTATTGCCTATTTATTATTTTTTTTAAAAAAATATCACATTGAGGCAGTAATTAGCATGTATAAATGAAAATAATTTATAAGTCGGGCCATGAATTGACTTGATTGCGAAATGACGATATTATTTAAAATCAAAGAATGAGGACAAAATCACTCAGTGGCAGACTATTGGAAGGGATCTCTGGTTATCAGACCATATTAGCTTGTCTGGTCAGTGTCGTTTCCACGGTTTATCTCGGGCTTTTTCCGGCTTTTTTTTTTTTTTTTTTTTGTTCCACTAAATCACTTCATAATCATTCACTTTCATTAATAATGTTTTACGGTACAGGCTACACGGCATAACAGTGAGTTGTAAACAGATATATTTCATTTTTCACTTACAATTGATTAAATACCGGTACATATTTTGTTTCCTTTTCCCTACAACTTTTAAGCGTTTAAAATGCACACATGCACTATATATATATATATATATATATATATATATATATATATATATATATATATATATATATATATATATATATACTATATATATGCACTATATATATATATATATACATCGGGACAGCTTTAAAGGGCTCTTTCCCCGACCACTGCTTCTTTTCACCTCCACAATTCTCGGTTAGTCCTCGCGAGCGTGTAAGCTGTCACTGCTCTCAGTGTTGCCGTACCTCCGATCCACTTGTGTAGTTAAAAGTCCGGCAAAATAAGGAGAAAGCTTTCCTTCCTATTCTCAGTTAAGAACAAAAATTTTAAAAAAAAATCAACTAGGAAAAAGGAATTGAGGCAACATTGGTTTTTAGCCAGAAGGTATCATAAATCTCTACCACGTGTCGCGGAGACTAGTTAGCGGAAGGTTTAGAGGGATGGACAGGGTTTTCAGAATTCCTGGAAAAAGAGCCCTCTCTTTCTGTCCCAATGTAAATAATATATATATATATATATATATATATATATATATATATATATATATATATATATATATATATATATATATATATATATATATATATATATATATATATATATATATATATATATATATATATCGGGTATTGAAAAATAAGTGTTACAACTCTTGCGAGGTGACTGCTGCCACTGAGACAAGAAAAAAGTTCTCTTGAACTTTCGGCTATCGGACATAGTTTCGGTTCTACAAGGTGCCGAAAGCGTGGGAAAATGACTTTCGGACTCCAATAGTTCGGAAACTATCCAACGTAAAGAGAACGGGTAAAAAATTCACTGAAGAAGTCATACCTACTGTATTGAATTTTGCATGTTTCACAATCCTACCATGCACGCGCAAGGGATTCCCCAAAGGAACGTAGGGAATCCCGGATAATCTGCCAAATGAAAATTGGTTTAAATGGATATGAATTGATAGGGTTTCTACCAGGTAACAATAATTCGTTTGTATTCAGTCGATATCTCGAACAAATACAAAATGACGGACACCTTCATGCCCGTTGTGTGTGGTTGCATAATCGCCAGGTACGGATCCTGGCCAACAGTGAGGTTCTGAGTATTAAGTGTAGCGAATTTGTTCTCAAATGATCTAGAAAGACATCTGGAGAACAACAGATGAAGCAGGGTGATTCACATGTGTGGAAACACGTAACGAAAATAACCCAGAAATGCACTGATACTAAGTAAACATAATTTCAAAGCATCGGAAATGTAAGGATTAGCATCAAGAACATGAAAATCATTGCCGATTCACCAATAATATTCCCACAAACCGATGCAATATGATGTACACGGTTGCATACCAATAAGGATGCAACTACTGAGGCCAAATTATTGACCATCAAGGTTACGACTTATGTTTTAAATAAGTCCAAATCGTGAATTTGACGCAAAATAACTCAGGAGCCAAACCTTTACACCATAATATTTAATATACCATATCAACTCATCAAGATCTACCACCATTTCAAATTTCGTAACGTGGAAACCTTTGGTTCCTGAGTCATAGGTTATTGAAGTTTGGGTTTGGACTTAACAAACTTGTCAAATTTTAAATAAATGTCTAAACTTAATTTTCAAAATCAAACTTTAAAAAAAAATACCATCTAGTATCTCTTATATTTTAACGTGTCCTCTTTAATAGTTTAAACTATCGTGTGTAATTTTCTATACAACAATCTAATGATAAAACGATAATGTTGCAAGATCGTCATGAATTTCCACCTTTCATATCATCAGTTCATATAGCAAGCCTGTCCACTCAAATTCGAGAAGAGGATTTCTTCGATCCCCACCAATTGAATCTAATGCTCTACATCTTTTGTCTCTTTGCCGTCAGTTTACTCAACTTGACGACTTCTTGAATTACACACATCGAGAACTAAATATATCCCCAGTTGCCGAAAAAAAATCTATTTCCCCCTAACTTTATGTCGGTACTGTAATCTTCTAAATGAAGTGTTAAAAACTGAAAACTAGAAGAGGTCTCATCCGAACCCTGGCTGGCTAAACATGTCTGTTTTCAGCCATTCAGCTGTTTCTAATTAAAATTGCTCCCGAGTGACAATAGGTATTTCTGCAATTGTAATCACTCGGTTGACTTAGTTTTGTTAAAAACAAAGAAAGAGCAACGCCCGACATTTGTTATACTAGCAGCTTGGGCGCGCATAATGGTGAAATTTAGTTATTGGGTGGAATGACTTGGGAATGAACCAGAGAACAGTATGTAAGTAATTTAATTCCTTAAATGTACACTCATGTCCAAAATGATTGTCGCATTCTATGACTGTCTTCTTGTAAAAATATAATTTGATAATGATTTTGCAGAGTACTTTTAATACTGATACTATGTGTATAATTGGGAAATGTATATGTGTCGTAAATGTCATAGGAAAATAATTATAAATTCGAAAATTAGAGTGAGTAAAACAATATGTTGCTAAATGGACAAGAAAGTTTTATTGTTCTTATTTACTGCTCTTTCGAGATGAAATTTGCCACATATATGTCTTTGCCAATTATACAGATATTATACAGATACTAACATTATAAGAAATACCAGGTTATTTGTTATCAAATTATATTCCTACAACAACATATTTATAGACATGCGACAATAATTTTGGACATGAGTGTACATGCACATCGCAGAAGAATCTTGTTTGATACGTGTCATTACTTTGAATTTTCTTTTTCCAGTTTTGTGGAAAGTTAGAAAGTGTGACAGACCATTATATTTCCCCGAGCAGCTCCCCCACCCAGGACTCAAATATCCTGAACGAAGAGTTATCAAAAAAAAAAAAAAAAAAAAAACGAACACACACGTCTGTACTCATAATTCCATCCACTCAGAGTGCTATCGCGCGTTTGTTGTAAGCAGTTTTTGTTTAAAAACTTTACTTGTTGTCCTTTTTCTCATTTTGTTTTACTTTAGTACTTATTATGATCAATTAAGCATTATGTTATTTTCATTGTATCGCAGAAAAACACTTAAAATGTAAATAAATAAATTAAATAGAAATAGATACAGTAGGACGTCAATAATCGGAACGCGATCCCTAGAAGCTTTTTACATTTTGTCTTAGCGCTAGCGCTAACAAAATAATAGGGTTGTCCGTCGGCGTTGTGTGAAGTCAGTATTTTTACAAAAGTTCATTCATATGTAATTGTTTGTCATGCATATCTTTATTTTTAATTTCCCTTAGGCCTATACAAGTTTAAGTTTATATGAGTTACAGAACAGTGTAATTTAGTATAAGAGCAGGTTCTTCAGAAACATAAAATGTAAGTAGCCTTACATACGGTATTGTAATCAATGTATGTACTGTATACAAGGGCGCCGATCTTGGGGGGGCCCGGCCCCCCAAAGCTAATGTGGGTCCCTCTGTATGTTTTGTTATATGTATTTTTTATGAATGCTCCCCCAAAGTTACAGAGAAATCGGCGCCCTTGACTGTATAACCACTGTATCGCTAAAATAGCACTAAGAGGCTTAAGTACAGTATATTTAAGCCTAAATGGCAGTTTCTTGGTCATTTTCGAAAATCCGAATAATTTAAAAATCCGAACTACCTGTGGTCCCAATTAGTTCGGATTTTCGGCTTCCTACTGTACATTGTTTCTGTGACTACAAAGGTTTAATATTGTATTTAACAATAAATACGAAAAGTAATTTCGGCTCGCGAACAGCGCTACACAATGGACTAAGTTTTTGATCCATGGATCTACCGTATATGGAAATTATTGAAACAATAATTCATTAGTAATATTTTTATTGGGTCTATTACATTACAGACTATCAAAATACTTTTGTAGTAAACATGACTATTGATGAACACTTCAATTCTTTCGCAACAAATATTAAACACATGTGGATACTTTTTGTACATATAATAACTAATTAGGATTTATATAATTCTAGAATAATTATAGATATCGATATACAATTGTAGTCAAAACTTTCTTTCGGTTCTACATACATTATTAAAACCTGCCTGTTTTCCTTCCACAGAAATCTGGCCAATTTCCTGAACTTTATTTAATCTGATACTTCTATTTTAAAATAATCTTTTTATGTTGTATTATAAACTTATAATAATGAATTGCATAACCCTTATTTTAAACAATATATAGTAAAGAATAAATATATGCTAAGAAAATTACTATAACATATTTAATATACATTGAATTATTCGAATTAAATACAAAGATACTACAGAAAAGGCTAAAGACTATTGAACAAATGAAATGTATTAAATATTTTTTCCCCTGTAGCTTTCTAAAACAACAAATCAGCTGATGATGTCAAATTTATCTATGGTTGTTCGTTGTGTATTTCGTTTGTTCTGGTGTTGACCTTGCTCATTCTAATTTTAAAGATTTATATGGCAATTTATGAATTTTGTATTGTATTTTTGACAGCTCTGGAATTATTTATTTTACTGTTCTACATGGACATGAAATAGTAAATAAGAAAAAGTAATACAACAAATACATGTGATAATTGAAATAATAGAGGAAAAGTAATTGATTGATTGATTTTTGAGTTTTACGTCCCGTTCAGCAGCGAGGCTATATGAGATGTGGACCTACTGATTAACGTGGAATCCGAACCACATGATAGAGGAAAAGTAATAGTTATATTATTATATTAGAAAGATACAGTATATGTTAAAGTTCTAACTTTCTCAATCTACAAATTACCTGTAATAGTATTTGTTTTTGAAGATGTCGACATCGAGCTTTTTATTAAGTGCTGGATTCAATTCATAATGTCGTCAAGAAACGAGGAATTGGTATACATCCCACAATGTGAACATATATGTTTAGAATAAAGTACAGTAACTTAGTTTTACACAATTGTTAATTTCCTAATTTATATTGTAGCCAAATGATGCTCGATTTTATCTGTTTTTTTTTTCCCTCGTTTAAACAATTGTAAACCGAACACTACTTTCCTTTCGCTAATTTAGTAAAAAAAGACGTAACAAAAGAATATATTTTCTATGCCAAAGCTATGAAATAACTAGCAGTGTTATTTATGAACCACAGAACAACAGAAGGGCAGAAGATGAGTACTGATAATGTTCTATGGTTTCGCTACTTATCTAATTTCCGAAAAGTGGGCGGAAATCTTGCATTTCGAAAGCCAATTGAGACGCGTTTCATTTCCATATGCTTTAATATGTCGCATGGACTCTTTGCCTTTAGTTCTCCGGCCAGCTCTCTAGTAATACTGGGCCTTATGCAGAATCGTTTTGACGCGTGATTAGTGTAATACTAAAGAGTTCGACTAACATATGTTTCCTGCAGTAGTCAGGCTTTTAGTATTACGCTAACCATACGTCAAAACGACTCTGCATAAGGCGGATTATGTCTAGTCTATAGTAAGATGGTATGTACCGGTACTTCGAGAACTCAAAGACGTACCTAGAGCGAAAAGTCGGTTTTCGAGGGAAGATCACAAGTATACAAGGTCGGGAGAACACTTCTATCATGAAGGAAAACTATATTATGCTCTCGTCTTGTAGAAAATAGTTCATTTTGGAAATAAAATGATCACAGATGTATAGCATTTTGCGATTCAGTTTTTCGTTCGCAACACAATTCCTGCAATTTACGTCAGTCGAAGAGAGATTGCTGTATGTTGATTTATGTAGTCAAAATAAGCAGGGCATTTTAATGTTTGAAATACAGAAATACACTAAATTCCAAGGTACACAGGCAGCAACCTAACGACGTTGACAAATTAATAAGTTTTTAACCATCATTACATTTAATACAAAAGCCCACTATTTACACAAAAATTATATACTACTCTTAATTATATAGGATATACTGTATTCAGTTAAGCGTTTACTATTACCATTTCGCACAAAAGTTGTTCATCAAGTTACATATCTTTGCGAATTTTTTATGGACAATGGTGAAACAAAATAAGAATGCGATTTAGCACAGCGCATAAAATCAGCTATAAAAGTATTTCAATAGTGATAATAAATACATTAGATGAAAAACAGATAAACCTATGTTTTATCTAGTTGCTAGTTAGAAATGATAAAATTAGACCTATTCAAATTATTAAGGACATATAATTACAATTAGAGTACATCTTTAACAGGTTACTTTAAATTTGCATACATATGAAATTGCAATTGCACACATTACGTGTCACAGTATGCTGTACAGGAACTACCGTTTTAAATTTCTATTAAGAAAAATAAGCATATCCGCGTGTTCTGGAGTTAACCGATTTCGGGAAGCGCTAATTATTAGTCCTGCTGTTGAGAACACCCTTTCAGAAGGGACTGACGTAGCAGGAATTATAAGATATTTTTTTGCAATCTTAAACAACCTTGGAAATCTTTTTGCATTCTCTTTCCACCATTTCAGTGGATCCTCTGCAGGTCTAACCACCGGATCCGAAATATACATTGACAACTCGTCAGCGTCAGGTTTCTTACCTTGTGTGTACATGGGTCCCAACAGGAAATCCATTGCAGACCCCAACTGCGTTTCCTCTTCTTTTTCTTCTGTACTTAAACTTGTAGCGTCAAGTTCGGCTTTAACTAATTCTTCAGTCTTCTTTCGAAAATCTTCGTTAAGAAACTGGAGAGTTTTGTATCTTGGGTCTAGAAAGGACGCGATACAGGCTGTAGTCTCACATAAATGCTCATGTTTGTTTAGCAGCATTCTTTCTTCAAGGTCTCGTGCAATGCTGTTTTTCAATAGTGCAATTGTGCAATAATCAGTATCTCTTGGTGAAAGATGGATACGGATCAAACTATCTGTAATTGGTAGTACACTATATAGTGTTACAAATTCTTGACCGCACAAAATTGTTGTTGCAGTTTTTAGTGGCTTTAAACATTCTTCCAAATGTTCCATCAACTCCCACTGACCAGCTGTAATTTCTAGTTGTTTGAAGTCTTGGTATTTCGTTACGTTTTTGTCTGTCAAGACGTCCATTATTGCCCTTCTTTGTTCTATTAATCGTGCAATCATATCATAACTTGAATTCCACCTTGTTCTTACTTGCTGGATTAAAGCATGCTTAGGAATATTTAATAACGTTTGCCGCTTCTCTAGTTCTCTCGTTGCTAGCGAGCTATGTTTAAAATGCGATACGATCCGGCTACACATTTGAATAAGTTTAACTATTTCACCGCTATCAGAAATGCCTTTATTTATACATAGCTGCAGAGTATGGGCAAAACATGGTATGCTTGGGTATGGCAATTCACTTACTGCTGCTGTAATGTTGCTAGCATTATCGTGGACTATTGCACATACTTTTTCGTCAATTTTCCATTTTTTTGCACAAATAGACAAGTGTCTTGCAAGATTTTCTGCTGTATGACGACCGTCTATTTCTATCGTATCTAGCACATACGTTTTTATTTTACAGTCAGAAGACATATAATGCGATGTTACTGTTACGAAACCTTCCGTAACTCTTGAGGTCCAACTGTCCGTTGTGATCGAAATATTATCGACACTTTCTAATTCATGTTCTAAACGACCTTTTTCGTTTACATACATTGCCTCGAGTCGACGTGTTAATGTCTGCCTGGATGGAATTCTATAATTTGGTTCCATTTCTGTCAATAATTCGCGGAAACCGGGGCCATCTACAATTGAAATTGGAAGCAAATCTTGTGCAATTACCTTGCAGATTTTGCTATCAAGTAATTCCTCCCTAGATGGTGGGCATGGTCTCAAGTTATGTGAAAATGACGTAAGTTTCACCTGTTTCTTCGATTTTGTTTCACTAACACTTACAACAGCAGTAGCTGGTTGACATTCCCTCTTTTCTGTTGAAGATTCAGTTTCACTTGACGGTTCTTCAGAAATATCAACCTCTTGACTAGATGTAGATTGGCTATCGAACAAAAAATGCCTGAAAGTAATTGTAAAAAGTACAGTTAGTACATTAATAATTAAGCACAATTAGTACATATTGAATAAAAACATTGCAAGGAGACCAATTTACCAAAAAAACCAAGATAACCATTGACATAAGAGTTTCGCGTTTCTTTATTAGTACAAATACGACTTATTAAAAAGCAAGTGGTCCTCAGCCTCAGGGGCAATTGCCTCTCCTGCCCTCCCTAAACGACGCTTCTATATCAAACATAAATAGTGAAAAGGAAAAAAAAACTTGGCTACGCTACTGCTTGAGCCGCCGCACTTCCTCGGCAAGACTATATGAGACGTGCACCTATAGTTTAACGTGGGTTATTAATCATATTAGCTTCCACCGAGAATCGAACTAGAGTCTGCCACGCCCAAGGCGCCTACGCTAACGATATAACCATGAGGGAAGCCCTACAGAAAAAAAAAAATATTGAATCAAAATAGAATAACAGAAATGAGCGTAGCAACCTTCTATCGTTTAACTCCGAAGTTTCCTTATTCAAATACGATAAGAAAATAATTCGACAAACTTATTTGATTTTAATGCAATATTGTGTCTACTGTCTATGAGCCTTGCCAATCATTCACATTGCTTAAAGTAGAAATCTGTTTAGGATAAAAGAGTGAATGAATTGGGGAGGGGGTAATTCACCCCTTTATTCTTCGCTGATTTTAACACATGCAGAGTGGATGATTGCGAAGCCTCAAAGAAAATATAAGTCATGTTGCATCAAAATTGAACATTGTTTAAAATGAAAACTATTGTGGAAAACATATTTTTGAAATTTAGGAGGGTGTTAGTTCAGTATTTTATTCTTGACAAATTTTAACCCTAAGTGGTGAGGACAATCGAAATGCCTTTAGGAAACTGAATACTATGTTTTTTTTTTTTTTTTTTTTTTTTTTTTTGCCTCTCAATCATCTCCATTGGTTGCAGTTGAAGTTGGTCAATAAACGGATAAAATGGGGAAGTAACCCCAAATGTTGAAGTTTCTTTATTTAAATAATTGAAGAGAATATAGATAGATTGTACCATTCGACTCGACCTGCATTTGTGAATTTGTCTGTCCGTCTGTCCGTTTCACGATCACTCACGTAAAACTTATCCACCTTTGATGAACTTTCTTCAGTTATACCATTCTTCAACGTGCTGAAGTAAGCGTAATGTTTGGAGTTGGAATTCATGAAGAACAAGAGTGGGATAGGTGCTGATTGCCACGGGTGCTGACTGCCACAGCCAATTATTGGTGCTGACTGCCACGACTGTCGCTGATTGCAAATAGGAAGGTGCTGACTGCCACGACGGCGAGCTGACTGCCACGAGCCTGGGAGAAACTGTATTTGGAAAGAGAGGAATTAATCCCTCGTACTAAATTTATGATTACTAATTAGTTTAGTAGGGATTAATTTAGTAATCATCACAGCAAATCTATGTGGCATCCAATAAGTTACAAAGTTGCTCACTAAGTGGAACGACATACACTTGGATGTTTATAAAGGGATTGTCTTTTCTGTTATATGTACAATTTGTACATTTCATTGTTTATATTAATTGTTTTATTGTATTATTTAATGGATATGATGGTCTGAAGCAAGCTGACAAGGGAAGTTTGGGAGAAGCACTCGCCTGCAGAGAAATAAGCATGTCATTTGAAGGACCAATTCATGCTGATTACAACAGGTAATAAAACTCCTGTACGTTGAGAACTGTTCCAGATATTCAGCTTGGAAATTTATATGAGAAAATGAGTGGATGCACGTTTCAATGCGTTAAGTATTCTCACCCATGGCGAAGCCTGATGGTTTGAACTTGCTATTGCTTGATCACTGGGGTCCATTCACAGACAAATTGTCCATTACAAGTTGCATGACGGATGGCAAAGACCTAATGGTTGAGAAGATACCAAAGAATTGCACACGATTTGTGCAACCATTTGATGTGTTTTGATTCCGATCAATCAAAGATTATGACAGGAGTATGAATCTTCTTCATCTGGACGTTATAATGTACCAACGAAACAATCAAATAAAGTTCGTGTCCATACGAATCACTTCCGATCACCGCGATACATTGGATTGTTTCAGTTTGCGTTCTGTAAGACAGGTTACGAACAAATTATAGGCCTATAACTTTTGAATCACTTGTCGAATTTGCTTTTTGCTTTGGTTCTGCGAACTGTTGTTTTGATGGTTGCAACACAATTGCACATATAAAATGTTTATGGTGCAAGGGAGTATTTTACCTGCATCATTTCTTCATAAAACAGAAAAACAACAGTGATCAATTTTCATCTCTAACCTATGATTATTGTGAACAATGTAATGACTAATTGTATCTATCAAACCCGTTAGTTATTGCGAAACACTTTTTTTTCTGTTACTTCCGATAGCTTTCAATTTGTATGTCAATATTCGTTACTAATTAAGTTGTACTTAACGCGTATAAATGCGTATATCCTCATTTTCTCATATAAACTTCTAAGTTGAATATCTCGAACCGTTCTCAACCGTACAGGAATTTTATTAGCTTGTTATAATCAGCATGAATTGGGACTTCAAATGGAATGCTTAGTTTCTCTGCAGGCGAGTGCTTTCTCCTGAACTTCCCTTGTGAGGGACAGCCAGCAGTACTTTTTTGATGGAACTTTCAAGACCTGCTCGAAACAATTTGCACAGCTGTACACAGTTCATGCTGACATAGGGAGTTCAAGTGAGAATACATAAATCGTACCAATTTTGTACGCTCCGCTCCCTGACAAAACTGAAAGTACACTCATGTCCAAAATTATTGTCGCATATCTATGTCTTCTTGTAAGAATATAATTTGATAATTTTGCAGAATACTTTTAATACTTATATTATGTGTACAATCAGGAAATTTATATTTGTGATAAATTTCATAGGAAAAGAATTATAAATACGAAAATCATAATGAGTAAAATAAAATGTAACTAAATGGACAAGAAAATTTTATTTTCGTTTTATTGTTCTTATTTACTGCTCTTTTGACATGAAATTTACCACATACTTGTCTTGGCCGATTATACATATACTAACATTATAAGAAATACCGGGCGAATTCATTATCAAATTTTATTACTAGAACAACATATTTATAATCATGTGACAATAATTTTGGACATGAGTGTACATACAGAGACCTGTTTACCTTTGTTAGGTGTTGGTCTGAAAGACACGATCCTAAGGATCATCTAGTTTCTTTCATGCTTCTTGGCGTCCGGTAATGTTACATCTAGCAACATTCTCTCAGGCTCGTGGCAGTCAGCACGCCATCGTGGCAGTCAGCACCTTGATATTGGCAATCAGCGCCAGTCGTGGCAATCAGCACCAATAATTGGCTGTGGCAGTCAGCACCCCACCCAAGAGTGAGAGGGAGTTGAAGCCACCCTATGCTTGAACACATGCATGTAAAATATTTTTGCAGGATAAACTACGTATAAATTATTCGATTTTGAAAAAGAATATTGTATATAGTTCCCTAACAGACATTCGATGGTTCACATAGCTTGGTCTAAAATCTGCCCGCAATAAAAAGAATTAATATATTTTAAAAAAATATTGCAAGATTATTTTTTTTTTCAAAGTTTGCTTTTGATTTTGATGCAACATAGCATACATTTTCTTTGAGGCTTGCGAATCATTCCCTCTGGATGGAACTTTAAAAATTGTTAAGAAAAAAGAGGTGGATTATTCTCTCTCTCCGTCCGATTAAAACATTTTCAACGATAACTTTCGTATAAATTATTCGATTTTGATAAACTTTTTTACACATTTTTCCAACATTCCTCAGTGTTAAGGACTAATATAAGTCAGGAGTGAACGATGAATTTAGATCCGTAATGTAGACTCCTCGCCTTGTCCCTCAAGTTAAAAACTACTCCAACATGACTTTCGTATTAAAAAGGAAAAAAAAAAAAAGAAAAAAAGAACGAAAGAGTGCCGGTGTAAGAAGTAAATTCCACGATATTCCATTTTGACTCAACATATGAATATGGGAGCAACAGCCAATGTAGGAAAGGAATTGAGGCTCTCAATTTGAAGAAGTTGGTAAAAAAAATAATAAAAAATAAATAATGGGGAATTATTTTACTCTCATACACATATTATATACAATATGTATATCTATACGCGTGCAGGCACACATTGTATGATTTAAACATGATGCCTCAGAATAGATTCTAAAACAAATCACTATTTTTGTGGAATATGGCGTATATTTTTCTGAGGGTTTGCAAGTCTCCTTATTGCTTTGAGTTGAAATGGGTCAATAATGAAGACGTGATTTTTCTTCCTTCCTCCTCGTTCAGTCGTTATGAATCACAAACGGTTAGAGATGATAGGAGTAACAAAACTGAAATTCAAAATATGTCGGATGGCGCATCAAATACTATAAAGCGCTATTCTTGCCCCACAGGACTTGTCATAGGGCCTGTGGGATCTGTCGAAAATATTAAATAGCATGATATGAAATTTTTGCATCATTGGAAAGGTTATGAAAAAAAAAAAGTAGGAAAATATTTTCGTGGGGCATTGTTTACAAACTGGCCACTATGTAACTAAAATTTCATCTGACTGTCAGAGTTCAACATTCAATGGTGACCATTTCATAAACGAAGTTCCACGGTCCCGGGTTCGACTCCCGGTGGGGCACTTGGTCGGAAAAGTGTGAAACGCTTTTTCAGGCCAGCCACCCTGAATGAGGTTTCCCTGGGCTTTCCTCATTCACAACAGGCAAATGCCGGAGTGGAATTAACTTATGGGTCCCAGGCCGCTTCCTTCCTTCCCTTTCCCCGG
Organism: Thermobia domestica; assembly: GCF_964235325.1. NCBI lineage: Eukaryota > Metazoa > Arthropoda > Insecta > Zygentoma > Lepismatidae > Thermobia > Thermobia domestica. The sequence continues at coordinate 15,538,601 of NC_137455.1, forward strand.
ATACTGTGCTCGCCGATTTACGTCATCCCTCAAACGTGACGGGCTAAATGGCCTTAGATGTCGAAAGCACAGAAATCTAAAATCCTAATCCTAATCCTAAACGAAGCCCTATACACAAAAAACTTGTTCCTATCAAAGTTGTTTATTTTTCCACGATTCTTTCAGTAACGTAAAAAGGTTAGATATCATACCATTTAAAATTTTTGAATAAACTCTAGGGTTACCAACCATGAAAAATAAAATCACCGCACCCGCTCATAATCGGAAAAGCTGATGAAGAATCTAATCTAATCTTCTAATATAAATAAAACAAAGAGTTTGTTTGTCTGTATGGAGCCTGGGGAACAGACGAGTGGGCCGAGAGTTACCAAATTCGGATAATGGGTATGTTGATCCAGGTCCCAGACCAAGACGAAGCGTTTTTTTTTGTTTTTTTTTTTTCAAATTTCGAATGGGGGGACGTTTACCGGGACATGTAAAAGTAGTAGAAAATAACCGACATTAGTGTCGAATTCATAGTTTTCACGGACGCTGAGATCAGTGGTGAAACTTCGGTCGCATTAACTTCCAAATTCAACCTATTCAGCTGCGGGCTGGGGGTCACCGGGGTGAGATACAGAGACATGTAAAAGTAATCCAAAATAACCAATATTAGTGTCAAATCCATAGTTTTCGCGTTCCTGAGATCAATGTTTACACTTCCATTAGCGATGACTTTCAAATTCAGCTACCATTGTATGGGACCGGTGTTCACCTGCGTGGGGGAGGGAGATTACCGAGACATGTAACATGTTAAAGATAATGCAAAATAATCCAAAATGGATATTAATGTCAAATCCATAGTTTTTGCGGTGGCTGAGGTGAATGGTGATACTCCCACAAACGTTGACTTCCAAATACAGCCCCCATGCGAAGAACGGGTATTTCAGCTAGTAATTATATATTTTAAACCTAAAATATATAGTTGAGCATGACAAAAAATACCGGTTAGTTGGAACTCTAGCCGTTGTGGGGCAAGCAGAGTGGTCCACTTGCTCCTTCTGACATTTTACTATCTCACTTGCTACTTTTATCTCCAGCCGTAAGTGGTTTACTGCAATTGGACATTTTATTTGATTCTGAAAAAAAAATCACAATTAAATAGTACTCATTTCCCCACACGAAAAACATTCTCCTTCTAAATTGTTTATTTTTTTAATTGATGTAAAAAAAAATCATACCATGCTACTTAAAATTTTCGGAGAACTCTCTGGGGCACTCCATTTATAGTGCAAGAATAACGTTCCATTTAATACCCCACTTAAGATTTCCCTATCTCATTTCTTTTATTTCATTCTTTTATTGCCGATCGTTCGTGAAGCGAAAGTAGCAGCTTTTATCTGAAATACTCGTTACATATATTTTCTCGAGATCTTCGTACGAAAATTGTCATATCTTTATGAACTATATTTATACTAGCAAACACCTCGACTTGTTACTATGACCAATGTTTTATGTTCTTTCTTCTATACCTTTCAGGTTTCATATCTAAGCCCAGTCTCGTATACAATTCTAACTTCTATGGACATCTTAGGGAACTTCCCCCCAATTTTGCTTCAATTCTAGGTCAAACATCTAAAAATGATGGAACGCGCGTTCAATTGTTTTTTGGTGAAAAGTCCAAACATCACATTTTCTGTCACTAGCCTTGAAAGTTTCCGAAATTTGAACATCTTATTATAACAAATGTAATCCCACCCCTTTTTACTTGCCCACCACATCTTCTTCCCTTCTAAGTAAAAACTGAAAAAGAAAATAAACATGTCTTATAATTTTACATTTCAAACACCAAGTCTCATGTCTCTAATCTTAAGATATTCCGAGTTATGAGCGCCTATTACAATAATTGTAATCCTCGCCCTTTTCCCTACACATCCCATTTTCTTTTTTCCTAGAACAAGTATAAAAAGCGGTGAAACAAGTATCTAATTATTTTAAATTTCGTATCTCTCATCTTCAGAGATCCTAATATACGAACATATTATTATAATCATTGTAATCTCGCCTCTTTTTTCTTCACACCCCTTCCTCCTTTTTTCTAGATCAAATACTAAAGACGTTAAAACACATGTATAATTATCTTAAATAATCAAATTTCATGTCTCTAACCCTCAGAGTTTCCGAGAAATCGACACTTTAAGATAATAATTGCCACCTCCAGGACTTGAAGTCCTGGGGGTGAGCAAGTATGTCTCCCACTCAATATTTCGGGAAGACCCTCCTTCATTAAAACTTACTGGGAGGGTGGTAGAGCGTTCACCTCTGGTGCTTGGGATACCCGGTTTGATCCCAGCCCCCGCCAAGTGAACTTTGTGGTGGACAAACACCGTGTGCGTGGGTTTTCTCGGGGTTCTCCCGTTTCCTCCCACTTTTCATTCCACCATTTCATTCATTACTCATCATCACCGTCTCCTTTAGCCTAACCGGCATAACTGTGGGACGTAAAACTCAACGATTTTTACTGGGAGAGTGAGTAAAATGACACTATTGACAGAAGCTTGCAATTTAATTAAAGTAATTGTATATATTGGACTATTAATGGATGAATTAGTGGTTAACGGTATCCCTAATCTTATACAATTTAATTACTATGAATATTCGACCATGTGAATTCTCCATGTCGAAACATGCGAATATATATATACAGGGTGTTTCCAATCAATACCGACAACGTTTGGGAGGTGATTCCTGACACCAATATAAGACAAACAGTATAGACTAACGTGGGTGTACAAATGCTTCCTTTCGGAGTTATAGGCTGCCGAAAACATGAAAAAATGAATTTTAAAGGTTCATAGCTCCAAAACTATAAGACCTACCGTAGTCGGGTCAAGATTTCACTTAGGAACTAATATGTGCCCTATCCAAAACTACATGTTTCAGAATCCTGCGGTACTCGCGCAACAAGTTTTATAGAGAAAGTTTAGCTTAGGTCATATAATTTGAAGTACTCACCAACTACCTCTGTAAAAACTGTTGCAGAAGTACCGCAGGATTCAGAAACATGGATATTTGGATAGGGCACATACTAGTTCTTAAGTGAAACCTTTACCCGACTACGGTAGGTCCCATAGTATTGGAACTATGAACCTTTGAATTTCACTTTTTCATGTTTTCGCAAGTCTATAACTCCGAAAGGAAGCATTTGTGCACCCAGGTTGGTCTATACTTTTTGTGTTATCTTGGTATCAGGAATCACCTCCCAAACTTGTCGGTGTTGTTTTGAAACACCCTGTATATTCTGTTTCCTCCCTTTCCCCACATTTCGACTCTTATGATTTAGCAACCCGGCCACCCTTATTTCCCTTTTTCACCCTAATTTCTAAAGATTCTTTCTTAGTACTACTACATTACATCACAAATTCCGTACAGTATTTAAATTTCAAGTTTCTAGTCTAAGCAGTTTGGCCTAGGCCTTTATCAATCTGTGAGCGTAGATTCCACCCTTCGCTGCGTTAAAATTAAAAGAAGAGAAAAAAACACTTTAAATGCAGAACTCCTTATCTCGTGTGTTTTGTACCCGTGAAAAATGCTGTAGGCTATTTGGATCCGACACTAATATAAGTTATTTTCCATTATTAACCATTATTTTCCATTATATATATGTGTGTGTGTGTGTGTATGTATGTATGTGTGTATGTATGTATATCCCCATCCCCAAGTTGCAGGGCTAAATTTGGATTTAAACGGCATAAGAAGTGTGACTTTTCATCTCAGCGACCCAGAAACTATGAATTGAACACTAATATCGGTCATTTTTAGATTTCCCCCCTCGCCCTCCCCTAAGTTGCACCATCAAAGTTTAATTATAAAAAATATCCCAGGCCCAAATCTCATCTATGTTGAAAATTTGATAGAGATCGATCTGGTGGTTTAAGAGTTATTGTCACAAACATAGCCACTTTTTATATACCTAGGTATATAGGTTGGTAAAGGATAATAGAATAATAGAGTAAGTGTAATTTGCTAGATCGACTTGCGTATTGTTCTTACATTCTGTGATAATACGTAAATTATATTCAAACTTCTCGACTTTCAGACCCTTAATCCTTTACGGCCTACGCTCAGTAAGACTATACTTCAAGAATACTAATATCTATTCAACTACTGACAATCAGTTATTGAAGGTCGTTTATAGTATTAAAAAATGCGTTAAAAGTTGTGTTCTTCATGATATACGTACATGTGTAAGAGAAATATTTAACATTGAATATTGAAATCACATATTCGGTAATTCAATTCATTCGTCTTTGACATAATTGAACTGAGCGTGTCGATGTCTCTACCATTCGACACTATCGGTAATTGTTGTTGAGTTGATTTTAGTTTAGCGTCCCTTTCAGCAGCGAGGCTATATGAGACGTGGACCTACTGATTAACGTGGAATCCGACCCACATGAGCTCCCGCCGGGACTATCGGTAATTGTGTGACTCGTTCGTTTGTTCCACAGTAACTGTCGCAAATGTAATTCAATTTTAATGAAACTTATTCGTCCCTTCCTTTCACCTGTAGAAACTATTGCTTCATGTTGCAATCAATGAAAAGTAAGGGTAAAAGGAAGAAAAAATACATCTATTTTGCAAGTTTGAAAACATAATATAAAACATTTCTTTCAGATAAGCCGACGTATTACTTGATTACCAAAATATATATATATATATATATATATATATATATATATATATATATATATATATATATATATATATTTAGGGCATTGCGATCATTACCACCGCTTGTGGTTAAATCTGCTAAAAATGAAAAGGTAAATCCCCTCCGTTAACTTTAAAGAGCATTGTTCTTGACAATTTTTCTAAAACCAAATAAATAAATATCTAAATAGTCCTTAATGTAAATATTCGGTTAATGCGATATGACACATATCTTCATTGGTGTCTTACCGTTCTGTTTAAAGCCCCTTCCCGTTCTGCCTAATCTCTCGAGACGGGAAATACTGTCCAGGAAGGAATGTATTCAAGGGAATTTTTGTTTAGTAATTGTAACAAATTATGTAAGAAGATTAAGTATTTCTTCAAGACTCATTATAAATTTTAAATGTTATCCTACTTGTTCTTCTCGGAAAAATAACTACATAGAGTTCTGTTATTCACATCTACTTTAGTAAAAATGAACGTGATAAAAAAAAAAAAATACCTGCAGAGAAATTGACACAGTTGCAAAAAAAAAAAAAAAAAAAAAAAAAGTTTGACGTAACTGAAACGAACATAAAACCAATTTAATTCAGTATAATATTCAGTCACTTCACAACAAAATTTTATTCAGTTTTCCAGTAGTTCATCTCCAACATGCTAAGGTTTATAGAACGTAAAAGGTGCCACAATTCACATCCTCAAAACATGTTTGAACATATTAAGCAAACAATGCAAGAGGATGCATAAGACGGTCCTTATCCCTGATTATCTGACCTTTTGGTTTGATTACAAGTACAAAAACTACACAAGTATTTCAATATGTGACATTGATATTTTGTATTACTGCTATTTACATTGACAATATAAATATATATATGATAGTATTGCATATAGAATATGCAGAATTATGTATACTGTATAAGACAAACGCGCTGATAAGATGATGCCGAAAAAGGAGTTGTGATGTAGAACACTAAGGTTCTTTCTTAAGGGTCACCTTGTTCATCCTCTTGCATTGTTTACTTAACGTTTGGTCAAGCATATCTTGAGGATGTTAACCATGGGCGGAGTTAGGAATTATCTCCTGGGGGGGCAGACATTCTGTCGGCTGAGGAGCACAGTAAATACAAGTGGGAATTGAAGGATCTTATAGATGGCACTTTTATTTTTTGACAAAAAGCTGGGGGGCAATTTCCCCCTATGCCCCCCTCATAGCTCCGCCTATGATGTTAACCGTGGGACCTTTCACGTATTGAGTCTTAGCTTGTTGGATATGTGCTACTGGAAAAGTGAATAAAATCTGGATGTGAAATAATTTGATATTAGACCGAATTAAGTTTATTTTATGTTCGTTTCAGTTACAATGTCAAACAACTTTCTTTCAACTGGGTCAATCAATTTTCCATTTCCCTGCAGATATTTTTAAAAAATCACATTCATCTTTACTAAAGTAGATGTGAATAACTGCTGATAAAGAGCTGTATCCTAGTCATTTTTCCGTGAAGAACAAGTAGAATAACATGATGAAACTTGAAGATATAATTATTATTCTTACAGACTCTCTTAGAATTACTAAACAGATATTACGAATTCAGGACAAAATTCAAGAGGACAAACCCCAAGAAAACTTTTGACAAAACAGACTAAATTCAAGCGATAGAATTATAGGCGCAGCCTAATAAAAGAATTATTATTCTTTCTTCAACTGTTATGCATCTTAATTTATTGAGATAACATTAAAAAAAAAAACACTGAAAACCTAATAAAAGACCTAAAACTGTTATAGTAGGTATATTTCACATTTGATCTTTGAAAAAAATCTTGATCACTATTTCAGAGTTAAAATAAATAAATATTTATACATAACTTCAAAACACTGCTATATGATACCTTACAAGGATGATTTATTTTTTTAAAAAAATCAAATAACATCACAGTAACTTTTCGTAATTAAAATGAATGGTCTTACATTAATGTGCTAAACGTATTTCAAATGTATTAACAAATGTATATTAAATAAGAGTACCCAGAACTTTTCATACGGGAGTATGTACCCTTCAATTATAATATTTCTACGTTTTATTGGGTTTTCAGTATTTTAAAAGAAAGAAAGTTATTTCAGTTAAAAAAATTCGGATACCATTTTAGAACATATGATAATTCAAGGAAGAAAAATAATCATATGTCTGTCTGAGTTCCGATCTGGATAAAACACACTAGGAGTCAAGCTTCACGGTACTTAAAATATATCCCCTCCGCGTAAAATTCCTTGTCTCCGAAGATTAGACAGAACGGGAATTCCCGTTCTGCCTAAAAATGAAACTATTGAAAATATTTTCTACAAAGTGCTGGAAGGTCTAGGCAGAACAGGAATGTATTTCTTCTTTGAAGCCTCCTCTCTGTATGAAGTTAAGATCAGTAAAGAATGAAGTGTTAGATTTAGTGATAGCCCTATTTCCTATTCTTTTTTTAAAGTTCCACATTAACTTTCAGTTTTGATACAATATTATGTACTAATTACATTTTCTTTAAGTGACTTCCACAATTCTCAGTACTTGGAATCATATTCAGTCAAGAATAAGCGGTGAATTTAACCCGCTAATGTATGATGCATTACTTTCCCCAATGAAAATAAATATGGAAATATTCTTATACAATATGGCACACATTTTGTGAGGCTTCACAATCATTCTTACTACTTAGATTTAAAATCAATCGAAACTACAGAAAGAACTGTCTTCCCCTCCCGTATGAAAAAAAAATGTGTTCTACGATTACTTTTCTCATTCGATTTTGACACAATATGCTGTACATGCTTGTTGAGACTTTCCCGTAATCTCCACAGCTTGGATTTCACGTCAGTCAAGTATGAGGACCCACTCAACTCTCCTTCTCCTATGACTTTAAAAAAAATGTACGTTCTACGATAACTTTCGTTAAAATAATCTATTCTGGTGGAATAGAACATAATTTTTCAGGAGCATTCTCAATTCTCTCTACTTATCTATTGTTTCGAATTGAATGGAACAATAAGGAAAGGAATCCTACTCGAATTTAGATAACTATTTTCAGTGAAAATATACATTAATAAAGAAACTTAATTTTTTATAGAACATAGTGGATGCTTCGTTGAACATTAAAAACGCATTTCCGTAAGTAGGGAGGGAAAAGGAACGATCACTTGCTTCAACAGTATGCACTAGTATTATTAACACAGTACACATAATTTAATTTACGATAGTCTATTTCTCTTATCAAGTTTCTTAGTTTTGTACCAAAGGAAGAATATTGGCCCCTCCATGATTAAGTCAAACTAATTAGGTCTGTGTTAATATTAATTACTACCACAACTACAAAAATAATAATAAGAACAACAATAATCATTCCGCCCTCCCCGTTGGTCTTTGATTACCGCTGGCGCGTCTGTTGCACGGAGTCCTGGGTTCGATTCTCGGTGGAAGAGCTTTGAAATTTGAAATCATTATGGCGGTTCGGATTCCACCTTAAACTAGGTTCACGTCTCATATATCCTTGCTGGTGTGAAGGAACCCTAAACTCCAGCAACCAACCAAATAATCCTTCCTAGCCTATCACTTTCTTTCTGCCTGTCGACTTCAAACTAATTAGGTTCTTGTTCTTGGTAGTAATAAATTTAATTACATATTTAAAGCACTAAGAACAACGTTAGTCAGGTATAGCACCACACGGTATTAGTTAAATACATACGGTAAATAAATATATTTGTGTGCAATACCAGTATGAAGTATAAAATTAAGTGCTGAATACCGCTATGAAGTATAAGTGCAATACTGAAGTATAAACGCTGGCTTATATAAACTAAAATAGATTTTTTTTTTTTAGAAAAAAGGAAGAAAACTCTAAAATAGCTCTAATCATCAGCTATGATATACGAGTAAATATAAATTGCAGTACGTATAAAATAGAAGCACGTACCGTACCAATTAGGCCCTATTTATTCAAGAAGTTAAAACGTAATACATAATAATAAAAATATATCCCTAATATCTTGGACCCCGTTTGTCTATTATTAAAAATACTAAATAAATCACTAATAAGAGAGAGCATTGTAGGTTTCTTTTTCTTATTCCGTAAGTTGGAGAGATGTTCCTAAGTACATACTGACTGCACAATTTGTTTTTAATACTAGACAGGAAAGGGTTGATTGATTTTTTTTAGTTTAGCATCCCTTTCAGCAGCAAGGCTATCCGAAACGTGGATCTACAGTTTAATGTGGATTTCGAACCACATGCTCTCCAGCCGGGGAATCGAAGTCGGGTCTTCCGCGTCAAAGGTACGTACACTAATCACTTAGCCACGACGGAGTTTTACACACGAAAGAGAGTATAGTATCATATAATAATAATAATAATAATAATAATAATAATAATAATAATAATAATAATAATAATAATAATAATAATAATAATAATAATAATACTTTTTAGCTATTGTCCGAGAAAAATCGGAAGTAATTGAAGTAGTTACAGTTCCTGTACTGTTATTAACCAGTAGCAATATTGAAAACCTCTCATTCACGGGAAAGGGAGTATAATATCATACATTAGGAACAAGGATACTATAGTAATGAATAGAGACCGGATGTTAGGCAAAATGCCTATTCTTTATTATTAAAGATATGATCAAAAATAACGTTTTAAAGTTTATATGGGGGTTTATACTTTCGATTTAAGCCAATTTTATTTTGCCTATTTTGACCTTTAGTGCCTAAATAATTGCTTTAGTGCCTAATATTGCCTATTCTATGCATTTTCTTCAAAATAAGCCTTCATTGGGAAAATATATAATTTATATAACATAAATAATACACACATATTAAGTGTTTGTAAACACAAGCACGTGGTACGTTACGATATATATACATGGTGAACTTCAAAGATGTGCACATACTTCGGGAGGTGATTAGTAATACCAAAAGAAGACAAAATGTTTTCTTGTATTTTGTCGAATTCCGTGTCTTGTACGACTAAGAGAGTGCCAATTTGGTATTGAAAATTGAATCCTGACAATTGGAACGTAACCGAAAGATGTGCACATACTTTGAGAGGTGATTCGTGACATGAAAAGAAGACAAAAAGTCCTCTTGGATGTCAGGAATCACCTCCCGAAGTATGTGAACACCTTTATGTCTCGTTCCAATTGTCAGGATTCGATTTTGGATTCCAAATTGGCCCCCCTGTCACTCGTACACGACGCAGAATTCGACAACATGCAACAGGACTTTTTGTCTTCTTTTGATGTCATGAATCAGCTCCCAAAGTATGTGCACATCTTTCAGGTTCACCCAGTATGTATGAAATGCATAACAAACTTCGTTTTTATATATACAATAAAAGAAGATATTAACAAACAAGTATGTTTCTATATTCTTTGAACATTATCTATGACTTGAATCTATTTTTTAATGGTATTGAGTATTTATCTTCATTATTTCGAGTTACATTTTAGTGCCTATTTTACTGCCTATTTTTTTAAATTTTTAGTGCATATTTGCCTACCTATTTTCCAGGTTTTTAGTGCCTAAACATCCGGTCTCTAGTAATGAACAAGTTATTATATTCATGGCTCAACGGAAATTCATGTTGTTATAGCAAAACAGGAGCATACAACTTTTATTTGTCTAATGTGCTCTAATATACACTCTTCCCTTTGCAGTGGATCATCTAGTAATAAGAATGGTCTGTATATTGATTTTCAATTCCCTCCATTTAAAGTAATTTCGTTAATAGGAAAAAGGTAATTTCTTATCGCTACTCATTCGCTGGTATTAAACGTTTATTAAGTAGAAATCAAAATGCAATATTCAAACCAAAGCACTCAAAAATGTATTTAATATAGTATAAGAAATGTCTTACAGTTGTAAATAAAAGTTGATATCCGCCTATTTCATTTCTTTCCTTATTAACTTAGAAATTCAAACAAATTGAAGATTCTCTACTAATAAAATAAAATAAAATAAAAGTGTAACTCTCTTCAAGATACAGTAGCGTAATTATCTCCAAGATATAGTAAACTGTATTCAAATTGTCTCACATAATGCAATTCTGAAGAAATTATATAGGTGTATATCAACTTTTACTAGCAACTCGATAAACTGTATTTTAAATACATACTGCAAAAGTAGCACTTACCGTAAGTCTGAAGTTTTGGATTTTTTGCCAGCTGACTCAAAAGGACTGCCATCGTCAGTTTCCTGCTCCAAATTGTTCTTAGTTCCTTCTTCATCACTTTGTTCTTGTGTAAGAAGTGTTGGATGACGATTCTTTAAATGATACCAAAGGATTCCTGTGCTACTTCCACATCTTAATTCTAATTTACAATAATTACAAATAGCTGTGTTATTTTTTTTATAGTAGTGTTTCCAGACTAAACTTCTTCCCATCTTGAATCCCAATATATCACAAGACTAGGATGTAATCACTAAACTTGAAGGAAGTCGAATGATTCAAATATAACAAACAGGCTTTTAAAATACATCCACATACAAAGAACTGATAAATATCGAACTTGATTGACGTTCCTACGAGTCTATGCATGGTGTATTTCTTGGAAAACAGTATTTTAAACCTCAATGATATTTCCGACAGAAGAAGCGCTTTTATTTTAGTGGATATTGGAGACAGCATTGCTTTGCTTGCGTATATTAGAAGTCTTTTGTCGTAAAAAGCTTTTAAAGTTCTGAAAGAAAACTCCATCTTCACAGTAGGGGTGAGTGAGTGGTATGACATTGTTCTTAGATCTTTAAGTGCTGGGGGAAAGAATTTAAAACTAACAGATTACCATCGCCTTAATCATCAAAATTATTTAGTTCAGCATTGCGCCAAGCTTAACAAAATATTTCACTGCTTGTGATGTCTTTCGGAGAACTACTAAGCCATTCATTCTCAGCAGAAAACAGGAAGCCGCCTTGGGGGATCGAACCATTCTGGAGAACTTAAAGAAAAGCCAGTTGTTTCATTGCCGCCATTAACCAAGAATACACTGAGGTCAAATTTTGTAAGATATTCAGATCTTCTTGATGCTATATTCAATCCGTATACCAAAATGGAGGCAAACTAAATTTCTCCTTGTCTCTCTCTCTCTCTCTCTCTCTCTCTCACACACACACACACACACACACACACACACATACACATTCAGCGCTGTTGCATACGTCCAAGGTGTTTACCTGGCAACTGGGCATTCCGACTTCAGAGTTCGATCTCCGATGGAAGCTGGAATTTTTTCTGTCGTTCTAACCTCATCAAAATGACCGCGGTGATTTTAGCAGACATTTGTCCGCAGATAAAACGAAAATTCACAGGGTTGCCAGTATACATTTTAAATGTATACTATCAAAATCAATCATGCTATTTCTATTTCTAGTGCAAAGTCAATGACGTCTCACGTTTTTAAGTTAATATGCACACATGTGTACTATCTAATTTAATTTTTATGTGTATATATATATATATATATATATATATATATATATATATATATATATATATATATATATATATATATATATATATATATATATATATATATATATATATATATATATATAATATTTTCATATTCAACAGGAGTGTTCCTACTTTCTGCTGATATTCATATAAATGTGGGCCATGTTCTATCTAATTACTAAAAGTATTTGGAAAGATACTATATTTTCCAAAGAAGTTGAGCAAAATTACTCTCTCCAAAAAGGTATATAATTCCGAGTGGCAAGTTAAAATCTAACAAATTAAGAATTTTATATTCATCTGGATTGTCCCTACTTTCAGTTAATATTCATATAAGTATGGGTCATGTAGTATCAAATAACCCAAAAGTACTTGAAAAGATACCAAATTTTCTAAAAAAAAAAAAAAAAACTATGAGCAAATACTCTCCCCAGAAAATGAATATAACTAGTGAACTACAAGTGTGAAGTTACAATCTAACAAAAGAACAAAATAAATGTAAGAATCTACCGATTTAATGTACTTTCTTGAAAATTAGAGATTTTTTTTTTTATGTGAACCGTAAAAATTGATGTCTATGCTGTGTATTCAAATTCATTTTCAACATTTGTATATTTCGTTGATAGATTTATGGAAGTATACATTACTTTTCCCCTTTGTTTAAGTTCTCTTTCGGAGAAGTTAAAGGAAGTTTGTGCCACGTAACCGTGTGATTCATGTACTAAAACGCTCGTTGCTAATCACTTTTGACCACCCCCACTACATTCAGTTTCTTTGGCGGTCAGTTTTTCTATATTGAGATCTGTGGGAAAGAGTTGTTTTCTTTTTTCCTTTATTTTGCTACTTGAGGATGGAACAACATGAGCGTTTGGTGAGTTTCCAATATATTAAACTTTACCTATATCTATGTATATTACATGAATGAGAGAAAAGATGTATAAGCATTTCTGCACATTAAATAATAGTTTTGAATGAAACTTCAATATTATTCTTCCAGCGTTATACTGTACTGACTGGTAACCAGGCCCCCAAGCAGAGAGGGACTACGGGGCCTGGCCCCCCGAGACTTTTCATGGCCCCTTCAGACCTCAATACACCCCATAACATATTCATGGCCACCCCAAAGCTCTGTGGCTGGTTTCGGACCTGCTGATAACTGTCGTAAATTGAAAATATAATCATGAACGAATTTCATTCTACCATGGACGCACGATTTTACCATTTAATAGTTGCCTATATAAGATCAGCAAAGTAAAAAATTTTCTACATGTATTATGTCACATTAAATAGTGCTGTTCCGATAATCGATTCATCGATAGCAATTCAACATACTGTATAAGCCGTTTCGTGTTTTTTTTTTTAATATCAAATTTTCGAACTTTCCAAATTCTTGAAATATTAAACATTTGAAATGTTCTAGATTTTAGAAATTTTCAAGTCACTCGGCTCGAGACTCTAGAAATGTTTGAGAAACTCGATGTGTTCGAGACTCTCGAATTGTTCAAGACACTGGAAGTGTTCCAGACTCTAGAAAGTTTCAATACACTTGAAGTGTTCGATACTCGAACCGTTCGATGCACTTGAAGTGTTCGAGACGATGAAAATGTTTGAGACAGTCTGAGTGTTCGATACTTTCGAAATGTTCTTGAGTCTTAGATTGTTTGAAACAGCCCGTAGCCAGAGAGGAGCTAGAGGGGGCACTGCCCCACATAAATTACTTTTCTTCCCCTCTAAAACTCATGCTGAAGACAAATTTCAAACTGACTTAAAATCAATGAAATTATTCCGATTATATTTACCAAATTAAATTCAACCTTACGAATTTTACTCATTTCTATGTGAAATCATATGTTTCTTGCTAGATGCCCCAAATATATTTCATTGCCTTTACTAATTTCAAGAATTTCAAACAGTACCCTATTATTGCAGCCATGACAAGCATCCAAGGATACCAGGTGCACTTCCAAACAACAGTATCATAGTCCATAATGTTAGTTGTGAATAGTTATAAACTGCAGTGTCCTGCTTATTTAAAATTTAGTGCAAACATCGAATAAACATATATGTCAATTTTGAATTCATATAACCTAAAATTGATTTAACATAATTTTGTTCTAATGTTAAAAAAATTAATACTTCCATTTTCATCATTAATATGAAACGAAGTACCTCGCAAAGATTTTGTATTATGCACACAAAAATGAAACAAATTTTACGGTTGCGATAATTTAAAAATAAACACACATTCTGTAAATAATAAATAAATGTCTAATGTTATGGTGTTTGTTTATGTCTTTGTCATAGCCCCAGCGGCGTAGCGAGCACTACAAGATTGGGCGGGGGGTGAAACTTGAAATTGCCAAGTCTTGATTTAAAAATGCCAAGTCTTGGTTAAAAAAAAAAAAAAAAAAAAAAAAAAAACACCAAGTGTTTCGAAAATCTTAGTCTCACTTTTACCAACCCTGCGGAAAACTTTACAGCAACCTTATTTTCATATTCGTCCCATTCCGTGCTCCATCTGAGATACGAATACGAACAGCCCCCATTTTCGAATAAAATTTCACACCTCAACTCAGAATCATTATCATCTCCCACGATGCACAACTGTTAATTTGACAACTTATGGCTAGGTTAGGTAATCTGCGCCAGTCAATTCTCATCAGAAATGCACAGATTTTTTTTTTCTCTTCTGTCCTCCAGTCTCCTGCCACTTCGATTTCATAATTTTGCGCTCTGATGAAAAGTATTAAATACCAGCAAGAAAAATACTAATATATAACCTCCCTTTTAGGCGCCCCTCCAACCGCAAGCCCGGGACACTGCCTCGCTTGCCCCCCATGAGCTACATAAGTAACATACAATGTTTACGTAATGCTTTGACTTATAAAAACTATGAAGAAAGGAAGAATTGCAATTTATGTTTTACTTTCCGAAAGAAGCAACTACGTGATTAAAAATAAAGTAGGAAAGGCAACACATTTATATGAAAATGAAGTGAAACACACACCGATCTATGCTTTCACTCAGGAGACGTATTTTTTGGTCCCCCAAAATGTGACTTTTGGAATCATGCACTTAGGTTCATAGCGGAAGCGACAGAATGACTTGAATCATCCATTGTAGCTTTCGTCCATCGAACAACATTTCCAGAAACCTACTGTGCCCCCCTGTGCCGTGCTATAGAAAATCAGCACCCGGGACGAGAGTATACGACGGCGGCCTCATACATACGAGTTAGGACGACAGATCATTCGCGAAGTGCCACCATGGTTGGCGCGAAGCGTAAGAAAATTTTCAAAAGTAAACCCTGCTTTTCCTTAATGTTGAACACCTTTTATTACTTTTTCCTTCCATTTTATATATGTGCACATATATTTTCCTAACATGAGTAACATTATAGGGCCACTTCCTAAAGCAGAAAGAGGATTTAAGTACATACTAGTAATATTCCAAATAATTTTTCCTTTCTCTCTTTTTCTTTCAATCTCTTTTTTAATTTTTCTCCCCAATTTTGCGCCCCCTTTCTTCGGCGCCCAGGACTATCGCCCCCCGTTATGAAAGGCACTGATTATACCATTCCCAAAACACACTTTTGTTCAGTTCTCCCTACTTCAAAATCCCTGTAAATAGAAAGTCTTACTGCAAAACAGAACTGAAATAATCTATTCTTGTCCTCTATATTAATATGATCTTCTTTTGTTTCAAAGCGAAAGGTTAATTCACACACAAAATATACACGGTTACACAATACAAAGTATATTCACTCTGGTATCAAAATCATCTTCCCATCTTCCATCTGACATTTTACTGTTAGAAAAAAAAAACAACTTAAATTTGTCAAATTTACATACTATACATAGTAAAAAGTTTATACTAATAAACCTGCCATGTTTTCTTTATGGGAATACGGGACACCTTAGATCCCCTTCCCCCCCAAACTTTCCAACACAATCCAATAAACTGTACCTCTGGTTATGAATAACAGTATAATAGCCCGCGGTGGCTCAGTGGTATAGCGTTTACTTCTGGTGCATGGGGTACTTGGTTCGACCCCAGCTCATTTCAAGTGAGCTTTGTAGTGGAAAAACACTGTGTGCGTGGGTTTCTCGTGGTTCTCCCGTTTCCTCCCACTTTCTTCATTCCACCATTTCATTCATTTCTCATCATCATCGTCTCCTTTAGCCTGGCTGACATTTATTTTTTTCAACAATATAATAGGCGGAATTTCCCTAAGCTGCAGCTACTTTTCTCTCGTCGTTCCCTGAAATTAACTTTACGGACTGAAGATGTTTACAATCCAACTATAAAAAAAAAAAAAAAAAAAAAAAAAAAAAAAAAAAAACTTAAAGAGATTGCCTCACTTGCCATAGGCAGCACCCCAATGCAGCAGTCTATAGAACTTATACACTGAGGCAGTATAAGGTCTGTAGAGAATATACGAATATTTAGTGAGTGAGCTTGGCTCAATTGGCTGTGTTGTTGACACGTAAAATTGGTCTTCCCCTCCTGATCATAGAATATAATTATCATCGTGACTATGCCGAACATATGCCAACAATTCCAATGCTTGTAAGAGGCAAAATGCAATCGCGCAATTCGAGCAGTAAGGAGTACATGCTGTGCATTTTGTGTGACTTGGACTTAGATGGACACGAAACCATCAAAGCACACTACTGTACTTGCAACAACGGTGCAAGAACTGCAGGTTGCTGCGCATATGTAATGGCAGTAATATGGTATCTCGGGTACTATAGACACACTAACGAAACGATACACGCTCCTTCAGACTTACTAAATAGGCTCTTCGACGGAAGTGCAATGCCACCATACGAACCTGACGATGAACCTAGGATGTAAATAGTGTAGATAAAGAAAAACAAACCAAAAAGCGACAAAAAATAAGACAATCCACACAAAAGTAATAAACTACGAAAATCCAAAAAACCATAATACGAAAATAAAAAAAAGAAACAAAATACGAAAAACCCCCAAAAAAAGAAATAAAATAAAAAACTCCAAAAAAGTCATGCAACTATAAAAAAATATGTAAATATAAAAAAGAGAAAAAACTATACATATACATTTTTCGGCTACCGATTTACATGTCACATGATTTTCTCCAGATAATAAGATATACATTTTTAGAAAGCTCTTTGTCCATATTTTCTTATTTTTAGTTTTTTGTTAAACATTTCTGATGTTCACGTACCTAATATCGTAAAAAACCTACTTTTTTTCGCTCCTCCCATAGACAACCATGTTAATTCAAACCGATTTTTAGGTATGATCCAGATGGTCATCGTACTTACATTTGGTATTAACGTACGCAGAATTGATCGCGCTACAACATATATCAATATGATTATTGTTCGCAATGGGGTGCTACAGCATTATACGGGAGGCAATCTCTTTAAGATAATGTGTTATAAAAATGTTTTACAGAAAAACAATATGCAAACTGTTTAAATCAGTGACACAATCTACATTCAATATTCTTCGCGGGTTTAGCAATATTTATTTACATGGCAGTATTTGCCAAAATTACGTTTGTCAGTTTAATCTGATGAAAAGTTGATTTTTCTTCTTCTGTCGTGTATAATTGTCAGGACCAAATGTACATATTTCTGAGCCCTGGACCAAGCACAATTATGTGCCCATAACCTCTCAAAAATATTATAATTCTTGTTACTTCATTTAATGTCTCTCTGAAGAAAAAGTCACTCATCTTTCCTGTGCTTGTACATGTAGAATTACTCAAAGCCATCTTCTTTTTTTTTATGTTGGAGAGTGTCCGAGTTTCCACCAGGTACAGTCACTCACATAAGAACCTGGACCCCTGACTGTTATAATTCCATTACTTGGGGTCCAGGTACTTATGTGGGTGACTGTACAATGGAAAAAGTAGTGTTGCAAATTTCGCTCGCTATCAAGTCGGACAGGGTATTGTGATAACTTGCTCAAAACTGTTACATGCTACACCTTATTCTTCATTAACATTATCCCAGCCACTTCATTACTTTTCGAATAAGCTTATATTGATAGCAGAAATGGAATGGAATTAAAATATGGGACATTTGCCTGTCCCGACTAAATTTATTGGGACGCGGGATTCTCAAGCCCAAAATCGGAACTGTCCCGTTTTTTACGGGACGTATGGCAGGCTTAATACTAACCAGTCACTGCCTTGTTCTTATTTTATTAACATCAATTCTGCCAGTCACTACCTGTTGCCTTGTATACGCTCTTTTATCAAATGCTTTTGCGTCCAATGCTCTACTTGCCACCGAAACGCCTCTTTTGTGTGTCTTTGCATGCCAACTCTATTCTGCTTTTGTCAGTGGTACAGTTCCCGATTTTCATCAAAGATTCTTCAAAATGTTTACGAATATCAAATGAACAAAAGTGAAGTGTAATCACTTGCAACAAGTAAAGAAACTTTAAACGAATATATCAATTTATTTCAAGATTGGAAACTACACAAAACTTATGCCAAGTCTATAGGAGAATTGATAATAATTTGCAGTACTGGGTACCTAAGAAAATGTTAAACCGAATAAGTCAATTGAACAAATTGGCATTCTTTAAATTGCCAACTATGTATTTTAATTTGCCAACTTGTCAAGAGATTAGAAACTTTTTGGGGGGGAGGCTCCCCCCTTTACCCCCCCTTAACGACGCCCCTGCATAGCCCCCTCAGTATTCATTTCTCCATCTCTTCCCTATTAAAGCAGGCTGGCTACAAGCCTGGTTTGAAAGCCGCAAATACTATAAGCTTCAAGTTGGCCCGGACACTTTCACAATTTCACAATCTGACTATGTGAAGCGTTCCTGTTGAAAACTGTTCGAATTTTTACATTACTGCTAGGTAAATAACGCCGTTATTAACGTTTCAAATGTCTCGGCCATCTTGACATCAAGTTGGCCGGGACATAATCTTAAAATTTTAAAATTTAATAATCTGACGACATCAATCGTGTCTGCTACGTTCCTGCTGAAAACTGCCCGAACATGAAAGTTGTTCCTAAATAAATAACGCCGTTATTAACATTTCAAATGTACCGGCCATTTTGACGTGGAGTTGGCCGGGTTATAATCTTAAAATTTCCTATTTTGACTATAAGAATCGCTCCTGCTACGTTCATGCTGAAAACTGCACAAACATAAAATTACTGCTAAATTTTTAACGCTGTTATTAATGTTATAAACGTTTCGTCCAACTCGATGTGAAATTGCCCGGAACATAATCTTTAGCTTTTAAAGTTTTGTGCTGTTAATGTGTGAATCGTTTGAATTGGAATATTTGGTGTTGATAGGAATAGCACTTTTCAGGAGAACAGAATTCGTTTTTCCACTATGGATTTCTTTTCTTATAGGTTTATTATCATTTTCTTCTTTTTTTTCTAAAATTTTAAATTGTGGGTTAACCTTATCTTTCAACACGAGTCAATTTCAAGTGTAGAAATGAAGTACTAACGTTAGGATTTGTAGTACTAAGAAAAAGTAAAGAAGTACTGACCATGATATTACCTGTATAAGTGATTGCTGTAATATGCGATGAATCTGATTATTGGATCTGTTTCAGTAAATAGCAAAAATCTTAATGTCTTAATTTCCCATATTATAACTGTGTCCATACCCCTACTTTACCGGTCTCTATTGTCATTAATTGTTAGTTTGATTTGAGCGTTTTTTACATTTTTGTATTTTTTAAAAGGTATAAAAAGCCTTTTATTTCTGTGGGTATCAGATAAACAAAGAAAAATTCAATATAAAACAAATTATTAGGAAGAGGGCGCTTTTAAACTAAATCCTTCGTAGGAAGAGTGATTAGATTGGACACATCTTGCGAAGAAACTGTCTCCTTCATAACGCCATAGAAGGAAAGGTGGAAGGAATGAGAGCAGTAGGAAGAAGAAGATTGTAATTGGTCGATGATTTGAGAAACGGAAGAAACTCTTGGGCGTTGAAAGAGCAAGCTGAAGATCAAGAAATGTGGAGTAAACATTTGAAGACCCGAACCTGAGGACACACACACACACACACACACACACATCAAAAACCACGCACAGAGAAACACACAACTCCTATTAGTCTCAGGACCTGTCGAATAATAATAATAATAATAATAATAATAATAATAATAATAATAATAATAATAATAATAATAATAATAATAATAATAATAATAATAATGAAACAAAAAATATTTTTTCATTTTTATATAGCCTACCTTAAAATACAGTATATGAACAAAAAGATTTCATGAACCTTGCATTTCACGTATTTTAATGGCGTCTTTCCTGATATACCAACCGGGATACGGCTGTTTCGGTGTAGGATGTTTTGGTGTAGGACGTTTTGGTGCAGGGCGTTTCGGTGTAGGACGTTTTGGTGTACGGATGTCACGGTGTAAGGACGTTTAGGTGTGAGGCTGGTTCGGTGTAAAAGTTCCAATGTTTACACCGAAACGTCCACTCTTCAAAATGAAAATTATTCGTTAGGGAGAAATAAATTCATGAAGTAGAAAATATAAATTAATAAATAAAATAAAAATTAAATGCTGCTGTAATTGGCAGGTTTTACTTATTTATAGTGAGTCCCCTCGCTTCACTCTGTCAGAACTTCTTATATCCTCAAATGTTATAATTATGAATTGATTGGGAAAACGTTTTACGGTAATGATATATTGTAAAAAAGTGTGTGATGCATAAACATTGTGTACACCACACACACCTTTTTACGGCAATAACTGTGCACAAATCGCAAAATGCTGCACAATCTTTGAAAGGAAATTTTCAAACACAGGTGGTTTTTCTTCCAAATAACCGCTTTTATATCATGCATACCCAATACGATTAGCAAATCTAGGAGAAGAAAACTGATTATGAATCAGTGATGAGATCTTAATTATATTATTACGGAGATGTAAATTCATGTTATAGTTGTAGAGAAGGACAGTGTCAGAAAAATGTCTCAAGAAAAATTTTTAACGGCCTAAAGATAGAGGCTGAATTCTACGAGTTGTTCCTGCAGAAATGGTTTCTATTATGAGTTACTCTTTTGTTCTTAAAATAGGTTCAAAGTTGATGAATTGTGACCACTCCATGAAGCTAATAACAAAATGGACTTTGCATTAGACGCTTGAAGAAAAATCTCTTGGAACCATGATCTCACAAGACTTGATGTTAATTTTTTCCGGATTTGATGCCTTCACAACGATATTTTCAAATTTAAAGAGGTTGTGTTGGACTATAAGACCAAATGTTCCATTGCTTTCCTACAAAACAATTAACAGTGGTGATAACAAAACACTATTTGCAGAAATTAAAGGCTGTATGATGTAGCTACGAGTCATAGAATTTACTGACTGTGCCACACTTTCTACTGTTTGTGTCCCTGTAAACACTAGAGTACGTCCTGTCTGCATTTCCAAATTAAACCGTATTCATCTGAGTTATAAATATTTTCTTTACCAATAACATGTGTTGTTTCACATTCGCAACAAATGCATTGGCACTAGCTTTGTGGATTCTAACTTTTTTGGCTATAGATTTAATCAAACGTCCTGTTAAAATAAGTACAGAAAGGGGTTTCAAATCAGTCTGTATCTTCTCTCAGTAGCCCCTGCCAACTACAATTGTTCTTGGCTAACTGCAGAACATTTCAAACCAGAAGACTATTTGTAATTGTAATCATCATGTTGGATCCACCAATTTGAATTTTGTAATTTTAACGTCAGGTTCTGAATCACCTGTCGTCAAACCCCCTTGGCAGTAAGCTGGCTGTATGATTTAATCTTCTATTTTAATGATTATTTTCTGTTTATGCTTGGAGGCCATCTCTAACGTTCAAAGGGTGGTTTCTACCCTTAAACCCGCACCACTGTCAAAATTTAAAAAAATACGTCACGATTATTTTTTTGATATTCTACAAGTATGCAAAGTTTCATTCAAATCAGTAAATTACACTTCCGTAAGTCTCCTTGTTAGTGCTGTTCAAATGGAACAAATAAGTTAATTGGCGGACATGACGTCAGAACAAAGAAAAAAATACACCGATATTACGAAGAGACTGAGTCTTAAAAGAAATTTAGTACAATTTTAGATTCTGAGTTGAGTGGTTCTATGTAATTTTAATTTTTTCAACAAAATTCCTTTGAGGTATTATTCAGTTTGTATATATTATTACTGTGTCTCAGGAACTTTGTGCAATATATTTATTTCTATTTAGAAATGATGCTGAATACTTTGCAGTAAATTTGATTTTTGAATTACATTTGATTATTATTCTATAAAACTCGACTATGGACACCTCTGAATCGAAATTATTGTTACGAATGGATTGTGTTGTATTATCATCCTGTCTCAATAACAATGAGACTCAATAACAATGTTAATCAGTTTACACTATTGCAGAGTGGCTACACTATGACACTTCATGACTGTTCATTACAAGCATTGATTAATGCAATCAATATTAGGCTATACACCGAAACATCCTTTACAGCCAAGCGTCCTTACACCAAAACGTCCGTACACCGTAACGTCCGTACACCGAAACATCCGTACACCGTAACGTCCTACACCAAAACATCCTGCACCAAAACATCCTACACCGAAACGTCCTACACCGAAACACCCTAGACCCATACCAACCAATGTAACCCAGATTGCTTTTTCAACATCTTTTCATGTACGACGAAATGTAGGAGTGTTGAGAACACAACACAATAGAAATTATTAGACTTCCAAAATATGCTATACATAAGTATGTAAAGTGTTCTAGAACTGTTATGTCCGTCCGTCTGTCAACAGACATCGGAGCAGAAACGGTGAAAGGTACCAACTATCGGTTTTCGGGAGTCGATTCATCGTCAAAAAAAAAAAAAAAAGAAAAAAAAAAGTTCCATCTACTCCGACAAACTGGAACTGGTAGAAATCGAATATCTCCGGTTTTAAGATGCACCGCTACAAATCAAACCGGTAACAGCTGCGAAAAGGTCATTTTAGGAATAACTTTAATGTTTACAGACAATATATCACCTCCATCTCTATCTCTTTACGAAAATCGGAAGTGGATAGAAGTTCATAACTACTTTCGGTTTCAATATTGATTTTCATAGAGCTAAAACGTTAAGAGATATGAAGATGCGGTTTTCTGAAATAGATTGCGCGTACCAAGAAAATGTTTTGTTTCCTTCTTAAAGTGTCTCGGAAGAAATCAGCCATTTCCGATTTCAACATTAGTTGCCACAAATAAAAAGGGTAGAAGATAAGGACAAGAGCTTTCCAGAAATCGATTAAAAGTCTCAGGAAGATACACCATCTTTACGCTTATATCTCTACTAAAGCTGGAAGTGGCAGATGCCCTTTAGTCTTATGCCGTTTAGGTCTTGTGCCGCGTCCCCTAGTCGGCTAGCACAGTCGAAAGTAATGAATGTTGTTTGCGAAGCAAAACCACAACCATAATCATAGCCCCCTCGATTAGTCGGTATAATCTTAATCTATTGACTACTTCAAAGTCTAGCATATCATGAAAGTTATAGCCCTAATTGTTGAATAGATTAAAACATGTCACAACCAAAATCAACATATTTTGTATATAGTGGTTTGCAACATTAACTTTTTTTCTATATGTTGTATCTTAAATGCACATTGTACTCGTGTGACCTCTGTATACTGTATCTCCATTATTTTTGTCCTTCGTGAAAATTCAGCTGTGTAAAGACTCCTGTGATCTATAGTTCGCAAACGAAGAAAGGGTAATCGCAGCAGGCTCTTTCACAATGAAAGAGAACTCCTCCCCTTTCATCAAGACGCTGTTCTGTATAGGGGCCTATGTCTCTAGTTAAAAGCATGAATGACTAATTCATGCGACATGCTTAGTAAGGTCACTGATGGGCGGGAAATAGTTGTTGTACCATTTAGTCAACTGTTTCCTTGCCGCCCTTTTGTTCGAAATGAGCAGGTGTATTCACAGCAGATAACATTTGCTTTCAATGTCTGTTACCTTGTATCCTAAAGCACTTTAAAGATGCGATTTTTTTTTTTGTCTGGCACATAAAAATAAGCTTTACGAACTTACGAAGCATGCTATCATTTCTTATCACCTCCTGTTGAATTTGTCACCATCTGTGTGATCAACAGTCCTGATGCTGATTTATTCATTACTCTCAGGAGCTATGTGCATGATTCCCAAGTAATGATGGCAACTTGATATAAAGTTATCTTCATCAGAAAATATTAGTATGTATGAAAATATAAAAGAAATATCTTCACTTTATCTTATCACCCCGGTTAGTTTTCGTGGGATAAAATCAGTCAGTAAACATGAATGATTAACGCTTTGTGTATACCAGAAAATTTTCTAATATTTCAAGTTGGGAAGTAAAAATATACAGTGTTTCTCTCTCTCTCTCTCTCTCTCTCTGTGTGTGTGTGTGTGTAAAGTGCAGGAAACATACATCGAGTTCGTAGCGAACAAAAATCCCATTCCAATAATTAAAATGTTACAAGAAATTGAAAAGAAACCTTTGTGAATTTATCATTCTCAGAAACAGAAATTTCCACTACTTTTTCACATGTAGGCCTGCCTATGTAATGAAATAACTACAGAAAAGTTCCTTATGAAGATTATTTTTGTAACAGAAAATAATCTTCATAATTTTCAGAAAATGATTTTATTGTGTTTAACACTCGTAAGTCATAATTTCAATATTGGAATTTTGTATAATCAACATCTTAGAGCAGATATTTGTGTTGTCAAACTACCATTATTATGTACTAGCAGCGTTCACCCCGCTTCGCTGCGGTCACCCCGGAACGCAATAAACTTTGTTACTTAGATAATTTTTACTTTTTCGCTTTCAAGTGATATGATAAAAACCATAGAAGATTGCAGTAAATGTTAACATTATATCGCCTGTCATTTATGTTAACCCGCCCCGCTTCGCTGCGGTCACCCCCGAACGCAATAAACTTTGTTACTTAGATAATTTTTACTTTTTCGCTTTCAAGTGATATGATAAAAACCATAGAAGATTGCACTAAATGTTAACATTATATCGCCTGTCATTTATGTTAACCCGCCGAGTGACACGGTCATGCGGGTTGCATATAAATACGTTTATTTTTACCTATGATGAACTAACAAAGGATTTGTACGTTATGGACACTTGAATGGTCAATTATCTCAAGACACTGGTAATTAAAAATTAAAGTGATATGATAAAAACCATCTAGGGTCCAAATCCTAATAACCCCCCAAAAATAAAAGAAATTGGTTCAGCCGTATTAGCGTGATGAGGTAACAAAGGATTTGTGCGTTCTCTTTTATATAATAGAGAATGAAAATATATTAGAAATAATGACGATTCGATAGAACAAGTATATATATATATATATATATATATATATATATATATATATATATATATATATATATATATATATATATATATATTATTTTGTAAATTAAAATGAAATTATTTGCTTTTAGAACGCAGCGCTAATAGTGCTGCTTTTTATGTTTCTCTTATTATTTTATTGGAAGAACAACTACACAAATCAGCTTCCTTATTAGTTATATTTCACTTTCTCTTCTGAATTAATATATGAATAAATATATGTTTATTCCAGAAAATTGTCAGTATTTGCTTTCATGAGTTACTTAAACTCGAATTTTGGGTAGTCAAAAATTTACAGTAGCTACTTTATATTATATCCACTTATTTATAAATGTTGCAGTATGTGAATCTATAAAAGTAGTAAAGCTATGAGAAAACCGTCGGCGTATTAAACTGACGAAACGAAATCTAATATTGTAAGATCAAAGATGGCTTCTGAGGGAAGAACGCATTGAAGTTTTTGAAACATTCTTGAAATGAAGAATCATTAGATTTTCACTTCATGAAACTTTTTAAGATAAATTTATTACCAATAAATTTTACGGCTAAACAACGATGTAGGAATAAGCGGAGTATGTTTTTATGAATCGGAAAATATTCATGACTTTTAATAAATTGAAATTTTAAATAATAGAATGGGATATTTGTACTCTACGAACTCAAAGTATGTTCTCTTTACTTTGCATACACACACACACACACACACACACACACAGAGAGAGAGAGAGAGGAGTTGAATTGAGTTGATGTTGAGTTTAACGTCCCTTTCAGCAGCGAGACTCTATAAGACAGGAGCAACTGATTAACTTGAAATCCGAACTACATGAGCTCCCGCTGGGAATCGAAGCCAGGTCTTCCATGCCAAATGCGCGTATGCTAACCACTTAGCTACGAAGGAGCTCACAGATGAAGAGAGAGAGAGAGAAACACTGTGTAAAATTTTACTTCCCAACTTGAAATATTAGAAAATTTTCCGGTTCCCGAAAACTGGAAAATTATAATTTGTTTCTGACTAACTTTCCTCTACAGAAATTCAATTTTGTAGTTCTATGTGTAGTTAAATATAGTGGAAATTTTTCCACCTAACATCACTATACATAATATCCTAAATTGTCCGGATTATGAAAAGTTTTTTCCACTTGTTTCTACATCGTGATGAAAATTTTCCGATCTATGAAAATTCCTTTTACTTGTTTCTACAGAGCAATAAAACTTTCCGATTCACAAAACGTTGTTTTACTTTTTGCTTCAAAATGATGAAAATTTTCCGACTCATAAAAAGTTCTTCAATTTTTCCATATAAGACAGAAAATATTTCGATTCATGAAAAATTGTTTAACTTGTTCCTACATAATACTGAAAATTGTCTGAGCTATGAACATTTTCAGATTCTTTAAACGATCTTTCACTTTTTAACATTTCTGTACGTGAATTCAATTAATTATATGATTGGTGAGGAATTGTTACTTGATTACTGATTTTTCTCTCGAACGGAAAATTTTCCGGAAAAATATAGCGGAAAATTTTCCACCTCACATCACTAATGCCATCCTTTACAGAACTTATTTGTTTCACACTTTCATTCTCAATTTTAATTTCTAAATCTTAAAATTTATACTTTTATACGCAGGAACGCCTACAGGGCTTTTTTCCAAAAGGTGGCAAAGGATCGATTCCAAGGGAAGGGGCAAAGACTGACCCCCAAGCACAGTCACGAATGCCCACACATACATCATATAACACACATAATACACACACATAACACATCATACATCACATAATACATCATATAACATAACATTTATTAAGCATTATCCTCATTAACTAAAGTAAACAAACTATAATACAGTAGTATTAAATATAAAATATATTAAATATTACGAGTATATAATATGCGAGAAAAGATTAGTATTATTTGACATGTATTTACAAGAACTAACACCCTTCGAAATTCCTGGGGGAGGGACTGTAGCTTTGATCCTCTTTGCTGAGGGCATACCTATGTGTCTATTATGGATCTGTAGAAATAACCAATTATCTTTATGACGATTTTTATAACTATAAGATTTTGTTCTCGCCACTTTAATCTGTTTTGCATACATTATGCTAATTTTCCTGCATATTACCGATTTTGGTTAGAAAACACCATTACATTTAATTTTTGAGAAGATCTCCTCATTAGGAATATAATATGCTGATAGGATGTTCACACCTGCTAGAAATCTTCGTGGTTTCACGGCATGTGAGTTTGAGATAGCGCACTTTTGATACACGGAATCTGGGGTTCAATATCAGGTGGAAAGTGTTGAAATTGTAAGCATTATGACGGTTCGGATTCCACCTTAAAATTTAAGTCCATGTCACATATAGCCCAAGTCCGCGGTGGCTCAGTGGTATTCACCTTTGGTGCATGGAGTCCTTGGTTCGATTCCCGCTCGCGCCAAGTGATCTTTGTGGTGGACAAACACCGTATGCGTGGGTTTTCTTGGGGTTCTCCTGTTTCCTCCCACTTTCTTTATTCCAATATTTACTTCATTTTCATCATCGCCGTCTCCTTTAGCCTCACCGGCATAAGCGTGGGACGTAAAACAAAGATTTCATTTCATATCATATAACCTTGATGCTGAAACGAGCTTTAAACTCAAATCCAACCAACGTAATAAACAAACTTGTCTCAATTTTAGATTTGCAAGTCTTACTGTTGAAAGGGAAGTGAATAGGAAGAAGTCTTTTTGAAGATAGAAGGCTAAAAATTAGTAGAAAGAAAACAATTCTCGTTAAACGGAAAAGGAAATTTTGAAGTAAAGGTTACCAGAAGAACAATTTAATGAAGTTATTTTTTTTAATTAGGTTCAAGTGTTTCCAAGAATTTTGATTGAGACTTGGCAATAACGCACAGAATGCAAAGGGATATCGAAATAGGAGGAAAGTATAAGTCGTTTCGTGTGACTGCAGAATCACATTAAAGAACAAAGTAATGGTTTATAAAACAGTGGTTATGTCAGCAATGATATACGGAGCAAAAACTTGATTAAGAAAGAAGGCACAGGAAAACAAATAGAATGTTACCGAAATAAAAATGTTGTGGTGAACATGTGATGGAATAAGAAGAGACAGACTGATGAATGATAGAGTAAGAGGAGCAACCAAATTTATATACATATCTAAGAAGATCCAGGAAAACAGATTGCATTAGAATGACTAACTAATGAAAAGAACAAACGACTATGTAGTTAGAAGAGCGATGGCAATGGAAGTGGATGGAAAGAGAGGTAAAGAGACACTAAGAATGAAATGAATGGACATGATTAAGAATTACTTCTGGTG
This sequence comes from Thermobia domestica, assembly GCF_964235325.1. Lineage (NCBI taxonomy): Eukaryota > Metazoa > Arthropoda > Insecta > Zygentoma > Lepismatidae > Thermobia > Thermobia domestica. The sequence goes on from NC_137455.1 coordinate 15,567,512, forward strand.
GGAGGATTCCGGGACAGACTTTATAGAGGAAACTTAAGAGAAACGTAGAAAAGATTGAGAGAAAGAATACTAACTTAATTAAAACTTTATAACACAGGCTTCTCGCAAGTTTACGATTTCTATGGACTAATAGCTACAACATTTATTTTTGCAATATAGTCTGAGATTAGACTCTCATTAGAACAAGATCCAAACTCCGATCTATCGAGTACTTTGAATCGGATCCCATAATAAAGATTTAGCTGGAATCAATGGCGCACGCAAGGAAGGTTCGAGGTTTAATTCCTCTTGAGTAAGATGTAATGCAGGAATTTACATTATTAGCGTTTAACGAAAAAAAAAATGTCGAAAGATGAGAAGTCTACTAATCGACAGATCTCATTAAACGGAACAAAATGATATGGGTGAGTGTAAATCCTCATGCGTAGTTTCCGATAAAGCCGAGAAAACTAATTTGTTTGTAAACCTACAAATGCATGTTGTATAGAAACAGTAATCTATTAGGAAGTTCAGCTCTAGGTTACGATGTATTTGAAAGCGTATGTGTGAAAATATTAACTACCTATATCAACGGCTCGGCTACCACTGAGAGATCTTACAGCAGAACAACACCATTCAGGAAACGACTTGGAGTCTCATCATCGGACTACAATGCATGAGGATTTGTGTTGAAGGAGAAAATGATTGTAAGTAAAGGATTTTTAATTCAGTTTCTTGAACAATATGCACCTAAAAGGTAGACACGGATCAGTAAGGTTTAAATAAGGAGAGCCTTTGCTACAACTATTGCATAATTTTTTAATAAGCAAAACGGTGCTACATTTAATAATCTGGTACAGACGTAAATCGTCTGCTATTAAATCTAATATGATCAAACATTTGCAATAAAATGTAGATAATCACATAACTTCTAGATATAATAAGTTGTAAATAGTTTCATGACTCATTACTCTAATTCGAAAAAAAATGAAACGAAATCTTTGAGTTTTACGTCCCACAGTTATGCCGGTTAGGCACAAGGAGACGGTGATGATGAGTAATGAATGGAATGGTGGAATGAAGAAAGTGGGAGGAAACGGGAGGACCCCGAGAAAACCCACACACACGGTGTTTGTCCACCACGAAGTTCACTTGACAGGGGCTGGGATCGAACCCGGGACCCCTAGCACCAGAGGTGAGATAAATGAACAAAAATCTCGCTTGACCTGAAAGGAAATGAGATTGAGTGCATTAACTCCTCTCCTTGATCAAACCCTGAGAACGTGACTCACTGGAATCATTATACAGCACATACCATTCGTTCTCACTGAACTTTAGCTGTATGAGTAAACCGAGAACAAAAATCTAGATGGATTCTGGTGTCTGTAGCTTTAGATTCATACTAGCCTTTGGTTAGCTGGCGGCTCCACTCCCAGAGCCCAGACTCCACGTTTGTTCGGCCTACGGCCTCGAATTTCTTGTGTATCAGCCTTTGCATCAAGAGTGAATTTCGTGTATTTGCTCTTTAATTACATTTCCTGAATTTGATCCACCTGAGGATTTCGCCCACTGACTCGGCCTACAGCCTCGCACCTGTTAAACCCACAATTCTATCAAATTCAAATTTCTTTTCAAATTTTAACTATCTAAAAGATAAGATTTTGTATCCGAAGAAAATGTCCATTTCAATAATATGGGGATTTCTTCGCCCCTATTTAGACCCCTTAAAAACTAAAAATATTCAATCTTGGCATTTTCCTGTGATTAGTCTTGGAAGGCTACAATCATGCCAAATTTCATCATTGTAATCCTGCTGGAAGTGTCTAAATATTTTGGGGTGTAGAAGATGTCCCACAGAAATAACATTGAGAATATTTTTTAGTTCCCCATAAAACAACTCTACAGTTGGAAATTTGTATTTTTGACGCTTTACTTAGTTAACGCTAAGGAAAATGTACAAGCACATCGATTTTCAAGTATCTATTCCAAGTAGGCCTACCTAAAACATGAGATTATAGATCCCAAAAAGGGCTCATTTACATAACATGGGGGATTTCTTCATTCCCTTTTAGACCCCCTAAAATTTAAAAATATTCGTTTTTGGCAATTTTCCTGTGAGTTAGTCCCGAAAAGCTACAATCATGAAAAATTTCAACTTTCCACGTCAACTGGGAGTACCCTTCTATTTTATGTCAGTTCATGTAGTTTTGTTTATAGTTAAGATTAGGTTAGGATTTTTTGTTAATGGCGGATACAAAACATCGGATACAAAACTAAATAACTTTGTTCCGACTTTAATTAGGTCATTTCTACCTCAAGAAACTGAAATAAATCTTTTCAGTTTTACGTCCCATTCATATACCGTGTATAATATATATGATGATGATGAGAATGAATACAATGGTGGAATGAAGAAAGTGGGAGGGAACGGGACAACCCAGGGAACAATCAAGAACACGATGTTTGTCCACCATAAAGCCTATTTGGCGCGAGATGGGATCAAACCAGAGTCCTCATGCAAAAAAGATTTTATTTATTTATTTTTTTTATTTATACATATTTCTGGGCATTACTGGTATCTATGGCTGTAAGCCCGTAACATATTAGAGATCACATCTTTCGGCGAGCATAGTATCCGGGAAAGGAGGGAAGCGACCTGGGACCTGTACGTTAGGTATCATCCCGGCATTTGCCTGGTGTGAATGAGGAAAACCCCACTCAGGATGGCTGGCCGGGAAAAGTTGTTACGTCTTTTCGATCGAGTGTCTCCACTGGAATCGAACCTCGGACCACTGCACCAAAGATTAGGATTTTATCACTTTCTAAAAGTTAACTGATTAATCCTCAGTAACTTTATTTCTGTAATTACCTCTATTGTACCTAATTTCACGCGACAGGGACACGAATACACGAATGTCGAAGACAGTTAAAATTTTACATATGCTTTCCCATCTGGAATCGAACCCAAGACTATGTGAACCATCACGCACTAGACTAGCAACTCGGGGTCCCATTTTCTCCACAAAAGTGTTCCATAGTCATAAATATGCTCACTTATGAAAAGAAAGTTTACGAACGAAAGGAATTTACTCCAGATAAAATCTACGACTTCCATCCAACTCTCAGATGACATCAAAGTGTTCCAATTCAATACAAAAGCTGTGAACTAAGCACCACCCATAACATGATTTAAATAAAAAAAATTAACAAAATGATTTTTTCCACCCTGCATAATTTACACGCATTTAGCATCTAGCATCTTGATTCTCACTTCTGGAGAACAGAAAAAAATTTAAATAGTTCAACGACCGTCGGGAATTATCCTTTTTAGTTGAATCGATAGTAGGAGTAATAAAACCAGTCAGTATTTACGCTGTTGTATTGTCGAATTCACAGAAATGTTCAAAAATAAGCAAAACGTGATTCTACAAAAGACTGTTTACTACCTACCCATAGTTTTATTACTGTCAACTGAAATCTGAGTATGTGGTTATCTGGAATGTTTCTGTCCCTTTTCAATTTACAACTTGAGAAGGTAGGGGGTATGAACGTCAGGGGACAGCCAGTTAAGGAAATGCTTCAGGGCTATGTCGGAAGCGGCATGTTTTGTATATACTTCTTAAAATGTTATCCATTCATAAAATATAAATTCGCCCTTCCCTCTTTCCAATACAGAGAACCGACTCTTTTGCTGAAGAAAGATGTTCAGAGAAAAATGAAACAATCGTTTCAAGCACGAAGTTCTTTATCGTACACAATGAACGTAATTCTTTTAGTTTCTGAGTATGTTTAGCTTACAGATTGTGACAAGTTTGAACCCTCCACGAAAATGCTAAAACCAATGACAAGTGCAAATATATATGACAAATCTGTGGGTGAATCAAATAATGCAGACAAATGGGAAGATGATTGAGCTCATTCGTGGTTAAGCGGTTAGCGTACCCGCCTTTGGTGTAGGAGACCCGGATTCGATTCCCGGCGGGAGATCATATGGTTCGGATTTCAAGTTAATAAGTAGGTCCATGTCTCATATAATCTCGCTGCTGAACAGGATGTTAAACTCAAAATCAGCTCAGCTCAGCAAATGGGAAAATGAGTTGATTTTGAGTTTAACGTCCCGTTCAGCAGCGAGACTATATGTGACGTTAATGGGAAAACGAAGAAGTTTTGTTTGAAGATAACACTGCTTGATGCAGCGCAGTCTACCACTTGTAAAATAGTCTTGAAGTGTTGATATTTGGTATGCGTGCGTGTGTGTGTGTATACACTTGTTTCTGAATATTTATATACATTCGTGTGTTATAATTGTTATATTAATATCCACTGGATTAGGTGAAAATATAAAACGGATTTGATGGCAGTCAAATTCATGTCATCTTGGTAAGCCATTAAAAAAATAGTAATATTAAATTAGATTTTAGTTTAGTGTCCCTTTCAGGAGCAAAGTTGTATGAGACGTGAACCTACAGCTTAACGTGGAATTTGAACCATATGAGCCCCTAACGTGACTAAAACCGCGGACTCCCACGCCGAAGAAGCGTACGCTAACCACATAGCCACGGGGAGGCTCAATATTTAGTAATATCTATTAAAATGTAAAATTGCATTTGCATAATTTTCTCTAATATAATCTTCACAATGTAAAGTCTCAGCTAGGCACATTATCTTGTTTAAAATCAGAAAGTCAATCTCTTGTGGTTCAGTCTTGGGTTGGACTGTGGGATTATATAAATCCGAATTAGATACTTTTATTCTATTTTGTACAGTACATCCGTTCCTTCATAATCTCCGTGTTTAATAAACAGGGGCGTAAATAAGGGCCCCGCAGACCCCACATTGCGGGGGGGCTCAAGCCATCAGGGACCCCAAATCATGAAGTGGGACGTAGAGAAGGGGCCCCACTCCACGCTGTTTGCTGGGAGGCCCCCAAGCCTTTAGTTACGCCACTGTTAATAAGAATAGTTACGAATATAAATTTAAGTCACATTCAAATGTATCAAACTGTTCTATTAACCTGGGGATGGTTAAGAAATTAAGTGCGTCTGGAGGTAGACTATTTCGCAATTCAGTGGATATATTGTGAATGTATTAGAAGTCTACTGTTGCACCCATCAAATTTAAATTTTGAAAAAAATATTCTTTGTGAATACTAAAAAGGATATTTTTTAAAAAATCAATTGTTAATTTAGGCTGCTAATAAGGCAGGTTTTGTGAGAAAGGAATTCTCCAGGGAATAATTCCTCAGTTCGTTATATATATATATATATATATATATATATATATATATATATATATATAGTGGTATTTATTAATTTATTTTATTATCTTTGTGACACAGCGTCATATTGCCTTTGTACATGAATACTATACTTGCAAGATTTCTCCTTGCGAGACGCCACAAAGCTAACTGAAAAAACATCCTGACCAAATGGACTCTCTGTTTGTGTGTGTATGTTTGAAGAAAGAACAGTGAATGCGTTGTTTTTCTGACCCTAACTGTTCAATTTGCCTCTGTGGTAAAACTCTTATTTCGTTAAACTTGACCAATAATATAATAAAATATAAATATAATAAAAGCAGTAAATTCTAAAGTACCCTGTAGCATCTGCCCGAAATTAAATTCATAGATCTAGACTATTATTTCCAATTAGAAGTCATTTTCGCTTCTAGGTTACTAGTGACTGAATTATTATTCTTTGTATCTTCGTAGTCGAGAAAATAATAATAATAATAATAATAATAATAATAATAATAATAATAATAATAATAATAATAATAATAATAATAATAATAATAATAATAATAATAATAAATTCATAGAAGAAATCCAATAAATACGAAAGTAATTCACAATTTCCTTCATAATGAATGCAATTGTCAAGTACTTGCGTATTTATTGGACTTCCTTTATGAATATATAATTACTCATTATAGTGCATAAAATGCCCTACAAAATTTACAAATTTGCGTAAAAATTGAAATTTGTATCGCAATTTGCTACGTAATATGTAAATTCATTAAAAAAACGCTTATATGTACGGCATGTAAAGGTTTTATATATATATATATATATATATATATATATATATATATATATATAATATAAAACCTTGAACAGTGTTTTCTCGAGACGAGTCGAAACAGTTTTAAATCTCGACTCGTCTCGTGCGCATCCTTACCGACAACTGAGCCGAGACAACAGCTCATCCGAATTAAGCCGGCTCGAGCCGATGGCTCATCCCAATCGAGTCGGCTTGAGCCGGTGGCTCACCAGAGCGGAACCGAACCAAGTTGATGGCTTACCCTAACCGAGCCCACTGGAGCCATTGGCTTAGTTGAACTGAGTCGAGCTGAGCCGATGGACTCATTTCAACCGAGCCCAACGAACCGAAGGCTCACCTGAGCAGAGTCAAACAGAGTCAATGGCTCATCTCAACCGAGCCGGCTTCAGCTACCTGCTTACTTGAGTCAAGTCGATGGCTCATCGCAACGAACCAGCTCAAGCCGTCCGTTAAGTTGAGCCGAGCCGATGTCTTATCCCAACGAGCCGGTTCGAGCTGTTCACTCAGTTGAACCGAGTTGAGCCGGTTAACATCACTTCCCGGAGTGGGCTTCTGTTTGGTCTTAAAACTTAGACCGTGCAGGTCTGAGCCTTGATGGTGAGAAGTACAGTATATACTTATATTGATGCTTACCATATTTGAAGCTGTATCGTTATAAATATCTATTGTCGTCTCGTTATCGAGACGAGACGAGATACGAGCAGTGTCCCATCTCGTGAGCAGCACTAAAAATATTCCACATTACTGCTTACAAATCTCATGGCTTTGCTTCCTAGCAGGGTGGAAAAAAATCATGATTTTTTTAATAAAAATCATTTTTGTTGATTTTTTTGATTTAAATCGATTTTTTTGATTTAAATCAAATCTTTCTCCTGGTATAATACAAGTCGCGAATTGAAGATAAAGCATTAGGAATTAGTATTAAATGCTAATTATGCCATTTAAGTGAAAGTATTGCGGTTGAATTTTGAATTATCACCAATCGTTAACCTATATCAATCCCAAACAATGTTTCTTAACCCTTTTAAATTATGGCTCTTTTTAAAGGTAAATTATAGACTTTCAGTCAAGCAGCTACATCACCATCCCTATTTATCCTGGGATCATGGTACATGCATCACTCTCTTTAGAATAGAACAGCCTTTGAAACGGTAACATTCACATTTCCTTATCATGTCCCTGAAGCGGGAAATTTTGAGAGTAATCGGAATTTTTTTAAACTTTTTTTTTTTTAATTTGGTCCCCTCTGGATACCCCTGTGTTACAGCACGGATCTCAAAATCAACTGGGAAATGCTAAGGGGTGTATGTGTGTACAAAATTTCGAGCTTCTCTTTTGAGTAGTAAGAGTGAGGAAACTTTTTAACAATGAGCTAAGAACATTCCCACAATGCCCCAGATGACCCGGATTTAATATAAAAAATTTCTCAGACATCCCTATTTATTCTAAGATCATGATTCGTACATTATTCTCTTCAGAATAAAACAAATTTTCAAACAGTATCCTTCAAATATCTCCATCATGTATCTGGGGCGGGTAAATCACGAAAAAAGGAATTTTCTGTTAAAAATGTCTTTTTTTTTTTTTTTAATACCTCTGTGGACCCCTTCCTCTGTTTTAAGGCAGAGATCTGAAACAAATCTGAAAAATACTGAGGGGTGCACTGAGTAAATGTGCAAAATTTTAATCTTGTAGGTGCAAAAGTAAGCCCGTGAAAAATAATATTCCCCAAATACCCCAGATTCCCGTATAAAACAGGATCTCAGGTAACAGTTTCCTGAGACATCCCTATTTATCCTAGGAGCATAGTACGTACATCATTTTCTTCAGAATAGAACAGTCTTTCAAACGGTACCATTCGTATGTCTTCATCTGAGACGGGAAAATAACGAAAAAAGCTATTTTTTGTTAAAAATATCCTTTTTTTAAACTTTTTGCCCCTCTGGACCCCGCTGTTTTCACGCAGAGATCTGAAAACATCTGAAAATTATTAAGGGGTGCATTGAACGATTGTGCAAAATTTCAGTCTAATGAATGCAAAATGTAACCCGTCAAATAATAATAATAACACCCGTAACAAAAAATATCTTTTTAAATTTATGACATCATCACATACTATGCCTCAACGCAGAAAGGCATGGCAGGGTAGGCAAAAACCATGGTTTTTATTGAAAAAAAAATCAGTGTTTTTTTGTTTAAACCTGTTTTTTTGGTTTAAACCAGTTTTTTTTTAATTAAATAATTTACTCTATGTATTTATATCACATATGAACAGAAATAAGTTTGTTTCACTTTGGTGTTATTATGCAACAACCGGGTTGTGCTGGAACGGATCACATAAGCTTAAAGCGGAGTCCAAACCGTTTCTCGTCTCTTACATCCGAAACATATTGTCCTCCATTTGAACTTGAAAACTGGACTAATTGGCTACAAATACGATACGTCTGCCGACTCACTCACGAAGGACTCCTGATACATTGTACTGATCTTTACATACTTTTAATATAATTGTCTAATTGTCAAGAGTCATTTCAGAAGGACAAAAAGATAAACAGTTGCACAATTGAAACCATTATACAGAATTACATATGGACAGTTTCAAAATACTGCAGAGTACAGAACTAATTTAGTCCAAATTAGTTCACTACGACTTTGATTAGTCCAAGTTAAAGAAATACAACGACTTAATTTGTATATTAGTAAGAAAAGTGAATAAAAATTATAATTATTTGAGTCGACTTTGGCTCTGACCCATTTATACATAAATAGATACTGTACCAAAGATATTTCTGATTTCAGTAAATGCCTCCCGGGGAGGTTGTATGACCCCCCTTCCCCAAAGTACGATATTTTGATGTATATTATCAATAGTAAACATTACTAAAACGATACAATATTTAGAATTTTCCTTTGATTGCAATTGCATAACAATAATAACAAACTATTTAAAAAATCACAAAAGAAACATTTATAACCTTACAAAAAAGTTGCTTTTATAGTATAGGGCTAATTTCTTTGAGTAATGAATGGGGAATTTAAATTTGAATATAAGAGGAATAATATGCGGGAGTGACATGCGATAACCCACTAATGTGTGTGTTGAAGATTTTACGAAAACTTACACTTTTACAAACATTTTTCGTTTTTTGCATGGTTTAAACCAGCCAATCCTGCGTGAAAGCATATGTAACGTGTTCTAAAATGCCTCCAGCCTTACAGAAAACGAAGTAAAATGCCTTATTGGTACTTTTTAAATTGAATAATGAAGATTCTACCATATCACCTAAAAATAGGTGATATAATTTAAAAGGTCAAGCATTAAGGAAAAAGTACAGCAACGTTTATCAAAAAGACACATTTTGTTTTCACAAAAGTTACTGATATTTGGCAGGGCCTATTTTTAAAAACTCAGAACCAGCTTGCGGCATGAAATACATAAATTTCGCCTAAAGTTAAAAAATTACAAAAAAAGGGGGGGGGATAGGACTCCTCTAAATACGCCCTATTATCTGAGGACAAACAAACCGACACGCACAAAAAAGAATTCTCGTCTTAAATGTCAATGGTGATTTCCCCGTTGGAATAGTTAACGATTTTAAAACCCAAACCCAATGTTACGAAAAGAAGAAAGAAGGATTGCTCCGTTACCTGTTCAAAACGGGATTTTCCCTAATCATCCTCTGCATGACACTTGTTTTCATACTATACTGTACATTTGAGTCTCATTGTATTATGATTATTAACTTCCATAATCGAAATAACAGAACAGAAACGGGATTTTACTTATTTTCATTTTAAATTAATTTATTTAGGAATTCGATTTAAATCAATGATTTTTATTAAAAAAATCAAGTGATTTAAATCTTGATTTAAATCGTGATTTAAATCAGACTGATTTAAATCAATCCACCCTGCTTCCTAGTCTAATGAGGTAATGATTTCTAAACGAGCTAAAACGAGCTGAACGAGCGGGCCATTTATCAAACTCGACTCGACTCGAAACTCGATCTCAAAACAGCGACTCGGCTCGGAACTCGACTCGAGAAAGTTACCTTTGGCTCGACTCGTGCCCATCCCTATTTTAAGCGTTTAAAATGCAAACACGCACAATATATATATAATATTCTGAAACTTGTTATCCTATATTTTTTGTAATAAACAAATTGTATTTAAAACCAATTGTAAAAACCCGAACAAGGCAATCTCTCAATTATTTTATAGTCAGCAATAATTAATTTCCAGATACTCAATAATTGTCTTCTTATTCTTCACCAAATATTCTCCGTTATCCGTAAGTTAGATATCATTCATTATCGGGACATAATTCGTTATTTGACATCCGAATATTATCCGTTATCCGAATATTATATATTATCTGGACATTATCCTTTATCCGGATATTATTCTTTATCCATTATCCGAATATTATCTGTCATCCGAATATTATCCGTAATTCGGATATTATCCGTTATCCGGATATTATCCGTTATCCTTCATCCGGATATTATCCGTTATCCTTTATCCGGATATTATCCGTCATCCGGATATTATCCGTCATCCGGATATTATCCGTTATCCGGATATTATCCGTTATCCGTCATCCGGATATTATCCGTTATCCGTTATCCGGATATTATCCGTCATCCGGATATTATCCGTTATCCGTCATCCGGATATTATCCGTTATCCGTCATCCGGATATTATCCGTTATCCGGATATTATCCGTCATCCGGATATTATCCGTTATCCGTCATCCGGATATTATCCGTTATCCGTTATCCGGATATTATCCGTTATCCTTCATCCGGATATTATCCGTTATCCTTTATCCGGATATTATCCGTCATCCGGATATTATCCGTTATCCGGATATTATCCGTCATCCGGATATTATCCGTTATCCGGATATCATCCGTTATCCGTCATCCGGATATTATCCGTTATCCGGATATTATCCGTTATCCGTCATCCGGATATTATCCGTTATCCGGATATTATCCGTTATCCGTCATCCGGATATTATCCGTTATCCGGATATTATCCGTCATCCGGATATTATCCGTTATCCGTCATCCGGATATTATCCGTTATCCGTCATCCGGATATTATCCGTTATCCGGATATTATCCGTCATCCGGATATTATCCGTTATCCGTCATCCGGATATTATCCGTTATCCGTCATCCGGATATTATCCGATATCCGTCATCCGGATATCCATTATCCGGATATTATCCGTTATCCGGATTATCCGTTTCCTCAAAAACGGATACCGGATAATTTCTTATCCGGATATCCGTTATCCGGATATTTTGGCCATCCCTAATCAATATGGCGGATCAAAAACACGAAACTCCTGAATGTAGCCACAAATAGCTGTTTACTAGGGTATTTTGGGTCGTTGGTTACGAATCTGAGGTCAAAATTCTTGAATTCAAGATTGCAGATCCAATATGGTGGATAAAAACGTCGAAGCCACAAATCGTAGTAGACTAGAGTGTTTTTAGATCGCTGTTTAAGTACGCAACATTCCTTGATACTTCAGCCACCATGTAGAATTATTCTGCACCCTTGTCCTTTACCAAAACCCACCACAGATATCTTAATGCTGAACGGTTTTAAAATAATTCATCAATTATCTGTTCATTATTTTCATCATTTCGGTTTTCATCATGTCTACTGTGGTACTTAGCAATGAGTCATCGGGATATCTAATATTCTGTAAATGTCGTGCATGGCCTACATACCACAAGACACTTGCAGCGTGCGCACATGTACCTAATGTACGAGCACCACTTTGACATATACAGTAGTAACCTTGAATAACATTTTGATCATAATCCTGGTCATCTTCATCATTGGCTACATATGCTATGAAAACTTGATGCTTAGTTGCATTGCGGAACCTTGAGTAGAGACGTATGCGCAGGAATCCCGGTTCAGTTACGTTTTCGTCAAGCTGGAATTGCTCATCCTTATCTCGTATTAGTTTATCTTGGACGTAAGAGGATGAGAGATCTACCTGATATGTGCCTACAGTCAAATCTCGTAAGTAGTTTAAGTTAAGTACAAAGAAATCAATTAGGCTTTGATCATTCAGCGGTACCCATTGACCGTTACTTCTAATAAGATTATCTACCTCCACTCTTGCTTTAACAACGTTCGGCATGATTGACCTATTTCCCATTTCTCTAGCTAATTCAATGGTTGCATCTTGCATGAAAATAACGGGATGGTATCTGTTCAAAATAGCTCCAGCTATGCGATAGAAACTATTCAGTTTCTTTGCATGTTGCAGATTCAATCTTTGTGCTAGAAACTTAAAAACAGATCTTAGATGCCCGTTTCTTGCCTCGACTATCCATCGACTTTTAGTAACTAGTCGAGAAGTATTCGCATCATCTGTTGATAGTTGTCTTTCACGTGGTAGTAGGAGTGCGGGCATTCTATGATCAATTCCTAAATATTCCAGTAAAGGAATTGCATCGCGGTATCCTCTGTCTACTAACACAATGACCAGGATTATGATCAAAATGTTATTCAAGGTTACTACTGTACATGTCAAAGCGGTGCTCGTACATTAGGTACATGTGCGCACGCTGCAAGTGTCTTGTGGTATGTAGGCCATGCACGACATTTACAGAATATTAGATATCCCGATGACTCATTGCTAAGTACCACATTAGATGCTGCAAACCGAAATGATGAAAATAATGAACAGATAATTGATGAATTATTTTAAAACCGTTCAGCATTAAGATATCTATGGTGGGTTTTGGTAAAGGGCAAGGGTGCAGAATAATTCTACGTGGTGGCTGAAGTTTCAAGGAATGTTGCGTACTTAAACAGCGATCTAAAAACACTCTAGTCTACTACGATTTGTGGCTTCGACGTTTTTATCCACCATATTGGATCTGCAATCTTGAATTCAAGAATTTTGACCTCAGATTCGTAACCAACGACCCAAAATACTCTAGTAAACAGCTATTTGTGGCTACATTCAGGAGTTTCGTGTTTTTGATCCGCCATATTGATCCTCCATCTTGAATTCTAGAACTCTCACCTCAGATTCGTAATCAGCGATACGTGAAACCCATTATATCGTCGGTGAGACCAAAACTGTAGGTATTTCAACAGATACGCGCAACTATAAACTACAATAATATGGAACATCCGTAAGGTAATTCGCGGGGGGGGGGATATGTGGGGGGAAAAGGGCGGTGTCAAGTGGGGTAGTTTGATAGTCTAACATGTGGTTGTTTGGGGTCCTTGTTGAGGTGATTAAAACAACAAATTGTTTTACATGCTGAAATCAGTTCAATCCCCCCAGCTACTTGGAGGCGGTTTTTGGGGGGGAAGGAGTGGATTTCGGTCTTTGTGCCCATTGAGACTTTTGATCCACATGTTAAGAACTATCAACCAGCGAAGTTTCAACAACATTAGCCGAAAGCCACTTTCCATAAGAAAAGTGCGGGGTCCTTTGTATTTATCGCACTGAATTACCTCGCTTGACGGGAATAAAATACTTGTTCCAATTTTGTTTCTTTTCGTTCTCCCCTAACCCTCTGACATTTCGGTGATAAACTACTAGCGTACTTCAAAATAAGGTTATCCTGATCAATTTTAAGCGTTTCATAGGAACTATTGGTTAGGTGAAACATCTGGTGGAATTTACGGACATCTTAATGAAAGTCTTTCCTGACTTTATGATCGCATTTTGGAAGTGAAGGAAACTTCTTTGATGATTGTCTAAGTTTCTTTTCCTTATTCTTCTTCCACATAGCAGGAATATGAATTCTCTTACGTTTTTGACCAGTGATAGCAGGTCTAACATTCCCTCCCCGTTTTACTTCAACTTCAGCTTCATTGGCAGAATTATCTGCGTTTGTGATCAACGTACGTCCACAAACAAAAGAACTACTCCAAAGAATAATATTTTGGATTGAAATTATACCTCAATGACGCATTATCAACTACACAAATTACAATAGCCAACAGTCACAAAGATCCGACATAACAACAATATAGCAAAAAAATCTGATCGTCAAATTTCGTTGCTTTTTTGTACTTACGATAGGTACACTTCTGTCCAAACTTATTGACGCATATCTATAAACATGTTGTTGTAGGAATATAATTTGATAACGAATTCGCCCGGTATTTCTTATAATGTTAGTGTGTGTATAATCGGCAAAGACATGTATGTGGCAAATTTCATGTCAAAAGAGCAGTAAATAAGAACAATAATACGAAAATAAAACTTTCTTGTTCATTTAGCAACGTTTTCTTTTACTCATTCTAATTTTCGTATTTATATTTCTTTTCTTAGGAAATTTACCACAAATATGCATTTCCCGATTATTCACACAGTATCAGTATTAAAAGTACCGGTACTCTGCAAAATCATTATCAGATTATATTTTTACAAAAAGACAGTTATAGATATGCGACAATCATTTTGTACATGAGTGTACTTCTGTTTCAACGAAACAATGGACAAAAACTTCATTGGACCAGGGGAATTTTGATTCTGTAGGACATACTGTAATTGTAAAAGAACGCGCCATATAGAACGAACAAAAGTCCTTTTGGAACTGGACAAAGGTTTTATTTGTAATTTTTAATGGTTTTAAAATCGTTTCATTTGAGTAAAAAGTATATAATCTCATGCAGATTTATGGGAGGAATCCAATGGTAGCAATAGCTCAATTTCCAAAAATTTGGGAGAAGGATTCCTTTGGAAATGGGCTACTCATATAGACCTACTAATAATTTAAAAATAATCTGGCATCCCTACAACTAATTAATAATGTTATCTCGTAAAGAACGTGACTTGTACGTTTCGGCATTGGTTCAAAAGACACACGTGTTCGGAGCACAATGGTCAGCAACGTACAGCTTGTGACACAATAGTAATAGATATTTAGTTATTGCAAATTCTGGATAGGAAAGGTCTAAAAAGCTCCAAAGTTTATACCATATTTAGGCCTATACTAGTGGATATAATATGAAACGTTGACAGGCAGAACATAATCGAAATTAAAAGTTAGTAAATGTTGCGGCTGGCTGAGGAGAGAGAGAGAACGTGTGTGACAATGAAATAGAGAAGAAATGCAATGCACTGGACGCCATATTGCGGAAATCTGTTTGTTGTGATAAATGAAGTTATCTTCTGTTCCTGGGGCGATTCAGGAACTGATGTAGATAGAGATAGTCCATGTGAGTATGTATTTACAGTGCATATGATGGATAGATATGTAATAGATGTTGTTATGGTCGACAAATGGCAAAAAAAAAAAAAAAAAAGAAAAAAAAATCGGGATCCAAGAGGGAATGATCTACCTATAGATGGTAAAACAGCAAAATCATCCCTTTCCTAGGGTATTATAAATATGTAATAATTGACAATAAGATTTTTGTATTTATTTTTTACATGAGCAAAGTTTTACGCCGTATATTTGCCATGTATACCAACTAGTGACCAACGTATGTTATTTCTGTAATCCTTCATGGAAATAATTTGTAACGTATAAATTTTATTACAATTTTTCATAAGTAGAAGTCATGCCATCTGTTGTTCTTATGTACACCAGGAATGTAGTATACTGTTTTCAGTTCTGCGCAAAAACACTAACCAACTTTAGTAAGTTGTAATGCCATTTTTTAGCAAACAAAGCGCTTGTTATTTAAGCATACATATTATTAACATGGTTGATCTAGTCGGTAGAGTTATAATCTTGTTAATTGTCATGACTACTCAAAGGAAATGACGTACGATGTAAACATTAAATCTTCATTGACGTCTTCCAGTTTTTCACGAGAAAGGCCCCAAGCATATATTGTCCCATTGCGTACGTGAACGGAACATAATCTATTTCTGCAAGAAGGAAAGAGAGAAGAACACGGAACACTATTTTTTCTAGATTCTGTTATTGCCAAAGAATGTGGATAGATTCAGTTTGTGTATTCTTCTAGGCAACATAAATGTTCTGCCTAGAAGAAATAAAGGACACAGAACTGTCTTGTAAACAATTCTTGACACGTGGTTTGTGTCAAGGATTTAAGCGATAATGCCAAACTACTTCCTTGAAACATGCCAAGAGAATATACAGCAATAATTAAGGCTATGATTTTCTGAGAAATACAGTAAATTATCTCCATGACGTAATTTGCGATCAGCAGAAATTCTTTGCTTGGTGGTAATGTTTTATAACCCCGAAAATTTTTGTATATCTATACTAATATATTAGGTAATCTAAAAAGCATTGAGTCTTTTGTTCATGGCGTTAGTGTCAAATTTCAGGACATATGGGTCGCAGAGGTACAGGCCTAACGTCATTTGATATCTGGCAGTTGGAGCTAGTAGATGTAAAAAATATTGGAATTCTTAATCACACGTCAATTCTTTGTCTGAGACGTAAAATGTCGGGTGTCACAAAAGTCAAATTTTTTAGTGGATAAGGTCGGTAAACTTCTCGCAATATCATGACAGCCTTAGGGTGGGGTCCAGAAAATTGACTTATTAGCCTTTTCCGCCCACTACATGGTAGTGAAACAGATATTTTCTCCGAAATCCGATGTTGCCAACAAATACGAACTCCATGACAGCTCTCAGCTAAAATAGGAGGGGGTGAGTAAAAGCTGATCTCCGTTACTTGAGTAAGGAATGGAATGTCTTAAATGTTTTGGTGAAGAAAAAAGTAGCCTGGAAGGTGCGAGGGATTCGTGTTGCTTTGTTATTTGACACGTCAACAGAATATCTTTCTTCTTCCGTTAAGAAGGAGCGAACCATATGTGCAGGCCAGTTGGTCAATGTTTGTTCATCTCCCTGTTCTCTATATAGAAAGAATGAAATAAACAAAGAAGTCAAGAAATACATTTTAGACTGTGCATTTTTTTAAAAGATAAACATGAATGCATCTATTAAAAAAAACACGGGAGAGATTTTAATCTATATAAAAGTATCTTCAATTCTAGTCGAATAATAATAACTGAAATGCAAGATGCATCGATTATTTTTATAAAATTCTACACTAGAGCATAGGACGTCTAAATTAAGTTTCTTTTACTGATTTTTCCTCATGACACCGGAAGAATATAGGTATAATATTAAATGTTATTCTTTCCCTTCGTTATTTGATAAAAATAGGAAAGATGCTTAGTGTTATGTATATGCCACGGAATATAGATCGAGTGTACCCAGGATCGAATATGGCTAGTTATTAGTGGAACAACTGTTCTCTTCTATTATATTATTATTATTATTATTATTATTATTATTATTATTATTATTGCTGAGAGATATTTACGTATTTAATAGAGATCTAGGTGTACTTTGAATGCATTTTGACTTTACAATGAGAAATGGGGAAAAAAATGGAAAGGATTCTGACAGATAATAAGTAAAAGGTAGTATCTCACAATCCGTTTAATGGGGAAATAAAAATCGTAGAGAATTCTGTCAATATTTCCCGCTGCATAATTCTGAAAACTTCCCAGTTGTAATGTGAAATTCAGCACCAGGAAATGTAGTTTTACTATTATAGTTATTTTTAATATGTTTGTTTCGGAATGATTCCCGATCAAGCACAGAATTTTCACAGTTTTTAACCTACATCTTTAGATAATTTGATTAAGAAACAGGGAACCTTGGCTTAGAACAATAATAAAGAAAGCAATGTAATGACCACACATGACACAACTTGCCTTCGTTGTAACATTAAATTATTATTTTTATTACCGCTAATCATAAAATTATTTATTAACTGGCTGAAGAATCGGCGCTCACGGAAAGAGTAGATTTATGGAGAATATTTGAAATTTGTATCATATTTGAGCCCTTTTTTAGCGTTTAGAACAGGTATTTGAATCAAAATGAAATTATGAAAGCTTAGGCGGCCCAAGTGCTACTGTTTAGCAGCTTTTGAGATATTCTATTTTTGAACCCTTTCCCCCTAGGATACGCCTTTAATGTATAACGACCACTAAATGTGTATTACTATGAAATACTAGTTTTTAATTAGCTTAATGCTTGTTTTGCATATTTTATATGTCGTTATAGCCCTCAGTCCGTATATTTACATAATCTAGGTTACTGTTTTATCAAAATCCATCTAAACACTTCATTTAGATGTTACCCTTTTTTATTTGTAGTACGTAATAAATTAAACATTTACTCAGTTTTAAATATTGTACATGTATATAGTCTATCACAAGATGGATTCTCTATATATTATGTTTTCCGTTGCTATGACGACTTACAAAACATGTCATATCACTATCACAGCAGAACATCAATCATAATAACAGAAAAGAAATTACATCTATTTCTCTTTATATTTTCTTCTTCTTCTTTTTGAACAGTTTGTGCATATTTTAAAAGTACATTTTGCCCGTAAATACAAGTTATTATATAAAAATTACACAATACCGTTACATAATGTCGCCCGAAAATAAAAAATAAAAAAATAAAAATAAAAAAGAAATCCTGGACTGTTGAATACCACATGTTGGTTATTTGAGTTTTCGAATAACCCTCGTATATGCAATAATTACAATTCATACAATCATATATCATATTTTACTTTTATATCAATATTATTTTCATATTTATTAAAGGGTTAATTCTTATAATTAATTTCATTTTATACAATTCAACATTGACAATAGAAGGTACATTCAAATAACGCTATAAAAGTTGTTTAATTTAAAGTCCTTTCGAGGCCATCGATTCATGTTAGAAGTTGAAAGTTAACAAAATCTATGTCATTTTCTTGGGCAAAACTAAGAAGATTGCGAAAAGGATATTATTATGATGTTTGTATGATTGTTTTCTTAAAGGAGAAAGAATCAAATATATTATATATTCAAACAAAATACAATTTATAAATGAAATATCGACAATATTTAGAACAAAACACTATAATCAAACATCATAACATAAACTGACAAATAAATTATCTTATTAGAAATTAGGTCAAAGATTAAATTTCATTCATGTTAACTTTGGTTACAACTTCCGAAGGAACTAATGTCTTAACTAATTGCATCCATTTGCTTTTAGTATACTTCGAAGGATGCCATAACTTAAGTTAATCAATATTGCGTAAGCCCAAAATTCGAAAAGTTTAGGATTACTTTGTTTGATTCCTAAATGTGTTACTATTATTTATATTATCTTCATAGAATTCAAATAAAGTACAAAGAACAAACGAAATCATAACGATATTAATAAACAAAAATCAATTGATTACAGTTTTCTCGGAAGCCGTAACTTAGCTTAAGTTACATGACCAACGAATTCGTTTACGTTGCATTGAAAATCATAGATCGGAATACAATCTTGTGCATTATTTACATCTACAGTTCTTTGTTACCTATTTCGAGAATTTTTATGGCGACTTAATGCTTCCTAAGTGTAGTACAATTACTATTACTGTTGTTACTAAGATTAGATTCGGTTACATTACCGGTACACGTGAATTTAACATTACTTTTTACATTAGAATCACACTTTAATCTCACATGGATATTTCGAACTTGGTTTCGATTAAGGTTAGTTTGGTTCAGGTTAGTATTGTATTGCACCATTGATGGATTCTCAAAATTTTGCAATGTCGTACCTAGATGATTGAAGTCAACGCATTGCATCACATTTTATAAAAGCACCATCGGATTGTTCACTATTATCATTTTGGTCTTTTCGTTGAGTGAACATTTCAACAGCTCCAACTCAATTAACCAATCACTACAAGCATTGGTGGGAACACACGTTCCCTTTCTGAATTTCATGAATACTGGAATCAATTTTCATCCTGCTACATGAACCAGTGTCGTGTACATATCATTAAACCATTCTATTACTTCATCTCCGGAATTAATATCATGTTGAATATACTATGAATACAAGCAACCAATAGCAATCACTAGACGAAGATGACCATAATTTTTCGCATATTGGTGCATACTGAAATCTTCGTTACACGTAGTATCAGTAAGACCATCAAAAACATTCGAATACAGAAAGAAGTCGGGATAATCTAATTCAACCAGTACCGCAGTATGTTTTTGCGAACACTCAACAAATTTCATCCACACATTTAAATGAATGACGTCATACTCCTTCGTCGATCCAAATTTAGGATCTACATTCTCTATAGCTTCCATTAAAAGTTTAGGTTCACTTATTTGGTTACTGTGTTCACTAATTATAGTTGCTACAACTTCAACTGAATTTTGCACTTCAGTGAACCTACGTAGTATTTGTTCCATTTTGTGATCACTCCGTTCAATTCGTTGATTTGTATTCTCAATTTGTTATGATAAATGTTGACTATTACTGTCGAGTTGTTGTTTCAATATTATAATTTGCTGATTCATTTGTTCACCAAAATCTTGCTTCAATTGTCCTATCTGCTGATTCATTTATTCACCAACGTCTTGCTTTAATTGTCCTATCTGCTGTTTAATAAGGTCAGCTAGGTCAGAGGAAGTGTACATATCCCTATTACCAGTTGCTTCAGGTGTATTTTCACTACCGGGAAGACTCATTTTAGTATTTCTGAAAATTTTTCTCACTCCTTAATAAGGTATATTCCGTTTTGATGTACGGTATTTAATAAAATTACTACGTAACCTTAAAATCAATCTGCAGTTATTTATTTAGGAGATGGTTTAATTATCTTTTCACAAAATCTCCTGAATTCCAGAGGCGGCAAACCACCAATGTATAACGACCACTAAATGTGTATTACTATGAAATACTAGTTTGTAATTAGCTTAATGCTTGTTTTGCATATTTTATATGTTGTTATAGCCCTCAGTCCGTATATTTACATAATCTAGGTTACTGATTTATCAAAATCCATCTAAACACTTCATTTAGATATTACCCTTTATACTTGTAGTACGTAATAAATTAAACATTTACACACTTTTAAATATTGTACATGTATATAGTCTATCACAAGATGGATTCTCTATATATTATGTTTTCCGTTGCTATGACGACTTACAAAACATGTCATATCACTATCACAACAGAACATCAATCATAATAACAGAAAAGAAATTGCATCTATTTCTCTTTATATTTTCTTCTTCTTCCTTTTGAACAGCTTGTGCATATTTTAAAAGCACATTTTGCCCATAAATACAAGTTATTATATAAAAATACCGTTACAAATGAAAGTGACATGAAAGAAATCCGACTCCAGTCAACTGTTACCTACATTGCAAAATCCATTTGAAACAATCTATCCGTTTTTCACATGATGATAACATAAATAAAATCATTTTGAGTGTGTAGGAAAAATATCTTTTAGCATACTCATTATAATGAAAGAGACATCAAAAATTCAGCTTGAGCCAAGTGCCAATGTTCCAAAATTCTTTTCAAATGATTCAGCAGCTTTCTTGTGATGATGAGACAAGACAGTCTCGATTGTCTTCTTTCTAAAATTTTCTTTTTGCTTCCGAGTGACGATAGGAAACAAGAAAGTATAGCAATCATGAAAAAATCTAAGATTTAAACAAATTTGTACGTTGGATGGCCCCTACATGTCTCAAAACGGAGTTTTGGACGTCTGTTCGTCCCAGTGAAAATATGTTCGGTTGCCTAGAGGGCATATCTACGGTTCAGTGTATCGAGACTTAATTTTAAACTTAAGGTTTTTATAAGATTCTCTAGCGGCATTTTCGAATTTTCTTACTACCGCCATGACTACGAGTAGTTATCTGAAAGATGAACATCAAAATTTGTGATTTTCTCGAAAACGCCTCTAACGATTTTTTTTTTTTTTTTCGTGTTTCATAAATCATTGTTTTATAAATACGTGATTCGTAACGACCTGATAATATGGGATAACTCATTTGTCCTGAAAATATCCCAAGGGGTAGTTTACTCGCGGGGGAGTTTTTCGGACGATTTTTTTCATATTTCGTAAATAAATGTTTGATTACTGACCTAACAAAACAGTATAGTTCATCTATCCTGAAAAAAAAATCCATAAGAGGTAGTTTACTTTTGGGGTGAGTTTATTCCGGACGATTTCTTTTTTTCAAAAATAAAACACGATATATAATAATTTGAATAATAACCTTATAATAAGTAATTTCTCGTTAATAAATCCACAAGGGGTAGTTTCCTGATAGGAGTGAGTTTATTATTGGATGATATTTTCAAAAGCAAAGCGATTTTGTTTATATATCATTAATAAGATAAGATAAGATATGCTTTATTGTCATTAAACAACATTTGTTACAATAGGCATTGTCAAAGATAACACACACACACACACACACACACACACACACATACACTGTAATACTCAAATCATTTCGCAAGAAAATATCTGCAACAGGTAGTATTTTTTTTTCTTTTTTACAATTTCCTTAAATACAGCTCATGTGATTTGTTGATACCTCATAAACAAATACTTAATTAATAACCCTGATATACGAGGGTGCCATTAGTCACTTCTTATCAAAACGTTCATGTAGGTGATTTCCTTCGAACGAAATTTCCCCAAAACGTAATGTTCGTATTTCATGTTTAAGCAATGACTGTGGCATATGATATACTTTAAGAAATTGGAGCAAGAAAATTTAGTGGAGTGGCCTGTATCTTTTATTACATATTGAGAAAATAATTATAGAATTTTTCCTCTTAAAAGCGGAATTTCAGAAAATGCTGGAGCAAGTGTTCACTTACTTTTAATAATGAGTTTATATACTAAGTTTAATCTCCGTAACATGTGAAATACTCCATTTTTTAGCATACATTTTAAACCCTATTCCTCCACTTTAGCATTCGTCGTCTGAGATTCAATACCGCGTAAGTAACATTTCACCAATTTTACAGGAGAGAGAAATAAACTTTGAAAACTCGTTTTAGTCTCATTATACGCGATATTACTTTTAAGGGAGTAACAGAACCATTTGCTGTGATATAGATGTACTACTTAACCAGGTTGTGCGCCATTCGATACTGATTGTAATGGTATCAAAGACTTAAATTCGCCAAAATTGGAGATACCTGAAGTTGATCTCAGACGACGATATGCATTTTGATGACGTAACAAGTGAGTATCGTTCCACTGTAACTAACAAGTAGACCTCACCACTTCGCCGTTGTGTTAGCAAAAGGAAACAACTACTATCCTAATGAATAGGGTTGAATATAAGACACTGATAAAAATTTTAGCTGCTAATGAGCACTATAAATATGGGAAAACGAAATAGAAACATGAATGTGGGAAAGCCATCTACAATATAATTTGATACTTGCAAGACCGATATTTTTTCGAAATAGATGGAGGAACAATAGTTATGACTTCAACTATGTAAATCGAGTTAGGGGTGATGCTTTTATGGCATTCCAGATCATGACCGCCATCTTGAAATCCGCCATATTGGATCGACGTCATATTTTTCAAATGGAAAGAGGACCATGTGAGGTATCAAACAACAATGATGTTTTCCACCCAATCGCATACACTAATTAGTTTGTCCATACTATCTAGAACGGTTTATAACTTACAGTTCTTTGAATGTTGAAAAATTCGTTGTTTGTAGCAGAAAACAGATAACTGTAGTGACAATGAACATATAGCTTTAGAGATAGCATTCTTACAGAAAAAAAATACGGCAATGCAAGAAATGCAAGTCCTCAGCATTCATAAAATGGTCAAAAGAGAATTTTACGTAGCACCATGAGCACCTGATAAAAAATGAAGCGTTGCAAATATCACAACCATTCGATCGGATCATCAGTATATGCTGATTTACAAAATGCATATTGAATCAGCGAGGAGACTGAAATTGATTGTACACAAGGGAATGCGGAGTGACAATAGTACCTCTGTCATTCAGTTTTGAATAGAAATCTTCGTCCTTTATTGCATAATCACATATGGAACGCCAATGTTTTGTATTGTCTGAAAAAAAAAATACATTCAAAGGTTGAAATATGCCGGTGGTACCTTTTGGAATTTGTCGCACTTCCATTGATTTCCCAGTCGGAGCTGTTGTACGTCGCACCTCTTCATTATTAAATAATTCTCAGCTATCCACCATAAATGAATTCCTGCCCCCCTGCGTTCGGCCAATAGCAATTCACATACCTTTCTCGCAATTCATGTAATCCCATTTTATCAGATGTTGATGCTGTCACATGTATCTTGCCAAATTTCTGTACTAACCTATTAAATCCAGTCTGTAATCTTACAGGCACTAGTCCGTTCTTCTCCTGAAGAACAATGAACAGCTTACCAGTTAACTCTCCCTTTAAATTAATTAAAGGCATGAATCTGTAGGAATGTGTCATAGCATTTACATTTATTGCAAGAACCTCGATTTTCCTTTTGCCTTTTATATCCAAAGTTCTCGGGCGATGCATTTCAAATTGAAAACCACTTTGGTCAGCATTACAGACATATTGAAACTCAAAATTAGGCAACGTCTGTTTGATGCTCTGTACGTAGTCTTTAGCGGTCTGCTTTAGGTATGGCTGGCGCTCATGATGAAGTCTTGTTTTAAAGGTTGTCACTTTCCATAGCCCGATATTATAATGTCGTTTGAAGTTCAGTAGCCAGACCTCCGAGGCTTTAAACTGTTCATACCCAATATCACGCGCAACGTGGCATGCCATTCGCTGAAGATCACTGTTTGATACCGTTTGGAAAACTACTTCACGCGCGTGGATTAATTGCAAGTACAATGTCTCCTGTAAAAGGGAATGCTTGACTTCGCGTGATAGTCCTTTATTATTTTTTTTCTAAACAACACGATCGTAGGTCCATTCGCTAATGCGAAATCGGTTACATATTGTCTTTTTATCGTGGTTTGGATATTGTGTCATGTAGTTAATAATTTGTTTCGTCTTCTCAACCGAGAGTGAAGCGCCTTTCTTGCGTTTCGATGGTAATGGAAGTAATGCGTCTGACGTAGTTTCTTGGAAACTTGGTGTTCTATCGGCATCTTGTGAATCTGTTGTGTAATTACCCCCTTCCGCTTTCACACTAGCTTCTTGATTGTTTATCTCATGATGTGCCTCCTCTAGAATATCCAGAGTGTATTCCATTTCGAATTCCAGTTCTTCAACCGCTAGGAACCCAATTATGTCATCTCCGATTGCTCTTTCCTGTTCTGATATATTTGTTGCTTTGTGCTTGAACCGTAATATCTGCAACTGCTGCAAGAGGTATATGGCAATGTTTGCCTTATTTAACGCCATGTCATATTGTTTTTAGTCTATATTTGTTGCCTGCACTCACTCTCCCTAATACACACACGCACGCACCTCACAGAATTACAGGCACAATGCAATAAACGAAATAACTATTTCAAGAGCCGCGGTGGCTCAGAAGTAGAGCGTTCACCTCTGTTTCTTGGGGTCCCGGGTTCGATCCCAGCCCCCGCACAGTGAACTTTGTGGTGGACAAACACCGTGTGCGTGGGTTTTCTCGGGGTTCTCCCATTTCCTCCCACTTTCTTCTTTCCACCATTTCCTTCATTCCTCATCATCACCGCCTCCTTTAGCCTAACCGGCATAACCGTGGGACGTAAAACTCAAAGATTTCATTTCATTTTCAACGAAATTACTATTTCTTAAACAATTCCGAGTTCATGGGTAGAAGTGACAGTGAGAATAAATGTTTCCTGCATTTGTATCCTTTCAAAAGAGTTTATCGCTGTAGAATGGTACACGATGCACGTAAGCTCCTACCTTATACCGTAGCTGCTACGACCAGAAATGCCTTTGGCAACCAATCTTCATCGTGCTGCCCATACTGCTTATAGTTTCAGTTTGAGTGTACAAAAGCACACACGAAGTGGCGAGGTCAGAACCACTTTATGAATGCTGAGGACTTTCATTTCTTGCATTGCCGTAATTTTTTCTGTAAGAATGCTGTCTCTGGAGCTATGTTCATTGTCACTGTAGTTATCTGTTATCTGCTACAAACAACGAATTTTTCAACATTCAGGGAACTGTAAGTTGTAAACCGTTCTAGATATGGACAAACTAACTA
Organism: Thermobia domestica; assembly: GCF_964235325.1. Lineage (NCBI taxonomy): Eukaryota > Metazoa > Arthropoda > Insecta > Zygentoma > Lepismatidae > Thermobia > Thermobia domestica. Next base: position 15,593,584 of record NC_137455.1, read on the forward strand.
GTGTATGTGATTGGGTGGAAAAAATCATTGTTGTTTGATACCTCACATGGCCCTCTTTCCATTTGAAAAAGTTGACGTTAATCCAATATGGCGGATTTCAAGATGGCGGTCATGATCCGGAATGCCATATAAACATCCTTCCTAAATCGATTTACATAGTTGAAGTCATAACTATTGTTCCTCCATCTACAGGTATTTCGAAAAAAATATCGGTCTTGCAACTATCAAATTATATTGTAGATGGCTTTCCCACATTCATGTTTCTATTTCGTTTTCTATTTCTAGTGCTCATTAGCAGCTAAAATTTTTGTCAGTGTCTTATATTCAACCGTACATTAGGACAGTAGTTGTTTCCTTTTGCTAACGCAACGGTGAAATGGTGAAGTCTACTTGTAGGTATTTATTACATCTCGTAGGAGTAATAGTAGTTCATAGATATAGTCTGCTTAAAGTAGTTAGAGGAATAGTGTATTCATAGAAGTAGAATAGTTTAGCTACGTAGTAGGTTTAGGGTAGAGATTAGTATATCTGCAGTAGTTAGGAGTGAAAGTGAAAGTGGAAACTCGTATAGAATTAATTAGACATTAAGTATAAAGGTAACCAAGAAAGTTCTGTCGCTTTCTCTGAAGGTCTGTGTTCAATTGGCCCTCACACCGTGAGTTCAATGCGAATGAAAATAAGGCGAAGGTCAGTTCTTGGTGTGGGTATATCCAACATATTACTTGCTGTGACAGTTCAGCTACACCGTGAACTTGCGTAAGGACAGAGTGAACATGGAACCTCTTCGTAGTTTCTATTTTTATTAATTATATTTAATTTTGTTATCTCTTATATTAAATAAATTTAAAAATGCTTTAGGTTTATTCTTAAATTTAAAATCTCCATTTCCCTTATTAGAGCGTACAGTAATAATATATAACGACGACTACATATGTATGTTTACTTGTGACCAGCTATATTATGTGTACTGTATATCATTGAATAAAATATATTTAATTTATTTGTTACTTTATTTCAATTTCCAGCTTCCCTTTATATTATAAAAAATTATTCTTTGAGCATGAGTTCCAGACAGAAATTTGGATGAACGTGTGATTTTGAAGTGCTATTGAAAAAAAAAAGTTATATTAGCATACACTGGAAAAAATCTGTATTGTGTTTTTCAGATGTAAAGCATCACGGGCAGTAGCCAATGCTGTGCGATATTCCGCGCGGTGTTGCCGGATTTCGGACTCCCCTTTCCCTTCTCGCTCTTCCTCTAGTTGAGATTATTACACATACATTGGCAACATTATTCACAATGTAAATATACTATTCCAGCAAACTCAAAGATTTTGGCTGTGTATCCTAGAAGTATATATAGCAACTGAATAACCTACCTATTAACTTATTCCAGTGGAACTGCTAAACGTTCGTCTTCAACACTACTTTCACTATCGTCTATGTCAATTAATATTTCGCCATTGTCTGAATCTGACTCTTGTAATTTTTTTATTATGAGTTCCAAAAATTGTAAACACAAAAAATAATTCTTCGAGCTTCACTTCGTAGCACTTTTTTTTTTTTTTAAAGAAAATTCCGCACTTGTACTCGGTTTCCTTAAAGACATTGTCAACTATAATTTTGGAGAACAAATGAACTACCACGAAAGAAAGCAACCTAGACATTGATGAATTCTGTTTATGCTAGAAGAAAAGTTGCGTTCCAACACACACAATCAGCTCCTTTGCTTCCATGTCTGTTCCTATAATAACATACACTTATACTTGATGTAGGTCTCACAACAACAATCCATCTGATTCGTAAGCAACACGATATGGTCGAGTTTGTTTTGGGTTACAATAATTTATGACACCACTCAGACGCCTGGTGCTTCTGCATCCCTGCTAGAGGAGTAAAGAAGGAATACGTAATTGGCCACACATACGTAAGGTATTGAAACGAAGAAAAAAAAATCATACTGCGTTTCTTCTGTCGAATAAGGAAGAATCTTGCATGAAGACAATTTCAAAACAATATTACGAATGTCCCATACCTTCTGTTCTTCCACATGAGCTCCCGCCGGGAATCGAATATATATATATATATATATATATATATATATATATATATATATATATATATATATATATATATATATATATGAATCAAATTGCAGAGGCGTGTTATTTAATTCGATCGCTTACTATTCTCAAGGGTGTAGAAACGGGGGAAAAGAGGGCATTGAAAATGAAATGAAATCTTTAAGTTTTACGTCCCACGGTTATGCCGGTTAGGCTAAAGGAGACGGTGATGATGAGTAATGAATGAAATGGTGGAATGAAGAAAGTGGGAGGAAACGGGAGAACCCCGAGAAAACCCACGCACACGGTGTTTGTCCACCACAAAGTTCACTTGGCGGGGGCTGGGATCGAACCCGGGACCCCAAGCACCAGAGGTCCACCACTGAGCCACCGCGGCCCCAAGAGGGCCTTGACTTTCCAAACTATTTCCAGCCCTGAAATGAGGTTCATCTAGTATATGTTTAGTAAACTTATTTAATAGTTAATGCAAATTAGGAACGTTTATAATAAAATAAGATTTTTAAAAAAAGAAAAAAGAAAACATAATCAATACAGTTTCTGTACCTAATTACAAGGACGCTGATTTCTCTGTAAATTGGGGGGGGGGGTGCATTCAGATGCAGAAAGCATATATGATGATTTTACGACAAACTGCGTTCAAATTGTGCCTAATATTGCACATTTACAAATAAAATGAGGGGCCCTGGCTCCCTTAGTTCCCCCAGGATCTCTCACTACTATATTATTGCATAATAATATCTGAGTTGATATTTTTTCGAGTTTTTTCCTTTTAGTATTTTAACCTACATAAACACAAAGTCGGATAAACAGACTGCTAGAAACAGCATTTGTTTTCTTATGAATAGCTTATTGATTTATCTCTTACAATCCGCTTTTCAACTTCAGTACTGTCAAGATCCGTCTTTTGTTAAGGTAGCATCGAGAAAACATAATATGTGTATAGTATACATGGTGAGTTAAAATGCTTTCATATTCTGAAAGAGGTCATTTGTTCTGTTTTTAATGTGTGAAAAGCTTTCCTCCCCCTGAAAGTAATGTTCCCCTAGAACAACCTGTTGGTTACACCCCTGATTATCCTTTAATAAAAGTTGAGTTCCATTTCCAAATCGAAGAAAAATCCACTGGAAATTAGACGGGACTCAACGCTCGTTTTACTAATTGTTTTATATGGAAACCTTTCAAAGCGTGTATCATGACAACCAGTTGTCATAAAAAGATGTAGTTTTCACGTATGTGTTCGTAATTCTTTTCTCTACTTCGTAAAGTGAACAGTTAATGTGCTAATACAATATTTCTAATAAGCGCCTCTGCTATTGTCAAGATTCGCAGTAGCGCGAGAAGTCAGCGTGCAGAACTGCTTGTCGCGAATTGTCAACACCGCTCAAAGCCAATTGGACGCCGCGTAAAGCCAACTCAAGGCCATGCCGCTTCTCATCTGAAATCATTTGTAGTTTAAATTATCAAATATCAATGTAAAATTATTTATCCTTCATTTTGTAAGTTGATATACATTTCCTTAAACTTAATTACAAAATTTGCTGTTTTTTCTTTTCTTTTCTTTTTCTTTTTTTTTTTACAAATTTACAGTAAATTTAAAGAAAATATGGTATTTTTATTGATAAAAATGGAATTTTACTTTGATTTACATAGAGGCTTGGCAAACAGATTGACACTTTTCTTTTTAATTTACCTATGAAAGTTTTTACATTATACATTGAACAAGTCCACCGGCGAGAAAGAAAAAAAATGAAATGAAATTTTTGAGTTTTACGTCCCACGGTTATGCCGGTTAGGCTAAGGGAGACGGTGATGATGAGTAATGAATGAAATGGTGGAATGAAGGAAGTGGGAGGAAACGGGAGAACCCCGAGAAAACCCACGCACACTGTGTTTGTCCACCACAAAGTTCACTTGGCGGCAGCAGGGTTGCCGGCGAGAAAGAATATAAGAAGTATATTCATTTAGTCATAACATTTGAATTAAGTATATTCTTTTATTCCCTCATGTTGATCTCGCACATATCTCTTCGACAACAATAACAACAAACAATATTAGCTTAATATTTACATACTAATTTTACCTTAAAGATTCCCAGCTATATAAGGTCCGCTCCAGTTGGTAAGATAATCGTGTATTAGGTATACCACAGAACTGTGTTATCTACAGCATGGGCGGCGATTAGGGGGGGCAAAGGGGGGCAGTTGCCCCCCCACTTTTTTGAAGTAACCCATTAATGAATATAGTTTCATTTAGAAATGTAAAGTTTTTGTATGTTTTACTGGTTCATAGAAAAGGTGGGGCCATATATTTGCCGTTCCGTGAGTAGGTATTGATTGTCTTCCCGTGGAGTAAAGAAAACTACAGGAATTGCGTTTTAATTGCCACAGAAAATAACCCCAAAATTAACATATTGGAGCACAACAATTTCAACATACTTTCACTTCTTACAAGGGCTCAATATATTAGTCAGCCGCTTTGAAACTAATTCAGAGAGCATTTCGCAAAAGAAAAAAGTCTTTCACAAGTTATTTTTTAATTGCACAAAAATTGACAGTTCCTAAAATGTCTTTTCTTTCTAAAGTAAGGGGGGAAAAGCGTAATAAGAAACAACTACTACCTTTTCCATTGCTTTGTAGTGTAATGTATAAATGAAGTGGTATGTTAGAGCTGAACGAGTGTATATACAATAAGATTTAGTAAATTCAACATAATTCTAGGTTTTAGTGTTATTTTGTATAACTGGAGTATGGAGTGATTCTGAGTATTGTTGTGTTTTGATGTGCTCCAAGAAAGTTAAAACTGCACCTAATGGTGAAGAATATGTTTCGGGAAGTTGCAAAAGCAAATATTTCTTTAAATGTCGTAGCATATGCTTGTAGTATTTACTGTCTTTCATTTTCTAAGAGTAATAATATACATTTAATAGCATGTGTGGAATTAAAAATTAAGTTGTTCATTAATCCCTGTTTCAATATTACTTTTGCAAAACAAACATCATTATTAGAGGCACGAGTTTTTTGCATTGCGCGACAAAATGAAATGCGTCAGAATTAAGTAATTTTCAGTTTCTTGACGGTTTGTGATATTCTGGTGTATTTTCATTGTTTTCTGTTGCGCGATAAAACGCGAAATTTCGCGATTTAATGCGAAATTTTAAACATACTTTTTCATTAATTTGGAAACGCCACTTTTCCGCTGTCGGAACGATAGAACGTGCATTTTGGGTAATTCGGATAGAGAACATGTTGCAGGGCCTCTTTGGTGGAAAAACTAAAGCACACTTACGTTTGTTACGAAGTGAAAAGAGGCTAATGTTGTATGTGACTTTTAAAAAATGTGCATAAAGATCATCCTTGAAGTTTTCTTCGCAAAGAGAAGACTCCTAAACTAAAGAAATATTTGATGCTTTGGGAAAGCTATTTGATCCTTCTGTAATTGCATGTGGTAGTGAACCAAACGTTGTTGAGTTAAGGAAGTTTTTTTTAAAGCTTGGCCTTCATTTAAAAAAATGAAAGCATCTGATTATGAAGTATTGGAGTTTTGCATTTGGAGTTTTACAAAGTACCCTATGAACTCTTGACAAGTGATTCGTCTGGAAAGTACAGTGTAATGAATATTTTGAATGGACGAAAGTTCTGAAGTGATGATTGTTTGAAGTTTGTTGTAAACGCCACTTACATATGTGTGGCTTCCAAAAAGCAATGCCAATTGTGAGAGTTTTCTTTCCCCAAGTATGGACTGGTGATAAGTGGCAAACTTACAACAATGAAGGAAAATGTGGAAATGTGTAACATGCTTATGTTTAATGCTTAAATGTAATTTGTCCTTATGTGTTTCATAAAACAGCAAAATTTTCCTACTCATAGTAAGTTTAGTTATTGATTTTCTTTCATTTGATTTTAAAAAAATATAATTTTCTATAAGTGAAATTTACAATGTCAAGTGCAATATTCAGTGTATTTTTTTTTTTAGGTTATTAATGGTTTATTTCTGTAGTGATCTATGAATAGAAGGAACAATTATAAAAATGTCGGGAATATCTTTTTCACAAGAGCTAAAAAATGCAGAAGTTATTTGGAAAATGCGACAAAACGCGAAATATGAGAAACGAAACGCGAAATTTTCAAATTCTTAGTGCGAAAAACTCGTGCCCCTAATCATTATTTATTACTATGATTAATATTATCCTTTCCATTTATTTGCTTTGCAAATTTGTTATTCAATAATCTAATCACACAATGTTCCAGACAGAATTTTAAGATATTCATGAGCAAGGAATCAAATCTCTTCTTACACTTTCGTTGTTTAAGAGTACAAAGGAATACTACCTACTGGCGTTGCTCTTGTCAATTTATTTAATAAAATATGAAATATTATATACGGTATTTTAACTGAAAAAGATAGTATCCTATTAGTTATACACCTTTCGTCAAAGAAAATATTAGAAACAAGCAGGAAAACTAACATTTATATGCAAATATTCAGATCATGTCTTGCCCCCCCACTTTTAACGTCCAAACGCCGCCACTGATCTACAGGGTGCATGGACTTACCGACATTTGGGGAAACAAGCTTGCGAAAGCAGCAGACAAGCACATCGTATTGACAGACGTTGCACTGGCATGGGCGTCTCTGGCGGGGGGGACGGGGGGGACGCGTCCCCCCCAATATTTTGAAGTGACATGATCTAAAATTCCGCTGAGATACTAGCAGTTAGATCATTTCCTTTGATGTCCCCCCCAAATTTTACATGCCAGAGACGCCAATGTGCACTGGAGCACTTTCTCTCCTGCTAAATCCTCTGTAGCCACTTTTTCCCATTAGATGTGGTCTTACTGACAGGTTTGGAATCAGGTCAACTAAAATAAGTTCCATTCTATAAAATCTTCTTACATAACTGGCACACGTCGTCCCGTACTGGTTAGTCATACAAATGAAGTAAATTTGGAATTCTTGCAGATCGTGATATCGGACACGGACATACTCATCTCATACACTGCTATTTAGTACGTGGTAGTAAATGTAACTGCAGGTATGTTGAGGAATGCATCATTCAGCTACGTATGCGATATAGTGTTCTAAAATGTCCGCGATACTCAGCCGTCTGATAATGTTCAGGACTGCCTAAGGATCTTCAGTCTAGTTTTGAGAGATAATACTCTTTTCCTAGGGATCTGTTTTTACCTTTATATATCGTACCCAATTGTAAAAGGTTTTATGAACTGCTTTTATCTTTCCAAGATCTTTTACAAATTTGTTTGCCGTTTGGTTACTGAAAGCACCAAACATTGACAATGCTATTAAAGACTGTTTTAGTTAAAGAAAAATCGATGACGATTGTTGCATTATTTTTGTACCAAATTCCAAGGGCGCCCATGTTGTTGTTTCCAAGGGGGGGCAAGTATAAGCGACGTTTCAAATATAGTTTCAAATTTTGCTGTAACTAATGTAAAAATTCTATTGAGTTTTCGATATTCTGAAGTACAATTTCTTATAGGGAGGGCGAGCACCCCACCTTGCCCCCCTTGATGGGAGACCTTGCCAGATTATAATGTGTTTCAATTTTCTCAAATCTATTACATTATTTAAAACTTTCTTCTAATATAAACCTTCCAGCTAACATTGTTTTGGTTTAAAAACGACGAAGGATGGAGAGTAGCGAATGATTTAACCTCATCCAGTAATATGCACCTACTAACTTATAACTAAGCAAAAATATATGATTCGGGTATTCATCAAATGCATAATGGAGAATTTATCATAATTGGTCGGAAAAGAAGTCATACTTTTACGCGATATCTATGATGAGAGAGACGAAAAATACGGGTAAACGAAAAGAGTTAACTAACATGGAAGTTTACAATATGTATTTTTCTCTGATTGTTGTACAACTAACAACACTAAAACGTTTAAAATGGTAAGAGAAGTCTCTCACATGGAACAAGAAAAGTTACCTAATTACAGAAGTTTCTAAAATGTACTCGTCACTGATTTGTTTACGACTAATAAGACTGAGACGTTTAAAATGTGAAGAGAGGCCTCTTATATGGCAGATAGGGTGAACGAGAAAAGTTATCTTATACGGAAGGTTACAATACGTGTATCCGTCACTAGAACTTGTAAGGACAAGTTTTCACAGATACTTTTTCTTTTTTTAATGAATAATATCTACATTAGCAAATTCGCGTTTTGTAAATAATTAACTGGTTATAGATAAGTTCTGGTCAGACATAACCAACTAACTAACTAACTAACTAACTCTATGGCCTATGGAACCCGGAAGTTCAGTGCCGCGTTCACAAAAGCTCTCCACTGACTTCTATCCTTAGCTAACTGCATCCAGTTTCCACTTTGTATTCCAATCTCTGCGAGATCCATCTTAATATTGTCCTCCCATCTGCGCCTAGGTCTTCCTAATGGTCGTTTTCCGATTGGTCTTCCAGTCAAGACTTTGAAAGTGTTTCTACTTTCTTCCATTCTAACTACATGACCCGCCCACCTAAGCCTCCTAGACTTGAAGACCCTAACAATGTTGGATAAACCATATACATTATGTAGTTCCTCGTTCTGGTTTCCGCCATTCCCCATTCCCGTTCCTCCTGGGTCCGAATATTCGTCTCAGGATCTTGTTCTCAAATACTTTCAGTCTATGTTCTTCCCTCAGACTAAGCGACCATGTTTCGCAATTATACAGAACAACAGGCATGATTATCGTTTTGTATATTTTAAGCTTCAAATTCCTCGACAGAATTCGCTACGACAAGAGATTTTGAACCGAATAGTAACACGAATTCCCTGCTTTTAGTCGACATTTATTTTTTCCGTGAATATGATTTTCCTCTGTTAATATTGATCCTAGATATTTGAAACTATCCACTTTATCAAAAGTATTATTTAATATTTTAACGCATCCATAATTTGCTGTCTTACGGTCCCCTGGTCAGACATATTTATTTATTCACATCATTTTGAATTAAGCATTTACACTTACTTATATTATTTATATTTTCATGTATATATCTGTATAAGCTGAACTGAAGATTTCTACTTTTTGTTTTTTTGTTTCTTCTGACTTATCTAGCATTTCAAGTGGTATGTGGGGCTGTTTCGGATCGATAACAGGTCTGAACAGCAATATAACCTTCGTCATTGTCAAACACAATATAATATTTAACATGAGAAACATTGTATTCATGGGTTTTCCCGGAGTTCTCTCGTTTCTTCCCACATTATCATTCCACGAATTATTTCACAATCATCCGTCTTCTTTAAATAAAATGACGTAATCGTGGGACGTTAAAGACTTCATTCTATTTTCACACATGCTCGGACTGCGGCTGATCTATTTCTAGTAACACCTAAGTAAGAATCATGGAAATAATATTTCTGCCTCTAACGGTGTTCAAAGTTGATACGACTGCTATTTTTTTGAAGTAATATTGCGACAAAGGGACACTTGAAAATTTCAATCCTTATTTCGTTAAACATTTCCTCTGCTACAGAGCTACTTAAGTCAGTTTGTATTATTGGAAGTTCTAGCAAACGTAGTTGCGTTCAGCAAAAGGTTTGCAACTTTCTAATCACAGTTCATAACCCAATTCAGCAGCTCAATGTAGGATCTAGTTGCTTTTGTTTATTGGCACGCTACCCTTTCCATGTCTTCTACGTTTCAAACCCTGCTTTGCTAAAGAAAACCTCTGCCACTAACCAGACGTTCTGTTTTCCTGTTCGTTTTTACATTTTCATTTTTCATGGCTGTGTTGATAATCCACTCGACCGTCAAACCTTGTGTAATCGAATATCTTTACACATTACTTGGATGGAGATGGTTTTAGGACTATTCATGACACGTACTATTTACACAAAAACGATAATTGAATTCTGAGACTTTCCAAACGTCTTTCTAGTAACAAAATACATTTGACTAATATGGTAATTTATCACTTAATAAACACGAACACCCAGTCAACTGTTTCGTAGAATTATGGTGACTACTTAGAAAATGTCTAGTGTAAAATTGTATTTTTGTTTCTAATTCTGTAAGTTAAAGGATAGGCATGTCATTGAAAATAATCGTACATTATCATAAAGGTAAGTAAACCAAAAGAACGCAATTTCACTTGCTCTATCGTACACTGGTTGGTTCATTTCTGTGCAAGACGAAATCTTCGTATTTGTGAACCTAGGACAGCTTCCGCTGCCATCTTATTTGAACACGTTTAACTAGCAGTATGGAAACCTAAAACTTCCAGTTTTTTTTTAATTTTTTTTAATGATACAACATCACATACGTTATACAAAGGGATGAACAAATTCATTTATTGCTTACCAAATTAAAATTAGATAAACAAATTTGACTGTATGAAACATTGAATTCCACTCCATCCAATACAGTGGATGGAACAGGTCAAGCGCACAGCTTCCTGTTATATTCGTGCCTACGCGGATTTATTCGGAGGGAAACATTCCTTGGATCACCGACAACAACTGAGTGTTGAACGACGTTTTACCCTTCTAGAATAGACGATATGGACTTGAACGCAGTGATGGAACTATCCTCCGTAGAAATGCAGGGTTTAGAACAGGGATGCAAATAACCACTTGCCCACTCGCCCGAGGCGAGTGATTCATCGGTGCGGGCGAGTATTTAATATCATACCGAAGGTAAGTAAATGATTTCTATTGTGGGATGTGGGCTAGTAGCTTGTTTCTTGGGCGAGTAAAATTTTGTTGCTTATTTGCATCCCTGGTTTAGAATAATGTAAATCTTAATTGCAGATACACGAAAGAGAGGAAGAGGACACCCATCTGTTCCATGAAGAAATCACTATTGCATTTTAGTTAGTTTTTTTTCTATATATATATTTAGCGATTCGATGGAATTTTCCAGAAGCATGGGAAGCTTTTGTCTTACTACCAACATTTTTTTTTGTGGGTTTTAAAAGTAAAATTAAAAATCATTCAATTTAAAAAGATATTGCAAATCCGACCGAAAGCAAATCACTCCTTTGTTTCTTAAATGTATGGTAGAACTGTAAAGATTATCTTTTACAAGTTTGTTGAAGATTCGCCTCTACTTATTTATTTATTTTTTTTTTAAACCTTATGTAGGGATCGGTCAGAGTGATGGCAGAAGACAGAGAATGAACAATTTCTCTGATGTCCGGGTGTTGGCAATAGATTTTTCTTTTTCCTTACATTAAGTAGTATCAGGGACTAGACTTAGTGATGGCTAAAAACAAGGAATAAATTATTTCCTTCTGGTCTAAATGATGGCTAAGATAGTTGAGATGAATTTGTTTTTAGCAATTTATTTAGAGGTAAATCTGAGTGATGGCTTATTTGGATAAGTGGTTCCCATTTCTTTTAGGTAGGAGAGAAATAAACTTTGAGTGATAAGCTTTATACTCTAAGGCAGACTTATTTTTGAATAATCTGAATGGCTTAACTAAAAAAAAAAAAAAAAAAAAAAAAACTTTCCGTTTAAACGGGAACAAAGACGATAGGGCAGAGAAGCTAGAGTGGTGGTCTTATCTTCAGAGAAACAACAACCGTCTTTTGGCTGAATGGTGTCCTTAGACATTAAGGTTTGCTCTATATCTTTTTTCATGACGAAAGGTTGCAGGCAGGCTTTGCGGATGAAGCTGAAACGAAGTAATAAATCAATAAAGTTCTGTCTTAAGGAATTTAATAGAGGTCTATTAGGTTAATTGATGACTAACAGACGTTAAGGGAAAGAGCTCCGAAGTGAAAGAGCTATAGATGCGTTTTGTTTTGAAGCTGGAATTCATCAAATCAGCTTTTTAAAATGCTTTTCAATAAAGATTATTATTAACTCTAATCCGATCTTAAAGTGCTTATTGAGAAAGAAATTAACACGTAGACTGCCATGTGTATGGAATTCCATAAAAATTATACATTTATGCGGCTAGCGAAACCAAAGTTTTACCAGTACTGGCGGACTGTTACCCGTGGTGAAGAGGTGATAGCGATCTACAAATACGATGGCAGTCAAGGTAATCCACAACCTTGTATTCCACAACCGAGACTATTTTTGGCATGGGAGATCCGAGTTCGATTCCCAGTGGGAACTCATGTGGTTTGGATTCCACTTTAATCGGTAGGTCCACGTCTCATATAGCCTCGCTGTTGAACGGGACGTTAAACTCAAAGTCACTTCAACCCAACTCAACCGAGGCATTTTGTTTTCCGGAGGTTTGTACAGCTCACAGATGACGAGAAGAATCCTAAAACAGGGGGAAGCGGGGAAAGGTCAACGACATGGTCAAGTCCATTTTCGGTTTTTGAGGTGTGGTCTACACTTAGATGTCGTCTGCTATCTGTGTGCTATTTCGTGGTGTCATTTGAAACTCCCGTGCGATTAGTGGGCGAGTCCATACCTACGTCACACTACTTCTGCTAGGGTTCTTCTCGTCATCTGTGAGCTGTACAGTAGTTGTAGGTGCAGACGAGGAAAGAACTAACCAATCATTCGGTAAGGACCCAGAACGATGAACAGAATCGCGAATGTTATATTTGTTGGTAGTTGAACTGCACAAAGCCCCCCTCCCTCCTGACAAGTAAAATTAGTTAGAGAGGAAAGAACAATAACAAACTATTAAGACGGAGAGGTTTAAAATGTGAAGAGAGTCTGTTACATGGAAGATACAGGTAAACGAAGAAAGTTATCTAATGCAGAAGTTTACAAAATGTATTCATCACTGATTATTGTACAGCAAATAAGACGGAGACGTTTAATATGAGAAGAGAGGTCTGTCACATAAATGATGTGTGTGAACGAAGGAAGTTACCGAATATGGAAATTTACAATATGCACAAGTCGGTGAATACCTTACAAATAATGATATAGTGTCATTTAAGATGTTTAACAGAAGTCTGTAACATGGGAGGTATGGTTGAGCTAAGAAAGTTACTAAACACGGAACTTTATAATATGTACTCGTCCCTGAGCATTATACGGACAATAAGATAGAATCACCAAAGATGTTAAGAGCCTGACACTAAAAATAATACAAAATTTACCATTTCTCTTCTTTACAATTACCATTTACAATTTACCATTTCTATGCTTGTTTTTCATAAGTGAAAGGAGACAATGAAATACAACTTATCACAATCATAGATAATGTTATTCTAGAACAGAAAATACGAACCTGAAGAATTTTCAGCGCTGCCATCCATGGAGAAATTACAGTGTTGCCAGAATATCATTTCTCCAAAAATCTAAGCTGAGGCAGCGACTAGAAGAACGAACTCAACTGCATTTGATTACATATCATGTTGTTTTAGTATCCTGTTAACTATTTTTAAATAACGTTATTATTTAATTTTAATAACTGTGTTAAAACTATTTTGTTTATTACAAGGGCGATTTTCAGCGTTACGCACGGGACATTTGTACACAAAACTGGAAAATACGCACGGTGAGACTGAAAAATAAAGTGAGGATGCAGCGTTATAGGAAAGTTAAAAGATTAACTCTTTTCCTCTCACGTCCCTTTTGCGAAACTCATTCCGCATTGTTTCGTTGTTGGCCATTTAGAAGAGGAGAACACTCTAAAATGTGAAGGAAAACGAAAAGAGTGCCAGTGTATATAATGATATATTCACCAAGTGATGAGAGCGACATTAATTCAAAATACAACTTTGAAGACGATGTTCATAATAATATACCAACGCTCCAACTGTCGAGGGCAGAATGGGCAATATTAGAGCAGGTGTATTTCTCCTAGTGAAATTTGATAGCGGTATGTATGTGTGTTTGAAAGTGATGTAGAAGAAGATGGGGACATTATAGAGTAACATGGGGACATTATAGAGTAACAAATCTGAAATGCATGGACAACAGTTGTACAGTCCGCAACAAAAAACCTGCAACATGAACATGTAAGTTTATTGTGAAACGACTAAGTCTTTTGCTCCAAGATAAGTTGAGGACGCCGAGGATTCTCCTGGCGTGATTTGTGCCGCTTAGCGTTATGTTGATTCCTTGCGGTGTCAGGTATAGTTTCACAATAAACTTACATGCTGATGTTGCAGGTTTTTTGCTACGGACTGTACAAAGTTTTGTTTTGATGAAAAGAACAGATCTTATGTCTCATTCGATCAAATTTTAAACATACTTCAAGCACCTAATTTGCTGATAAGGGGTGAAAGAATATACCAATAGCCGCTTTGTAAAGAACTAGAGCTTTGAAGCTAATCCATTTGCCCCCTACAAGACTGTCAAACCAACTTAGATACCTACCTTTCTAATGAAAAGAAAAAAAGTGTGATTTATCGAAATAATTTGTTTCTAAGTCTCGTGGTAAATGTTTCTATGTAACTTAACGTAGACGTTTTTGGTAATTATGTTTGGTTTAGTTTCTCTCAGTAAATTCAAGTTTCTTTCAGTTAAAAGTTCGCTGTTCATTGTTTAACCTCAATAACAATAAACAGGTATTGAAATCTTAATAACTTAATTTTATTCACTTCCTTGCATAAATCTGTAAATGTCCTTGCGTAAATCTATACCTCATGAAATAAATAAGGAGGATAATAAACAAATTTAATAAGTACCACTAACAGGCTAATAATAATTCTACTTTGGAGCAAAAGTTTCAATACTTTATCTTCTACAATTACAAAGGAAACACGAAAAATAACTTTTCCGTTACGCACGGGACAGCAAAACATGACATGAGAAAACTACGATTTTTGCCTACTAGGATGAAACATTAATTAAAACAAAATTGTCTGATTTTTGTCAAAGGTTCACTTCATATTTTTGACTATTGTTCATATAATTACAGATTTAGAATTGAGTTTGAAAATTATTTGAAAATTGGGATACATGAACAGCATTGAGCATGGTGTAGAACAGTTAAAGTTTATGTGGTCAAAACCTTGTAAATATATTTTACAAAAAGATTTTAAATGTCTCAGTATATAGTTACACTATTTCTTAATAGAAAAACATAAACATCATAGTTTCAAATTAACTTTGAAAATTTACTGACAATGGACCACTTACCAGAGAATCGCCCACAAACTAAATACAACTATTATTTGAAAAGTAGTTCACAGGATACCAAAACATGATACATAATCAAATTCAGTTGAGTTCGTTCCTCTTGTCGTTGCCTTAACTTAAGATTTTTTGGGAAATGTTATTCTGGCAACACTGTAATTTCTATGGATGGCAACACTGAAAATTCTTCAGGTTCATATTTTCTGTTGTAGAACAACATTATCTATTATTGTGGTAGGTTGCATTTCATTACCTCCTTTCACCTACGAAAAACAAGCAAATGAAAAATGGTAAATTTTGTATTATTTTTAGTAGGTTATGTCCGGCTTTTAAAGAGTAGGCTCTCGCATAGGAGGTATAGATGAAACTGAGAAAGTTACCTAATACGGAACTTTAAAACATGTGCTCGTCATTAAATTTTATAGGAATAATAAGACGGAAAAGTCAAGATAAGCAGGATATGCTGCTGGCACAAGAAATGCGAACATTGTGTGTAGTTTCTAGTTGAAAGGTCTGACGGATAGACGCCTAGCCCTATGGGTAGAATAAGAAGTATATTACCTATTGTGAGAGGGTAAGGGAGACTGTTCGGTATATGGATAACAACTACCCTGGCTTGATTGTGTTGGCGGAGAAGACTGTCGAATGGCAATACCTTCTGTGCCGATGAACCTTCAGTTGCCTTGGGATACTGAGTTAGTTTCCCAACGCTACGTCCAGTGGCGTAACTGGGGGGTCCACAGGGCCCGCAGGGTTTGGAGGCTTACCGCGAAGCAAATGCCAAGAAATATAAGCTACAAAAAGTGAGCTGAATGGGGAATATCCATTTCCCTGAACAACATAATTTACTTTAGAAAAGAAAAATATGCTCTGGGTGAAAATTCATCCATTCTAACAACATCACTTTAAGAAATCATCTTAGCACTCGAAGATTAAGGGATATATATATATATATATATATATATATATATATATATATATATATATATATATATATATATTGGCTTTTCGGTGAGTATTAATTTTAATTGTAATTTATTACATTCCATGGATTTATTAACCATTGTCTTCTACAACGAAATAATACAGTGGGAAGTTAATGGGCATGAGAAGGGGGACCCAAAAGTAATCCTGCGGGGGGTAGGGGGTGGGCGTCATTCTTGCGTTACGCTACTGGCTACGTCTCTCTCCTCTACCAGTTTTACTGAACACCTTCAGTATTTTACTTTCACTCTCAAAACCGAAAATATATCACAAAATCGATATTAGAATTTCCCTAGCTCTCGAAACTAAGATGTTAATGCCGTAGATTTTAATAAGAGAAATCGTCTGTAGTAATGGGCAATTTTCAGTCGGATAAAGCTAAAACAATTGATGGCCATCAGATAAAATTCTTTAGTGAGGTGGTAGTGAGGAAGAGAAGAGCATATTCCTACGTTGCCGATTTTCCTTTCGCTGACGCCATTGGCTGAGTATGCAGCTGAATGTGCTCTATCATGGGCTGTTCCCAGATAACGCTCAGCGTTCGTTCTTTCCCTTAGGAAACTGCTGCTATCAATTTTACTGGAATTACCAGGAAGGGGATTCACGGCGCATGGAATTCTAACGCTAGGAATTCACTGCAGTGGTGAAAAAACCGTTTTGAATCTACTCACACATTTTGCCGCATAATAAAACTTCATTTAAAATTTTATTTTTTGCTTTATTTTGTCAAATATGGATAAAATAGTTGTATTATGTATGCCAACCCTAGGTTGATGAAATGTGATACAGATGGCGCACAAATGGGTTTCTGGAAGAAAGGTGTGAGTCCATAAACGGAAGGAGAATTAAAAAAAAAAAAAAAAAAAAAAACGAAACGGTTACCAAACATTAGGATTTTGTTTTCTATAAGGATCCTTTCTTATATTTTGAGTAACCGATACACTAGTATAAGAGGCCCCATCACGGCAAAATTAAAATACCGATAATTTAACAGTAAGTATGTGACATCTTCAAATAGATAAAAGATAATCAAAAAGTGGAACAAGAGCTCGCTAGACAATATTATTTTGCATGAGATAACGTTCTCACAACTCACTTATCTGGTTTCGATTTCCAACTATTTAGAAAATCGACATTTATTTTCGCGTTTATAAATGGCTGCAAACGGAAAGCTACTAGGTGACTCGTGATAACGGTACCTCATGCAACGCACTCTTGTTTCACATTTCGATTACCTTTTATCTATTTGAAGGTATCGTATAATTACTGTAAAATTAGCGGTATTTTAATTTCGCAGTGATTAGGATTCTTAACCTCGTCTGACTGAAGTTTCCAATATATTTGTTGATTGAGATTTTAGTTTTGAACGAAACAGGTATTTTATATATATATATATATATATATATATATATATATATATATATATATATATATATATATATATATATATATATATATATATATATATATATATATACAGTGTTGTTTATAAAACTGAACATCCACTTCTGCCTAAAATATAGTATTTTCTCAGCCATTCACAGGAAATTTTAATGCTTAAACTTTGAAGAAACATGTCAATTGAGAAGAGGTCCATATTTCTTTGATTTAATTTCTTTTCTATAGACAATAAAGCATTGATTTTCAAAGATTGGTTATCTCCAGTTTATTCTTATAATACTGTATATAAAATAATCTATTTAAACAGAGAAATACTTGTCCAGTTTGCATCAATTTAATTCATTTTGAGTATAATACACTTTTTTCCCTATATTTTATCTCTTTTCAACCAACCGTTATAGTATTTAACATTTGTAGATGGTTTTGTTAAACTTACATTGGTTCATGAAAGATTACCATGATCTCACTCTGATTTAACTCATTTCTAGACGCCACACAAATTATGTAATTTTGCACATGAGGTAAGTCAAGTGGCAAAATACAATATTCCATTCTTACTTATATATTTCTAATGTTAGATCTCTTGTTTGATTTTAAAGAGTAAAGTAAGCTTTACTTTACTATCCATTACAGAAAAGTTGGCATTCACAAGTTTGAACCAAATTTCAGATTTTCACAATTTTTCATGACACGTTACAAAAAATAAAATATGTATATTAAAAACGCAGTCTTTAAAAATAACAAACAAAATAAATCGTTCTAAAACAAGTTTTTTTAAAATAAAAAAGCATGAAGAACAATTTCTTATAAAATTTTTTGATTTACATGAGAATTGAATTTATAAAACATTTTTTATACGAGAGCGCTCTCCATGCTTGCTTTTATAGTCATGCATAAATAAAATTTTTAAAAGTATTTTTGAACAATTTCTTTTATTTTAAATACCATTTATTTTATTAAGTTTCTAAAAAGAAAGCATGGTTTTTACATATTTTTTATTTTATTGTTATTGTTCCTTTAATCAAATTATGTACCAGCTTTCCTAGAGATCCGACTTCAGATCGCATAAATGAAGTTAAGAAGTCTGTAGCTGAGTGGCAGAGAGAGATTACCTATGATATATATATGGCTTTCAAGAGTTCACGTTTTCTCCTAAATATAAAGAAAAAAAGAACCAATATTTAGCCATTACATGCTAGGAGTCAGCAATTTACAGTCCTTAACTGAGTCACAATATTTGTAATTGTATGAGACAACACTAAAAATAAATAAATAAATAAATTATTACTACAAGCACTAGAAACTAAATTATAGTGTTTAGATTCCTCTCTTGCTGATTTTGATTCATTGTGCGTTGATCGTGTTCTCCCCCATTTTCTTGTAAGATAAATTATTTTTAGTTCAATGTTTGATTAGTCCTGGAAGCCAGGCACAATCATTAATCTCTACGTAATACCCTTTCCCCCCAAGTTGTTTCTGTTTCTGCTCAGAAATTAACATTATTTTACTGAACTGGTTCAACACTTTCTACTTCCACAGTTTATATATATACACACACATATACTGCGACGATAACATTTATGTATATTTAGTTATAGGACAAGAAGGACAATAGTCCGTACCTTATGATAACAAAATCTTCTGACCAGACTTGTTTAGACTGTTAAAGAAGTCATAAGTGATTGAAGTTTTTTTTTTTTTTTTTTTTTTTAATTTCTGCAAAATGAATGATAAGTATTAAGGAAATACAAAGTTTAAAAGCAACATAGATAGTTTAATTTATTGAAATAATTATCGTGATAAGTTTTGGTGATTATTATTAAAGTAATTTTAATCGAACTGGGACCGCAATATTTAATTATATATGTGTGTTATAATACACATAGAGAAACTACAAATATCTACATTAGGGTGGAGTGAAAAGAGTCCAAAAAAATTTTTTTTTCAAAATTCAACTTTGAATAGAGGGCATCATATCGTAGTACTTTACCATGCAAAATTTCAATTCTCTAAAATAATTTTTAGCCGGGGCGCAATGGGCCTTAAGGTTGACAGATTTTATAAATGAGTGAAAAGAGCCCAAATTTTATTTTTTTAAAATTCGAATTCGGATATAGAGCAAACGTTGCATCATATTGTAGTACTTTACCACCGGAAATTTCAATTCTCTAAAATATTCTTTAGCAGGGGCGCAATGGGCCTTAAGTTTGATAGGTTTTGTAAATAAATACACGTTTATTATTCATTTGTGTAATTATTAGGCAGCTCTTCGCTTGAAGGAGACTATAATTTGAAGGTGTTAAGATTCGTTGTCGTGTCCAGGTGGATTTCTAAAGCTATCGAAGTTCATATTTTATGTTACAGGCTACATCAGTATTAGATTGAATGTTTCATAAATTTCATTCACGTCTTCAAGCAAAATACTGCGACTTTATCTGAAAAGTAGTCATGTATTTTCTTAAGTCAAATTTGGAACAAATAAAGAAATCTCTCGTGGCTCACATACTGACGAAGAACCTTCACTAAGTATTTTCACTAATCTTTCCACTGCTTGCGTATAACATGGAAACTCAGAGGGATATCAACACTTGTACTTTCTCAAGAACAAATTTCTCGCAATTTATCATCTGTAATATGAGTCAGTATTGGCTGTTGTTACACCCATTTTAGTTTATCATTTCTGTGTAATTACTAGCCTCGAAGTTTAACACTGGCACTTGGAAGGAACGAGTTTCACAACGTTTACATTGTTTTCTGGATTTGAGGATTTTATCGGCAGCAAGGATTCGCGTAGCTGATTTGTAGTCACCAATCATGGCAATAAGAATATTTTCAGAATTCGCATAGAATGCATTTCTGGAAATTATTTTATTGACAAAAGTCTTGTATGGTTCTTGCAAACACCTCGAAAGTCTTATGGTCAAGAACAAATGTTTAGCTCCGTATTTGGCAAGAGGTTTCAGTTTTATGCTGAACCACACTGGTGCATATACTTTTACTACGAACTTGACGAGAGTTTAGAGCTTCTCTCAAGAATTTGGCGTATAGACGCAAAAGTCTGCAAGCCATGGTTAACCAACGAGTATGCGCAAGTTTCCTAGGTTTCTTATCTGCTAGTTTTTTATCACAGCCTCCTCTTATGACAGATTGACATATTTCATACAAATATCTTTGATCATAACTGAGATGACGCACGTTTAGGTATGTAGGGAGTTCTGAAGAAATCTTTCCGACGCCGCACACTGGACTCGTCTCTCAATTCACGAATTATCTACCAATAGGACCAGACAAAGTACCAGTAGATACATAACCGATTTGTTTCAGTAAATGACGAAGTAGTAGTTCAATGATGTGCAATAAACGTATGCATCACTGCAAGGACCTCTCTAAATGGTTTTCGAGCACTCTAATCATCATCCTTTTCACCCAACATTAGTATTAGTACCATCGCAGCCGATAGCTACCATATCTTATAGGTTCACATTATTTTCTTGTAATTCCCGGCAGATGGAATTAGCAGTATTCTTTGCTGATGCTGAAACTGTCAAAGAGACATAGTTGAGAAATTTATTACCCGGTTCTTCAAGGTCAGAATAATGTTCTTTCCTCTTCATATCTCTATATGACTTCCGGAGCCGGACATTACGAGTGTTTGGTCTTTCTTCTTATCAAAATAGATGGTACGAGGTTTCTCTTTATAAACAGTCACTTTAGTTCTTACACTTTTACGATTTTTCGCAACCTTTCTTTGTATTTTACTTCTATCAATTATGTTTTGCAGCTGCTCTGGACTCACAATATTAAAATCTCCCAAAACTTCAGTAACAATAGCTACAATTTTTCTTCCAGTCATGCCGGTTTTCTCCTTCACTTTTGCTAATGTCGAGAGGAATTTTCTCATTTCCGTGCATCTAATCTGTGATTGCTTTCTTGTCTTTAAAGGATACTTCGAACTAAAATCAGGATCTCCTCCAGCTTTAGTGTGTTCTTTATTGCCATCCGTTTCTTGTTTCCAAAGATGACGAGGAGTCTAAAGATTCAATAATGTAACTGGTACTGAGTTGGTTGAAAGTTTGACCACAAGTTGCTTTTTGGCTTTCCTTTCTTCTCTTTTCTTTATCCAAGTAACATCAATACCACCGGTTACCATTTTTCTACTTATCCTTTGGTCTGATAAAACACTCTCTCCGATTCAGGCATTTTGAGTGTTCTGTACAACGACACACCGTGAAATCTAAACACTTGCAAGCTGCTATATCAAATCGTTTATTGCTCTGCTTCTTCAATTCTTGTAATTTATTTCTTCTTTCATGCTCCCTCTTACTGCCAATTTTAAAAATATTTTCAGTTTCCTGTGGTAACTGTTGATCACTATTAATACACGACCGAGCGAAACAACAGGAATTGAAACACGTTACCAAATGTCTTCCACCTTTTCTGCTACCTTCGTGGAAATCAAATTCTATGCTGGTTCTTTACTTCCGCCCCCTTCAGCTGCTGACGCGTAAATAAATAACATGCCATAACGTCTTCGCAAGTTGGAAGCGTTCTCCAGTCGCGACCTTTGGCACTACGAAACATCTCTTGTGCTCTTGACATATTCTACCAGGTTAATTTTGCCATCTTTCTTCTTTATAGCACAAAACAAAAACAGCAGATACTAGGCTGTAATACAATGGTAGATAATAAACCCATCAGTAACTACAAAAGCGCAAAACTAATCAAATCACTAACGTAGCAACATAACCGCTAACCAGACACGTGCCCCGAGCACAGGTACAGCGGGGGACACTTCTAAATGGTACAGCCATATATAGATTTACGGCTAAGGTGTACCATTTAGAAGTGTCCCCCGCTGTACAACACACTAATAACAATCGTGAAGCTGCCAAACAGTTGCACAATACTTTAGCATCTGCACGAGCGCGCGCCCTGATTTCGTTTTGTACCCTCTTATCTCCACCCACTAAACTATTATACTAGTGACTTAATACAGCTAACAAGTTCATTATATCAGAAAAAGACTGTTACTAAATAGCAAAAAACTTCTTTATGGCAAACTAGCAAATTACTTATAGTTGATCACTTTTCGTCTAATTATTCCCAAATTTCAAGGCCATTGCGCCCCGGCTGAAAATAATTTTAGTGAATTAAAAGTTCTTGTTGTTATGTATTGATACAGGATGCATCTTTTGCACTCTATCTACACTAAAACTTACAGTCTGCTTCCAGCGAAGATCTGCCAAATAGTTACGTAGTAAATGGAAATTGATTTACAAAATCTCAACCCCTTGCGCCCCGGCTAAAAATAATTTCAGAGAGCTGAAATTTTCTATGGTAAAGTATTATGATATGATGCAACTTTTGCCCCCTATCCAAATTCGCATTTCGAAAAAAAAAAAAATCGCTCCACCCTAATCTACATACAATCAGGGCCGGATTTCCATGTTTTGCGCCCATGGGCCCTAGCGAAATTGCCGCCCCTAACCACACCAATCGCATCGCTCTCCAAAACTTCCATTCTCCTGGATATTACTAGTACTAGTTATTACTTGTTTATTTCTTATTACACATTTTATGTAATATATTTTAATTCCTATATCTAGGCAGCATTTGGAGTGTCGAGCTGCCTACTACCGCCCTTTCCAGCAGACCACCGACAACTGATCAAACCACTATAATAACCAACTGACTTATGACAATATTTGCTACGACTAATCTGCTACAATATTATTGTAGTCACGGCCATTAAAAAATGGCTATCGCTTATTCTATTGAGTCGTTGGTGAAATGTATTTTCAATAGTTTTATCGCCTTTTAAATATTTTTAAATTGCCGCCCCTCAAAATTTGCCGCCCTGGTTCTGGGCCCAAGTGGCCCATGCCTAAATCCGGCCCTGCATACAATACTTGTACCACACTATCCTTTATCTGTTGCTTGTCTTCGTAGCTAGCTGCAACTCACACACGATGTCATTATGCATACCATACTACTTCTTTAATCATCTACAGCTTAATTTAATCTGCAGTTTGTTTGAAGGAAAACCGCTACCGAATTGAATCAGGATACTAGAATTACGAATTAAATTTCTGGGCTCTCGGCCATGTTTGTCCAGCATGCATGAAAGATGACATCTCTCAGTGATCACACTATCAAAGGAATGAGAAAGAAATAGGGAAGGAAGGAAGCGGCCTGGGACTTTTACATTAGACACCATCCCAGCATTCGTCTGGTATTAATGAGGGAACCCGAAGAAAACGTCACTCAGGATGGTGGTTTGATTTTTTAAAAACTTTTTTGATCGAGTACCCTCACCGGGAATCGAGCCCGGGATCGCTCGCAAAAAAGCGAAAGGGTTAGCGATAACATTACGCGGGGCCACTGCTACCAAATTGAAATCACCTATACTTGCTATATACTAAACCTAAGAGAAATTACATAGTTGTATTTGCAGATGATTATGAGCAATAGATGCTTATTAAATGATTGCTAACAAAGTGTAAACGGATTCGTTTGTATATGTTAAACAAGTGAGTATCGCTTCACAGTGTGAAATGAAAGCTTCCAAACTATGCGAATTCAATACTCAAACTTGAAGTAACAAATCTGAAACTACTGGTTGCAATAGAGTAATAACATCAAAGATAGAACCTGTTAGTTCTTCGGACGCTGACTCGATTGGAAGAAAACACTTCTTGATATCTCTTACAGTTTTTGCTATATGAAAATCTGAAACCAAAAGTACTAGTAAATTCAACTACTTTTGGTTTCGATGTAGTGTTACGGTTGTGATTATATGTATAAGGTTTACTCTTGAGATGCTGTATCGATTGCAAAAACAGTATGTCGTTATGTATTACCTTTAAACAGACAGTGGTCTCTCTTTTTGTATTTGAAATTTTTGCGTTCGTGGAAACTTCTTGAAGACTTCTCCATTGCGACTCGAAAATTTGGTGCAGGATGCTCCTTCCGTTGAAAACGTGGTCTTTTTATATGAATTATTGTCTTCCTTTGTCTTAGTTATTTTCCCTTTTTAATTTGCTAAAGGCCATTATACTGTATTTTAAAGTTTACAAAATCTTAGGAAAGTCCTAATTACATTTTCCCAAAAAAAAAAAAAAAATTGTTATCTAATGATGTAAAAATAAGAAGTATTTTGAAGTCTAATTCACCCCAAGGTTTGTTTTCATTTTTTCATGATTTTATCCGAAATGTTAATTATTTTTATCTACTGACAACACTGTTATATTACCACAGGTGCTTTTTGACTGTTTGCGAACGATTTCACAAAGATTACAAATTCTGGCCTTGTGGTTTTAAAAATAATGTCATGTGTGTGTACAAGTTTTAAGATATTACAAAATCTTAGTTCAGTTTCACCCACAGAATTGACTTCATAATTTCCACGAATGAACTTAAGCTAATGATTATTTAATTCATTCACAGATCGTGATTTCATTACAATTCAGAAGTTTAGACTGTTTCGTTCCAAAATATGTATATAGATATATATCGGGGAGAGCTCCGATATCGCACCGGGTTCTAAATCGCACAACTCCTAGTTTAAAAAGAACCGTACTACTAACAAGCCATCTGGTAGTTAAATTAAGTACTTAACAATATTTCCATAATTACAGAGTAAAGTGACGACGTTCAGTAAGTTACGTGTGTGTGTGCAGTTGCAGTACAATATGATTGGAGTATTCCTTACTAATTTTCGGGGTATTTCACAGTAGAATAGGGATTAAGGTAAGAGAATTAGCTTATATTTCAATAAATAGTGATAAACAAAATACCATACTCAAGTTATTCTTCTTAACTTATGAGGTATGTAAAGAATAACTTTTTTTAAAATGGTGTAGTTTCCCAAATCGCACTACTACCGTGTGTCCGAAATCGCGCCAGTGCGATTTTGCCTCTCATGATGAATTGCTTTTCCTGATTTCTTTCTCGTTACATTTCACACAAGGTGCGCATATGGCAATATGGGAAATCCGGAGTCTATGAATCGTGCTTTGAAAAAATATATAGAAAATAAAGTGACGCTGCCCAGCCCAATAGCAGGAGAAAATAGAACTACCAACATGCAACCATAAAGAACAGAAGTACTCTTATCAAATCCTTACAAAAAAACATCTTGAAGAATAACGGCAAAGGCAATCAAGAGTATCCAAATGTGTGGAGAGACCTAATCTTTCTGAACCGTCAGCAAGGTCTGCATGTGCTTCAGGAAATCTTAACACCAAAAAGTGTATTCGAAAAGTAGATACATTTAAATCACGATGCTCCGAGCTACATATTCGCAGTGTTTCAAATGTGGCTTTTGAAATCAATGAACAAGATTGGTTGTGCGTTCTTTGTAAACAAAATTTAGTCGAAAATATGGTACAGAGTGTTTTGTGTAAAGCCTGGATACATGAGTCTTGTGTGGGTGTTTCAGGAGATAAACGTGCATTCCAATGTGATTTTTGTGCGCATAAGATGTAGCTGTCTGTTTTCCATAAATATAGACACTTTACGTTTCATAGGATTATGAACAATGTTGCTCATTGGATCAACAATATGGATATTCTTTTCTTTAATGATATGTTCTTCCTCGTATTAATAACACTGCAATAAAAGAATGTGATATATCATAGAAATATTAATTTGTTTTACTTGTAGGTTGCATTTCCACTTAGCTTATTTCTAAGGTGTTATTTCTATGCTCGGTTGTTTACATTGCAGCATTTTCTCTTTAAAATTCCAAATGTAGTTTGGCTACTACATGTTTGAAATTATAGTAATTACGTAATTTCTTAATGAATGAAAGTTCTGAATTTAAGATAAGATTACTTATTAATAATTAACATTATAAGCACACACACACACACACACACACACACACACACACACATATATATATATATATATATATATATATATATATATATATATATATATATATATATATATATATATATATGCGTGTGTGTGTAGATAGATAGATAGATACCCTCTACGATAAACGCCAGCATTACGAAGATACGTGTGTGGAGTGGGGAGGATTGCATGCTAGCTATGTCGGTGGTATTGCACTACCAGAAAGATCACCCCAACCGAATTGGTCAGATTGGAGTAGTCAGACGAAGAGTGTTCTGGGAAAAGGTAGCCAAGTTGGCGGAAATCATGTAGATTGATACGGTAAATTGAACATCAGTTCCATGCGTTGTCAAAGTGACTTGAACGGTTGGGATACTCCGGGCTGGAAGGTAACCAGAAGCAACCACTCTATTTTCCCTAGTGTGCTGACAATAGAAAAAGAAATGGTCTTTCGGAGGGGAAAATATAGCTCTGGAGGTAAAATATCAGCCTATTCGAATTTCTGGTCTTGGAAAGGACTATTGGACAAGAGAGCAATAGGTGAAGATTGCTAGAGAAAGGAAAACCAACAAGAGCAAAAGGTTTAGGATAAAGACATGCAACGCGAGTACCATATTACAGGGAGAGAAATTAGAAAATCTTAAACAAGAACCAGAAAAATCTAGATTTGGTAGGAATTTAGATGGGAAAGTGATGGTGACTTGAAAAGCGAAGGATATAGAATGTTTCGCTCAAGTAATGAAAAAGGTGGTCATATAGATGTGGGAATAATTCTTCGTAAGCACTTAACAGAGAAGGAACTGAAATATGAATTTCTTGATTAGAAGTTATAATGTTAAGACTTAGGGGAAGGTAATCGAATTCTGCGCGGCGGATAATTCTGCGCACACGTGTTTCTTGAACTTGGAGATCCTTTACGATTAATTGGTTGCTGCTGCCACGAAGGAACCATTACTAGTAACTAACATTAAAGAAGAGAAGCCATTATGTCAAATGTTTAGGCTATAAGTGGCCATTGAATTATTTCTTTCTTGTTGATGTTAAATTTTCTTGAAACAAATTAAGAGGTACGTTCTATACCTTATATATTTCTAGGTAGTTACTTTTATGTTCCATTTATATTGTTCAATGGACATTATAACCACAGCAATTCGTAATGGTAATCAATATTTAATATGTCGTATTTTCGTGTTTTTTTGTTAAATGGCGGAGTGGGGTTATTCTGCGCAAAATCGATGGGAGCAGTGCGCAGAATTGCACCTCAAGAGTGTTTATGTTAATGACAAGCGTACGTAATAGATCCGCAAAATATCGTCACTCATTACAGATGCCGAAAAGAAGAGAAAGAACAACTACGAGAGGTAGTTATGCAGAGGAGCAACTAAGAGAAGTTGTCATTGTTGTTGAGTGTGCTTTCGAGAGGTTGGAAGATTGTACGGAACAGTAGAATATGCTATTCGTCTACGCATGAAAACTGGAAATAGGATGCTAGTCTAGGAAGGAAATCACTGTTCTCGCGAGAACAAGAACGCGAATTGGTGGATTATGTGATTATCGTTGCAAATTTATTTTTTGGTACCACACCTACAGATCGTTGGCATTTGGCATACGAATTTCTGAAGCAAATCGAATTGCCCATGATTTTGATGGAAATAGCGAAGTTGCTAGTATGGACTAGTTAAAACTGTTTCTTTATGAAATCCACGAATAAGCCTAATGAAACCTGAGGAAGTAAGTTGAATAGGATAAAGGGATTCAATGAAGAAGCGGTGACACTATTCTTCAATAACTTGAAAACAGTAATGAAAAAGCACCATTTTCCCCTAAGTACAATTTTGAATGTGGACGAAACGGGTATTTCGAACGTATAAAAACAGTGAGAATTTTAGCACCTAAAGGTCAGAAACAGGTAGGAACTACTATTTCGTACGAGCGTGGAAAGACAGTCACTGTTGTGTGTGCCTGTAGTGCATGTGGAATCTTCGTCCCGCCTATGTCTATGTTGGCACGGCGTCGCGTCACAATGTTTAAAAAAGAGGTCCAATAAGTGCAATCTATTTCTGCAGTAACAATGGATGGATTAATGAAGATTGTTGATGCAGTGGATTTATAACTTCAGAAATGTTTTGCGCCCATCTACGACTGGTCCAGTATTTCTAATACTTGACAACGATGCTAGCCATATTTCACTCCTAATTCACATCTATTGTTGAGAAAATAATACCATAATATTATCAATACCTCCCCATACATCTCATAGGATTCAGCCGTTCGACATTCCTTTCTACGCACCACTGAAAACAATGCTCTGTTTTTGAAATCCCTTATCGTCATACGCTTATTGTTTCAATGCACTCAAAAATATGTATTTTTTTTAGTTATAAAACAAGTAGACAATAAAGTACATGGTAAAATTTGTAGCCCCCCCTTGCGTTCTTTTTCTAAACTCACTCCTTCCAGTGTTTCTTTCAGAAACAACGTTCCGGGGAGTAGTGTTGCCACGAGACGAGACATTTCTCGTGTCCCGTCTCGTCTCGTCTCGTAAACGAGACGAGACACGAGACGGGACAGAACCCTTTTAGACGAGACACGAGACGAGACAGACTACTTGTCCCGTCTCGAAAACGAGACGAGACACGAGACGAGACGGGACGTCTCGTGAAATGTCTCGTCTCGTCTCGTGTCTCGAAAATGAAAACGCTGGCGGGAAAGGCCAAGATTGAAATTGCCAGTGGTCATATAGATTGGAAAAGGAAAATCCCCTTTGTGGGAAAACATGTTGAAAAGCCTTCATAGAAAAGTGTCCTCTGTCTATTGAATGAAACAATCGTGATACATGAGCTTCCAGGAATATCATCCTTAATGTCTTGTCCCCAATTCCCCTTGCTGTAAACTGAGGAATTCTCATTTTTTTATTTCTGGCTGGAATGATGACAAACAAAATCAAAGACAGGGAAGATTTTTACAAGGTCAAGAAACCGATCTACCACCACCATCTATTCAATTTGAAAACTGGGTAAGGTCTACACTCATTACAGGCTGTAGTTGAAAGTTCTGGCTGAGATGGCGGAAGAGAACAGAACAGACTATACTTGTCTTTATTCTCTGGTGGCGGCATTCTTTTTGCTATATGAACCGAAAACGGCAATTGAAGTATGTCATCTTGCAACTAAAATTTTGTCTTCTCTCTCTCTCTCTCTCTCTCTCTCTCTCACACACACACATACACATAAAAACATACTTTTACCATTTTACCAATCGCTCGCTTGTTATACAGTAGTCATGTTGTAAAATTCACATCTTCGTTTGGAAGGCGGGCGAAGGACAAAGAAAGCAAAGATATTATCGACGAACCCTTCAAATTGTTTGCTTTCAGCAAATTTATGATACTAATAATAACACTTTAGGCGAAGAGGTTTTACAGGGGGACCTTCGAAATGTTTGATCTGACCAGAGTGCGAAATTGCCCTCTGCTTCCATGTTGAGAGGAGAGGAATACTTCCCTTTCCTAGTGAATAATATTCATTAGGACCTGAATTATCTTCAGAAATTGTTTCTTACAGGCATATAAAACCTCTCGAACTTGATAAGTTTAAAGAACATTTGGTATAATATTCATGGAATTCCGTTGAAAGCAGAAAATATCATGAGAATGATCAAAATTCGAACATTGGAGAACATAATTAACAGAAAAGAAATAGGATACCCAAACCATATTTTTAAACCTGCTATAAAATGTATATCCTATATTTTTACTAATTCCTTACTCCCATGAAAGTATTCTGGGGAGGATATTCTCTCCAATTTTTTCAGACTGAAATCCTTTTATCCCGTACGATTTCTCCCCCTGACACAATACGATAAAACAAATGCTGTTAAAATCCATACACATGACCCTTCCAGGACTCAACCCGGGGCCTTCAAGCCATGGTCTATCGCCGAAGCCCGCTCGGCTTGGTATGAAGATGTACGTTGTATGATTGCGAATAGATCACGACAATATAAGAAGCTTTAATCCAAAATGGCCAACCAAAAATCAACTTTTTTTAGCCACTAGGTAATCTGGGTGTACTGTCATAAGTTTGTTACACAAACGGGGCAACCACCACATAGTAGCACACACCCCGCGGTTATGGGAACATGGAGGAGAAGACTGGCCCCAAGCATTCTTTCGTCCGATGTGTCGTTCAGCTCCCATTACTATGGCACTTCAAGTAGAGCTTACTGTGCAGTAACATATAAAATTTCAATCAAATACTTTCCATTACTCAATAAAATAATTTGGTTCCGAGCTTTTTTTTTAAAAAAAAAAAATAATTGCAACAAATCTAAACATGCTAAATTGGAAAGTAGTTTTTGGATTGTTATGGGTTAACACTGTGAAACCTAAAGGCTGGAATATATGAAATCAAAGTGTACACACATATCAATCTCACTATTTATCTATATATCTTTCCATCTCTCTATCTCTATCTATCTATCGATATATATATATATATATATATATATATATATATATATATATATATATATATATATATATATATATATATACAGATACTATAAAGCAAGTGGGCTGATAGTATACGATAGTGTCGGGGATGGTGACACCTTTACATCGAACTTTGCTTATCGTATAAACATTATTTGACATTAGTGTCTTCATCTTCGACGTACCTATGAGCAATTTGCTGTATATTCGTGTTGTTTCACCAGATTTCAATGTTTCAGAATGTAAAAAGAAAAAAAGAAGAAGAAGCAAGGGTCGAGAAGCCTCAGACAACTAACAGCAGAGATATATTATCTTGTAAACTATTTGTCCTTGCCGTGTGAGCTTATTTGAATTTATTTTTAAGACCTTTAGGTAACTTTGGCCGAATGGATGATGATGGGAAAATTAGTGGAATGAAGAAAGTAGTAGGATACTAGACAACTTCGAGAAAACACACACATTCGAAAGATGAAATGAAATGAAATCTTTGAGTTTTACGTCCCATGGTTATGCCGGTTAGGCTAAAGGAGACAGTGATGATGAGTAATGAAAGAAATGGTGGAATGAAGAAAGTGGGAGGAAACGGAAGAACCTCGAGAAAACCCACGCACACGGTGTTTGTCCACCACAAAGTTCACTTCGAACCCGAGACCCCAAGCACCAGAGGTGAACGCTCTACCACTGAGCCACCGCGGTCCCCACACACATTCAATGTTTGTCCATCACAAAGCTCACATGGCACTAACCGAGATCGAACCGACTACCACATACACTAGAGGTGAAGGCTTCACGGAGTAGCTACCGTGACATTTCTTGTCTTGTGTGTTCTGGGTAATACTTGTAACTTAGTTGTATCTTGATTAGCATGGTGCAGCCTGCTACATTTTATTTTCGTTCCCATGGTATGCTGCTATATTTTTACGAGACAAGACGAGACAAAACGAGACAAACGAGACGAGACGAGACGAGACGGGACATAACCTCTCGAGACGAGACACGAGACGGGACGAGCACATTTTTTCGAGACGAGACACGAGACGGGACATGCTTTGCACGAGACGAGACGAGACAGCCTGAATTCTCGTCTCGTCTCGTCTCGTGGCAACACTACCGGGGAGACACTTAGTATTCTGGGGTCACTGCTTGCACTATTCTATTTATTATTACATTATAGACGTGTTATATTGGTCTCCTCCGGGGGGGACTCTCATAGCTCCTGGAAGGCAATGCCCCCCAAAAACATGCCTGGAGGAAACACTGACTCAATATAGATATATATCTAAGTACGTTATTTGTTATGAAAATGTTTTCTTGCTTTAAACATATATATTCGCTTCGCGCAGAATTATCCCATATTACGCACAGTATTACCCATCTAGTTGGGTAATTCTGCGCAAATGTACAGTTCAGGTTTTTTGTCTATTGTCGAGTACTGGTGTGAGATTTTACTCAAACTTCATCTTTATCTTGTCTACTACATAGCAAACAATGGCTGTGCAAATTTATGTCGTTATGCTTACAAAAACAACGGAGAAATAACGATTTTCCCTTAAGTGCGCAGAATTCGACCACTTTCCCCTAAAGGATAAAGAAGGATCTAATGATGATAGAGAAATACGCATTACGCACTGACCACTTCGAATACAACTGAAGAAGTTGAGGAAAATTATGAGAAGATAGGAGAAATTATAGACAGGAAAAAGAGAGGTGTATGCGTAATTGTAATGGGATATTTTAATTCAGTTACGGAAGAACAGGAAGGTATTTTCGTAGGCAAATGTGGTTTAGGTGAAAGAAATGAAAGGAGAGAGTCACCTTCTGTAGACAGAACTCACTAGTAACTGGGTAAACTTGCTTCAATGAGAATAAGAGAAGAAGATATGCATCGAAATCCTTAATAGACGGCCTAAGATATCAAATAGAGTACGTTATGATTCAGGACAGGTATCAGATTAGCTTGAAAAATGTGAGATCCTTCACAAGGCCGATATCTTCTCTTACCATAATCCTGTGCTGTCCAAAATGGATATTCAACAATTGTACCGTCCTCAGTTTGCAAGACTGAATAAAATGGTAACTCTGTAAATTGGCGTTTAAGTTAAACGGTTTAACATAAGGTTTAAAATTTGTAATAACTTGACGTGGTGCCATTTGAGAAAAATACAACTTTATGTTGAGTTTGTAATACTGTTAACCTTGTGGTGTCACTTAACATGCCAAACAATGTTCGCCTGCTGATATTTGCATGATCCAAAACTTTAGTTCTTTGTCCGTTAGTTTAAAAGTTACAAGAACGTATCAAGATAATTGGTCCACCCTGTATCGTGGACCGGATCGATCTGGAGATATAATCCTGTACGAAGTCTTTTATTTCGATTTTCAGCTCGGCGGGATGAAAATGTATGCAAAATCGTGGCACCCACCTCCATTTATTAACGTTCGTGACTGTACAAGAGAGCATCTTATATCTATATTAGATATAAATGGATGTGTGTATGTTACAGTATTACTCTGGAACGTCTGCAGCAATTTTCCAACACTCCTGCTAAATGCTGTACATCATAATGTAAAAGTGAAATACACTAATAAGAAATGCACTCAGCAAATATCTTTACATATTTATATCAAGACTATGTTACATCGTTGTTTTTTTTGATAACTGTGAGTCAAAAAATAATTTATTATTATTATTATTATTATTATTATTATTATTATTATTATTATTATTATTATTTTTATTCTAACTTAATAACGTTTTAGAAGTGTCTAGGACTATTATCTCTTTTATTTATTTGGGAGGTAGAGCGTTCACCTCGGGGGTGCATGGGGTCCTGAGTTCGATCTCAGCTCGCATCAAGTGAATTTTATGGTGGACAAATACCGTTTTCCCGGGGTTCTTCCGTTTTCTCCCACTTTCTTCATTCCACCATTTCATTCATTTCTTATCATCACCGTCTCCTTTAGCGTAGCCGGCATAACTGTGGAACATAAAACTTTAAGATTTTTTTCTTTTATTCATTAAAAAAACGAAAAAAAAATTATGGAGAATATAAAAGCGTACCGTATAAGGTGAAACATTCGGAGAAAACGAAAGATCTGGCAACTCTACAGAGGAGAGACTTGTCCAAAATAAAATCCTTTCATCAACACTCAACTCAGGTGGACTACACATAAAACAGGGGGAAAAAAGAATACAATGAATCTGGTGTGTATGCCTGTGTAAACGTGTCGTTTTCCTCTGTGTAACTTTACTCACGAACTTCTGAAATGCACTCTACATTCTAGTGTTAAAAATTTATCTTATTTCGCTCTTGCCATTCCCTCAGTTTCCTGTATATTTAAAAAACTGGTACATGATTCATGGATTTTGATTTTTCTTTCTTCAAAAATAGGTTACTCCGTTGGCTTCGCTTGGATCGGACTCATGAACTTGCCTACGTCCTAAGTCCTTTTTTACCGATACAACATAAAGGCGTTTAGATTATAGAAAAAGAAATGACAACGAGATGTTTTGCTACGTGTATCTAACAAGCCTAGATATCTTCTAGAGACTTTTCAACTTCCGCAGCAATGCCGATTCCATTAGCGCTGAGGTACTAACGAGCTATGTAGGAGATCGTGGCAGATAACGACGTTGTAAGATCCTGTTCTGTGCTTCTCATCGAACGGTCGAACACACCATTGGCGTCTCTGGCATGTAAAATTTGGGGGGGGACATCAAAGGAAATGATCTAACTGCTAGTATCTTAGCGCAATGTTAGATTATGTTACTTCAAAATATTGGGGGGGACGCGTCCCCCCGTCCCCCCCGCCAGAGACGCCCATGGAACACACAAAAAAATGAAATGAAGTGTAGATGTGAATACGGCAGTTAAACTCTTGTACGGGTGTATGGGAGCAACTGCCCTCCCATTTAAGCTCCCCGCCATTCAAGGGAGACATACCTCAAGATAAAATTTTTTTAACACAATATGATACCATATGAACATGAATGAATAAATAAAAGATGAAATAAGTTTACCAAATAATAATAAAACATAAATGTGATCTGGGCCTATTTCAGTAAAACACCTACTAGTAGTTTCCCTAGAAGTAACATAATTATACAGGGTGTTTAAAAAAAACGAACACGGATTTCATTTGGGTCTAGAATTTGTAACTGAAGTCCGATTTTCATGTGGTTTGTGGCAAATGATCAAGAAATGATGGAAGATTTATGGGAGCATGTTCACTACTCTAAATTCATCGCGAGAATATCGGCCACGTCTCAAGAAAAACAGCAAATATTCACCATTGTACCTTACAATTGTAATGAAGTTTTGAATTTTTGAAGCGGAATTGTAGAACACAAATTGTTAGTGGTAACACTCTTAAACGTAATACTCTTATTCCTTGAGTAACGGAGAGATTTCTTGGAC
The DNA here is from genome assembly GCF_964235325.1 of Thermobia domestica. Lineage (NCBI taxonomy): Eukaryota > Metazoa > Arthropoda > Insecta > Zygentoma > Lepismatidae > Thermobia > Thermobia domestica. The sequence goes on from NC_137455.1 coordinate 15,628,855, forward strand.
GAACTAAGGACTTGATAACTGACATCTTCCGCAACACCCGCCTGCGGGACCCGATGCTTTCTTGTTTCATTCAGAAGCGATCCTGTTTCTTCCAATTCATTCACTAGCGACAATATTGTGTTTCTGTTTGGGGTATAACGCGAGGCAAATTTGTTTCTAAATGCCCTTTGCATAGCAACAACAGGTTCCGTTCTCCAAAATCTTTAACGATAAACACATATTGCTCCAAAGAGTACACCAGTCTCACTGTGTCCTAATCACAATCATAATAGCCCACAACTGTACAGCACTACAATCCCAATATAACGGCCCAGTTGTCTGTTGATTATAGCGAGGTTGTTGTCTAACGGAGAAAACTCAAACCTCCGCACCGCACCGCATCCCATTCCGACTACAGTAAGGTACACTGGCCTGGCGAATATTTTCTGCTTTTCTTGAGACGTGGCCGATATTACCCGAGATAAATTTAAACCAATAAACATAGTCCCATAAATCTCCCATTCTTTCTTGATCATTTCCCACAAACCGCATGAAAATCGAACTTCAGTTAGAAATTCTAGACTCAAATGAAATCCGTGAGTTTTAAAAATATCACCTTGTACTTATTTGTTACGGATTTAAGTTGTGTCAAATATTGTCCCCTGAATTTAACTTATGAAGCATGAAATGTCCCCTTCATACCATTTCCAAAAGAACTGAAAATAACTTAAGGTCTGCTGCTTCTCCATTATCTGAACAAAACATGCAGTATTTACCTAATGTGAACCATAAACGTAATCTGAACCCTACTTCAGTAACGTCAACTGGAACTTCTAGGAAACAAATGATCCACCTTGTATATACTAAAACTAAATAAGAGTAGGGAAATGTATACATTGAACAGTCTGCTAACCCTACCCTCGAGGAAAGTAATATTATTTTGGAAGATGGGAAGTAATTTTAAAAAGAATTAAAGGAAAGATACTAGAGAAACTTATAAAAATCTCAAGTTTGAAATTTATTATGGATGCATTGAATGGTATGGTTTGTAGGCGAGTGAGATGAATTGACATAGAGATGAATACATAGAGATGAATTGACATACGGACTAACAGACAAGAAGAATCCAAAATTCTCTTTTACAGCATGTAGGGGACCACCATTGAACTCTCAAATTCGCCACCATACTTTCTTCTCTTCAATTGTCACTCGAAAGTAACGAAACCATGTGACTACTAATGTGCTCTGAACACCTCAGACAGATGTTTCTTTTGCCAAAATGTGAAACACGATTTTCACGATTCAACAGTTTATTTGATGTATTTCAATAACATAGTATATATATATTATGAGAGAGAGAGAGAACCGGTTGTTAAGAAATTAGAATAGCACCACTAAAACTCCACTCGTTCGAGTTTTCTTTATGTCGTTAAGTACATTTCTATAATACTTATTTTTTGTATTAATGAGTCTACTAATATTGTTTCCTAATATGAAACAAACAATACAAAATGTAAGCCGTGACGTAAATACACATGCTTCAGAAAAAAATGTTGATATGAATTATGGCTTAAATGTTAAAACATGGTTACTCAATTATGGTGTAAAATGGTAAAACATGGTAACCCACACAGCAGCATACAAAATTAGAAATTCACTATTTTGATTTGATACAATTATTTTAATCCTTCATGTTATGTAAAAAAATCAGCTTTCCGACTTTGAAAATGAATTATGCAGTAGAAAACCTATAATTTCTTAAAATAGTAAGATTGTGGGTTACTATGTTCTTGCCTCACATCCTTCACATAGTTGTTCGTTCTTGTCATTAGATGACGATACCACTGCTTTCTTCTTTCTTGAATCTTCTTAGACATTTCTACATCCTTGGTTGTTCCACTTATTTCTCATTCCTCACTTTGTCTCTTCTTACTATCCCCCACATCCAGCTTAGCATTGTTGTTTCAGTAACATTCAATCTTTTGTAGAATGAATAGGTGCACTTAAATTTTACCATTTGCCAGGAATATTAGATTAGATGTGAAACGTCTGCAGGCAGTAATTAAAAACTAAGGCTATCAGACGAAGTACCAACTTCCTTTCTTGAAACTTCAAAAATTTGTGTTTACTAATACTTTTACTTTCTTCCAATACTTATTTTGTTTGGCAGAATCAGATATATCAGTGATATCGTTTAGTCTTGTAAATTTGTGTAAAACCTCCAGGTTTCGGATCAAGATAACAAAATATGTATACCATTTACAGTTATCTATTCGCACTATTGTATTATCTGATATTTTGTATTGGTCATATCTTGCAATTTCTATAGTTTGTCTTGTGAACACTGTTCAATTTCTTTTTTTTTTTAACCAACTGCAGCTCATCTCAGATTTTTTTTTTTTTTTAAAAAAGGAGATAAATGAATTTATTTGTTTTGGTAGAGAACATTTCTGACCTGATTCAGTAGGCGCTTTTTAATCCGACACGTTCAGAACACGGCCACGTTCAGGATTAGCGATTTCGCCGGATTATCAAATACCAATGTAGTTTTAACGGAAATAACAAAGGTAAATCTCTCTCTAGATCAGCGTTTCCCAACCTTTTTCAACTTGCGGCACACTACGGGTATAACTTGAATTCTCGCGGCACACTCATAGATATTATTACGTATTTGTAATTATACCTAATATACCGTGGTATTTTTTTCTGTAATTACTGAGCCCCATCTCATAGAGAAAGAGCTCGATCATTGGTTTTCCCCCGTGATAAATCATTATGCTTATTTTTTATTGTAATTTAAAAATAGAAAACAATTGCAATGTAAAGTTGGGTTCAGGTTTTCAAACACACGCTTTCTTTTTCGAAAACTGTATCCAATCTTTCACTAAGAAGGAAGATCACTAAATAACGTACGAACAAACAAATCTCTTGTTCTTTTAAAACACAAATGTAGCTAATTTATGTGCATGTTTGGTTTGTCGAAAGGATTGAATGATATTTTAAAATTTCAAGTTACAGAATAGTCTATAACAATAAAGAAGCAATAATGGTCATGAAATAACAAATACTTTTTTCAACATTAAAAATGTACAGAAAAGTAACAAGGTCTGAAACTTAAAATTGTAGATTCGTAGTAGAGGTCCATAGTAATGTTAAATACAAATATTAATTTTTCCCTATGTCTTGCAATTTGATTGCTATAGAATTAATAATTTTTATTTCGATTTTCTCGCGGCTAATTCACGGCACACCGGTTGGGAAACGCTGCTCTAGATAAAGAAAAAAATGGGAATGGCCACAACATGTACCTTATGTATTTACGCACATTCTGAATTTGTCTAGACGATATAACTACGACAAAGTATTTCATCATTCTAACAACTGCAAGGTTTAAGATATTTAGTTTTATCTATTGTAGTAGGTTCCATCGGAAGCCTCAATTTAACACTTCTTCGCAAAATCATGGCTTTCTTATTTATAATTGAATAGAACAGAAAATTAAATTCAAATATTAAATTCTTATTTAAGTGAATGTTCTAATTTTAATAATAGAAAAAAAACAGTGCAAAAGAAAAGTTAATATACTACAAGTTGTAATGAGCTGCTCTATGGCAAGGAAAATATAGGATATCCACCCGGAAAAAAACAACGGATTACAAAATGTGCCGAATCATAGAATACTGGATTGCAGAATTTACCGAATCATGGAATGCTGGATTACATAATTTGCCGAATCATAGAATGCCGAATTACATACAGTATATGTCAAATCATAAAATGCCGAATTAAAGAGCACGTACTGCAACTGTTTTCAAAACAAGGAACAACAGAAATAGAAGTCGAGAAAGGACATGTTCTTCCCAGGAAAAATTGATAGTAATTGATAACCATAAATACTTCCTCCACGCCACTCATTACAAGCACATTTTTTATCAGTGATACATCAGGTTCTTAATTGAGAAATTGCAAAAGATAGAAAGGGAAAGCCAAGGTCAGAATACTCCAACAGAAAAGTTCTTAACAACAGTTTATATATTATGAATTTATTTCGTAATACGTGAAGTATTTATAAACCAGTTTTCCAAATTTAGATTTAAATGCCTGCGGTAAACGTACTATTTATTCCTCTGCTTCAGAGCTTTTCCAGAAATATTTTTTCGTGACAAACTTCCTTGAATAAGTACAATAAAACAATTTTATTCAAATTAGAATTTTCTTTCTGCAGCTAGAATCTAGAAGAGAAATGTTATTCCGCAGATTTCCGGGAGTTCCGGGAACGACAATAATTCAAAACTGCCTTTCTAAAAACTATAAATTTTGTATCAGTCACTGTATGTAATCTATCTATTCATGAAATCGTAATTGTATATCAAAGCAGGGGCGTAAATAACCAGCCCACAGACCTCGTAATTAGAGGGGCCCCAAATCGTAAAAAGTGAAATAAGTTGAAAATGAAATGAAATCTTTAATTTTTACGTCCCACGGTTATGCCGGTTAGGCTGAAAGAGACGGTGATTATGAGAAATGAATGAAATGGTGGAATGAAGAAAATGGGGGGAAACGGAAGAACACCGAGAAAAAAAAAACATCAACACGATGTTTGTTCACCACAAAGTCCACACAGTGGGATCGAACCAGGGACGCCAAGCACCGGAGGTGAACGCTCTACCACTGAGCCACCGCGCATCCTCTGAAATAACTTGAATAGACTAAGTTTTTAAAACAAAGTATTCAGTAGAGGGTGAATTAACATACTAAATATTATTAATATTACTGGCATTATAGATTAGATACATCAACTGTTCCAGCAGTTATTTTGCTTTAGAACATTTATGAATAGAGAAATTAAAAGAGAAGTAATTTTATCATTGAGAGATTTGGCATGATTTCTGTGCTGCCTGACTTATGTACTTCCCTTCAACTGTAGTTTGTATTTAACTCTATCGGTAACATCAATCGGTAACCAGTAACTGCAGAAAGTTCATTTTCCAAGCTGAAATTAGTGAAAACATTTTTTTTTAGGGAATGCCATGACTCATTGTAGGTTATGTGCCTAGATAAGTATTGATAGGTAGCATTGTTAAACAGTGTTCGAATTAATCTTCCGGACGAGAGGGGGATGCTTGTATAATATCAATATATATATATATATATATATATATATATATATATATATATATATATATATATATAAGAGGAAATTATTTATCCCAGGCGAGGATGTTATGTTATTTCTGTGATTCGAACTGGGGATGATGTTTTACGAGAGGAGGTCTCCCCACCATCCCTCACGTTAATTCGAACACTATTGTCAAGTGTTGAAAATCAAGCGTGTGCCAAACTGAACCTGGACGATGTTGAACAGATTTCTAACCGTGAAACAAAGGTTATTTGAAAAATCTTCAACGTGTGAAAGCCCTATCAGATTGGATTTTTTTTTTTCAGCTGGAGGAAAAAGATCGAATGAAAAATAATTAATACCTTTATTAATCTGTTGAATTCGTTTTAAAACTTTTAATGCTTCTAGTATGTAATATCTGAGATTCTGTGTACGTGTGTGTTCTATGTTTGTTTCTCACACGAAATGACGGTTACGGTCTATAATGATTGGTTACTTAGAATCAAATACAGTATAAAAGTATATAGAGATCAGTTCTCTATTCAGGAGGGGATATGATGACGTGTAAAAATAATTGCAAATGACCGATATTAGTGTCGAATTCATAATTTTTGGGGCTCCTATGTTAATTGGTGACAGTTGGATGCCCTTTAAGTTCAAAATGAAACACATTCTGCTCGTACAAGGAACGAGCATTCTGGTAGTAGCAAATAATTGATAGTTTGTATCTCTTGGTGTTTGCCGTCTTCTAACACTGATGTATATACTAGTGTTCTGTGTATCAAATACATGTGCAAATTGCACCTTGGTATATAACATGTTAGATATCATAAAACTGATTAGTACACATTGGGCCTTATGCACAGTCGTTCTGACGCGTGATTAGTACCTTACTAATGAGTTCGACTAACATATGTTTCCTGCACTAGTCAGGCTTTTAGTATGACGCTAATCATACGTCAAAACGACTCTGATTATCTTTACATATAGATAAATGTATATAGTATTATGTTCACATATATTTAATTAATTAGCATATGTTTATAAACGTACTATTTACATGAACAATATTAGGTAAAAAAAAAAAAAAACTATTAATATTAATTCTTGCTGAGTCCTAAAGAAGCGTAATTCATTTTATAAGTATCAGATAAAATATTTATGCTTTTCAAACACAATGAAACAGTTAAGCTTTGCGTAATAGGTAGATTCTTTTTCAATCCATAGCTCCAAAATGGTTAACTTGAGTATTCGTTATTCGGCAGTTGATGCTATTCTGGTGCCCTGTGCAGTAATTCTAAAAGTAAATAAATAAATAAATAAAATGACATCTCAGCATCACACTCAGGGTTATCTATAATAGTAACATGACAGTGTACTCTGTATTACTTCAGTTTTGGTTCGAGTGCAGATAGGCTATTCTGGCTCTCATTCTTTCAAATACAAAAAGAAAACGTTCACTATAAATGTATAAAGTACTCCAATTATGTGTTGAACGTGCAAGACACAACTCGTAACAGGATTTAGTTTTTTAAGAAAATACTGCGAGTGTCGATGACAACATTTATGTAAATTTATGTCTAATGCTAATTCGATTTTTCTTATACGTAAAGCTATTTGTTATTAAATTTCAATTTATTGTTACATTTCAGACTGGATATGACGACTTCACTGAGTTTGGAAGCAAGAAGCAAGATTGCAGCCTGTATTTGACGTTTACCAGTCGCCAACAGCCTTGTCTGGGTCCTCTATTCCGGAATGGAATCTCCTGTGGAATAGAATAAATACTTTATGTAAAAATAATGTTTATGAAATTGAGACGCAAAAAGAAAAGAAGAAGAAACTATAGACATTCTCCAAGTTATGGAAATTCACCATAGATAAATTTATATTTACGCGAGAAGTTTGCCATGTAAAGAAAATTTACGAATTGTTGAACTGCTATTAATTACTTTATTTATTTATTTATTTATTTATTACCTTCGGCGTTCTAGGAAAATAAGGCTCTGTACCCTCTTTATAAAGCATATTATGTAATTGAGTTTTTGTTTTGCAGTATTATTAAATAGTATTGTTTCGACTTTTTTCGTATTTTTTTCATAGATATTTGCTACATACCTTAAGTTATGATAAAATTTCGACTTACGTAAAGACTCTTGCAATTGATTCATTTAAGTAAAATCATTGACGGCTGTCGAACGCTGTATGCTATAATGAAGAATGTGGGAATCGAAATTATAATGAGGGACAGTTAATATTGTTCGTGTTCGTGTTTTTTTTTTTTTTTTTTTTAATAAACGTTTTAATTTTATTCCTTTTACTTATAAAATCATGCTCCGTTTTGATTTTTTTTTTTGTTTGTTATTACAAGGGACTGATACTTCTAACCAAGATTAGGATTCATGGCAGTAGTTTTAACAAGAAAAAAGGAAGGGAAATTTTGGTGAAATAAATCGAAAATAAGATACTATTTCCCCAACTATTTTGATATGATAACTGGTCTTTTATCAGATTAACAACAACTTAATATAAACTATGCACATCAGTGTGTATAATAGATTGATTGATTGTGTTAGGTTTAAAGGGGACGTCTGCAACGAGGCTATTTGTCTCCGTCACGGTAAACTCGACTGTGCAGTACACAGACTGCCGTAATACACATAAAAACGAACAAATCGTAAAAGCAAAAATACTGCTGCAAAATATAACTGAAGTACAATTACAAGACATAGGAAAATAGAACAACAATAAATATTGAACAATAACAACAAATATTAAATATGGAACAAGAACAATAAAAAAATAAGAAATACTATCAATATTGAGATGAGTAAAGATATAGCTATAACAATAAATAGGGCAAAAAACAATAAGTCAGAATAAATAATAACAACAATAATAACTAGAGCAACCCACATTATGCTTTATTTTTTGTGTAATTATGCTTTATTTTTTTTCAAATTATGCTTTATTCTTAATTTCAATCATTGTTTTTTTTAATATTAATCGTATTATATTTAGAATTATACATTAAATATTCTAAATATCTTGATATATTTAAAAATATTTTATGCAACCAGTTTCTTTCATATTTAATGAACTTTCTGCTTAATGTACTGTAATGACATATGCTTTACTCGAGTCAGTCTTTTTTTTTTTTTTTTTTTTGTGTGTGTGTGTGTGTGTGTGTGTGTGCCTTAGAGGTGCATATGTACAGAAAGTGAAAGTAAAAGATGCCATCAAAAAGTGATCAAGTTCAAAAGGTACACATAACAATACAGTGTGGAGTTCTTGTGTACTATTCATTGTTGGCGGAAAGTTTTCTTCGTCTTTTCCTTTTTCTTTTCTTTTCTCCGATCAGTAAAGGATTACATCGAAAAGTTTACAGAAATAAAAATAAGCTTTTCATTGTTGCGTTGTTATTTTCTCAATGATTTTGCATTGTAAATATTGTTTTTTTAAAAAATATTAATTAATACAGTATGTTAAACTTGAAGTCAAACAGAATTTTCCAAGAATTGTGCTATATATTTTAAATTATGCTTTATTTTCTAAAATTATGCTTTATTACGCTTTTAAAATTAGTTTCTTCTAGACCCTTTAGCAACCACAACCATATTCAAGGTACCAGCCATATGTCTAACTTGCTATTATGCTTTTTATACTTTTGGGTTGCCCTAATAATAAGCTTGAACTGTTTTTCAGTTTTACTACACTTTTTATGAAAAACAGCTACACAAACACGGACTGCCATAAATAAAACGCACCCAACAAACAGCACTCACTACCTGTCTCAGAACATGTTTATCCTGGTGTCATCAATCGCCAGAGCCTCGTTAGCCTGCATTACAATGAATGAAGTTTCCAGGGTGTACTGCGAGGAAGTGAGGTTGGCATTTGGGCACTCACAAGGGAGCGCCCCTTACACCCCTCTGTATATGATAGAGATGTGCATAGTTTATATTAAGCTGTTTTCAACATCCAGAATAAGCTCAAACTAATTCATCTTGTTAAAATTTTTCACTCAAGAAACAGGAACCACGATGACTGGAAAATTTAGAATAAAATCTTAAAAAGTAGCAAGAAAAGGAGGAGAGAAGTGGATTAGGGGTAGATTAGGGACATAAAGAACCCAAAGAGGGTGGAAAAATGTTATCTTTTTCCCAACTGGAATTAACATTCGTCACATAAGGTATTTTCAGAAAGCTCATTTTTGCTCTAAAATGATTAAAAAAAAAAAAAAAAAAAAAAAAAAAAAGATGCACAGCCGGAAATCCTACCCGTGTTAATAACAAACACCATTAAAATACTACTTTAAAACATAAAAGGCGAAACAATGTACTAAAGAATGGCACTTTAGAACAGCAATGTGCAAGGTGGAATGAGGATGGACCTATCACAAACGACTTACTGGTTTCGAGGGCCGTACGAGAAAATGTATATATATAACACTTTTACAAGAACTGAATAGGCATATTCAGTGGGGAAAAGTTGTTCAACGTACACTAACGTCGATCAGAGGATCATAAACAAGTTATAACGGTAACCAAAATGTTTGCTTAGTAAAGAAAATTAAAAAAAAAAAAACTATTTATTTACCATTTTAGTGCGAAACTAGATTCTTAATGTTTTGAACTAGTCGTTCAATATTCGGTGAGGATATTTTCAATGTGGACATAAGTTATCAAGGAAAAATTTTCAATTCAGTTTAAGAGATTGAGTGTAAGAAATACATTCTCAATAACGCGTCAGGATGAAAGGGTTCAGGGGTCGAAACCAGCCCGGGGCTGGTTGTTACACATTGCTGCATTTTGAAGACGGAATAAATATACGATATAAACAAATTAGCAAAAATGTTTCAGAGAACTGTTAGTGCTGAATTCTTAGCTAATGTATACTATGCTGTACAGTATAATGAATAAGACAATTACTGGAACTCTAACATGCATGATTAAGATAGACATTCACAAACTATTGAGTTTGTGCGGTTCAAATGTTTCACTTTCAAATCAAATGAAGAAGAAAAAAACTATAACACATGGTAGGAATATATCGGAACAATTTTGGTCTTGTTCCGTTCTAAGAAACAATAAACTCTGACATCTCTTTTAGTAGCTCCGTCCCGGAGAATAAGAAAATGTTAAGGTTAGATGTGAAAGTGGCAGAGCAGGTGAAATTCCAAAGACGATTTTCCCCCTCTTCCATGGTACCAGTGTCAGGCCATCTGGTCTTTTGCTATCAGATTGGTTAAATCCCACTGGTTCACGAACAGATGGAAGTTCCGCCGATGTGAACGCTCTCCAGATAATGACATTAACGTTGGAATCTCTCACATGTCTTCCGAAGCTACTTATGCAAGAGAAATCGTGTAGACTGTTCTGTTTGACTGATGCACCATATTTAGAGTAGTTGTGTGATTCACAGATGTCTAGCCCTAGGCGAAGTACAACTGCAATACGAAACTTGTCGTTTAAAAGGTGCAGTCCTAGGGTGTGTGGTGATAATGCTTGTAGCCAAGCACCTGAAATTGGAGATGAGGAGGCGAGAGGTCTGGCCTTGTCTTCTTGACTGTTTGCTTGTCCGTAGTAACACTGATTGATGTAATTTGATGATCAGCTTGTCCAAAACTGATTAGGACCTTCTGCCCGTTATTGCAGGATGATTTAAATCAGGTAGTTTAGACCAGCCAGATATACAGTCTTGAACATCAGATTCTACGTGAGGCTTATCCTCCCGACTGAGGAGTATCTCAATGGTATGCTGGGATCCACTGAATAACGCTGAAAATATAGGATACGCCAAATTGATAACCCAACGAATACCAAGACCTCCAGAATCAACTGGGAGGGAGGCCTGTATCCATGCGTTACTATTTAGAATACAATTAAGTAATGGCTCCAGTCCGGTTTCCGAAAGAGAGTCAAGCTTCTCTAGAAAATGGACTTCACCCCAGGAAGGTGAGAAGCATAAAAATAGATTAGTCTTGGCATGAAAAACGACCCACAAAGGAGATAAAAAGCTGAATGTGCTGAGACCTGACACGATTTTTGTTTTTTGTTTTTTCGATTAACAAATTACGTATTGCTTCAGATGAAAGGGCTGGACCAAGTAGAAAGGCTGAAGAGGTTGTGATAAGTTGTATTCCCGCTGCTGAGTTTTTAAATTTTGAATGTAACACTTCCATTTGATCTTGCGAAATTCCGAAGAATCCTACTTCATACTTCATAAAATTTAAGTGTAGTCCAATGTCTGCTGTCATAATTCGAATATTGTGTAGCTTACTAATAACTATGGTTCCAAATTTAGAATTTTATAAATGAACAAGAATTAAAATCTCTATGCAACATGTTAATTTCTAGTTTGCTACGGTCCTTAAGTACAGGGAAAAGAAACTGACAACCCTATCCTTACTCAAATGGGGTAGTAGCCAAGGACGCCGATTTCTCTATAACTAGGGAGGCATTCAGATGTGTGTTTGGTTGCAAGACAAAGGTCTAAGAAGGCATATATGAGGATTTTAAACAAATTGAATTCAAATTATGCCAAATATTGTATATTCATAAAAAATACATATAACAATAAAAAGTACATATTCATAAAAATACATAGGGGTCTACATGAGCATTGAGGAGCCCGAGCCCTCCAGGATCCGCGCCCAAGGTAGTGCCTCCGCCTATCTACGTTAGGGTAGGTGGCTAGAACCTGCTTTTGGGAAGAACATTCAAATATAAACATATAGGATCAATGAGGTGCTTTACTATGATATTTTAACGAGTATAATGCAATACAGTATAATGCAATACAATGCAATACGAGTATAATGCAAAAGATATGCACACAGATATCTTTTTCTCAATCCAGGGTCTGGGAAACCGACAACGGTTATAACACAGGGATGCAAATAAGAACAAATTTTTTTAGTCGCCCAAGATAAAAAGCTACTAGCCCACATCGCACAATAGAAAGCATTTACTTACCCTCGGTATGATATTAAATACTCGCCCGCACCGATAAACCATTCGCCCCGGGCGAGTGGTTATTTGCATCCCTGCTATAACATCTAAAGAAAGGAACAAACACTGGCATCATCCCAAAACATTTTAGACACCTTGTGTTTGTGCATAACTCGCTAATAAGTAATAAAACACAGCTTTGATTAACAAATTAAAACTGGGTTGTTTTAAGTATTTGTTGAACTGTGCTGCTCTACCTTTCAAGTAGTTGCACAGATGTTTTAATAATTAATCTTATCAATTAATTCTCTATTTTATAAGTTTAGTTATTTATCAAGATGCAACCGTATTATAAATCTGTACGTAAAATTCTAAAAAACTGATTTCAGTTTACGCAACCATTTCATCTCCTAAATTAACATTTCTTTGAAGCAACACTGGAAAAGAAAAGAAAAAAGGCACAATACGAATAAATTTTCAATTGTTGGAGAATTTATCTGTCATTAACAAAAACATAAATGAGACGCTGAAGAGAATCTATTGCCAGGTTTCAGGGACATACGCAGGGGGTGGGTCCTGGGGTTCCGGACCCTCCCCGAAATTTCTACTTTTGTGTAAATTTAGCCTAATTTTAGGGGCAATTTTAGGAATTTTAATATAAAATACCCTCATATTGAGTTTGGACCCCTCCCGAAATAAATTCTTTCGTACGCTACTGCCAGGTTTTCTGCTAAAAATTAAAGATAAATTTTTCTGTTGTTTATTTAAATATCGATAATGGTGTTAAACAAAGAAAACATGATGGAAGAGTAATAAGCTACGCTTCGGGGATTTGCTTCCCCGTTTCTTGTTATAATCCTCTGGTGTTCAAAATAATCTAGACAATTGTGATTTAATTAAATTTTAGTAAATTTCGTTACTGATAAATGTAGGGAGGATATTTCATAAGTCAATACAGGAGTGTTAAACATTACCAGTTTCTTTTTAGAAATTTGCGGCTTGTGTATAGCCCGCTTCCCCCAGTTCTTTGTCACCGGAACTGGAAGTCACTACTACTACTACTGTTACTACTACTACTACTACTGCTACTACTACTACTACTACTACTACTACTGCTACTACTACTACTACCGGTACTATTACTACTACTACTGCTACTACTACTACTACTACTACTACTTATATCGAGAACAGAACCCAACCTCCCCTGTGGGGCTTCTAACCCGTTCCTACTACTACTACTACTAGTACTACTATTACTATTGCTACTAACTACTACTATTACTACTGCTACCGCTACTACTACTACTACTACTACTACTACTACTACCACTGATACTACTACTACTACTACAGACAAGTGGAAAGAAGCCATAGTTTGTCCTATCCCTAAATCCTGTGATGCGAAGAATATACAGAATTTTAGGCCTATTTCTATTTTATCAGCATTTGCCAAGGTCTTTGAGCAAGTAATATTTAAGAGGATAATGTGTCATGTAACACCCGTCATGTCAGTATATCAGCATGGCTTCTTAAAGAATAGATCAACATCTACTAATTTAGCCATTATTACAGATTTTATTGCAAATGAATTGGATAGAGGGGATCAAGTGGATGTGATCTATACTGACTTTTCAAAAGCCTTTGATTTGGTAGACCATGATGTACTATTGCAAAAACTAACGACTTATAATTTCTCTATGCAAGCAAAAAGTTTTTTCGCATCCTATCTGCAAAATCGTCAACAGGCCGTCATGTACAAAGGATATGTATCTAAAAAATTCACAGCCTTATCAGGAGTTCCTCAAGGTTCAAATCTTGGTCCACTCTTATTTCTATTAGTGATAAATGACCTACCGTCTTATATTCATTATTCTAACACTCTTCTATTCGCTGACGACCTTAAGATATTCTCCAAAATTAATTCGCTTGAAGACTGTGCAAAACTACAAATAGACTTATGTAATATTAGGAACTGGTGTGACAATAACAAGTTTAGGTTGAACATAAATAAATGCAAAACTCTTTCCTTTGCCCGCAAAGAAAACACCATTAAATATGACTATTCTATTGAAGGAACTATTTTAGAGAAACCTACTTTAATTAAAGATCTAGGAGTGCTATTTGATTCTAAATTAAGTTTTACTCATCATATTGAAACAATTGTTAATAATTCATACAGAAATCTTGGCTTTGTTATGAGAATAGGTAAGGAGTTTCAAAACGATGCTACGTTAATGAAACTTTACTTTTGTTTTGTGAGATCGCAATTAGAATATGCGACTCTGTCTTGGTCACCAAAAGCACAAAAACACATAGATATGATTGAAAGAATACAATCAAAATTCTTGAGATTACTTGCTTATAGAAAAACTGGTATGTATCCAAAATACGAGTCATATTCAGAAATAGTACAAAACTTCAATATGAACACGTTGAAACAACGGAGAGAACATACGGATCTTTTATTTTTACACAAATTACTACATGGTAAAATTGACTGTCCCAGTCTTACTTCGAAGGTTCGATTGCATGTCCCATCAGGTAAAACCCGCGTAGGAAATAGCAGTACATTTTACTGCAGAAAGGCAAGAACAAATATCCTCGCTAAGTCTCCTATATGGAGAATGAGTGCTTCCTACAATGCAATTGAAAGGATAACGTCTATAGATGTTTTTGGAATGTCGGAGACAGTATACAAGAATAGCCTTAAAAATATGTAATAATGAAAATATATAAATGTATAACCTTGTTTAAATATATATATAACTAAGGGTAAATGTATTTGTAAGGAACAACTGGGCCTAGAGCCTGTTGTGTTGAATAAAAATAAAATAAAATAAAAAATAAATAAAATAAAATGTATTTATCTTGTATTCTGATCTTGTTGATGTATTCAGTTTGATATTAACAATACATCTAATTCTCTGTGACTTTACCATGAAACTTGTGGTTATTTCTTACTTGTAGTCGTAGTATGTGTGTTTAGCTGCATGATGTTTTGTACACTGTAAGTTACGTTTTGGTTTTAATTTTTACCAAACGTTGTTAGACAATGGGACCATGTTCTGCACTACATTCCATTAAAGAATTTGGAATCAGATAATTATAATTTTCCCCAGAAGAGGATGGCGACTAAATACTGGGCTAAGTCTAGTTCTTCGTGGGATATCTCATGCTGTACTACGAGGAACTGAATTTATCGAAATAAAAAAGTCAAGTTGCGCACAAAATGATTTGTATCTACCTTTCCGACGACGTGAAGTCCCGTATTTCGTGAAAGTGGGACAGAGGAAGCTGCAGATCCCCTGTCTTATTTTGCGCGATCTGCTGTGGACGACGCGAAGAAAAGAGGGGCAGGACAGAATGGGAACACTTTACTTTGCACGAATTGATCTTATTCGTGTGTACAGAACTAATAAGCTATTGATTGTTTTCCCTTTGTCACTTAACATTTCAACTCAGAAAGTCTGTTGCAGAAAAGGAAATAAATAATCTCTCACAAATTAATCTTACTCGGTGACATTAATACATTACAGGAACTGAGTGCAATAATAGCTTCATGAAAGGAAAATCGATAACACAAGAGAATTAGTGAAAGTAATTGGAATAGGAAGCAGTGGTACTAATCAGGAGGTAGAAATTAATGATTCCTTAACATAAAAAAGTTGATGAAATTGAAAAATAAAAAAAACTTCAATTGTTTATCGAAGAAACTTGTGTTGACACTAAACTTTTGGCATGACACACCGAAGGTCTTAAGCCGACCAACTGACGATTTTATGTTACACATTACTTATGTCATAGCTATTGTTGCCTGTTTCCTTGACTGGAATCTATTTTGTCTTTCAGTTTGCTCCCCAATTGTATTCATGACGCTGGTTGAGTACCATTACTTCAATGACAACCTACTTTCCCCAGCAGCCTTGTATGTCCCTCTTTTCTAGTCTTGTGGGCTATAGCGCGTACATTTGGTATACAAGGTCAAGCTGAGAAACCCTCGATCGTCTTACAGTGGCTCAGATCCTACTTTAAAACTAGGGATAGTCAATTCTGGAATTCTGGAATTCCAGATTCTGGATTTTTTTCTGAAATCCAGAAAGTGAAATTTCCGATTCCGGAAAATTTTGGCCATCCCTATTTAAAACTGTATATCTCGTCCTATATATATATATATATATATATATATATATATATATATATATATATATATATATATATATATATATATATATATATATATATATATATATATATATATATATCATCCTGTATATCTCGTTTTGTTTAGGTCCACTACAGACAGTGTTTCTCATTTCGAAAGCCAAATTCAAGAAACCTTCTTCCTCGCAAGGACCTTCTTACTATCGTCTTTGACTTAGAGAAGGTTATGATACAACTTGATCTTACACAATATTAAAATACTTTATGATTGTAGTTTACGTGGCTATGTGGCTAAGTTCACGGCAAATTTCGTCCTTTTTTTTTATGGGATGTGTGGATTCTACTTTCACGGAGAGATTTCTGTAGGAAAACTGTGGCTGAGGGCAGTGTTCTTCCGGTCATATCTTTGCTGCCGAGGCGAACCGTGTTTTGTTGTATATCCAGGCCTCTGAATGTGTTTTCTTGTACGTTGATGATTGTTGATCCATCTATCTTCGCGCTATTCAATTATTGTTGTTCCATCTATCTTCGCACTAGATTAAGAAATCTTTTGAATTTCTATCCAGGAGCACAGTATTTTTGCGCCAACAAATTTGCCTTGTTGATTATGACGTGTATCTCTGTGGCTTCCATCTCTCGTTTGTTGATACAAACCTTTGGTCGACAATTCCCACATAACACACAACATCCCTAGGTCGTCCTATTTTGATCCCCATTATCCCATATAGTTCCCGGAATCATTGGGACAACGAGTAGACATCTCATAGACGTCCTGCATGGGATGTTCTAAAGGACTACGGCCCAAGTTAGACTGGTTGTATTCTTTCCTTGTCTGTTCGTTCTTTCCTGCCGAAGCATACTGAAACTGTTCATCATCTTCACATTCGACGACGTACCTGGTCGCTTTCCGCTTGTCTAACTTTCTAGCATTTATTTTGAAGCTAAGGAACCAGCGTTAACCTATCGTCTTGAGAGACTTCCCCAAAATTTAAACAGTTCATGTGCGTTGTATTAGTTACCGAACACCCTTGCACCTTTTCTCTTCGTCAGAGGTAGATATACGACCAACACATGCAGAATGTCCTCGAGTTAAAGGCCGGTTGTATATACATTCATGTCTACGAGTTTCATTGCAGACAAATTTGTGTGGCCGTCATTTCCTACACGTTTGTACTCATGCAGCATTATTGTTGATTCTGTTAGGGCCTCGGTGGCTCAGTGGTCTCAGTCGGGGGTTGACCGTGGAAGAGTGTGGACGTGTGTGCGGAGTGTGTACGTGCTCTGTGAAGTTAGCGTGTTTACTTGTGTAGTGCCTATCAAATAGAACTGCGGAGTTGTAAGTAAAGTGTGACTTGATATTTTGCATGTTCTTTCTGAGACAGCTACACATTTATATAGATATACCATATATATTTACAGTATATATAATACTTGACGAACTCAGATCTCGATTTTTTAACTTCTGAATTTTTGTGAAAACGAAAAAGAATTTAAGAGAAAATAAATCAAATTTGCATTTGATAAGTCAACGAGTCGAAATAGGCCTAGCTCTTTTGCAATACATAAATGGCTGTCTGATATGATCAAACTCAATGCTGATCCGCTGCAAGGTATACAATTAAATAGTGAAGAATATTATGTTTATGTAAAGTTAATTTATAAGTGTTCTTTTGAATAGATTTTGTCCTCACTGCCTCAGTCTGTCAATTTTCAACATGAAGATGACCTTATCAGTAACGTTCTAGTGTCAAATGCCACTGAACTAATAACGAAAATCAAAGTAGTCAATCTTCCATTGGAGATGGAAACAGCCTCAAATGAACAGTAGTCAGACAAATTTGAATATAAAGTAAATAATGGCAATCGAGTGGTACAAATGGAAAGAAAACAACATATTCCATCTCGTCTGGTCATAAGTGGATATCATGTCACGATTATCTATTAGGGACAACTCCTCACGTGTTTTGTCTGTGGATCAGTTGAGCACGTAGTTAATAGGCGCTCTTTGAACAGAAAAAGAACTAGTGACACAGCAACAAAATTTGCCACCTATATCTACAGGTGTCTTGCAACGGCAGATAGTAAACTTCCTTCCAACAGAATTATTACAGGGTGATGGACAAACTCAATCATTAAATACAGAACAAAAGATAACTGAACGAATAGAGGAAAGAGAACATAGTTCAACTGGCATGCCCGCAACACGGTACAACATTTTCAATCCCCATATTTCCAAGAATGGCGACTTCATTCTTTCCGAGCATAATTTCCCTCCATTATTTCAAGCTGTTACTAAAAAGAGTGCTGCTATCCTTCAAATTGCAGAACACATAGGTACTTTACAGCCTGATGACGTTAGTCTTGGCCCAGTCAACAAATGACAATCAAATCAAAGTATGTATGGCTGCATCTCTTGACAAACGAACCGATGATACTATACCTACTATTGTGACAGCAGACGAAGATGATATTGCTATAGCTGACAAGAATCATGATATTGCAGACCCAGACGAAGGAAAGAGCTTACCCGAGACAGAAAGAATAAACGATGACTTGAATACAGAGAACATATCAACTGAAATTTTGAATGAGAATAGAAATAAGAAGAAAAATTAGTCAAATTGAAGAAACAGACAAGCAAAGTGTACGGACATAGTTTCTGACGTAGAAAACCAGTTTCTCTAGTTTCATTCCGTCCAATAACACCATTTTAAGCATTTTGTGTAGTTTACTAGCTATTTTTCAGAAATAGTGTGCGAGACGTGAAGACACTGCCAGGAGCGGACATTGATTCGATCATTATCTCCTGGTGGCAGAAGTCCAAATCTGGTTAAAGTCGATCAAGAAAAATGGGAGGAGAAATCGAAAATGGAACTTGGAGCGAACAGAGAAATATTGACGATGATGACAAAGAAGAAATTGAAGAAAAGTTTTGTGCAATAGGCGATATGGTTGACAATATAGAGAATGGTTGGAGAAAAGTTAAGCAGATTCTACTTGACACACTCCACAATAACATTGGCGGGATGGAAAGAGCACCGAGAAAACCATGGATAACTGAAGCAATGCTTAAGAAGATGGAGGAACGTAGAAGGGCGAAAAACACGGACATCAAGGAATACAGAAGGTTGAATAATGAATTGAGAGGAGAAACGAACAAAGCCAAAGAAAAGTACATGGAGCAAATATGTGGAGAAATAATGGAATTTCAACGGCACGGCAGATATGATATATTGTAACAGAAAGCACAAGAATTAGGAGGGAAAGCTAACAAAAGTATACGAACGTTCGGCATCGAAAATCAACAAGGTATTGTAACCACTGACCATCAAAGAATCCTTAGAATTTGGGAGGAATACATCAAAGATCTCTACGATCAGAAGAACCGCCCCAGATGTATTGCGATCGAAGCAGAGGAAAAGGTGGATGATGATGGAAAAGGACCCAGAATATTGAAAAGTGAAGAAGTACAAGCAATCAAAGACATGCGAAAGAGAAAGGCCACTGGAGACGACGACATACCAGAGATTTGCTCAAGGGATAAGAAGACAACGCATTGAAAGTACTGACTTAACTTATTAACAAGATCTACCTGAGTGGAGAATGGCCAAAGGATTTTCTTGATGTTAGAATGATTGCATTGCCGAAGAAAAAGCAAGGAAAGAAGTGCAGAGATCACAGAACCATGCCTGATTTCCCACACTGGAAAGATCATCGCACGCATACTGAACAGGCGGCTGGAAAGTAAGAAAGATGAGAGGTTTGAAGAAGGTCAATTTGGATTTCGGAAAGGGTAAAGGCACCAGAGATGCTATTGGATTGATGAGAATTATATCAGAAAGAATTCTTGATGTAAAGGAATAGTTGCGTTTGTGCTTCATCAACTGGAGAAAAGCTTTCGACCAAGTCAATTGGACGAAACTTCTGAAAATACTTAAAGGAATCGGAGTCAACTGGAGAGATCGACGACTCATTCAAAACCTGTACACAAGACAACAAGTGAAGCTGCGCTTGAATGAAGGAGAAACCAAAAATGTGGAGATTGGAAGAGGAGTCAGACAAGGATGTAATTTGTCGCCCTAATAATTCAACGTTTACAATTAATGAAGGAAGCATTAATGGGAATAGGAGATTTCAAGATTGGAGGGCAGATCATTAACAAGATCAGGTATGCAGATGATACGGTTATAATAGCTAAAACCGAAAGGGGACTACAGGAGATGATTGACAAAATAGTTGACACTGGAAAACTGTATGAAATGGAAATTAACATCGAAAAGTCGGAAAGTCATGGGAATATTCCGTGGAAACACGCCCTTACGGGTCAGAGTAGAACAAAGAGAACTTGAAGAGGTCGATAATTTCAAGTATGTGTGAAGTATTTTGACGAGAGACGGTTACTGTACCAAAGAGATAAGATCAAGAATTGCCATAGCTAAAGAAGTATTCGACAAAAAAACGATCACTCTTAACTAGCAGGCTCAATATTGGACTTAAGAAGAAATTGGTCAAGTGCTATGTATGGAGCATTGGACTGTATGGTTCAGAGACTTGGACATTACGGAAGTTAGTGAAGAAATATTTAGAGAGCTTCGAAATGTGGTGTTGGAGGAAGATGGAGAAGACAGAAATGGACAGAGTGAGCAACAAACGAAGATGTTTTAAAACGGATAGGAGAGAAGAAGACATTTCTAACAACCATCCTTCGTAGAAAGGCCAATTGGATTGGTCACATCTTGCGAAGAAATTGTCTTTTTCATACCACCATAAAAGGAAAGATGGAAGGAAAGCGAGGAATCGGAAGAACACAGCTGATCGATGATCTGAAAGTTAGGAGAAAATATTGGGATTTAAAAGAGGAAGCTGAAGATTGAGAAAAGTGGAAGAAACATTTCCAGGCCCAAATCTAAAATAGAAAAAATAATCCTCATTAGTCCCAGGATCTGCCTAAAGGCAGAATACTTAACCCTTTCCCCTCGAATTTGTTATGATACAGCTAGCTGTACAGCTCGGATTTATTTTGAGATATACCAAGTACTTGATTCGGCCAATACAAATACTCGTAGCCCCCATTTGGTTGGCTTCTGTGGGTTGTAGCATTTAAAAACTTTTCTCCCTTTGAACCCCACTCTACTTTCATCAATGCTTACATTTTGACCTGGAACAAAAAATTCCCTAAACTTGTTGTCAAGGTGTTCCACAATATTTTTATCTTTGAACCCCTTGCACGAACACCGTGTTGCATCTGAGGTGCTGTAAGGCACAAGTGAAGAAGCATCGAAAAAAATTGAAAATCCTATCGCGGTTGAAAATGTCTTTATAAAATGAACATTTGTCCAACCATTCCTCTGAAAATTAATGTTGTATATTTGCTTTAGGAACACCCAAAAATGCCTTCACTTCAAGAACTGTCATGTCATGCCAAGTGGACCAAATGGACCTTTTTTGTAGTGGCATTTGTATCTTAGACTTAACATACCTCTGTGTTTCATTTGTAATTTCCTCAAGCAAAGGGTCACTAAAATAATTGAAAAAAATCCATTTCTGTAATTGGCCTTCCAACAGCCGGTGGTTTATACCCGGAATTTGCTGTGAATGGTATTTTTGGAAATTCTGCATCATTATTGCCATAGGGAGTCCAATTGTCCCTTGTCAACACATCACATGTCACTTGGTCATCATTTTCATTGGAATCGGAAGATTTATCATCACTACTTTCTTCACTCAAACTATCATTATCTAAATGTTCGCTACCACTATCACTGAAATCGGTATCAGCCATATTTGGTGTTTGTTTACATTTGTATATCGCTTTTCATTTGTCGAAAACTGTGACAGGAACAGCCGAGTAAGGAGTTGAATAGACAGCAAAAAGATGGCAGAAGTTGTTGACTAAATCATACAAGCGGGTCTGTGTCGACATGCGAGTAATTAGAGCGTCAAAATTAGTGCGGGGTAGCCTCGACATACGAGCGTTCTCACATCATAAACTAGAAGAAATGCTCTGACAAATACAATACAACTCATAGAAAAGAACACTGACTAGCCTACAAGGAGCAGATGACATATTTTAACTAAAGTTTTCAAGATACATCTCTATCTGTAACATTTTAACATAGCTAATAATGATTAATGTCTACGGAATAACAACACAATTAACTCTAGACGCCAGGAATTTTAACAAAATGGTAGACTCTCACGTTCGGGGCTCTGGTGACCTCCCTAATTATCACAAAGCCATGAGTTATACATCATTGGAAAACTTATAGACCACAAATTCCAATGAGGTAACATTCGTGAAATTCACACCGTATTCGTAGGGAAAAAAAAAACAGACATAAAAAGCATTAAAAATATGAAAATATTGACTTTGCGGGGCCCTGGCAACCCTTGCAGCCACCCTACGCTGACAAAATGATTAATGTTTAGGCCACATACTTGTGACAATAATGTAAGAAATAATAGCCATTGCTGCTATTGCGTAATGAATTCGTTTTATGTAGGAAATATTTTCAAAAAAAAAAAAAAAAAAAGCGCAGAAAACATTCATTGAATTAGACATTCTCTCCCCTCCCCCACTAGCACCACGTCCATATGTAAATCATTTTTGCTGCACACATCATGTATACGAACAAGAATTATGCTTCTAGACCACTTCAGTGAAATATATCTTGTGCTATATGGGACCGTCCCGAAAATAAATGTAAATTAACCAAATTTGACCCCCTCTTCCTCAATAAACAACAAGTACACATACAGGTTACTATCATGTAGGGGACTACCTCATTGCTTCACATACCAATTTTTATGGATGTACCACAAAGCGGGAGGAATACCCGCCAAAACCTGATGAAAAAAATTTGATGAAAAATTAAAAAAACGAACTTCATCCTCCCTTTCTCGGCCGTACATACGTACCCCCTATATACATAAAATGCAACCGACGGAAAGCCCTCAAAAATACTTTGGTACCAAATCATCTTTCTAGCTTAATTAGAGGTTGAGCTATTGATGTTTGTTGTAAAAATAAATGTAATTTACGTCAAAAAACTTAAACTCCAAAAAATGGCTAACTTTGCCCCCTCTCTTCTCCCCCATATAAGCAAGAAGTACAAATACACGATATTACCATGTAGTGGCCTACTTGATTGCTTCACGTAACAATTTTTATGAATCTATCCCCCAAGAGGGGGAATGCCCCTCCAAAAAACTGTTGAAAAAAAAAAAAACACGATATTTACCCTCCTCCCATATACATAAAATGCACACCAGCAAAGCTGCATCTTTCAGGAATAAATTGGTACCAAAACCATCTTCCAGCCTTAATTTGAGGTTTAAGACTGAGCCATTGAGGTTTAAAGCCCTGACACAGCAGTTGCGTCAATGGGCGTTTAAAGATTAAGAATGTAGACGACCAGTAGAACGTAACACAAAGAAACTAAACTACATATTCCGTGAACGGAGATCGGAAAAATCCCGATTTCTTTATCCGGAATTGAACATTTGGGCGGATCGAGATTAGGGAAGTTCCCGAAATTTGATCTAGCGGCTGACTATAGATGGCAAGCAATACCTAAGAGTGTAAAAATGTAATATATATGCGTATTTAGATTATTGTTTTAAACAAAATAAACATTTTAAACATGTTTTTTTTGTTTAAAACAAAGTACTTTGTTTTAAACGTTTAAAACGTTTTAAACATAAAAAACGTTCTTTTTGTTTTTTATTTAAAAAACATGTTTTTTTTCAACCCTGCTTTTCTCTCTTACGGGAAATGTTATTGGAAAATAAATGCTCAGTTCTTACAATACCAAGAATGCACTGATTTGTTTTCTGAAGAATGGAAATTATGGGTTAAGTACAAACAGCGATATTCCACAACAACACAGTGGATAGAAGCAGAACACAGCTGATTGATGATTTGAACATGTTTTTTGTAAAATGGTTTTTTATACAATATGCTCGGGAAATAGCCATACAAATAAACATACTATAAATTATTATAGGAAATGTTTATCAGAAACAACCTAACTTTCTCACGGTAATAATGATGTTTCCTACAGGGATGTGAAATATTTCAAACGTAAAATATTACAGTTACAATGTAAGAAAATTGCAAAACTGAACTTCATGTCGAAATAATGATATCTTACCTGACGAAAAGTTAACATTATACCAGTTGATTAAACACCGTGTAAGAAGACAAGCAATTGATTACAAAACTGGAAACTGATTCCGGCAATATACTGACATTTCCTTATGCATATATAAACATTTCAAAAATTTATTTGATAAACAATTTACAACAGATCTAACTAATTTTGTAGACATTTCTGATGCGACACAAATTACACCTGCGACAAACGACATGTTAATGGAATTGTATACAGAACAAGATATATGGGAAGCTATTAAAAAATCTTAAAAGAAACAAAACGCCAGAGTTAGATGGCTTAATAGCTGAATTTTAACAATTTTTTGACACCATTAGAGCAGAATTCATTCAAATGGTGAATGAAATTATTTTGGGTAAAGTTAGTCATCCGAATTGCTCCCAAGGTGTAATTGTTCTAGTTCCGAAAACTAGATATTAGCATAAAATAAAATATTATCGTCTATTATCTATGTTTTCTGTGGATTACAAAATCATTGCTAAATGCTTAGCCAATAGGCTAATGAAGGTTATACCCTCTATCTCACATCCAATACAAGCTGGATTTAATGATGATCGGAACATAATTGATTTACTGATGGATTTAAGAGACAGTGTCATATTTGGATTACAGCAAGCATATTTGAATTACATGAAATATTATCTATAGATTTTCAAGGTGCTTTTGATTTAGTAAATTGTGACTATTTATATCAAGTAATGAATAATATTGGATTTCATATAGAAGTAATACAACGAGTAAAGCATTATATAATTTATCGAGATCCAAAGTTGAGCTTAATGGATATTTCACTCCATTCTTTACTGTTAAACGATCAGTGAGACAATGTTGTCCATTGTCTATGATCCTTTTTCATTTATATATGATGCCTTTGCTTTATAAACTTGAAGTAAACATATCTGGTATACAATTCGCTGATTTATAATTTAATTTTTTCTATGCAGAAGATTTAACTGTACTTGTTAAAGATACAGTTGAATTGGATAGTGTCATTGCCACTATTCATTTCTTTGTAAAATATAGTGGTGAACAACTTAATATGAAGAAAACAAAATTATTTAAATTTGGAAACTGGAATAATGAACACAATATACCAATATCACAAGTAGAAAATCTCAAAATCTTAGGAATCTGGGTTTGTAGGTCTGTACATGAAATGATTACTTACAATTGGAAAGTGATTATTCAAAACATCAAAGTTAAGTGCTACAACTGGAAAGATCGTAATTTCTGTTTAGAGGAAAGAGTTTGAGTTGCTAATACATATTTAGCTACGAAAATTTGGTTCGTTGTCCAACTCTTGTTCTTGCCATTACTTTGTAGTAGGCAAATACAGACTGCACTCCATTGGTTTGTGTAGAAGGAGTCCATCTTTAAAGCTCCTATGTATGTAATAACACAACCCAAATCTAATGGAGGATTGAGTTTAGTTGATGTTCACATTAAGTGTAAAGTTTTGTATTTCCTTAAATGGTTCTACATTCTTCATTCAGACAAATCGTTATTTGTGAAAGTGTGGAGCTTATACTGGATAGAGAAATCAGGGACTGTAGCACCTCTTGACCTCACAATGATTCCCTCCTGTGTCAGATACATTCAGGACAATATTTTTGAAAGTGGTTATAAGTTCTCGATTCAAGTGTACAAGTAAGAGTTAGTGTCAAAAATATGTATCAATCCTTACAACTCACACAGACAGTGATGTATAGAAGTCTCAAGTTTAATAAAAAATCACAATTGGAATCAGATTTGGGAAAAAGTAAAGAATACCATTCTTAACGTCAAAGAACGATCTCTTTGGTATAAAATAGTACATGATTTGGTACAAACAAAAAGCAGACTACACAAGATTCATTTCACTCAATCCCTGAATTGTGTGTCTTGCTCTGAACTTGATAACCTTCAACATAGACTAAGAACCTGCAGTCTAGTTAATCCCATCTGGATCCTTCTCGGAACTCTTTATTTAAACAGTATTCCGCACACCTTTCATATTGCCTTGTATGAGAGTTTCACGTGTTCGTCTGATGGGATAAAATATGCTTTTGGCTTGTCTCAATAAACTAAACTACATTCTGAAAACAATCTTGATTTAGTCCATTCAATTCAGACAGTTGGTTAGATTAGATTAGAGCTCAGCGTCTCTTTCAGCAGCGAGGCTATACAAGACGTGGACCTACAGCTTAACGTGGGATCCAAACCACATGAGCTCCCACCGGAAATCGAACCTAAGTTCCCTGTGCCAAAGACTCATAGGCTAACTATATAGCCATGAGGGAGCTTCAAGGGAGACGGTGTTTTTTTCTGTTTGAATAAAACTTCAAATATGTATGTCAATTTATTAAATACAAAACGTTAAAATATTGACAAATAAAATACTATACTAGAAACAAACCACGGCTGCTTAACCTATATATCGCACACTCGGTGGAAGACTTTTACAAGTCAAAATTACAAATTTGTGGGAACATGACTTTTAAAGTTGGTTACGTTTAAGTGAAAATACTACCAGGTAGAGGTAGAATTCTCTTCATTCTCTTTTGAATGATAACTCAAAATTTCCATTTTTTGAGTTCCAACACTTTTCCACCGGGTGTGCGATATATTGTATATAATGCTTTAACTAGTATACAGTTATTAAAACTCACAGAAAACATATACAGGGTGGTAGGTAACTCCACAGAAAAACTTTGGGAGGTGATTCCTTGTATGAAATGAAAGGGAAAAGTTGTAATAAACATGGGTCGAAACACGTCTTCTTTCAGAGTTATGAACCGCTGAAAATTCACGTTTCGAAACGCCGTGTCTTAGAAACTACAGGACCGATTCCCAGTTTAAGGAATTACAGAGGAACTAGTATGCGCTCTATCTAAATGTCTATGTTCTACCATGGTCCGTTGTCGGCAAAATGAACTGTAAAAAGGAAGTTAAGGTGCAGGAACACTCCTTTAAGTATTAATGGCGCGTTCGTTTCGCCGATAACGGAGGATGTTAAAACATGGATATTTAGATAGATCGCATACTAGTTCCTGTGTAATTCCTTAAACCGCTTGGGATAGGTCCTATAGTTTCTAAGGCAGGGCGTTTCGAAACGTGATATGTCGAATTTTCGGCGGTTCATAACTCTGAAAGGAGACGTTTTTCGACCTGGCGCCGGGATGACAAATCAATAAAATTCAAAGAATTCACATTATGTTGGTAAATGAATATTTTTTTTTTTTTGTTCTCTAAGTTGGCCACCTGCTCATCTTGGCCTGGTTCGCCTTGAACCTGCATTTTCCCATAAGACACTCAATACTTATTACTCTGTAAGTTGGCCAGCTGTCTATCCTGGAAGTTGGCCACATTGAAGCAATGTTTACCCTATGATGATAATAATAAATTTACCTGCGTATCTTGGCCCGCAAAATACCGTTTTGTTATTTTTCTCAACTTTTTCGTATTCCCATATGAGAGGCAGATGTTCTGTATTTGTGACTGGAGACAAAGAAGCATGGATTCCCACGATTTGTTGTTGGAGGTCAATGGCCAGAACACTACCCTGATAAAGGAGTGGTGAAGGAAGATGTGAATAAGGAAAAGGATGTACAGGAATTCAAGAAATGGTTGTACGTATTTATTTAGGCCTACATTGTCTGCTTTGGTAAAACCATTAGTTATATCGGCTCGTTTCATCAGTGCGGAGCTTTAATAATTCCGGAAAATTCTCAAGGTTAAAGCTGACCATCTCAATCGTCAACTATTAGCACCTGACGGCTTGTCAGAAGGTAGCGGAGGTTTTAAAGATATGAATTTCCTTAAGATTTTCTCAAAACATCTTTTGATCAGAGAGAAACACTTGTAGCTGATTAACAAGAGGCAGACGATATTACACAAGAACTACAAATTTAGAATGTTCATATATGCCAAAAAGAATAAATGAAATAGTCTAGAATGAACCACTGAAAAATATTTGCCACTGTTGAATCAGTTCAGATGAAAGTTCCTTACTCTACAGACAGCAAAAGAGCGTTTCCGATTTCGATGCGTGTGTTATGATTACGCATCCTATCATACTACTAATGATTAGGCCTACTCTATATACATTATTTAAAAATAGGTATCGTGCCATTGCTTATTAAAATTTTATAATCAAGTAATACTAGAAATCCTATTCTAAAATTACACCAATCGGATTTATTTTCTGTAAGTTGGCCACTTTTCAATGGAACAGATGGTGGCCAACATAGACAGGTTTCACTGTATTTATTTCATAAGGACAACACAACAGGCTTAATGCCCAGTTATGGTGTCATGTATGTACTTCTCTAACATACACTATTATATATACACAGATACACGTAATTTAAGTATGCAGAAGTTATTGCCTGACAATTGTTTTGAACTTATTTTCGGACATTACTAAATATATCTACTGCATAAAATCTAATCATTTCGTTATATGAAACACACATTCTCCACTCTGGAGGCATATGAAATATGTTAATTCTTGCTTTTCTACAATAGAATATCCCAGTGTTTGCTGTTCTAGTCTTACCTGTTGGGACACGTAATAACACTTCTGAAACTAATTCAGGACAATAAATTTTACCGTTTAATAATTTATGTAAGAACAACAGATCAAATATCCATCTCCTTTTTTCTAATGTTTGGAAACTAAAATTCGTTACTAAGTTTTCATAGGGGACATACGTTGAGTAGAAACCGGTTTTCTTGTATGCAAGCATTAAAAAAAAATTAAACTGTATATTTTCTATTGCATCAGAGTATTTAGTGACATATGGTGTTCAAACAGTAAAACAGTATTCTAATTTTGACCTCACATAAGAAAAATATAATTTTATAAATGTTGATTCTTTGTAGAAATCCTGTATTATCCTATAAATTAAACCTAGGTTTCTATATGCACTACTCGTTATTGCGTCAACGTATTGAGCAAAGAGTAATTTGCTATCAAATATAACTCCTAGATCTTTAATAGTATTTAAGATAGACAAGGAAGTGCCACTTATTGTAGAGGTCAAGTTAATTGGATTTTCTTTCCTCGTGAAACATTTGGACACATTCAGGACTAATTTATTCTTATCACATCACATATTTGAACTCTCTGTAGATCCTGTTGAAGTTTCACGCAGTCATCAGTTGAACTTACTTTGGAGTATAATTTGAGATCGTTGACAAAAAGATGAACTTGAGAAGTTTTAATACACAGAGAAATATCATTAATAACAAGAAGAAACAACAGGAGACCTAAATTAGATCCTTGAGGGACTCCTGATAGAGTATTGAACTTGAAAATTACCGGTAAAGTAAAACATCGTCTAGGATTATTCAACTGGAACTCTCTCCAGGCCTCTGTGAGAAGAGTTTTATTATTATTATTATTATTATTATTATTATTATTATTATTATTATTATTATTATTATTATTATTATTATTATTATTATTAATTTATTTATGTAATATTTGTATCGTTATTTTTATATTCTATGCTATTACTATGTTGATCTGTATCAAGTTTAAAATAAGGAAGAATAGCACTCGATTTCAATAATTCAAAAACCATGTTTTCATTAACTTTTATGTTTTAAATACAAAAGAAATTCACTTTAAAAAAAAAAACTGACATAATACCAACTTTTTTTGTCTTAGATTATGATCTTACATTTCATATTTAAATCTAGGAGTACAGAATAAACTCTGGTTGTTTTTCATAACACACTGGAGGGAGGGGCACCTGAGAATTCTCACCCCGGGCGCGTACACCTACGCGACGGCCCTGAGCAAGAGGAACTGGTTGGGACATTGGCTGAAAGGGAACTGTATTGTGAGGGACGTGCGAGAGGGTATGGAGGAAGAAAAGATAGGGAGGGGGCGAAAGAGACTATAGTTGAAGGAAGGTATGAAAAAAAATTGCCACGTCAAGACGAAGAGACTAGCTGAAGACCACCGTACATCCAAGCTTCTCAGTTCTAGTAAGTCACCTGCCAATATAAAACAATAATGATTACAATCAAACCTCTTAATATTTTAGAATAATTTGAGTGAGAACTGAAAATGACTCAATTGTCTATGTCTTTTGTGTAAACTCAATTTATATAAATACTTCTGACTATATTAGTAATACAAAATGTAAAGATAACCCAGAAAGTTCTGTCGCTTTTTCACCTACCACCTTCGAACACCGATATGTCACCTAAGACGAGCCTGAAAGATCAAAAATAATCTCCATCAGCATCGACAGCCTTCTGCCAACTATCTGGAAGGCCATGGATTCCATCGCGGTAGAACTTGGTGCGCCGTGAAGCGAAGAAGGTATCAAGTGCATTTTGCACGTCTAGTAGGGATTTGAACTGGCGTTCTCCAAGGCAATTGTCCAATGAATGGAACAGGTGATAATCGGACGGTGCAATGTCCTGGGAATATGACGGATGCAATAGTGTTTCGCAAGGTGTAGAATGGTGTTCCGTGTCATCCTACCCACGTGGGTCTTAGCGTTGTCCTGTAACAGGAGGACCCTTTTGCGATTCAGAAGTGCTGGCTCCACAGTTTTTAATTGTTCTTGAACACGGCTCAACTGCTGACTGTACACAGTTGCATTGATGCTCTGATCAGCTGGTAGCAGTTCCCGATGCATGATGCCGCGAGCAGTCCACCAAACACACAGGACGACCTTCTGCTGCAGTGCTGGTTTCGGCTGTTTTGGAACTGGTTCATAAGATGCCAACCAATGATGACGGAGCCGTGGAGCTTCGTACAGGATCCATTTCTCATCACATGTCAACACCCTATCCAGAGATGGCTCCTTCCTCAGACGAGACAGAAAGAAACACAGGTACAGCTCACAGATGACGAGAAGAACCTTAGCAGAAGTAGTGTGACGTAAGTATGGGCTCGCCCACTTTTCGCATGGGAGTTTCAAATGGCACCATGGAATAGCACATAGATAACTACCCGGAGTAGCAGACGACATCTAAGTATAGACCACCCCTCAAAAACCGAAAATGGACTTGACCGTGTCGTTGACCTTTCCCCGCTACTCCTGTTCTAGGGTTCTTCTCGTCATCTGTGAGCTGTATCTGCTCGCGTTGCCTCCTGGCCCTGAGTCAAATCATGATTGACCGATTGACTCAACTTGAAGTGCTTCGCAAGTTAATGAAGGTACTGCCGAATGATTTCTCCAGTCACACTGAATTGTAGTTTCAGTTCCTCACATGTCTGGGCACTGTTCGTCTCAATTGCTGCCTGAAGATCTTCATTTTGTACATGTGTTGGTCTTCCGGTACGTGGTGCGCCTTCGAGTGTTTCGTCACCGTCCTAAAATTTGTTAAACCATCGCTGCACTGTCCGCGTAGTCGCGATACCCTCACCGAAGGCCTGGCATATCTTCCGCCCCGCCGCAGCGGCGTTTGATACCAATTTGAACTCGTACAGCATAGACGCCCTTATGACGCTCTGTGCAGGATTCATGTTCACTCTGTCCTTACGCAAGTTAACGGTGTAACTGAACTCCCACAAACAGGTAGTATGTTGGATATACTCAGACCAACAACTGACCTTCACCTTACCTCCATTCGCATCCAACTCACGGTGTGAGGGCCAATGGGACACAGGCCTCCACAAAAAGCGACAGAACTTTATAACGGCAACTCATTCCAAGTTATTTGAAATAACTGTACAAAATCACTCTTATTTGTGAATATGGGTTATTTATTGTTGTATAATGGTATATCGCTCAATCCTCGATGTGCCGTATACATAAGGAGGCTAAAAGTTATATTGATTATTATTCAACTTATAAACATCCGCCCATGAAATCAAACTTGCGGTCATATGCACTAAGTTTTTGTCAAATGACATGAAAATGTTTATTCGATATTAATTTTATGAGCACACATTAAAAATTTCCAACGGATGCTTGAGCCTCGGAGCTAAGGCCATAGCCATGTGGGTCATTCCATGTCAAATCACCTAATTTGAAAACATGACAGTGCTTCAATGTCTCAGATTGTCTTCAAAATTTTTTCATACATTAATACCAATGAAATTATGCTAAATTATTTTTTTCTTCGATTTTTTGGATAAGAAGTGGGACGGGGAGAAATTTTCGAAAAATGTGAATTTTGCTTCAATTTCACTTTCCGGCACTCAGCATCATGGAACTAAAATTACCATAACTTACTTATTTTTGTAGTTATTGGGCTCATGCAGGTGTCAAATGAAAGCTTAATTTTTGCTCTTTCAGTAGATCCTAAGTAACCTTGCAAAAAGTTACATTATCAAACAATAATGGGCGTACAAATCAAATTTTAGGGATTTTTACAAATTGTGCCATTGCTCCAAAGTTACAACTACGAAACTTTTGAAACTTTTTTTTTTGTACATTCATCTTAACACGTACATGGTATGGTTAAAAAATAAAGAGGATGTTTCTTGTATTTTGTAATTATTATTTTTTTATGCACGGAAATATAGTTTTAAGTTTTGTTACAAATTGTGTCATTGCTCATAAGTAGACACACAATTTTTTGGTGACACGCGAAAACGCGAAATGTATCAGTTTTATGTAAAAATGTTGCGTACCTAAAAATATATTTTTTTTCACTATTTGTTAGGCCACATAACGCTCGCGATTAAACGCGAAATTCTGTCGAATTAGCGAAATTTGAAACAAGTCTCGATATTGCACGAAATATACGCGAAAATGACAATATTTCGATGCTTTTACGACTTATTCATTACCATTATTTCCCCCTTGTGCATACTTGACCGTGAGTAAACGCTACTAGATCATCTGTCTACCACAATAAAATATGGGACTGCCGGATGTCCGACGCCAGTTCTCTCTCAGTTTGTCTGTTTTCTTGGCCGAGTGTGGTCCAAGATTTGCCACGTGTACTTCTGAACGGCAAAGCAACCGGCGCAATGCCGAAAATAACAAACTGTTTCGATAGGGCACAAGAAATTAAAGATAATGGTTACTACGTTTTTGATGCACGTCAAAAAATAGTTGTGTCTAAATTTTATAGTATTAGACTAAACTGTAATAAAGAAGAAATTTAACGCCAGAAAAGATTGAAACAATGCTTACATGTAGGTATGCGCACGAGACAACATTTGAGGCTGTCTCGTCTCGAAAATGTGCTGTAAAAGTGATGTCTCGACTCGAAAAACGTATATTTTTCTATTGGAAGAGCTATCTCGACTCGTTTGCATCCCTATTTACATATTAATTGCGTACGTAAATTGTGAACACAAGTTATTTTTTGGATTAATATTCTCTGTGTTTTTTTCTTTTCTTTAAGTGATACTTTTATTCAATGAGGATGCCTAGTGTTATTTTTAAAAACTCAAATATGGTTTAATATAGTCATGCATGAGTTCAGTAGTATGTTAAATAAAAGTAAACACTCATGAATATTCATGAGTGTTTACTTTTTTGACATTTTAGCACTTCGTAATACACACTCGGTTGACAGTGTGAAAAATGGATACACCTTTTTTCCGCATACTAATGACACATAATGTATGCAGGTGCGGCCGGAGGTAACATGACACATAATAAATTGGTTTCCGGTTAAAAGAAATGTTAATTGGATAAGCAAAATACAGAAAAAACCTTTCGGAAATAAAATATGCAGATCACACACGTAGAACAAGGTAATTCATTAATATGCAGCACATGTAACGCGGCAGCTGCTGCTGGAGAATATGCTAGAAATTTGGATCGTCGGAATGAGTGAAAGAAAGTACTAGAAACTTCCAGATCTTTTTTAATTTATTATTGTTGGAATAGGGGAAAGAACACACTCGAAACTTCTGGAAAGATTTCTTGTAGTATACTTGTTCATTTTTATATGGGAAAGGGACATATTGTAATTGTTGGAAGTATAAGGGGACGGAACTGCTTGGTTTTAATCGGGAATTGATTGCGGATTTTCCGGCATTGAAAGTGATATGACTCGGTGTACTTTTATGGAATTATAACATGACTAAGATATAGTGTAGTGCAGCGTTTCCCAACCTTTTTCAACTTGCGGCACACTACGGGTGTAACTTGAATTCTCGCGGCACACTCATTAAGATATTATTATTATTATTATTATTATTATTATTATTATTATTATTATTATTTGTAAACATAAAACACATTGGTAATTTTTTCTGTGATTACTGATATCTTTTTCACAGACAAGAAGGTTCGATCACTGGTTTCAATCCGTGGTAAATCATTATGCTTATTTTTCATTCTAATTTAAAAATAGAAAACAATTACAATGAAATATAAGACTCAGGTTTATAAAAATACACTTTCTCTTTCGAAAATTGTATCCAACCTTTCACTAAGAAGGAAGATTACTAAATAACGAACGAACAAACAAATCTCTTGTACTTTTAAAACACAAATGAGGGTAATTTGTATGCAAGTTTGCTTACTCGAAATGATTGAATAATATTTTAAAATTTCAAGTTACGAAATAGTCTGCAACAATAAAGAAGCAACAATGGTGATAACAATTATAACAAATATTTTTTTAACATTAAAAATGTACAGAATAGTAACACGGTATGGAACTTAAAATTGTAGAATCATAGTAGACACTCAAAGTAATGTGAAACACAAATATACATTTTTCCTCACAAATATAATGTGAGACACAATGTATTGCAATTTGATTGCAATAGAATTAATAATTATGTTTCGATTTCCTCGCGGCACACCAGCGGCCCATTCGCGGCACACCAGTGTGCCGCGGCACACCGGTTGGGAAACGCTGGTGTAGTGTAATATGGAGGGAATCAACATTAATGATTGCACCGGGAGTCGAATGAGTATTCTCCCATGTGGAGAACCGTACGCTAAATATTTTGCTTGCAGTGCGAACATGTTACATATATATAGCTATGAATTGTGTATGACATAACAGGTATATATAAATTATATTGTACAGGAAGTTAGCAGAATGCGCCCCCGGGACTCGAATTAGTATTTTCCCACGTGGAGAACCATACGCTAAACATTTTGCTTAGCAGATGTTGTTACTTATATGTAGCTATGAATTGTGTAAGACATAACAGGTATATATAAATTATATTGTACAGAAAGTTAGCGGAATGCGCCCCGGGAATCGAACCAGAGCTCTTCCACGTGAAAAGCCGTACGACAAACATTTTGCTTAGCAGATGTTGTTACTTATACGTAACTATGAATTGTGTAAGACATAACAGATATATATAAATTATATTGTACAGAAAGTTAGCCTAATGCGCCCCGGGAATCGAACCAGAGCTCTTCCACGTGAAAAGCCGTACGACAAACATTTTCCTTAGCAGATGTTGTTACTTATACGTAACTATGAATTGTGTAAGACATAACAGGTATATATAAATTATATTGTACAGAAAGTTAGCAGAATGCGCCCCCGGGAATCGAGCCAGGGCTCTTCCACGTGAAAAGCCGTACGACAAACATTTTGCTTAGCAGATGTTGTTACTCATATGTAGCTATGAATTGTGTAAGACGTATAACTGGTATTTAGAAAGTAGATGGTAAGAATTATTATTATTATTGTAAACTGTTGTGTTTTGTTTCATAAACGCTAGTGTAACAATGAGGTTATATGACGACAGAACGTTTAACGTTACCGCAGATTGAACTTAAGGGTTTTTTATGTTGAAAGCTAAGGCAATAAAAGAGAGACCCGAGACTGTTTGAACATATTACCCAGGATGAAATGTAGTAGTGAAGTTAAAAAGGGAAACTTTATACTTATATTTTGTAATTGGAAATCGTAATACAGCAAATAATTAATATTTTAATTCTTTTATTGTTTTAGGTGGTGAAGGAAATAAAAATCTTAATAGAAACAGTGGAGAACAAACATTATTTTCCTGAATTGTTTGTTGTTGAAATATAGCGGAGTTTTTTTAGTGAAAAGGAGTTATAGATTGGTCTTAAAATATGGATTTACTGAAACCGTTGGATCTTAGTTGTATGAAATATCGAAAATATTGGATAATGTGTGATATGAATATTGAATACTGAAATATCGGCATAAAAGTTATTATAAGTTTCTACATCCAACGAATATACTGGCTAGACTAAATGAGACGGTGATGATGAGTAATGAATGAATATGGTGGAATGAAGAAAGTGGGAAGAAGCAGGAGAACCACGACAAAAACCCACGCACATAGTGTTTGTGCACCAAAAAAGCTAACATGAAACAAGCTGGGATCGAACCCGGGACCACCAAGCAACATTGGTGAACGCTGTATTGCGTACCCACCATAGCTTTTTTCTATGTATTATATTTGGATGAATAAAAGTACGCATGTATAAGTTGGTGGAACGAGAATGTAGGTGGAAACGGGAGAACTTCACACACAATGTTTAAACTAGAAAATACACTTTGATTGAGGGAAAGCATTTGTTTTAGAAGTGACTTTTTTATGATCAGCGCTATTTAATGTGTATGAAGGAGGAAAGAAACTTACTGTAGCACTTATTGGAGAATTATACTTTTGATACTCTTTATACAAAATTATGTGTTTATATAACTTCATACATACTAGTAAAGAAGATATATGATGTACATTAAGGACGATTTTGACATTATTTAAACAGTGTAGGTAACGACTCTTAAGGCAATACAAGAGACGGACAATTATTTGACAGCGCAGATTGTGATAGTAATGGTGTGCTTGGTTTATTAGGATTAGTCATATGCAGATGGAAACAATTGCTTTAAATAAGAGATAGCACTTTGAACGTATAGTTTGGTTAAAATTGCTTTACTTTAGAACTCACAACATTAGGTACAAGGTAACCAACACCATTGGCGATAACTATTAGCAGGACTGTGACCGATGGGAATTAGCGTGTTGGAGAGACAGATACATTTTGCGTACATAATAATAATGAGGATGAATATTTGACTTTGGCACCTAGAAGATTATGCAACCGACAAGTTAAAAATGTTTTGAGGATTGCATATAATATTTACAGACAGTCTGATACGATTTTGTATTTTATTTGAAGTGTGATGAATGTTTGTTGAACTAAAAAGGGTATTTTATTTATAGATTTTGTTTGTAAGTTAGAAAAACAAGAAAATATTCTTGTAATGGTGTTATAGTCGCTAGAAGCGAAATAATAGCTAACATGTCCTTTTTACACTTGAAATAGATATCTGTCAATATTAAACTTTAATAAAAACTAGTCTGAATTTCGACAATTTTAAACTTTGTTGTAATTGTTACAAATGCATAAGAAAATAGTATTTTAATGTTTTAGTTGTCTGCATATACAGTGCAGATATATTTGTGAGTGAATACACGACATACAGTTATAACATATCAGAAGTGTTGTGCTCAAGAAATTAGATTTTTCTAAACGTTAAAGAGATTATATTGTGCAGTTTTCACTTATTGAGTTAAATTTGGTAATTTAAGACGAACTATGGTTTTGCTCTTTATCCACTGCAGTTGTATTGGATTGAAATACTGAACTTACTATATCTGGATTTTTAGTTACTGTTTTACTGGTTCTATGAATGATTTGGGAGGGCTGTTGTTTAAAGTGGAATTTGAACCCTTACTAATGCTTGTAACGAGAAAGTATATCTATTGAGAAGTGTGGATTTTCTTTGACGCAGAT
The DNA here is from genome assembly GCF_964235325.1 of Thermobia domestica. Taxonomy (NCBI): domain Eukaryota; kingdom Metazoa; phylum Arthropoda; class Insecta; order Zygentoma; family Lepismatidae; genus Thermobia; species Thermobia domestica. The sequence goes on from NC_137455.1 coordinate 15,666,905, forward strand.
GAGAAATAGCCCGTGTTTAAGACAGCTTGACGAAAACGAATGTTTGCACAACGAATTGAATCACTAATGCTCACACCAAGATTAATTTAACTGTATCTGGGACTTTTGATTGATTAGTAAATGAGTAAATTATATTTTAAAGCGGTGTTGAGATTTATTTCGTATTAGGTTTTTTAACTACTGTTTGGATTATTTTTTAAATTTATGTTTTATATAATAACAAGGTTATAAGGAACAGTATATTAACAGTAAAATGGGTTTTGAACCACAATAGGGACAACGTTAATGCAGTTGCTGTGTATATGAACTGTTATGGAAGATTAATTTTCATAGTATATATCATTTCTTTTATGTTATCGTAACTGCAAGAGTATATCGTATTATAAGACTACCTACCACATGTAAATAATAGGTAGAGCTAAAATACTGAAGTACTGGCAACTGAATTGTCAGTGAGAGTAATGTATTGTTTTAAAGAAATAAATAAATAGATATTAGAAAAAATAATCTTAGTTGTTTTCTATGGTATATGAAGAAACTAGTGTTTAAGAAGCAGTGCATTAGAAGAAAAATAATTGGTTTCGAAGAATATGGTAGGAAACTGAAAGTATTTAATACTTAATTTAGATTATTTTTACAGACATTACCAACGTAACTGAATGATGAACTGTTGTCCATTGAACAAGAGTCACTGAGCTTGATACCTTGTGTTTACTTTATGATATGAAGACTTTAAAACTTTTCTTTTCAAAACTTTTTAAAGAAAATTATGGTTGCAGTAGGAGAGAAATGCGTGATATACTGTAGAAAAGTTGATGTTACAGTACCCTTGTGCTCCTTTCTTATAAAAAGAAGTTAGTGTACTATTTTGTTGAGAATATAGATGAAAATATTGTAAAATTACATCTTGTTTTATTGCAAGTAGAATAATGCTACTTCAATAATGCTTAAACGCAGTGACTGTTAGGGTTGGATCCACCCTTCAACAAATTTCAGGATGTGCACACCCTTACTTGGTATATGCTTTTTAAAAGAATAAAGCTTAGAGAGCTCAATACTTTGAGGTAAAAGGATAAAATGTCTATGAAATGCATAGAAATATACAGGAAAATAATTCTTCTTATTAAGATGATAACGTGAAATACTTATTCCATTTTATATAGTAAAAGGACAAGATTGTACTTTTGTGAATAATTACCTTGGACTTGAAAATCAAACACAACCCTTTTGTTAGACAACCACTAGAAATCCTACGTATAATGAATTGACACACACTGCAGACGCTTTACTTTTATTGATCCTGATAATAAACATTGTATGGTAACCTCTTGAAACTTGTAGACCCACAGTGAGGTATACTCGGATATGGGGAGAGCACTATGACTCAGTGGTAGAACGACATTTTGATGGTCGTGATTTAAAAACGACCAAGTGAACTTTGTGGTGGACAACACCTTTTTTTCCTGGTACTTCCATTTCTTACAGCATTCATTTATTGGCTTAATTGGCTTATCCCTTAACCTAAAGGACGTTCTTCAGAGTAAGGAAGCTATCATGTTTCATAATATATAGTATAACAGGTACGATTGTCGTTGTATATTAAAACCTCAACTTCCTCGATAGAATTTTACAACGACAAAAAGATTTTGAATTGAATAATAATACGATTTCTATGCCTTGGCGGGCTAAGATCGAACCATGGATTCATCATGCGCCAGAGGTGAAGGATTTGAAGGCGATGAAGAATATTTTATAATTCCACAGTAGTATTAATGATTGTTTGAGATTCTTAGTATACTATGTGATACAAAGGTTACATGAATTTTATTTTGTTCTTTTTGGACTAATGTTTAAGAGGACCAGAATGATAGATTTCAAGAACTACCTATGGTACACGGATTACATTTTTAATTTTACAGCTTTATACACATGCATTCAAAATTATAAGGCCATTAGTTTTTTGTATAAGACTCTTGTTGGACTTGATTTGATTTGAGTTTAACGTCTCTTTTCATCAGCGAGGCTATATGAGACGTGGACCTACTGATTAACGTGGAATCCGAACCACATGAGCTCCCGCCGGGAATCGAACCTGGGTAGACTTTTGTTGGAATAAATGTTTTCGCTGGAACCTTTTTTAAAATTTAATGTAAAACTTTAAACATAATGAAGAAAATAAGAAACTAAGAACATACTGAGGTGAAATAAACTTGAAAACTCCCACCGTGCAAAAGAATTAAGGAAAACAGCCTCTGTTTTCAAGCTGAGACTATCCATGGTTGAGATTGACCACCAAATATAACGATTATTTTTCACAGATGATGAGTTTGTATGCTTATGCCAGTAGCTAAAACTGGAAAAGTGAACCAGATAGTGTTTGCAAAAGGGTATTACATGGTTTAATCTTAGAACATGTACAATTGTGATGGACAAAAAAATCCATGGGTAGTGGGGGTGGTGGACAACAACAACTTCACGAAACATCTGTTGGTATTAAAATTAACGATACATGAACTTTCAAAAGACGAAATGTTTCTTTATCTGGACAGTTAATACTTTTTTTGAAATTTCATCGGAACAAGCATTCAACTTAAACTATAATAAATGAACGAACTATTTAGTTGCATTATAGGAGGGCGATACAGGTGTGGATGAAAAGTTTATGTATTGATTTTTGAATACGAGTTGTGTGCGAGTAATTCAATTTTATTTAACGTTTAATATTAGAGATTATTTTATACGACCATTTAATATTTTATTATTTCTTATACATATTCGCTTTCATCATTTGTCCATTGTAATGTTAGTAGAAAAAATGTTTTATTTAACAACACGAGCACGAAAAACCTACAAGAAAAATATTAGACAACATTCATAATTATCACTGTACGGAATACTTCTTTAAATGGAAACAGTTTGATCCATTGGTAGAGTGCACCCATCTCGCACGAGGATCCCTAGTTCACTCCCAAGACCGTGACAATTTGTGATGGACAACACCCTGTGGATATTCTCGGGGTTCTCCATTTCCTACCAATTTCTTCATATTCAATATTTTTACAATCATTAACCATTCAACATTGCCTACTTGTAAAATGTCTCGAGTAGATGAGTATATAAGACTCATCCCAGAAAAAAATGTTTTCTCTTTGCTCTCAACCAGAGAAAAAGCAGAAACTCATATCTACATGCCAGAATAAGTATTTTCGCTTTGCTCTCAAGCCAGAAAAGAAGAAACTTGTATCCACGAAGTGAAATTTCTCGAGTTGCTACTCGCCAAATTTCACAAGTTTCGGTCTACTGTGGGTCTACAAGTTTCAAGAGGTTACCATACAATGTTTATTATCAGGATCAATAAAAGTAAAGCGTCTGCAGTGTGTGTCAATTCATTATACGTAGGATTTCTAGTGGTTGTCTAACAAAAGGGTTGTGTTTGATTTTCAAGTCCAAGGTAATTATTCACAAAAGTACAATCTTGTCCTTTTACTATATAAAATGGAATAAGTATTTCACGTTATCATCTTAATAAGAAGAATTATTTTCCTGTATATTTCTATGCATTTCATAGACATTTTATCCTTTTACCTCAAAGTATTGAGCTCTCTAAGCTTTATTCTTTTAAAAAGCATATACCAAGTAAGGGTGTGCACATCCTGAAATTTGTTGAAGGGTGGATCCAACCCTAACAGTCACTGCGTTTAAGCATTATTGAAGTAGCATTATTCTACTTGCAATAAAACAAGATGTAATTTTACAATATTTTCATCTATATTCTCAACAAAATAGTACACTAACTTCTTTTTATAAGAAAGGAGCACAAGGGTACTGTAACATCAACTTTTCTACAGTATATCACGCATTTCTCTCCTACTGCAACCATAATTTTCTTTAAAAAGTTTTGAAAAGAAAAGTTTTAAAGTCTTCATATCATAAAGTAAACACAAGGTATCAAGCTCAGTGACTCTTGTTCAATGGACAACAGTTCATCATTCAGTTACGTTGGTAATGTCTGTAAAAATAATCTAAATTAAGTATTAAATACTTTCAGTTTCCTACCATATTCTTCGAAACCAATTATTTTTCTTCTAATGCACTGCTTCTTAAACACTAGTTTCTTCATATACCATAGAAAACAACTAAGATTATTTTTTCTAATATCTATTTATTTATTTCTTTAAAACAATACATTACTCTCACTGACAATTCAGTTGCCAGTACTTCAGTATTTTAGCTCTACCTATTATTTACATGTGGTAGGTAGTCTTATAATACGATATACTCTTGCAGTTACGATAACATAAAAGAAATGATATATACTATGAAAATTAATCTTCCATAACAGTTCATATACACAGCAACTGCATTAACGTTGTCCCTATTGTGGTTCAAAACCCATTTTACTGTTAATATACTGTTCCTTATAACCTTGTTATTATATAAAACATAAATTTAAAAAATAATCCAAACAGTAGTTAAAAAACCTAATACGAAATAAATCTCAACACCGCTTTAAAATATAATTTACTCATTTACTAATCAATCAAAAGTCCCAGATACAGTTAAATTAATCTTGGTGTGAGCATTAGTGATTCAATTCGTTGTGCAAACATTCGTTTTCGTCAAGCTGTCTTAAACACGGGCTATTTCTCATCTGCGTCAAAGAAAATCCACACTTCTCAATAGATATACTTTCTCGTTACAAGCATTAGTAAGGGTTCAAATTCCACTTTAAACAACAGCCCTCCCAAATCATTCATAGAACCAGTAAAACAGTAACTAAAAATCCAGATATAGTAAGTTCAGTATTTCAATCCAATACAACTGCAGTGGATAAAGAGCAAAACCATAGTTCGTCTTAAATTACCAAATTTAACTCAATAAGTGAAAACTGCACAATATAATCTCTTTAACGTTTAGAAAAATCTAATTTCTTGAGCACAACACTTCTGATATGTTATAACTGTATGTCGTGTATTCACTCACAAATATATCTGCACTGTATATGCAGACAACTAAAACATTAAAATACTATTTTCTTATGCATTTGTAACAATTACAACAAAGTTTAAAATTGTCGAAATTCAGACTAGTTTTTATTAAAGTTTAATATTGACAGATATCTATTTCAAGTGTAAAAAGGACATGTTAGCTATTATTTCGCTTCTAGCGACTATAACACCATTACAAGAATATTTTCTTGTTTTTCTAACTTACAAACAAAATCTATAAATAAAATACCCTTTTTAGTTCAACAAACATTCATCACACTTCAAATAAAATACAAAATCGTATCAGACTGTCTGTAAATATTATATGCAATCCTCAAAACATTTTTAACTTGTCGGTTGCATAATCTTCTAGGTGCCAAAGTCAAATATTCATCCTCATTATTATTATGTACGCAAAATGTATCTGTCTCTCCAACACGCTAATTCCCATCGGTCACAGTCCTGCTAATAGTTATCGCCAATGGTGTTGGTTACCTTGTACCTAATGTTGTGAGTTCTAAAGTAAAGCAATTTTAACCAAACTATACGTTCAAAGTGCTATCTCTTATTTAAAGCAATTGTTTCCATCTGCATATGACTAATCCTAATAAACCAAGCACACCATTACTATCACAATCTGCGCTGTCAAATAATTGTCCGTCTCTTGTATTGCCTTAAGAGTCGTTACCTACACTGTTTAAATAATGTCAAAATCGTCCTTAATGTACATCATATATCTTCTTTACTAGTATGTATGAAGTTATATAAACACATAATTTTGTATAAAGAGTATCAAAAGTATAATTCTCCAATAAGTGCTACAGTAAGTTTCTTTCCTCCTTCATACACATTAAATAGCGCTGATCATAAAAAAGTCACTTCTAAAACAAATGCTTTCCCTCAATCAAAGTGTATTTTCTAGTTTAAACATTGTGTGTGAAGTTCTCCCGTTTCCACCTACATTCTCGTTCCACCAACTTATACATGCGTACTTTTATTCATCCAAATATAATACATAGAAAAAAGCTATGGTGGGTACGCAATACAGCGTTCACCAATGTTGCTTGGTGGTCCCGGGTTCGATCCCAGCTTGTTTCATGTTAGCTTTTTTGGTGCACAAACACTATGTGCGTGGGTTTTTGTCGTGGTTCTCCTGCTTCTTCCCACTTTCTTCATTCCACCATATTCATTCATTACTCATCATCACCGTCTCATTTAGTCTAGCCAGTATATTCGTTGGATGTAGAAACTTATAATAACTTTTATGCCGATATTTCAGTATTCAATATTCATATCACACATTATCCAATATTTTCGATATTTCATACAACTAAGATCCAACGGTTTCAGTAAATCCATATTTTAAGACCAATCTATAACTCCTTTTCACTAAAAAAACTCCGCTATATTTCAACAACAAACAATTCAGGAAAATAATGTTTGTTCTCCACTGTTTCTATTAAGATTTTTATTTCCTTCACCACCTAAAACAATAAAAGAATTAAAATATTAATTATTTGCTGTATTACGATTTCCAATTACAAAATATAAGTATAAAGTTTCCCTTTTTAACTTCACTACTACATTTCATCCTGGGTAATATGTTCAAACAGTCTCGGGTCTCTCTTTTATTGCCTTAGCTTTCAACATAAAAAACCCTTAAGTTCAATCTGCGGTAACGTTAAACGTTCTGTCGTCATATAACCTCATTGTTACACTAGCGTTTATGAAACAAAACACAACAGTTTACAATAATAATAATAATTCTTACCATCTACTTTCTAAATACCAGTTATACGTCTTACACAATTCATAGCTACATATGAGTAACAACATCTGCTAAGCAAAATGTTTGTCGTACGGCTTTTCACGTGGAAGAGCCCTGGCTCGATTCCCGGGGGCGCATTCTGCTAACTTTCTGTACAATATAATTTATATATACCTGTTATGTCTTACACAATTCATAGTTACGTATAAGTAACAACATCTGCTAAGGAAAATGTTTGTCGTACGGCTTTTCACGTGGAAGAGCTCTGGTTCGATTCCCGGGGCGCATTAGGCTAACTTTCTGTACAATATAATTTATATATATCTGTTATGTCTTACACAATTCATAGTTACGTATAAGTAACAACATCTGCTAAGCAAAATGTTTGTCGTACGGCTTTTCACGTGGAAGAGCTCTGGTTCGATTCCCGGGGCGCATTCCGCTAACTTTCTGTACAATATAATTTATATATACCTGTTATGTCTTACACAATTCATAGCTACATATAAGTAACAACATCTGCTAAGCAAAATGTTTAGCGTATGGTTCTCCACGTGGGAAAATACTAATTCGAGTCCCGGGGGCGCATTCTGCTAACTTCCTGTACAATATAATTTATATATACCTGTTATGTCATACACAATTCATAGCTATATATATGTAACATGTTCGCACTGCAAGCAAAATATTTAGCGTACGGTTCTCCACATGGGAGAATACTCATTCGACTCCCGGTGCAATCATTAATGTTGATTCCCTCCATATTACACTACACCAGCGTTTCCCAACCGGTGTGCCGCGGCACACTGGTGTGCCGCGAATGGGCCGCTGGTGTGCCGCGAGGAAATCGAAACATAATTATTAATTCTATTGCAATCAAATTGCAATACATTGTGTCTCACATTATATTTGTGAGGAAAAATGTATATTTGTGTTTCACATTACTTTGAGTGTCTACTATGATTCTACAATTTTAAGTTCCATACCGTGTTACTATTCTGTACATTTTTAATGTTAAAAAAATATTTGTTATAATTGTTATCACCATTGTTGCTTCTTTATTGTTGCAGACTATTTCGTAACTTGAAATTTTAAAATATTATTCAATCATTTCGAGTAAGCAAACTTGCATACAAATTACCCTCATTTGTGTTTTAAAAGTACAAGAGATTTGTTTGTTCGTTCGTTATTTAGTAATCTTCCTTCTTAGTGAAAGGTTGGATACAATTTTCGAAAGAGAAAGTGTATTTTTATAAACCTGAGTCTTATATTTCATTGTAATTGTTTTCTATTTTTAAATTAGAATGAAAAATAAGCATAATGATTTACCACGGATTGAAACCAGTGATCGAACCTTCTTGTCTGTGAAAAAGATATCAGTAATCACAGAAAAAATTACCAATGTGTTTTATGTTTACAAATAATAATAATAATAATAATAATAATAATAATAATAATAATATCTTAATGAGTGTGCCGCGAGAATTCAAGTTACACCCGTAGTGTGCCGCAAGTTGAAAAAGGTTGGGAAACGCTGCACTACACTATATCTTAGTCATGTTATAATTCCATAAAAGTACACCGAGTCATATCACTTTCAATGCCGGAAAATCCGCAATCAATTCCCGATTAAAACCAAGCAGTTCCGTCCCCTTATACTTCCAACAATTACAATATGTCCCTTTCCCATATAAAAATGAACAAGTATACTACAAGAAATCTTTCCAGAAGTTTCGAGTGTGTTCTTTCCCCTATTCCAACAATAATAAATTAAAAAAGATCTGGAAGTTTCTAGTACTTTCTTTCACTCATTCCGACGATCCAAATTTCTAGCATATTCTCCAGCAGCAGCTGCCGCGTTACATGTGCTGCATATTAATGAATTACCTTGTTCTACGTGTGTGATCTGCATATTTTATTTCCGAAAGGTTTTTTCTGTATTTTGCTTATCCAATTAACATTTCTTTTAACCGGAAACCAATTTATTATGTGTCATGTTACCTCCGGCCGCACCTGCATACATTATGTGTCATTAGTATGCGGAAAAAAGGTGTATCCATTTTTCACACTGTCAACCGAGTGTGTATTACGAAGTGCTAAAATGTCAAAAAAGTAAACACTCATGAATATTCATGAGTGTTTACTTTTATTTAACATACTACTGAACTCATGCATGACTATATTAAACCATATTTGAGTTTTTAAAAATAACACTAGGCATCCTCATTGAATAAAAGTATCACTTAAAGAAAAGAAAAAAACACAGAGAATATTAATCCAAAAAATAACTTGTGTTCACAATTTACGTACGCAATTAATATGTAAATAGGGATGCAAACGAGTCGAGATAGCTCTTCCAATAGAAAAATATACGTTTTTCGAGTCGAGACATCACTTTTACAGCACATTTTCGAGACGAGACAGCCTCAAATGTTGTCTCGTGCGCATACCTACATGTAAGCATTGTTTCAATCTTTTCTGGCGTTAAATTTCTTCTTTATTACAGTTTAGTCTAATACTATAAAATTTAGACACAACTATTTTTTGACGTGCATCAAAAACGTAGTAACCATTATCTTTAATTTCTTGTGCCCTATCGAAACAGTTTGTTATTTTCGGCATTGCGCCGGTTGCTTTGCCGTTCAGAAGTACACGTGGCAAATCTTGGACCACACTCGGCCAAGAAAACAGACAAACTGAGAGAGAACTGGCGTCGGACATCCGGCAGTCCCATATTTTATTGTGGTAGACAGATGATCTAGTAGCGTTTACTCACGGTCAAGTATGCACAAGGGGGAAATAATGGTAATGAATAAGTCGTAAAAGCATCGAAATATTGTCATTTTCGCGTATATTTCGTGCAATATCGAGACTTGTTTCAAATTTCGCTAATTCGACAGAATTTCGCGTTTAATCGCGAGCGTTATGTGGCCTAACAAATAGTGAAAAAAAATATATTTTTAGGTACGCAACATTTTTACACAAAACTGATACATTTCGCGTTTTCGCGTGTCACCAAAAAATTGTGTGTCTACTTATGAGCAATGACAATCAACCGGTCGTGTATTACGAAGTGCTAAAATGTCAAAAATGTAAACACTCATGAATATTCATGAGTGTTTACTTTTATTTAACATACTACTGAGTTCATGTCATGATGATCGATAAGTAGAAATTAAGGTAAAATAAAAGGGAACTAATTGTAGGAAAACAGTGGTCTTAGATTGAACTTCAATTCACCAATTTTATCCCGCTTTACACATATTTTTATAACGCAATCCCGAATTTTTATTTACCACAAAGTCGTGTCTCTACTCATAAGTTACAACTATAACACTTTTAAAGCTTCTTTTTATAGAATTATTTTATAACATACATGATATGATTAAAAAATAAAAAGGGTGTTTTTGGTATTTTTGCAATTATTATTATTATTTCTGTTTTAAATGTACAGAAATATACAGATTTACTGTTGTTAACAGATTATGCCTTTCCTCTGAAGTAGTGATGGCCAACTCCAGAATTTTTAACTTTCCGGATTCCGGAAAGTAAAATCGAAAAAAATTCGGAATTCGGAAAAATCTGGAATTCGGAAAAATTCCGGAAAATAAAATTTCGATTTCGGAAAATTTTGGCCATCCCTACTCTGAAGTGACAACTGTCACATTTTTAAAACTTTTTCAAATAATCATCGTAGTAAATATTAGGTATGCTTAAAAGCAGAACTGGTGTGATGTGTAGTTTTGGTATTACCATAAGGTTATATTTTTGTACTTTAACTATGACTTTCAACTTTATTCCCAATTGTACCATCGCTTACAACTATCAAACTTTTGTAACTTTTTATAGGATTAGTTTGCATTTACTAGGTATGATTAAATAACAAAAAGGGATACCTTTTTTGTAATAATCTTGTGGTTTCGTGAATGGAAAATATAGGCCTAGCAATGTAAGGGGTTGAGTGATTATTACAAACCCTATCAACAGAAATAAGAAATAATAGACTAATATACGTACATAGATGGAAATAATAAACATACATAACAGTAATACTTCTTAGAATTACATAGATTTACGTACAAAATGTTGTGTCCTATATTTCACAGATCATTCTTTTCATTGATAATACGATGTCTTCTTTCAATTTTCCTTTCAGTTGCATAATTCCGGGCTGATTGGCTTCTAAGAGATGGAACAGGAACTTCCGAGATGATATTTTCAAAAGGTATCCAACAAAAGTCTTTATTTTCTGGCCAGTAGAATATAGAAGGCCCAGAGCGTTTCATGAATTGCACTCTGGCGTACAAAAATAATAATTACAAAAATACCAAAAGCACCCTTTTTTAAAACCATATCATGTATGTGCTAAGATGATTCTATTTAAAAAGTTTCAAAGGTTTCATAGATGTAATTTACGAGCAATGACATAATTTGTAACGAAACTTAAAACTGTATATTTCCGTACATGTAAAATATAAAAAAAATAATAATTGCAAAAATACAAAAAAAAAAAAACATCCTTTTTATTTTTTAACCATACCATGTACCAAAATTCTCACAAGTAAATCCCCACGCTAAGCGGGTTTGCATATCCAGGCTCCTAACTATGAAAATATTTAGGATCACTCCAATCCCAATCATTTTCCAAATTTAACTTGTTGTATATAAGTTATTAGGACGTAAAATTGAATGTAATTTATACGAAAAACCCTTTTATGCATTGCAAGATCTGTAACGTCCAAATATTCACCACAAACTTATAGTCGTATCGACATAAACAAAAAAAAAAAAAAAAAAAGTGTGGAGCAGGAAACCACTTTACACAAAAGTTAAAAAAAGGTCGTTGAAGACATACGAACTGGTTGAGCGGTTTCGGTCACTAGTCTATCAATCAAAAGCTTATGTGTTCAAACCCTCTAGAAAATATTCGTTTTGTTTTCTTCTTAAAAGTGTGTTCCTATTTTCATCAGTGAACTGAGAACATTTCTTTGAATAAATCTTTGGAAACTACTTTTCTCTCAAATTCGATTAGAAGCGAACATTATATGAATTGCAAATCTAAAATCCACAGCTGAGAACAAAATATTAAGTATGTTCAATATTTCATTATTATCCTTTGTTTTAAAACTGATATAACATTATTAGTCCATTTGAGCATGATCGAAAATAACTTATGGCCACGAAGGGGAAATTTATGTCGACAGGGTCTCAAATTCTCCCACAGGTCATGCCCTGAAATCATCATTGTTTGAAAGGTTTCCTTAACAAATAGAATATTACATTCATTTCTTGTTCTACGTTTTGAAATGGAAAAATCATAATTTTAAAGAGAATTATAATACGATAAGCATAAAGATTTATACAACTAATGAAGTAAGTATTCTTGTGTAAGTTATCGATTTCTAATCGGATTAAAACTCGAATATTCGTTTGCGTCACACTTTAAAGTAAATCCTCTCTCTATATAGTTCTTACTGGAAAGCATGTTTAACTCCAATTACTTAATCAATATTTTTAATAATATATTTTTATTGTAATACTTTTACTATTCAATGTTGTATACACTTCATTTCCTAAAGCAAAACCTCGCAAATCTATAGTTGACTAGTGAATATTATCAAATAAATTATCATTTAGTTTACGTCAATATTGCATCGCCTGATTTGAAACTTCGTACTTTAATAATAATAATAATAATAATAATAATAATAATAATAATAATAATAATAATAATAATAATAATAATAATAATAATAATAATAGTCTCCTACTTCTTGGCCAAGATGTGAAATATTTACTACCTTCTTCATACCGCTAAATCTATTTCTTCATTGTTTTCTCGTCACAGCTCATACCCCTAGCTATCTGAATGGTAGTTTGTCTCATTGTTGCTCGACATATGATTTCCTCTCGCATAGTAACAGATAGTTTTCTACACCTTTTAGAGCGAGGTATTTTGACAGCCTGTAGAAATTTGCATTGTGATTCGTATTAGCAACGACAGTAAAGTGAATATTTCTGTTTCCACTGTGCATCATCAGCATCATTATATCAGAAGTATTCCGCCATTACCAGCGGGTCACTTACCGCAGCTAAGAAGCTGCCATGCTTCACGATCTCCTGTTAACCTCTCCATCTTCACATACGATTTTTCTGTTTTGGTATCGGCAATAGCCTAATTCTGTTTCTATATAGTTTAATTCGTCCCCTCCCTCTGTTTCCTGCCACCATACCCTCTAGCACATCTTCATGATACAGTTCCTTCTTAACAAATATCCGAACCAGTTTTTCTTCCTCTTCTTAATAATATTTTTCTCCTTCCATTTCTAACATCCTCTCATTCGTTTTTCTCTCGACCCAGCTATTTCTCTCCATTCTTCTCCACGCACATATTTCGAAAGCCTTCAAGCGTTTCTCATCATTTTTTGCGTAATGTGCATGTTTATGTCCTATAAATACAGTAAAATACAGTACACGAAGCATTTTATGAGTTTTTTTTCTTTTCAACTCTATTCGTTGTCCCACAAAATACTATTTTCTCCATCCTAAAGGCTTTTTTCGCCATTTCTATCCTTGTTTTTATTTCACGTTCGCATGTCATATCATCACTAATAATAGTACTCAGATATCGAAAACTAGTCACTTGTTGTTTTTCCTGTTCCTACTTTTATATCTGACACCGATCGCTTCGTTTCAATCACCATAGATTTTGTCTTTCTAATATTAATTTTCATCCCATATTCTTCACAAGCCTTTCTCAAGTTTTCTTCATCTTATTAATTTTGTTTTTAGATTCTGCAACAACCATATCAACCCCAAATCGTATACACCTCATCATTTTATCTCCTACCGAAATTCCATCTTCATTAGGTAGACTCGTTTTCGCTATTTCTTCTACATAGCTATTAAATAATGTCGGCGAAATACATAATCTCTGTTGAACTCACCTTCCAATTACACTGTCCGTCTACTGTGCATGCACCAGTGAATTTCCATGGAAGATCATGAATAATTCTGATAATTTATATAATATTTATGGACGAATACGTAATAGAACCTATATGAATAACATATATTATTCCTCAAAGAAACGAACACGATAAACATAAAAACATCAATAGACATATTATATCAGGGCGAAATAGGCATAAACTTCACACACTACAAAATACATTTCACTCGCTCTCACCGCTGGTCTAGTGGCTAGCACGTGTGCCTCCGGTGTATGGGGTCCCGGGTTCGATTCCCGGTGGGAAAGTTTGGAATTTTAATTCCCCTAGACGTTTTTGTATTAGTGTTCCTGACGTTCAAGATTAATGGAAATGATTGTAAAACGTGTATAACCGGGTAGAAAATAGAGACAAGTTACTCAGATACGTTCGGTGAATCAGTTAACTTAAAGAAAAGAAAAAAAGTGTCTGAGGCATTTGTCTGTAATTTGTAAACAAAAAAAAAAAAAATCTCTTAAAGATTACTTCCAATCCCACCAAAGTAACATTTTTCTTTTACCTGTTCTCGAAATTCCTCTTCGTATTTCTATCGGATTCGATTAAATAGAGCTTCGAATAGAGACCACGTTGAATTCATTTATTGACTAACCCTGAAATTCTGAAGATACGACTATGATTTTATTATTATTATTATTATTATTATTATTATTATTATTATTATTTAAAGTACGAAGTTTCAAATCGGGCGGTGCTGTATTGACGTAAACTAAATGATAATTTATTTGATAATATTTACTAGTCAATTATACATTTGCGATGTTTTGCTTTGGGAAATGAAGTGCATACCACATTGAATAGTAAAAGTATTACAATAAAAATATATTATTAAAAATATTGATTAAGTAATTGGAGTTAAACATGCTTTCCAGTAAGAACTATATATAGAGAGGATTTACTTTAAAGTGTGATGCAAACGAATATTCGAGTTTTAATCCGATTAGAAATCGATAACTTACACAAGAATACTTACTTCATTAGTTGTATAAACCTTTATGCTTATAGTATTATAATTCTCTTTAAAATTATGATTTTTCCATTTCAAAACGTAGAACAAGAAATGAATGTAATATTCTATTTGTTAAGGAAACCTTTCAAACAATGATGATTTCAGGGCATGACCTGTGGGAGAATTTGAGACCCTGTCGACATAAATTTCCCCTTCGTGGCCATAAGTTATTTTCGATCATGCTCAAATGGACTAATAATGTTATATCAGTTTTAAAACAAAGGATAATAATGAAATATTGAACATACTTAATATTTTGTTCTCAGCTGTGGATTTTAGATTTGCAATTCATATAATGTTCGCTTCTAATCGAATTTGAGAGAAAAGTAGTTTCCAAAGATTTATTCAAAGAAATGTTCTCAGTTCACTGATGAAAATAGGAACACACTTTTAAGAAGAAAACAAAACGAATATTTTCTAGAGGGGTTTTGAACACATAAGCTTTTGATTGATAGACTAGTGACCGAAACCGCTCAACCAGTTCGTATGTCTTCAATGACCTTTTTTTGACTTTTGTGTAAAGTGGTTTCCTGCTCCACACTTTTTTTTTTTTTTTTTGTTTATGTCGATACGACTATAAGTTTGTGGTGAATATTTGGACGTTACAGATCTTGCAATGCATAAAAGGGTTTTTCGTATAAATTACATTCAATTTTACGTCCTAATAACTTACATACAACAAGTTGAATTTGGGAAATGATTGGGATTGGAGTGATCGTAAATATTTTCATAGTTAGGAGCCTGGATATGCAAACCCGCTTAGCGTGGGGATTTACTTGTGTGAAATTTGGTACAGTACGTGTTAAGATGAATGTACAAAAAAAAAAGTTTCAAAAGTTTCGTAGTTGTAACTTTTGAGCAATGGCACAATTTGTAAAAATCCCTAAAATTTGATTTGTAGGCCCATTATTGTTTGACAGTGTAACCTTTTGCAAGGTTACTTAAGATCTACTGAAAGAGCAAAAATTAAGCTTTCATTTGACACCTGGATGAGCCCAATAACTACAAAAATAAGGAAGTTATGGTAATTTAGTTCCATGATGCTGAATGCCAAAAAGTGAAATTGAAGCAAAATTCACATTTTTCAAAAATTTCTCCCCGGCCCATTTCTCATCCAAAAAATCGGGGAAAAAATTAATTTAGCCTAATTTCATTGGTGAGACATTGAAGCACAGCTCTAGGTGATGTGACGTGGAATGACCCATGTAGTCGGCACCTATGGTGTACTGACTTACCGATGTTCAATACTACATTTCTCTTTAGTTTTGGAAGAAGAACACCA
Organism: Thermobia domestica; assembly: GCF_964235325.1. Lineage (NCBI taxonomy): Eukaryota > Metazoa > Arthropoda > Insecta > Zygentoma > Lepismatidae > Thermobia > Thermobia domestica. The sequence goes on from NC_137455.1 coordinate 15,682,959, forward strand.
CTAATATGTTTTGAAATGAAATGAAATATCTAGTTTAACGTCCCACAATTATGCACAGAGGCTATGGGTGAGGGTGATGATGAGAAATGAATGCAATGGTAGAATGAAGGAAGTAGGAGGAAACGGAAAACCCATGCACACGGTGTTTATCCACTAGAAAGCTACATGACACAAGCTGGGATCGCACCAGGGACCTCATGCACTAGAGTTGAACGCTCGACCACTGAGCCGGTACTTGTGCAAGATCCTTGCGCAAGAGTCTTGGTCTTGCACCCCTTGGTCTTGTCTTGCATCGGGATTCCTGTTCTTGGTCTTGGTCTTGGTCTTGAATGCAAGAGTCTTGCAAGACTAAGCTTCTTGCGCTCATCACTATTTGTCACTCAAAAAACTGGGGGCTAGGCCCCAGGCCCCGGACTAGATCTGTCACTGTATTATACCATTATAGTTGGGCCATAGGAGGGCGAAAAAAGTCTATTGAAAATTATCTATTACTTTTGCAATTTTAAATAGATTTTCATATAACAAAATGTATTTTGATTCTTAAGGTTTTGTAAACCGAACCACACTATTTCTCTTTCCAGTGATAGAATATATCTACAAATGAGCAACATTTAACACTGAGGCAGTGAGCTCAGCTAGTCTTACGGTACGAAGTAGGACATTCAGTGATACAGGGGGGAGATGATGGATACTTTCTCTCTGATAGGGTCGTTCCTCCATGCAATCAGATATGTTCAGTCAAATACACACACAAAGTTTTGATTACAACTCTGAAACTTCTTTCTCTGGGACTTGGGCTAAAACTGCAAACTCTAGATCAGCAGGAGGGATGAGAAGAGGGCGGCTAAAAGTGCAAACTCTGGACCAGCCAAAGGGATGGGAGGATAGCATCCGACCATATGCTCACCCACCGTCGTACCGCATCCTGTCTAAGACAGTAGGGACTTTCGAAATGTTTGCAGATGATGGTGGACGATGCTGGAAGCTACAGTAGGTGGAATTGTAGTTTGGATGCAAATACAAATGCAAAGGTTGAAAGAAAACGGACTCTTTTTTTTTTGTGGAAAAACAGACAACAGAAAAAGAAAAAAATGTTTTTTTTCCACTGATTTTTTTTCTTGCTTAGGAAATTTTCGTCTAACTCAATTTGAGTTCCCTCGTGGCTAAGCGGTTAGCGTACGCGCGTTTGGCGTGGAAGACCGAGTTCGATTCCCGTTGGGAGCTTCATGTGGTTCAGATCCCACGTGAAGCTGTAGGTGCACGCCTCATATAACCTCACTGCTGAAATGGACACTAAAGTAAAAGTAAAGCATTATTTACATGAGCTCCGAGAAATTTGCTTTTACTGGGGTTTGGTGCACGTTTTCCAAATACATGAAACTGAAGACTAAGAATTTATGAAAGAAAAGAATTTGATATTTTATTATAAACAAAATATCTTTGTCCGGAACTTTGCTTCTGGACATTTTGAGAAGTACGAGTCTAGAATGATATCAAAGGAATATCAGTTGAAGCGTGCAAGGGAATATCCGGACAACGAAGCCATAATTGCTCAGCAATTGTGTAAGGTATCCAGAATCGTATTTCTCAGTTTGTTCCTTCACGTTAACTCTCAACTTCAAGTTTATGATATATCATTTTGAATTCAGACGGGAAAGAAACTGTCCATCATACATCTTTCGTATTGCGTTAATGGCCCACCTAGCTACGATGCAGGATTTAAGATGTACCCCGGGAGAATTACCTACACAAGAAGTAAAAGTAATCATATCCTTTTCATAATCCTTTTGGTATTATTTCTCCCCTTTTATATTAATATATGTAGTAGAAGGGATCTCTGTTAGTAAAATGTGTTCTCTAGATTCGTAGGGTATAAGTTACCATAAAGCCATAATGTTTCCAGATATTTCCAGATATTTGTAGGTGAACAAATTTTAAAACTCCCCTCGTCTATTTTTTTATATATACATTTCAATATTATTTCCCTGTTTCCATGTTAATATAGGTAGTAGAATGGACCTCCCTCTATAACATAAGGTATCTTTTCCTGAAATCGGCGAGATGTAAGTTACCGTAAAGTCATGAAGTTTTCAGATATTTGTATGTAAACAAATTTTGGAACTTCCGTCTTATATTTTTCATATTTCAGTATTATTTCCTTGTTTTTATATTGATATATGTAGTAGAAGGGACGTCCCTCTATAACATATCTTTCCTTGAAATCGACGGGATGTAAATTAACTTAGGAGTCATCAAGTTTCCAAATTTATTTATGTGAACATGTTTTGGAACCTCCCTCGTATATTTCATATTTCAATATTATTTCCCCCCTTTAGACATGGTTGTAGAGTTTCAGTTGATATGAGTCGCTAAGTTTTTGGATTGTGTGGTTATAATTGTGGTTTGGTATTTTTAAATATTCTGATAATTTATGTTTCTTTGTATTGGCAACCCTGTGATTTAGATAGTTGTCTGTTGACAAACGTCTGCTAAAATCAGTAGGGTTCTGTGTACAACCTTTATACAGGATAGAAAAATATTTTGTAAAATGCAGGAGAATTCTGTAGGCTATATAGAAGACGTTTGACAACTCTAGCTGCAAGGGTTCTATTAAACTTTGCTATGAAAATAGACACTGTAGATATATTAGCCAAATTTGTAAATTTGTGGTTACAATAATTTGAAAACTAATTGCACTATATAGAAACGAAATGCTGCATGCTTTTTAAAAAAAATCTACTAAAACATTATGTTGTTTATTCTGTAAAAGTTGCTACTGCTTTTATCATTCACGTCAGGTTTCTGTAAAAGCATTTCCTTTGTTCCCATGTTTACTTCATGCCATGCGAGAACTTTTATTGCAGTTCAACGAACTTTGAGCGCGAATTATCACGTCCGGTTAATTGCGAAGTCATAAACGTAAAAGTAAAACGCTCACTCAACGTAAACAAAAAATACACTAACATACGTGAAAAACAAAACAAATGTCGAGTCTTTTATAAATTTTAGTTTTCATTGCTTTTTGTTTGTTTTTAGCCGGATTTTTATTTCCTTTTTTTTTAATTTCCTGTTTGAGACCATAGTTTTCCTCTAATAACATTAAAAAAATAATGATATGCTAGGGTAATTTATTTCCGTTATTCAACCTTTTTTTTTTTTTTCATTAGGTAGAGAGCCCCGCTCACTAACAATAACGAGCGCTCACATTCATAATTCAACTCGCTGAAAATAATGAGGTTTCCGTCCCTCCTATATCCTGCACTCACGGTCGGAATCCTAGGAATTATTCTACCGTTGCCTAGCAACCTAAATTACCGAGGATCTACGTCAGCGCTTTCCCCTCCCACTGCAGATCCCCTGGTAACCGGTAGATACTGGTTCATACCAAACCCGTCAAGGCTAAAGCCATTATTATCATCGATCCAGGCTTGGTTTTTCGAGCCAGGCACGCCCTGCAAGCTAATGGCATATACGATTCCGAACGAACAGCTACGACAGACAAACGAATGATGCAACGAACTAACAGAGAGACTAACAAACGAACTAACGAACGGATTTGTTCAAGAAGAGCAGAGTGGAATTTTCCTGATGGGAGTGTAGTGCTGTAGTAGGGGGAGTGATGAAGCGAAATGGAACGGCGTGCTGTTCCGAAGCCAAGCAAGCAGTTCTTGCATAAGCTCGTGAGGCATATAAGTCTCCATAGTTTTTCTTTCTTCACTTCTTTTTTTTTAAAAAATACTTCGGTACAGCTCATTTCTACGTTGGAGAAAAATACAATTCTAGATTGTAGATCAAGATCCATTTTCGAGATAGGGTGGAACTGAAATATATATTTTTTGATAACCTTATATTCCATCTCGTTAATAAAACATCGTTGTGGAACGAATACTGTATATTTTGATAAAGTAAGCCATAAAAAGTAGAATCCGTCTTTATTTCATCCTTATAACTTTTAACCCACCACGTAAATCAATTAATTTATGCACTGTTGCCAAGTCTTGTATATGACTCACTGTGTTTACAACAGATTTAGGGTTTTAGCTACGTCGTGAATTGTTTATGATACATATCTATATTGAATGTTATTACAATTACGCGTGTATATACATTTATCTCTAAATCAGCTTCATGAATAGATTATAAACACCATTACTTTATTTAACTTGTGGTTATTTACAGTTATATATTTACTTCATTTTTGCAACTCCTGAATTTATGAATATTTTTCTTTCCTGTGGAGACAGATAAGGCTTGATTAGAATACATATTATGGAACGCCTTGCAAATAACGTTATGAAAACGAGGGTTTGTCAGTAAATAAGAAATGATGGTAAAACTGTGGTCCTCCAAATCTACCCTTGAGGTCCTTAGTCCAAAAACTACAAAATAAAACTGAAGTGAATTGCATATTAGATAGTATAATTAAGAATCTTAAAGTTTGAAAATTAACCTGCGGGCGTCTTTCACTTTCCTTCTTATCCTGCAATTACGAGTATTTAAAAATAAAAATAAAAACTTATACAGTATGTACGAGTATTGTTAATACCAACATAAAATGTAATTATTACTAATTTAAAACACAAGTATAATAATACGTATATGCTTAAAACAAATAGGGAGGTCCGTATAACATTCCAAGAAAAGTGGTGTTCATTTGGAAAAGATAGTTCGTGAGTATATGGTCTGTAACCAGGGCCGGATTTAGGAGGGGTGCAAAGATGCACGTGCAACCCCCCTCCTTCGTTGAAATATACACTACCTAAAGTGAGAAGCTAGCAGCGACTTTCGCAAAAATCAGTAGTTTGTCAATTTTCTGAAGCTTGAAGGAAAATAATTGATCGAGAGCAGACACTTAGCATTTCCAAAGGAATTCCTCATTCACATCAAAGATGCCTGAAGGTATTATAAAAAAACTGAAATTTAATTCAAATGTACTGGTAGTTATTGGTGCACCCCACCCTTCAGAGAATCCTGGATCCGGCCCTGTCTTTAACATTACCATTAAATGAACGTAAGTTCGGTAGCTTGTGACACAGTGTTAATGCTATTTCTATATTTACCGGCACAACATAAGATGTTTGATTAATTGGTTTGGATTATTGGCATTGATTGATTTAATAATAGTGTCCCTTTTCAGCATTGAGGCTATATGGAACGGGACCTGTTGCTTAAAGTACATCAGTCAAGTTTGCATCTAAAGCAATCACCAATATCAGGAATCAAACCTTGGGAACACACGCATAGAAATTATGCATGCTATCCAAAGGGACAATTGTTTATGTTAGAGAATGAAGCATATTCTGTGCTCTAAGGCAGTGTTTCTCAACCATGTTTCCTTTCAGGCACACCAAAGTACATTTTAAACTTTCGCTACACCTCTGCATGTGATTTTGTTCCTAGATGCAAAAAAACAAACACATAATAATATATGCAATATACTTTTTTAAACATTATGAAACAACTATGAGATACAAATCTCACAACGTTGAAAGCAAACTTTCCAGCTTTAAACTTGGAAAGACAAGTGTGAAATCAAGTCGATTGGCAATAAATTTGTATTTTCTTCTAAAGATTATTCCTGTGCGGAAGATCTTAGAAAAAATTAAAAATCTCGAGACACATGGCATGTATCCACTACACAGCAGTTGTGAAACGCTGCTCTAAGATATCTTATTGGTCTGTCTGCATGAAAAGGTTCTTACCAGTGGCGTACGTAGAATTTTATCAAGAGAGAGAGAGAGGAGCTCATGCACTGAATCTCGTATCGTTTGAGGTCAAACGTGATTTTTGTATATATAGCTATGTTATACCCACTATTATTATTATTATTATTATTATTATTATTATTATTATTATTATTATTATTATTATTATTATTATTATTATTATTATTATTATTATTATACCTTCTGTAATTGGAGGTTTTTGTAACTAAATAAATAATATAAATAAATGTTAATATAATTTATCCTTATTTTTCTATAATACATTGCTCAATGAGTGGTTTAAGCCCCGGAGCTTCCCGTTGCGTACGCCACTGGTTTTCAGCTCTTGAACACAAACTTGCATTAATTTGAAGAAATCAAAGATAATTTGAAGAAAGGAGAGCACCAATATAATCACTATGCATCAAATTTTGTTCCTTTACTTTGACAGTGTTATAGGAATAGATCGCACCTGCTCATCTGCTTCTACGTGTATTAAGTTTGTCGATGGGGGAATGGCGGTTCAATAGAAGAGCGGTCCTCTGGTGTGTGGGATCCCTAGTTCGAACCCCAGCCAAGTAACTATGTAATGGACGACATCATATCCGTGGATTTTCTATGGGTATTCCCATTTCCTCCCACTTTCTCATTCTACCAATTCTTCCATCATAATTCACTTGATTTAATCACCCGTCTTTCTTAGCTTAAAGGGCATTACCATTTAGTTTAAAGAGGACTTTTTAAAACATTTCATTTCATTTCCAACCCTGTCGATGGCATAAAATGGCAATCGGGGGAAACAAATCGTCAGTGCAACATGAGCATGTAAACAGTGTCTTTTAAAGACTGTCCTATCTCCCTCTCTTATGATTAGGAAGTTCACAAAAATGTTGGCAATCAATATAACAGGAATGAAGCTATTGAACAGTTATATTCTATTACTGAATGGTTATTTCGTTTTTAACTCATTACTTTGCAGAATATAATATTCTCTTTTTGTTTATTGAAAATAAGAACAACTACAGTAAAGTTTTTTTCCATAGAAGAACGGATTGTGTCCTAGCCTCCTCGGTCCTGAGCATATTTTTAATGATAATTGCATGTACGTATGTCTGTATTTGCTTCCTTCTTTAGCTTTGACACGGATGCATGTGATGGGAAGAAACTGGTGATACTGTTGTCAATGTAGGAGGTCTATGTCTCCTGTAGGCGACATTGGGACTCAGTGAGTCGAAAATTTCTCCAACTATGGTTATGTCTCCTACAGGCGACACGGGAACCGAAGAGGCTAGACACAGGAAGAATGCTTAAGGGTTCGGTCTCGCCACTACTTGCATGGGAGATTTTAGTAACAAATCAAAGATGTTGGAGCAAACAAATTGCTTTTGGCAGGATGGCTTTTGCCAAGTGTTGTGAGATTGGTGGCGAATGAAAAGCAACTTGAATCAAAGAAGCAAGTAAATGAAATGAAATGAGATCTTTCGGTCTCTCGCAGTGGCGGATAAATAATTGAAACTATTATATACTGTATATTTGAAAGTTTATAGTAAGCGTTACCTATTATTCCTAATGGGAAAACTTTTGAAACATTAGATGTGGTTTCAGTTGCAGTTTTTCTGCTATGTAATGAGTAAAACAATAATTGAGGTCCACAATATCAGCGTCCAACCTAGCCATAATATCCATCACGAGACAGTTAAGTTGGAAACTTCTGCAGGACTCATGAAAAATTGTAAACTCATGATATTAAGAGTCTTCATCCCGGCGAAATTAAAATACCGCTAATTTTACAGTAATTATGTGATATCTTCAAATAGATAAAAGATAATTGAAATATGAAACAAGAGCGCCCTAGACAATATTATTTTGCGTAAGGTACCGTTATCAAAAGTCACCTAGTGGCTTTCCGTTTTCAGCTGTTTAGAAACGCGAAAATAAATGCTGATTTTCAAAATGGCTCGAAATCGAAAGCAGATAAGTGAGTCGTGATAACGGTATCTCATGTAAAATAATATTGTCTAGGGCGCTCTTGTTCCACATTTCGATTATCTTTTATCTATTTGAAGATATCACATAATTACTGTAAAATTAGCGGTATTTTAATTTCGTCGGGATGAAGACTCTTAAGAGCCGGCGGGACTCAAGTGACCTTGACAAATCGAAGATAGAGTTTCTCCTTGCAGTTCAAAGTGTTTCCTTATTTTGGCAACAGGTGGGGTTGTCGCTGAAATGCCGTCAAAGCAAGTGCACCCGTCCTTTTCCTTCGTTTTCCCCTGCATGTGGTCAAAGTTGGACAGTGTAGGAGGGGGCTGTAAATGGGGGTTACGGCTGTAAATGGGACAGAAGAGTGCAATTCTTTTCTTTTGGCTAAAAGAGAAACAGAACTGAAGAAACAAATAAATAAGAGGGACCAACATGATATCAGCCGTCAGCTCCGTGTCAGAGAGCCACTCAAATATCTACAATGGTCACAAACATACCATAGAGAACTAAAGCACTTGTCGCCTGTCTCTTTCTCAAAGGATTCTACCTATGGTAAATAACAGAATACTGCGGGAAGAATCTGATATAAAATGAAGAACCATGCCAATATTAAAAAAAAAAAGAAACACAAACACACACACACACACACACACACACACGGGAGAGTCGATATTCTAATTTATTTAGGGCCTTCGTGGTTTAAAAAAGAAAAAAAAACTTGGAATTGAAAGGCAGAAAACCCAGACAAAGATTTGAAATGTATTGATAATGTGAATAATTTTTTTAGTGGAATCCATTTCCTTATTTTCTTTTCAAAATATGACTACCAGATTTACCCTCTCTCTCGCCTTCACATTCGAATGGTCCTGGGTTCGATACCAGTTGCTGACCATCCTGAGTTTTTCCTATTATAACAGGAAAAAGCCGCAATGTTACATTCAGCCTTGGGGGCCGGCTTAGAAGGACAGGAGGGAGCACATGCCCTGCTTTATGTTGGTTTTTATTGGGGGAAATAGACCACTTCATTAACAATAGAATTAAAAGATGTGTCACTCATGTCCAAAATTATTGTCGCATGTCTATAAATATGTTATTGTAGGAATATAATTTGATAACGAATTCACCCAGTATTTCTTATAATGTTAGTATGCGTACAATCGGCAAAGACATGTATGTGGCAAATTTCATGTCAAAAGAGCAGTAAATAAGAACAATAAAACGAAAACAAAACTTTCGTGTCTATTTAGCAACATTTTATTTTACTCATTCTAATCTTCGTATTTATAATTACTGTATTCTCCAATGAAATTTACCACATATATTTCCCGATTGTACACGTAGTATCAGTATTAAAAGTCTCCTGCAAAATCATTATTACATGATATTTTTACAAGAAGACAGTTATAGATATGCGACAATCATTTTGGACATGAGTGTACAAGGATGTAACAGGTGTTTGTTTCAAACATTAAATAAGTGTTCGTATAAATTGAACTTATTTCCTGACGTCATAGAACTAAGAACTGTTGCAGAGCGATGTAAGTCCGGTGACAATACAACATTCCATTCTTACTTTCATACTTTGCAATATATCTTATTTATTTTAAAAGCAAATTTTAATATGTTTTTATTTTCAACTTCCTTATCCTAAAATAAATACTAGCCTTTAGCCAGCCCTGGTATCCCTGGTTGCATATCACTTTAGGATTTGGAAAAGGTGTCCAACGAATTAAAAAAAATGATAAGACACCTTTTAAAGACATTCTTCTGTTAATAAATTCCCACTAAAAAGTTAAAAATAATTTTGTTTATGCAAGACTAAATAAAAAGAATGGAGCGCGTCATTTTAAGAATTTATAAAGTAACTGTAAGCCTATATGAGAGCGCATCCCCTTTTTTTTAGTCACGCATAAATATTTTTTTTTAACTTTTAAGTGCGACTTGATTAATGAAAGAATGTCTTTAAAATGTTTATTATTATCTTTTTTTATTATTGTTAATGTTTGCGTCCTTGGCATAGGGTGTTTATTTTGGTAAGGTACCGTATGGTACGTTTCTATACTACTAGGGTATATTAAAATTTAGTTTCCTATGCGTTACTACATACATTAAAAAGCATTTTTTTTAAGAATTACTACCGCTCCGCTAATAAGAGGGAGACAGATTGAGGATACCAAACACCCCTACCGTTGATTGAGAAATATTTAGGTGTCGACACTGATTAGCAAAATCTACATATGAATTTGAATGTTTTATGGGCTTTAGACAATTGATTCAGACCGGGAAACATGGGGGACAGAATGTTGGAAGCAAGTAGTCCAGTCCCTAGTTTGAATGCCTGGAATGAGTAAGGACTCTTTCCCCCTTGGTAAAACCTGCCGGAATTGGAAGCAATATCAAAGAAACACTACTTCGAAAAAATAGGGAGCAAACATGCATAAATAGTCAGAGTCGGATTTAGGTTTAGTGGGGCCCCAAGCTGTTGAAGGTAATGGGGTCCTTTATGTGTCCAGATGAACATAGGCACCCTACATACAGCAATGAAGAAACTAGAGATATTTAGGAAGCAGACTGGTAGAAGGAGCCCTATTAATTACACGAACGTAGGCTACACAGCAGGAAGCACTGTTGCTACGCATATATAAATTTTATTTTATTTTTTTAAATCTATATATATAAAAGAGAACGTACAATTCTTTGTCCGCTCATCACGCTAATACGGCTGAACCAATTTCTTTCATTTTTGGGGGGTTATTAGGATTTGAACCCTAGATGGTTTTTTATCATATCACTTTAATTTTTAATTACCAGTGTCTTGAGATAATTGACCATTCAGGTGTCCACAAATCCTTTGTTAGTTCATCATAGGTAAAAATAAACGTATTTATATGCAACCCGCATGACCGTGTCACTCGGCGGGTTAACATAAATGACAGGCGATATACAGCGGAAAATAGCTTGAATCTTCTGTTTAAAATTTTTTAAAAGATTTGCTTATTTTTACAGACACTTTTACAATATGCCAGCACCGGGATGACCGCAGCGAAGCGGGGCGGGTTAACATAAATGACAGGCGATATAATGTTAAGATTTACTGCAATCTTCTATGGTTTTTATCATATCACTTGAAAGCGAAAAAGTAAAAATTATCTAAGTAACAAAGTTTATTGCGTTCCGGGGTGACCGCAGCGAAGCGGGGTGAACGCTGCTAGTTTTCTTATATTTTAGAAATCCAGTTTTTCTTTAGATTTTGGAGCCCCCAAGAGAGCGGGGCCCTAAGCTATAGCTTGTTTAGCTTACACGTAACTCCGGCACTGTAAATAGTATACATATACAGGCGCGGATCCAAGGGTGGCTATAGAGGCTATAGCCCCCCCCCCTTGACGCTGAGGTATACACTGGATAAAATGGGCTTCAATCCTGTTTACTCTGGATAAAGAGGCAAACTATGGTTTAGCTCCTCCCTTGATCATATCCTGGATCCGCCACTATATATATATATATATATATATATATATATATATATATATATATATATATATATGTACATGTACGTATGTATATAAATGTGTGTGTCTAGTATGTTGTACGATGGAAGCTGATGAAAGAGCTTTATACCATATTATTCTTGATTTTTTGACAGGTAAACAAAGAATATTTCGGGAATTAATCTATCCTAAAGATTATAATAGTAGTAATTGCCCCACTCTGCCTAACTTTTGATTATCCTCAATGAGGGGCCCCAAGGCCAGGGGTCAATGACCTAGGGGTACTTAGGACCACCCCCTCTAAATTTTGGCAGGGGTACCTTGGCCCACCTCCTAAATTTTGGCAGGGGTAATAGGACCACCCCCCTTAAATTTTGGAAATTGCCAAATTTAAAAATTTGGTATGGTAGCCTAGGACCATAGTATGTACCTCTATCAGTATTGGGTGTCGATGTCGTTCCCTTTCATGGGTAAAAAATTGCCAAAAAGTCAAATTTCGGGGGTTTTTGACCTAATTTATCCCCTTGGATGAGGTCCTATTACCTTATATAGTTATATGGGCGTATACAGGGGTCCATTCCCTTTCATAAGACATGGTATATTAATGCACCCCTTGAAAAATTTGGGAGGGGTGCCTTGGCCCACCCCTTAAATTTTGGAAATTGACCAATTTAAACATTGGGTATTATAGTACAGGACCCTAATATGTATTATGATAAATTTGGGTGGTCCTCCTTGTTCCCTTCTAGGGGTACAAAATTGCCAAAATATAAACGTAAGCAATACGTAGTACCACGTGTTTGGTTTTTGGTCGATTTTATCCCCTTTGATGAGGTATTATTACCCTATATGGTTATATGGACGTATACAGGGGTTCATTACCTATCATAAGACATGGGTATATTGGTGCACCCCTTTAAATTTTTGGGAGGTGTATCTTGGCCCACCCCTTCAATTTTGGAAATTGCCCAATTTAAACATTTGGTACAATAGTATAGAACCCTAGTATGTATTATTATAAATTTGGGTGGTCCACTTCGTTCCCTTTTAGGGGTACAAAATTGCCAAAAATATAAACGTAAGCAATACGTTGTACCACGTGTTTGTTCTTTTGGCCCAATTTATTTCCTTGGATGAGGTCCTATTACCTTATATGGTTATATGGTTATGTATAGGGGTCTATTCCCTATCATAAGACATGGGTATATTGGTGCACCCCTTTAAAAATTTGGCAGGAGTGCCTTGGCCCACCCCTTAAATTTGGAAATTGCCCAATTTAAACATTTGGTATAATAGTATAGAACCCTAATATAGATCACTATAAATTTCGGTGGTCTATTTCGTTCCCCTTTTAGGTGTATAAAATTGCCAAAATATAAACGTAAGCAATACGTTGTACCACGTGTTTGGTTTTGACCTAATTTATTTCCTTGGATGAGATCCTATTATCTTATATGGTTATATGGTCATGTATAGGGGTCCATCCCCTATTATAAGACATAGGTACATTTGTGCACCCCACGGGAATGGTATCTTGGCCCGCCCCTTAAGTTTAGAAATTGCCAAATTTAAACATTTGGTATCATAGTACTGGACCCTAATATATATTACTATAAATTTGGGTGGTCCACCTCGTTCTTTTTAGGGGCCATTTTGTTCAGCTTTAGGGGTGAACATGGATACCTTGGAATCGTCCCGAGTTCAATTCTTGGAAATGTTGAATTTAATGTCCCCGCGAAAACGATGGTGATGAAAAATGGTGAAAACATGAACTTCCTTGACTGAGGATTGAAGCAGGGACCTCATACACTAGAGACAAACGCTAAGCGACCGTACACGTGTGTTGATTACTATGCAATGGTCCCGAGTTTGATTCTTGGTGCTAGTTTCAGGAAATGTTACCGTTCCCTTGAAACGATGATGAAAATGAGAAAACATCATAAACTTACTTGCTTGCGGATTGAAGCAGAGACCTCAAACATCAGATATAAGAGCTGAGTTACCATACTCCATTGAGAAGTTCAGTTTGTTGATTACTATGTCATGGTCCCAAGTTTGATTTTTTGTGTTAGTTTAAGAAATGTTGAGTTTAACGTCCCCTTGAAACGATGATGAAAAATGATAGGAGGAAACATGAACTTACTTCGTTGTGGATTGAAGCAGGAACCTCACTCGTTAGAGACAAGCGCTGAGCCGCCGTACTCCATTTAGTGCGAACAGTTTCGCGTATGAAAAGAAGACGAACAGATTATGTTACACTAGGTTTATGTTTCATATAGAAAGATAGAAGATCTGTGTTGTCATCTTTTTACTTCGTGTGCAACTTTGACCTTGAAGAAAAAACCTTTGCTGACTCAGTGCTAAGCATTGGCGTATACACACAATCTTATTGTTTAGTTGGCTGTATTTAGAGATGAATCAGACATTTAAGGTTGTTGGTTCGAATCTAGTTGTGTTCGCTGTAACTCAGTGCCTGAGCGATACTTACCGAAATTTTCCAGTGTTGCCAACACTATCAGAATGAATCGATTCATTTAGTCGGAGCAGTTTCGTGACGAAAACTGATTTTTGTTTTGTACACAAATTTTTTTCTGAAACAGAATTTTGTTTGTACATAAAAATTTTTTCTGAAACAGTTTTTGTTTTGTACACAAAAAATTTCTGAAACAGAATTTTGTTTTCGTACACAAAAAATTTTTCTGAAAACATTTTTTTCGTACACAAAAAATTTTCTGAAACAGAATTTTATTTTGTACACATTTTTTTTTTCGTACACAAAAAATTTTCTGAAACAAAAATTTAGTTTGATTTTTTTTCCCGTAAAACATTGATTTATTTTATCGGTAAACTGATTCAGAAAAAAAAGAAATTGAAATCGCAGTACAGGAAAAGAATTTGATTTTAGGATGTGAAATAAAACACAGAATCATGTTTTTGTACATTTATTTTAGCATGTGAAACAGAATACAGAATTTCTTTTTCTTCAAAGGAAGACGTGTCCGTGACGGGTACAAATTCTGTAAAGAGAAAATAAAAACATATGAATATGCATGATAATATTTATTTTGTTTCCTGTGAAAGAAGAAAAACAGATTATTAACATAAACTAACTGTTCAAGAGAGAGTGAGGTGAGAAAAAGAAAAGCAAATGTGACGTACTACCATGAGCAAAATAAATGACGCGTCTCTTTATTTTGAAGTTTTTTGAAAATATCTCCGTTTTCTTTATATGTTCGAAATTTCGGAAGGTTTCCCCAGCAGGACAGGTTAATAACAAACCCGTTTTTAATATTTGTGTTAGATATTAGCTTAAAATAAAGAAATTAGAAGCAAAAAACATTAAATCGACAGAAATCTCGAGAATTACCAACTCTGCTAAAGTGGGAAATTTTCAAGAACGCGAGGGAATTCTGCAGTTCAACACGAAGCAGCGACATCTATGTCATTGAGAGAAGCGTGGATTAGATCTACAAACGAAAATTTTAACGAAATATTTCTAGTATGTCTTATTATATGCATTATCAGCGAACTCCAAATATATGAATCTATGCTAAGTATTAACGTATAGATAGTGCAAATAGTGGAAATTACCTATGGAAAAAGACGAATTGTTAGCCCAATCGTAATGAAAAATCGTCTTTACTGTAGAACAGGTTCAGCTTACGTAAGAGAGCAAATAGCTCAGTTAGGTAAAGCAACGAGTTTTTATACCGAAGGTAGACGGTTCGAATCCCGTGGAAGTACTGTTGTCATTTTTATCACTAAGGTTATTTTATTTATTTTTTATTTGGGAAAGAATCAAATTGTAACATATGTGTAAAACTCATGACGATACCCAAAAAAAAAAAAAAAAAAAAAAAAAAAAAAAAAAAAAGAAAGAAAGAAAAGAGAAAATATCGTCGCATTTGCATTAGTGTCTCTAATTTTTGTTTGCAAACAGATTCGTAATTATTTTCCCTGTGCTCACTGATGCATAACGAATGTTTTCCAGTAAATGTTAATTCTAATTTGGAGAATTTTATAGTTTCACAATGTTTCTCACTACATAGTCTTCTATCTACGTGTTTGGATATTTTGATAACAGATTTCCCTATTAAATGTTTAATTTTCTCTATAAATATTTGTCTTAAATTGAAATTGTTTTGAATTTACTACATAAGCAAAGTTGCCCGAAGGAGGGGAGCTCAAGTAATAGATATTCTACGTAAAAGCAACCTATTGTAGAATGATGATGCTTCTTACCTTCAGCACATAATCTTAACGTTAGAGAGTCAGAGAGAGAAAAATCCTGGTTTTTCCTCCTCTATGACCACCCATCTTAAACCTCTACATATCATTGTTCGTCTCACATAATTTCGGCTCTCCAAAGACATTCATATTTATTATTATTATTATTATTATTATTATTATTATTATTATTATTATTATTATTATTATTATTATTATTATTATTATTATTATTATTATTATTAATGAATATGCCACCCTTACATAATGTTGTAACGTTACACATCTTAGTTTAAAGTGCTTTCTTTAGTAATAATTTGAGCAACCACGTCACAAAATTTAAAATGTATGAGGGGGCACGACGTTTTATTTCCCCTCCTCTCTTTTCAGCACCCTCCAACAGAAGGTATATAATTTCTGAGAAGCAGGGCAGACAAAATGAATAAGAAATATATTTAGAGCATCCTTTCCTCCTTCGTGAATGTAATATCACGTAGCATTTTTTATTCTACTGAAGACGACCCTAGGCCATTATGGTTAGGTAACAAAAGAAATACCTAATATATTTATAGCGCCCCTTATCTGTAATATTACCTCTTCTTTATTTGTTCGAGGCTTTTTTACACAACCAAGGGTGACAAAAAGAATAGGAAAAGTGTCTAAAGATTACAAAAGACTTTATATTTTGTCAGAAACAAGGCAGTATATACACAACATTGCTTTCGTTAACAAGTGTTTCACCCTTGAGTCGCTTATAAAATTATGCAGAATAACTTTTGCCGATCATTGTTCTAGAGGGATTTGTCCAGGATGGTTTGGTGTCGAGCTAATAACGATAAGTATATTTATTTACATCACTGTTAAAGAAATAGCAAACTTTCTGAAAGGAATTTACTTAGGAAACAGATCTTCCTTCTACTTAGCCAGAGCCCACTCTGAAAAATTGCATCTGGCATTCTGAGTGAAAGTTCTATGAGACTATTAGAAAAATATATTCCCGTTTTCACGCTGATAATAGAATTTCTTAAACAGTTATTGAATTACGTTCGAAGGGTAGGCGTAAATAGCGCCCCCGCAACAATGTGGCGTGGGGACCGCACAAGCTGCAAGGCCAAAAAATATACAGAAAGTACGCAGGGGCGGAGCAGGCCAAATTTTCACACGGGCAAAGTGACTTTTTGGCGCCCTTCCCCTAGTAGTAGCCTATATTTTACATTTTATCATAGTGTTTTTAATAGTTTAAACCAGGAGCGTCATTTCAGATTTTGCTTGGGGGGGGCAAGACCTCTTGATATAAGTAAAATTTCGCGTTTTTCACTGATTTACTACTATTCTAATGATAAAATCTATATACATCTCAAACTCACGGGGGGCAAATGCCCCTCCCTGCCCTCCCTAAATGACGCCCCTGTTTTAAACCCATTTTCAAAAAAAAATCCATTACCTACGAAAAGTTCACAAAGAATATGGCCCGCTATAAACAATACCAACTCCACCCCCCTAGTCTAGTGGCTAGCACGCCTGCCTTCTGTGGTACCGGGTCCAATTCCCGGTGGATTACTGTTGAACGATAAAAGTGGTTCGGATTCCACTATAATTAGTATCCACATCTCCCTTGCCCATTAAGGCATAACCGTGGAACGCTAAACTCAAGCAAACAAACAAACAATACTTAATTCCCGGCACTCTTTATTCTACATGCCATCTCTCAATTTTTCGATACAGCCCCCTTAGTACTATGAAACTCTCTTCTTCCATAGTGAAATGGAAAAAGATCATATAATTGCCACTACTTTACAAGAATATAAACCAAAAACGTCAGTAGAAAGCACATTATAAAATTTATTTTTGAGGCTCGTTTTGGTTCCCCTCTTTCTCTGGCGCCCCGGGCAGTCGCCCGGCCCTTAGTCCGCCCTTGAAAGTACGGACGCATAACTAAGGACTGCGGAGGAGAGGTTAACCTTCATGTTATGCCACTGGTTTGACGTGTTTGAAATGTTCAGTAAGTGATCAGTTGGTGAAATAATTTCGACGATTACTGATGTTTAAAGTTTAGCTAAGACAAAGCTACCTAATCAAATACATTTGATATCGCGATGTCACAATTTGATTTTCCTCACATAAAAAAGATAAAAACAATAGTAATAAAAACCCTTACTCGTACTGGGCTTTTAACTAACTAACAACCTAATTCTTACAGACTAGTTGCTCTGACCAACTGAGTTTCGATTTCTTACGCGAAAGAAGTCTGTTATATTAAGAGGCATGCTTTTCATTATCAAAACTGTTCGAAGTAATACGAACATGGCTTAAGAACAGAGACGGAACTGAATTACCACTCGATTGACCTTGAGGGCAAATCACCAAAGCGTAGCTATAAACGTAAATTCAGCATGCATTTCTCTGGAGTTGTGTTCAGTATTCCTATCTGCCAGTCATGCTTGTTCGTAGGAGTAATATGTTACAAACCTAACCTTTCGATAGAGCACAATGACAGAGAATCAAAATTAATGAATTCTTGCCCTTGTGAACTTGGGATACCACCATGTGCAATAAAACTGTCGCGTCTTCTGAAGTGATATTTTATCGAAAATAACTCGTTTTCCTTTATATATCCGAAGTTTTTGAGGGTTTCAAAATGAGGAAACGTTACTGACAAACAAGGACGCATTTAGGGGTGGGTCCAGGTGGTCCGGACTCCCCTCTGAAATCCAAGCTTCTCTGTAAATTTAGCCTAAATTTAAGGATTATCTTTTAAATTTTATTATAATTTATCCTAATATTGAAGTCGGACTTCTCCCGAAATAAATTACTGCATACGTGCCTGCTGACAATTTTCAATATATTCCTTAAATAAGTAAAATAACTAAATTAGGAGCAAAAAGCTTCAACACGGGCTAACTTTTGTTCACTGCCAATATTGTTAGAAGGGATATTAATAGCAAAAACTGCTAGGCAATGCTGAACCTTGGAACTTCACTCCGAACAGCAAGCTTATTATTGAGAACTACATATGAAACATTTTATCAAAACTTATCTAGCTTTTACCTGGCATGAAATTATTATATACACCAAAATTCACTCTCCTAAAATGTGTATCTAAACATTGCTCTACGTATCTTCGAAGCAATGAAAATTATTTATCGAAATATGTGAGCAGGGAATTCTAACAGCCAGCCATTTTATTTAAATCGTAGTAAACCCTGTAACCGGGCGTTAACGTGAAAACAAAGCTTGGTCCATTGGTAAAGTGTTGGAAGAATATAAACTCAATGTTCGTAGGTTCGAATCTATCCACTCACCATAAAATTTTGTTCTTATGTGTAACGATGAAATAAGAAAGAAAAAATGTATAACCGTTAAGACAAAACTTCAACCAAGTCTGAAGAGAACAATACTAAAATAGTAATACAATGACGTCAACCAAAAATTATTTCATGTAGCGTTTGGACGAAATTACAGCTGTTAACAATTGCAGAAATAAAAACAGGCTGTAATGCAGTCTAGACTTCTGAATGCATTTACTTCCTGAAAACTTCAGTCTCGTCTTTGGTATGCCGTTAATCATTGTAAAACCTTTAATTGGAAGTGAAATGACACAAACTAAAACAGTTTTAAATCAATAAATGTCTATGTGTAAAAGTAGGTGTCTTTTATCTGTAGTTCTGAGTTCCTTTTACTTTGAAGTGACAAATGAGAGAAGAAAGTATGGTGTTCGAAAAAAAAAATCAAATTTGAGATTTCAACGAATTTACACGTATTATAGCCCCTAACACCGAAAAAGTTATTTTTCGATACATGTCCATCAGTTCGTCCGTCCGTTCGCTACACTTTTCTGTGCACTCGCCTAGAAGCCATACCTGAAGCCATACCTCGCCTAGAAGCCATACTTGAACATACCGTAAATTAGTTGAAAAATTTACGGTATGTTCAACTTATCTGCACCAAATTTTAGTTTAAGATTTTCATAGTATTTCCTATAGTTTTTTTTTATTTCCCTCCTACTCCCAAAACAAGAGTAGTTTCCTGTACGATGAAAATAAAAAAAAAAGATATTTTCTCATAACTGGCTCTAACGATCTTGTTTTCTTTCTTTTTTTATAAATCAATATTTAATTAGCAACCCTATTTTGTGGTATAAGGCATTTATCTGAGAAAAATCTACAAGGGGTAGTTTATACTAAGGGGGTGAGTTTTTTCTCAGTGATTTTCTCAAAATGGACTCAAATGTTTTCGTTCATATTTCATAAATAAGGATTTCATTAATAACTTATCAATATGGCATAACTCGTTTGTCCTTAAAAAATGCGAGGGGTAGTTTATTCTTGGTGGAGTGTTGTCTGGGCGATTTTCTCAAAAACGACTCAAAAGAGTTTATTCATATTTCAAAAATAAATATTTCGTTAATAACCGAACAATATGGCAAAACTCGTTTGTCCTGAAAAAATATGCGAGGGGTAGTTTACTCTTGGGGGTGTTTTTCTTCCACGGTTTTCTCAAAAATGAGTCAAGCAATTTTGTTCGTACTCAGAAATAAATATTTCATTAAAAACCTAGTAATATGGAATAACTCGCTTACCCTGAAAGAATCCTCAAGAGATAGTTTCTTCGGGGAGTTATTTTTCCTTCACGATTTTCTCAAAAATTACTCGGACAATTTTATTGATAATTCATAAATAAGTATTTCATTAATAACCCTATATTTTAGTATAAGTCATTTCTATGAAAAACAATTACAACGGATAGTTTATTTTTGGGGTCAAGGTTTTTTCCCCGACAATTTTCTCGAACGACAGGCGAGTTTGTTCAAATTTCGCAAATAAATATTTCATTAATAACCAAAAGTATATCTTAACTCATTGTTCGAAACAATTCACAAGAGGTAGGTTACTCCTGACGTGTTCTTTTTGAACGACTTTCCCAAAGTGACTCATTTGATTTTTTTCATATTTCATAAACAATGATTGCATTAATTGGTCTATTATATGTCTAATGAAAATGTGCTCAAAGTGTGAGTTAGTTTTGTAGTATGGATTTTCTTCAATCGAAGTTTTTTATTCGATAATCTGACATTCGATGTATTTGAATAATACGATAATTTTATTCGTATTATCCAAATACACACTTCAGTAACAACTGCGGCCTAACACAGTTAAGAAATTGAATTGAAAAAGTTTAGTGCGGTGGCCCTGTAATTGAATATTTTTTGAGAAACTCCCTAGCTTTTTGTGGTAATCTCAGGCTTTTCTTTTTCGAGCGACAAAAGAGAGAAGAAAATATAGTGATTGTGAAAATAATATCAAATTCAGATTTCAACGGATTTACATGTTTCATGGCGTCTACATACCGAAAATGTGACTTTTCGACACCCGTCCTTCCGGACCGTCCGTTCGGCACACTTTTATATGCACTCGCCTAGAGGCCATACCGTTCAACTTATCTACACCAAATTTTAAACTTGGGGTTTACTTAGTATTCTTACAGGAGCTTTTCCATTTTTTCCTACCACCTAAAATAAGTTTGGTTTACAAACAGCCGAAAATCGAAAAACGCTATTTTCTCAAAAATGGTTTTAACAATTTTGTTTATTTTTCATTAATCAATATTTAATTAACAACCCTATATTGCAGTATCAGATATTTCTCTTAGAAAAATTTACGAGGGGTAGTTTATTCTTGGAGGTGACTTTTTCTCGACGATGTTCTCAGAAAGGACACTGGCAAATTTTGTACACACTTCATAAACAAATATTTAACCTTGCAGCATGGTATAAGTCAATTGACCTGTAGTAGCTTATTCTTGGAGTTGAATTTATTTCCAGTGAGTTTCTCAAACACGACCAGTTGGCAACCCTGTATCTCGACAACGAAGCTGAATTCGAAAACTGCAAGAGGACCATTTTTGTCTCCTTTTGATGTCACGAATCACCTCCCGAAGTTTGTGGACATCTTTCAGGTTCACCCTTAATGAAGCTTCTTTTCGAAAAGTTAACTATTAACTTTAGGCATTGTTTATCTTTTTTTAAATCACAAATGTCGTTATTAATTTTAAGGCAGAGAACTACTTCTGAGAGAATAGATCTTGAAAAATAATTTTAAAACTTAGACTTTTGTTTTCGAGACATTCCAGACAAGACGAGACATTTTACAAGCTATCTCGTGTCCAAAACATTTGCCTCGTATTATCTTGGATGTCACAAAGCGCGTCTTGTCTCTTTCTCGAGACATGTCTTATCTCGTGCGCATTCGTTAACACTTGGGAAGGATTATCTTTCTACTCAAAGCATTGTTTTTATAATGGTTGCATATTTATGATAATTGCTGTCCACATAAATTACAGTCCTTTCAGTTGAATTAATTTTTATTATTATTATTATTGAAATTGCAATATCTAGTTTAACGTTGGACGATTATGCACCTACGCTAAGGGAGAATGATGATGAATGAAATGGTGAAATGAAGAAAGTGGGAGGAAAATGGAAAATCTCAAGAAAACACATACCCATGCACACGGTATTTGTCCACCTCAAATTTCACTTGGCACGAAGTGGAATCGAGCCACGGACCCCCTGCACCAAAGGTCCCTGCAATGCTTTATTATTATTATTATTATTATTATTATTATTATTATTATTATTATTATTATTAATAATAATAATAATAATAATAATAATAATAATAATAATAATAATAATAATAATAATAATAATAATAATTGAAGCGAGCTTAACGAGTTTCAACCGTACGACTCAACCAACGTTTGGGTGCCTGTTCGTTCGTCTGCTCCTCTCATAAAATACATTTCATTATAATGAATCTAGTAAGTGCCTTCTTTTAGCTCTGCGAAGTAACTATTGTTTGGAATATGAATCTGCAAAACATAAGAGGTAAAATTAACCAAATGGTGCAAGTTTCCACTTATATATACAAAATAATTTTGCAATATCAACTACGTGAATCTTGTCCCATAAAGAAGCCGAAACCCCTACACCGAAGAGCCCTCCGAGATTTGATCATTGTCCAGACGGACTGAAATTGTCATTTAAAGCCAAGACTTTAATATGAAGCCAATAATTTCTTTAAAATAGACGGAAAATTCGGAAGTTATAAGCATTTTCATATTTTTGCCTTTTCCCATAAGGGAGCCGTAGCCCCCTATACTGAAGATCCCCCGGAGATTTGATCATTGTCCACTCGGACTGAGTTTGTCATTTGGAACCAACACTTTAATACGAAGCAAAATATTTCTTTAAAATAGACGAAAAATTCGAAAGTTATAAACATGTTAATAATTTTGCCTTTTCTCATAAGGGGGCCGTATTAGCCTACACTGAAGAGCCCCACGAGATTTGATCATTGACCACTTGGACTGAAATTCTCATTTGAAACCAAAACTTTAATATGAATCCAAAAATTAAACTTTTACATCAATTTAAACTGACTGGGTTCCAGTTCCCCCCACTATTGTTTAGTTTAGTTAAGTGGTAATTTGTGACAGCTTCACATCATCAAAAGAATGTTTCACTTCCCCTCCCCTCCCCCAGGAGTTCGTGCTGGATCCACCACTGGAATCAATAGACACTCTTCCTATTCTTTTTGTCACCCTTGATTGTGTAGGGGCTCCCTCGTACAAATAAAGAAGCGGTAATATTACAATCAAGGGGCGCTATATATTAGGTATTTTTTTAGTTACCTACCCCTAACCGCACAGGGCCATCTTTCGTAGAATAAAAAATATTACGTGATATTCCAATCATGAAAGGGGAGAGGATGCTGTAAATATATTTCTTATTCATTTTGTCTGTCCTGCTTATCAAAAATTACTTTCTGTTGGAAGGCTACTGAAATGAGAGGGGCAAAATAAAAAGTCGTACCCCCTCCTACATGGTTGCTCAAATAAGTACTAAAGAAAGCATTTTAAACTAAGATATTTAAGATTTAAACTAGGAATCTAAGATATCCTACATTATGTAAGGATGGCATATTCAGGATTATTATTATTATTATTATTATTATTATTATTATATTATTATATTATTATTATTATTATTATTATTATTATTATTATTATTATTATTATTATTATTTGAATGTTTTTGGAGCACCGAAATTTTGTGAGACGAACAATGATATGTAGAGGTTTAAGATGGGTGTTCATAGAGGAGGAAAAACCAAGATTTTTCTCTGTCTGACTCTCTAACGTAAAGATTATGTGCTGAAGGTAAGAAGCATCATCATTCTACAATAGGTTGCTTTTACGTAGAATATCAATTACTTGAGTTCTCCTCCTTCGGTCTACTTACCTTATGTAGTAAATTCAAAACAATTTCAATTCAATACAAATACATTGTAAATTTTTCCCTAATTAAACATCTAGGGAAAATTAAACATTTAATAGGGAAATCTGTTATCAAAATATCCAAACACTTAGATAGAAGACTATCTAGTGAGAAATATTTTGAAACTTTATAAAATTCTCCAAATTAGAATTAACATTTACTGGGAAACATTCGTTATGCGCCAGCGAGCATATGGTGAGCAGTGAGCACAGGGGAAATAATTACGAAACTGTTTGCAAACAAAATTAGGGACGCTAATGCAAGTGCGACAACAGCATTTTTTCTTTTTTTGGTATCGTCATGAGTTTTACACATACGTTACAATTTGATTCTTTCCCAAATAAAAAAATAAAAAAAATAACCGTAGTGTAGTGATAAAAATGATAACGGCACTTCCAGGGGATCGAACCCGCTACCTTCAGCATACAGACTCGTTGCTTTAACTAAGTGAGCTATTTGTTTTTTTACGTGAACTGAGCCTGTTCTGGTAAAGACGATATTTCATTACGATCGTCCTACCAATTCGTCCTTTTCCATAGATAATTTCCACTATTTGCTCTATCTTTATGTTAATACTTAGCATATATTCATATATTTGGAGTTTGCAGATAATGCATATAATAAGACATACTAGAAATATTCGTTAAAAGTTTAGTTTGTAGATTTAATCCACATTTCTCTCAATGACATAGATGTCGCTGCTTCGTGTTGAAATGCAGAATTCCCTCGTGTTCTTGAAAATTTCCCACTTTAGCAGAGTTGGTAATTCTCGAGATTTCTGTCGATTTAATGTTTTTTGCTTCTAATTTCTTTATTTTAAGCTAATATCTAACACAAATATTAAAAACGGGTTTGTTATTAACCTGTCCTGCTGGGGAAACCTTCCGAAATTTCGAACATATAAAGAAAACGGAGATATTTTCAAAAAACTTCAAAATAAAGAGACGCGTCATTTATTTTGCTCATGGTAGTACCTGAATTCCTTCTTTTTTTTCTCCACGGGTTTCTGCAAGGTGATGTCATCTGAGTTTGTCTCCGCTCTTGTATCGTTGAAGCATGTCCCGTGCACCGTCTTGATTCTTTGCCCCTTCTTTGGGAGGTGATGTTGGTGGGATTAGGGAAAAATATGGCTGTTATTCTGTTCTGGCTTTTTTATACCCATAGGGCAATGTCTCGTATGTGTCTGGTACTAATCGGCGTTTTTTATAGTTGAAACTGTACTTCTTTTCTTCAGGTTTTGTGACAAGATGATGTTCGTGGGTTCTGTAAATTTTGTGCGGCGTACTAATGGAGATTTTTTCACTCGATTGATTTATGATCATTTGCTCCAGACTATTGAAATTTAACTTTTGACTTGCAGTATAATTGAGTGTAAACCCACGAATTTTGCATACATAACTGGTTGATTTCGTTTCGGGGTTGTAGATTTCCAAGGCGTATTGTTTTGGGCCACCAGACACGAATTTTTTAATGTATGCTTTTGGTCCAATTGATTCCAGTTCATTTGACATTGAACCAAGAAATACTTCTGGTTCTATTGTGGGCTCTGATGGTCGCTGCGTGAATATCACGGAATCTGTATCGAAATATAGTACTCTTTCTTGCAGCAATTCTAAATATTTGTAGAGTTCCAGACGAGCTTGACACGTTGTAAATGCTCCAAGGACAACATTAGCATTGTGATTTTGTACTGGAACATCATCTTCATACTGCCAATAAAGGTATAACAACGAATCATTAACAGGTAAAATTTGGTTGACTTTTATATCTGGAGCAGTTAATTTTTGATACAGTTCTTTGGGATCATTAATGATGGTCGTTTGGCTGAAATTGTCTCTTATAGCGAGTCGTCCCCAGAAGGCATTCAAACAGAGTTTTGCAAGACTACGACGTGCTGAATTTGAAATTATATTTGCTGCATCCAAAGTTATGCCTTCACGTTGTTGTACCATTTGAATATACTGCTGCTTTTCTTCTTCGGTGACGCAATTGGCAGGCCAACCAGAAGCTTCCAGCTTCGATTACAAAAATGTGTTAATGTATTCGCTGAATAATCCGCCAGTCTTGGTTTCTGGATCATATACGGTGATGTCGTAATCCCAAATTTCGTAAATTTCAATGACTTGATACCCAAGTGCAATGGCTTTTTGAATTTCATAGGACACCCACGTTCCTGTTAGACTTCGTTCAGTGTCCGAATGTGTACATTCAGAATCTTGATTTAATGCTGTGGCACAGGCAGCACAAAGTGGAAACAACAACTTCTTATTTGAGCGAAATGGCAGCACTGGATGAAACACATTTCTGCTAGGCAAAATCTTCAACTTGACCAATCCGTTGACATCTTGAATGGCGGGCATTTCTGGATCTCCCTGTAGATATATTCGTGGATGCCCTATTGGATACCGTCCACATTTATTCACATAAGGATACAGGGAAACGATATCCAAGAATTTTATTTCTTCGCCTTCATTTTCATTTGCGACGTGATACAATTTAATGGCATTTACACGGCCACCATAGAAGCTGTCTCTTGGATTTAATGGTGTCTTATTCATATAAGGATGTGTGCTTAAAGAAGAGGCCAATGCTGGACTGGATTTTAACACTTGACGAAATTCACATTCCCACATTTCATGTACTTTATATCCCATGGATCGTAATAACTTCATTTTACGCTGTGTTCTCTCGTAGCGATAGTTCATCGTTTCTTCGGAGTTCTCATAAATGGGCTGATCACGGCCTGTAGGGACACATAGAGGACAGCCATGATAAAAACAGCCGGCATGCTCATACACGTGTTCCTCTTTAGTGTCGGGATCTTGGTAGTAGCCGTCCAGATGAAAACCAGCAACATAAACTTCTTTTCCTCTCGCAGCATGTAGAATTGGATGGCCCTCTTTTTCTTCCATGTAGGCAAGCCACTGCAAAGCAATCCGTGACTGATTGTTTCTGTGACGATATCCTCGTGCAGGGAGAATGCTAATAGTATTGGGTTTTAAGAAATTTCGTCGAAATACTAAATTGCACGCACTCGCCAAAGTGATAGCCTCCAGGAAAGGATTGACGTGAGTTTCTTGTTCAAAAGTGGTCATGAAAGATATACAAGCCATTCGAAGTACGTTGACGTCCTGGACACAATAGTTCACCAATTCTTCTTGGAAAATAAACGTATCGTTCTGGTGTTCGTTATACCATGTCATGAATTTTTCTCGTTCATCCACTTTCATTTCATCTGCACCATAATAATGGATGTCCGGTAATTTTCCCACATACGCTTGATTTGCAGCAGTATTAAAAAAGTGTGGAAAATATCCTTTGGTCGCCGGTAAATGAAATGCCTTGGATAATTTACTTAAAGCCATTGGCATGAAATTTAAGGAGTCAATAAACGATAAGTGATTCACTTTCATGCTTAAAATTTTTGCTCCGTTCAAGATCAAGGTAGGTTTCAATTCATGTTCTTCCACTAAAGATTTAAGAATAAAATGACCATCATATCCCTTAAAGTTATGTGCCAAAGATACAATAAGTTTGATGTTGGGTCGTGGTTGACGTAAATACGCAAGAAAGGCATTGATCGGATCATCTTGAAAAATATGTTCCCGCTGTCCACAAACTTCACACGGATGATGTATATCTTCATCTTGAACACAGTTGTAACATACTTGTTGGGCCACCAGTAAATTGGGCTTATGAATAAACGTGTCTTCATCGAAGAAAGTATCCTGTGTGGCTTCGATATCATAGAAAACAATCATAGCCTTCTTGGCATGTAACACTGATGGAACTCCAGGTTTTAATTGAGTTGTATCAGGCTTCATGTAGCATTGGTGAGTAGACGTAACGTGTTTATGGCACACATTACAAAAATAATCTGTACAATGATGTTTTCTTTCCCCTGTATGGACAAACGAATAAATGCGTAGACATTTGGAACACTGTTTTACCATCTTGCATATTGGCTGGCCTTTATGGTATGGTACAGTCAGATGATTTGTATAGCATGTTTCACCATAAAATTCACGATTGCATTCTGAACACTGTTTCTCCGTATTGGTTTTACTGCATGGTGGTTTCTGCAAACATTTCTCACACATGGCCGAACAGTTCTTGACGTGTGCAGTGCGATGTTCATATTTTTTGTGGCATGCAGCACAATAGTACTTAGTAGAAAAAACCGACGTTAATGATATGATGATATCATAATGTGAATTGATGCACATTAAATTGATTGGAATTTTGTCTTCGCCACCCGGCCCTTCATACAGAATA
Organism: Thermobia domestica; assembly: GCF_964235325.1. Lineage (NCBI taxonomy): Eukaryota > Metazoa > Arthropoda > Insecta > Zygentoma > Lepismatidae > Thermobia > Thermobia domestica. Next base: position 15,710,975 of record NC_137455.1, read on the forward strand.
TCTTCTCCGGAAAAGCTACGGTATACGGTAAGTTTATAATTGGTCAAGTAGCGTTGCAATTGTCGCAATTCTTCCACAGATCCCCCATGATCTAAATTCACTGATGATCTGGACAAAAGTTCATGTACGGCTGGGAGAACGACACACTTGCTCTGGTTCTGATATTGTCTGTACAGTTTCTTATTTGTATCCTTATATTTCTTTAGGCCAATAGCAATCACAATCGCATAAGCCAAACATTTCTTGTCGGTGTTTTTCACTCGTAAAATGCCAGTCTTGCGTTTTAGTAACTCGTCGTTTAATAAAAGACCTCGACGCATTCTCCCAAATCCACGGGGCACATCCACATGATGAAAATGTACAATGAACGGTTCGTTCATGAGAAAACTATCGTTACTTTGAAGGATGCGATCAAAGGAAGCCCATAAAGTCTCCAGTGTCAAATTACTTGCACGCCGAAAAGATAAATAAAACGGTTTGTTCTTCTCATCATGAGATAAAATCGATAATCCAACCATCGATGATTCGTCAACATTTTCCAATAAGCAATCCAACATCTGTTGAAAGGAGGCCTGAACCCACTCCACAATATCGGTGCCACTGGCCGGAGCATTAATTTGAATTTCCAGCATTCGTCCTTCGAGATTAAAACGCCGATAATGTCTATTGATTTCTCGCAAGACAGTAAAGCCAGAAGTAGCCATATTCAAATAGGGAAAAAAGGTAAGGTAAGCAAAAAAGGAATAGGCAAAGAAAACAAATATCTAAAACGAAAAAAAGCACGAATTAAAATTGAATTCAGAGATCACTACGTTATCAAAATGACTACACGATCAATCCTAAAAGAATTATCATATCTCAAATAGTTCTACTACTGAAACGTTTTATTGTCGTCATACTGGAAATCAAACCCGGGACCAACATGTAACTGACCTAACTTTCTGTAGTGATAAAAAGAATGAATGAAATTGTTTTTCTAAGCGTGCTAAGAGAATCATTGTAGTAAGCATTTTTCCTCTGACACTGAACTTTAAAACGTATGACGAACATGAAACGAAAACAAAATCTCATGCGCTTGCTTTTCTCGAGCTAAGGCAAGAAAGACTCGAATTCGTTTCTCGGCGGGAGATCAGATCCCACATTAAATTGTAGGTCCACGTCTCACGTTGTAGGGAACAAAATCGTGCGTAGTTTCTTTGTTTACGTTAATCGTAACTTTCAGAAACTGAGCTAAGTGGTTAGCGTTACGCACATCTGGCCCGGGTTCAACACCCAGTATGTGATCAGATTCAACATTAAGCTGTATTCCTAGCCCCCCACTACTGAAGGGACGCTAAACCAAAATCAACAAATTTCTCGTGCTTACTTCTAATGTGTGGGATGTGGCCCGGGTTCAACACCCAGTATGCGCTCAAATTCAACATTAAGCTGTATTCCTAGCCTCACTACTGAAAGGACGCTAAACCAAAATCAATAAATTTCTTGTGCTTACTTCTAATGTGTGGGATCTCCGGTCAAGTAAGTGAGGGTTATTCTTCCATTTGCTAAATATTTCATGTTAAAATAAAAAACAGTGATAACAATGTTATCCTCATGCAAAAGCACTCCATTGATATTAAGAAACACGGTTGATACTTACCTCAAATTCAAGGAACGGAGTAAAGTCACGCTGTCACTAGAGGTACACCTACGTTCATTCACGATCTTCGTGGAAGTAGGATTTGAAAATGAAATTAAGAATTTTATTTAGGTCTGAAACGGTTCAACTATAAAGTGACAACACTATCAGCCAATCAGAAACGAGGAAATGAATCAATGACATCACGGAGAACCAATGAAAACACAGCTTTCATCATGTATCATGAGCCGAAACGTGATGTAAGAAGCAATCTGATTGGTTGTGACATTATTCATGTTTTTTTTTCTCCTTACACATCAATCGTTACGACATCTAGTATCGCAATTTTGATCATGACATCATACCGTTGACTCGTTAGTTTAATACGACATTCAAATTACCACATCTAAAAATGTGATTCATTTTCCTTAAACTTGATTGAAAAAATGTAACACTCATCGATATGTTATGAAACTGTCTTTGACATAAATGTAAAGTTGAGCTTTAAAAGTCCATCAGCTGAGAAAAATGCTGATGTAGTAAAAGCAGATTCTGCGATTTCACAATAACAAACTTCTATGCGAGCAGAAATATGTAGTAATGTAACATAATCTGTCCATGTTCTTTTTTCATACGCAAAACTGCTCGCACTGAATGGAGTACGGTGACTCAGCGTTTTTTTTTCTGATGTGTGAGGTCTCTGCTTCAATCCGCAAGCAAGTAAGTTTATGATGTTTTCTCATTTTCATCATCGTTTCAAGGGAACGGTAACATTTCCTGAAACTAACACCAAGAATCAAACTCGGGACCATTGCATAGTAATCAACACACGTGTACGGTCGCTTAGCGTTTGTCTCTAGTGTATGAGGTCCCTGCTTCAATCCTCAATCAAGGAAGTTCATGTTTTCACCATTTTTCATCACCATCGTTTTCGCGGGGACATTAAATTCAACATTTCCAAGAATTGAACTCGGGACGATTCCAAGGTATCCATGTTCACCCCTAAAGCTGAACAAAATGGCCCCTAAAAAGAACGAGGTGGACCACCCAAATTTATAGTAATATATATTAGGGTCCAGTACTATGATACCAAATGTTTAAATTTGGCAATTTCTAAACTTAAGGGGCGGGCCAAGATACCATTCCCGTGGGGTGCACAAATGTACCTATGTCTTATAATAGGGGATGGACCCCTATACATGACCATATAACCATATAAGATAATAGGATCTCATCCAAGGAAATAAATTAGGTCAAAACCAAACACGTGGTACAACGTATTGCTTACGTTTATATTTTGGCAATTTTATACACCTAAAAGGGGAACGAAATAGACCACCGAAATTTATAGTGATCTATATTAGGGTTCTATACTATTATACCAAATGTTTAAATTGGGCAATTTCCAAATTTAAGGGGTGGGCCAAGGCACTCCTGCCAAATTTTTAAAGGGGTGCACCAATATACCCATGTCTTATGATAGGGAATAGACCCCTATACATAACCATATAACCATATAAGGTAATAGGACCTCATCCAAGGAAATAAATTGGGCCAAAAGAACAAACACGTGGTACAACGTATTGCTTACGTTTATATTTTTGGCAATTTTGTACCCCTAAAAGGGAACGAAGTGGACCACCCAAATTTATAATAATACATACTAGGGTTCTATACTATTGTACCAAATGTTTAAATTGGGCAATTTCCAAAATTGAAGGGGTGGGCCAAGATACACCTCCCAAAAATTTAAAGGGGTGCACCAATATACCCATTGTCTTATGATAGGTAATGAACCCCTGTATACGTCCATATAACCATATAGGGTAATAATACGTCATCAAAGGGGATAAATTAGGTCAAAAACCCCCGAAATTTGACTTTTTGGCAATTTTTTACTCATGAAAGGGAACGACATAGACACCCAATACTGATCGAGGTACATACTATGATCCTAGGCTACCATACCAAATTTTTAGATTTGGCAATTTCCAAAATTTAAGGGGTGGGCCAAGGTACCCCTCCCAAATTTTTCAAGGGGTGCATTAATATACCCATGTCTTATGAAAGGGAATGGACCCCTGTATACGCCCATATAACTATATAAGGTAATAGGACCTCATCCAAGGGGATAAATTAGGTCAAAAACCCCCGAAATTTGACTTTTTGGCAATTTTTTACCCATGAAAGGGAACGACATCGACACCCAATACTGATAGAGGTACATACTATGGTCCTAGGCTACCATACCAAATTTTTAAATTTGGCAATTTCCAAAATTTAAGGGGGGTGGTCCTATGTACCCCTGCCAAAATTTAGGGGGTGGGCCAAGGTACCCCTGCCAAAATTTAGAGGGGGTGGTCCTAAGTACCCCTAGGTCATTGACCCCTGGCCTTGGGGCCCCTCATTGAGGATAATCAAAAGTTAGGCAGAGTGGGGCAATTACTACTATAATAATGTATCTTATTTTTTCTCTTGCATGTATATTCTTAGTCCTGCAGGAAGTTTTCATTTCTTTCTTGGAATAGATAAACGAAGACTTTGGTTCGGCTTCTCCTTCACAAATTTTTGTCGAAAGGTTGACTTTATCGCTACAAACACAAATTACTTCTCACAGAAACCATCTACAAACACACTGTACTGCTGAAACAGAAACCATCAACCAAAGAGGTCATAAATTTTGCCATTCCTCGTGTTTGAAGTTCCCGTTCTTCACAATGATTTCCTTCCTCCCGCCCCTGTTAAGAAGTTCAAAGTAGATTTTCAAAAGGACTGGCTCCCGCTGAGAAGGAAAGTGGGATGAGGAATGACTATAGTGCCATCTAGCAGTTATACGGCCAAGTACGTAAACACGAAAAAATCTGATTTCTGATTTCTGTAGATTCAATTATGAAGGATATAATTTCTCATCGATTGTGAAATGGATGTCTTTGGAAACAGCGAAAAAATAGTACAGTAGCGCACAAATACAAAGATTGTACTCCATTCTCAAAAAAGTCCGGAGTTTTTAGCTCTTTTCCTTACTGTAAAAAAACAGAAGACTTTTCCGTCTGATTTTGATTATTTTCTTATGGGAATTTGGATTACAATTATCTGTATTTATAAGAAGAAAATATCACGCACAGCGTTCAAATTGCACCTTTAAAATGACATGCATCATATTTAGTGCGCTACTGAGACATTTTTGCGAAAGAACGAAATGAAACCATGATTTGCCTAAAAAATGGTTGAGGTCCCATGTTAAATTGAACACCAATATTCCGGCCGCTGTGGCGCACTCCTTCTCCCTCTTAAGTATCATAGTCTGGGTTGTGGCTACCCCTCGCAGTTTCTACCTTCTAGATCCGCCACTGGTCCCTCGGTTATGGTAGGTAGGCTAAAGAAGATGGTAATCATGAGAATGAATGAAATGATATAATGAAGAAAATGGAGAAAACGGGATAACTCCAAGAAAATCCACATATGGTTTGTCAACTACAAAGCCCAATTGGCGCGAGCTGGCCCAGAAAACTCATGCACCAGAGGTAAACGCTCTACCATTATACCACTGCGGCTCTTCAAAGAAATACTGGTCAAGAGAATATGAAGAAATGTCAACGGGGTTCACAGCATCATATGGACGCAACCATAGGCGTAGCCAGAAATATTCAATGGGTGAGGGTTAGGCCTAACCACCTTAACGACTGGTTGGAAGGCTGTCATATGAGTTTTTAGAATGGTCTAAATTGAGACTGACAGGAAAGAAAAAAAGTCCCATAAACCAAGAAATGGATTCAAAATTAAACTATAACTTGCATCATGAATTACCTACAGCGGAACAAATTGTTTAGAGTCATTGTATATGCATAATGTTCACAACGGGATAAATTTGGCGACATGAATCTTACAGTAGCCAAAAAAGTTTATTTCGCACATAGAGGGGTAGTTATATTACATACTTTTTAGCTGATGGGTGTATATACCTCATATGCCTCTCGAGCGCCTATTTTATCACCAAGAAGTTCATATGATTAACGTTTCTGTAATAATTACCGTACAAGCTAGACGGAATTCTAAAATCAATAATTTCCCAATTTGCAACTTTGCGTCACACAGGTGAATAGATCACAGCGTATTATTTCCTTGTCCACGGCACCTAATTTTTTGTGCCTAAACATGCCTCTGTGATGTTTTTCGAATATACTACAGAGTGGGCCAAAAGTAGGTATACAATCGTAGTATTATCTCCCTTCTTGTTTGTACTTCTTTTCTCTTTGTCTTCTGTCGCAATGTGTATCGCAACCTTCTGGATAGGTTTGAAGAACATTGAAATGTTGAATGAGGACATTTCGAACTCTTGTGCGCCTAAAAAATGTAATTAAGATTTAGATTGTAACAGTTGCCTCATATTCAATTTTATTTAATTTTTAAAATTCATTTAATTTAATTATGCATATGATTAAAACAAATTTAGCATTCATGTCATTTTAAATTTTGTGTGTTAAAAAGCAAAGGGAACTGAAACAGTATTCTTTATTTTCTTTCCCTATCCGAATGTAAGATGCTTTTTATTCTGTATACCTGTCGTTGCGGCAAGGACATTCAAACTACCCTTCTTTTGTCCCAATAGCAATACTCGCTGAACGTCTGAAGCCACACAAGACCACACATACAGAGGACCCTTCGTGAACCCAAGGAAAGAAACAGAAGAGCTTTTAACATCTCTCTGTGAAAGAGGAGAAAAATATTAAAGTCTGCTCAAACTGAATAGAATCGTAGTACAAATTAATCTCTATGAATTTGTGAAACACACACCTCTGTCAGGATGTCTCCATTTAGAACCTAGATAAAATTTTCGCACACAGTTGGTCCAACAATACGAACCAGACAAGAGGGCTCGAGATGAACTTACATAAAAATTTCCGATACAACATGTGAAATTTAAAGAAATCACGTACTTTGGAAAAATGGCGCTCGAGCGCCGTAAATCAGCGCCGTACATGAATAAAAACTAGCATTTAGGACGCAAAGTAATTTGACGAATGAGAGAAAAAGGAGGAAATCAAAAATGCAGTTAGAGGCGTGTGCTATAAGATCGGCGAGAGAAGAATTCAAAAATTTCAAGTCAGCAGTAGTTGCTTGAAGACTGGGAACAAGTGTGTCGCAAGAATTCATACACAAAAATTCCAAACATCTTTTAAAAAAATTCTTAGACAAATGTCTTTTTTCCATGGTTTTCCTTATGTTGCAACAGTAGCATATGCATATAGTCGTAGGGTGTCGTCATTAGTGTGATCTATGAGCATAGACTTCTGATCTCTCTATTGTTCAGAGGATCAGAATGATGCATTGTGCGGCTTTGCTTAGCCTAATGGTTACTAGCCAATGCGTATTCTTCGTAACAGAATATATCTGTTCCGTCTTATTGACGGATTTCGTACCTCTAACACAAAAATGATTGATTGTGAGATTGTTTGCGTTTTCTAATCACTAATTAGCTTTTAAGCCTTATGCTTTTATTTGGACATTACTACAGGTTCGTCAATAAGCTCTTATTAGCATGTTGATTGAAATAAATTCATTGAGTTACCAACCCCCATGTGAATAACTTTACAAACATAGTGATTTTTACACAATTTAAACAATACACTGAATGCACTTCTAGAAAATATATCAAGCTTTGTTTTTAATTATCTTTCATCCAAAGAGTGCCTGTCAATAGCGTAAATGACGCACTTTCACTCCATACAAATCCAAACATTCTAATATAAGTACTTAGATTACTTTATTTTATCAAAAATTGTACAATTCGAGCTACTAAAACTCTACATGTTGTTTTGTTTACATTTAGTTAATATTTCTCTGTCCACAACTAAGAATCATAACTGACAAAAAGAAAAAAATACAGGACTTAATATATCTTTAATAAAAACTTTGCTGTCATTAATATCACATGAACACGTAAATAAAAGTACTAAAATGTCTCTATAGTTCAATATAAGCCGAGTTTACAGTAAAAATTCTACTCTCTGATAGCTAAAGTTGGAAATAGACTACCTATTTTCGATGCGATGAAATTAAATTTTTGAAATATCAACTATTTCCGGTTTTAATTTCTGTACAGAGAACTTCTTGCATCTTTATTTAATGCTGAGACAGCCTTTCAACACCAAGAAACAATTTAGATGGGTTCTACCTTTCCTTGTCGCCACTGCGCTGATCACACATAGACAAAGGTCTTCAACATTTCCTTGTTTCGTGCCTGCGCGACGAATGTCCTGGATTCTGGCTTCTGTCCTCGGAGTTTTCCTGTGCCTCCCTCCTAATCTGCAAGGGACGACGCGCTATCGTCTGTCCTTATCCATTGAAACAGGGCTTTCGTCGAACCATTTCTTTAATAATGCACTTTTCTGCACTAGCACTTTCAATTATCATACTGCATCACCATCACTGTTTCTAATTCGGGTGTACTGTTGCACGGATTATTTTATTTAATTTTGAAGTGTTTTTCAAGAAGTGTTCATTGTAATGCAAACTAATGGTGTATTATTAAGACTACTCTAAGTGCTTTCCTGAAACATGCAGGCAAACTTTTAAGTTTTTCCTGACTCCTTACTAATTTTAGTTAAACATGTCCGTTGACGCTTGTTGTCTGGAGTGTTTGTATCGTATATATATGTATATGCGTGAAACTATATCACTGACACAAACATGTATGTAAATACTTTTATCTTTTTCGAAGTTAAAGGATTTTACTTAAAGAAAATCTACTTACAGTATAAATGTCTATACTTTAGTGTCCCCGAACATCGTCCACTGGGCTGTTTCCTAAATTAGCTAGTCATCTTGCGTTGTAGTTCACGTGTTGTATACTTTAGAGTGTAGTGTGTGCCTTATTTTTCATCTTTGTCGTCATAAATTACAGATTCATTGTTAATTCTCGTCATGCTTGATTTTTTAAACATTTTGTTTTTTTTGTTTTTACTCATTAAAGTTTTTATTATATTGTTAAACCAAATTCGTGAACTTTTTCTTTTATGAATGAATTGTATCCCTGACCTGAAGAATAACATTTGTTTCTCAAGGGTATGTTAGGCTAAACCAGAGATGCAAATAAGCAGTCGCCCGGGGGGGGGGGGTTCATCGGTGCGGGCGAGTATTTGATATTATACCGAAGGTAAGTAAATGATTGTTATTGTGGGATATGGGCTAGTAGCTTTTTTCTTGGGCGAATAAAATTGTGTTGCTTATTTGCATCCCTGGGCTAAACTAATAAGGCAATGTAGGAAATTTTCCAATTCTATCTACCATGGACGGAATTGAACTGATTTTCATGACTTTCAATCAAAATTTTAAATTCAAGATATTTGTTTATTTCTTGCAAAATTATTACCGTATTATTATTATTATTATTATTATTATTATTACTATTATTATTATTATTATTATTATTATTATTATTATTATTATTATTATTATTATTATTATTATTATTATTATTATTGTTATTATTATTATTATTATTATTATTATCCAATTTCATGCAAAGTGAAAATCAGTCTAGTTCGTCCCTACAAACCAGAAATTAGAGCAAGATTCTTTTTCAGCATTGCAGCATGTGAATACATGGATACAGATGTGAATAAAATCAATTTTCGTTTGCTCTCACGGTTTAGGGGGATCTTGTTTTCCTAAAGCTCTGGAATACCGCGGGAAGATAGGATCTCCAATACCGTGAAATCAGTCTTCATTTTTAGAGCATTTTTTAAAGGTCGTGGGTTCGAAACCCAAACAGGTCACGGTACCCTTCGAAGTCCGATACTTTTACGCCAAACCTATTATTTTTGACATCATACCCAGATCGGAAACAATGGCGTATCGAGTCATGAACAATTTTAATTCAAAGAATGGAAACTTCAATGGTTGCGCACATGATATGAATTGCGGCAGCCGAAATACGAACCCAACACCCCACTCCTTTTCAACCTTTAAAAAATTTGGCGATCCGAACAGCCACCCTTACATCTCTATTTTCAACTTTTACAAATTTGGCGGCCCAAACAGAAACCGTTCAATTTTTAATTTTTACAAATTTGGCGCAACCGAAGAAGAACCCGATTACTTCAAGGAATTCGACAACCGTTCAGGAACTCGATAAGCGTTTAAGAACTCGATAGCCGTTCAGGCTCGAAGCCATTTTAGGACTGAAAAAACTGTGCTTCTTTCCGAAAATCGTTTATCAATTCTCGATAACCGTTTATAGAAATCAGCACCGTAAAAAAAAAAAATAAATAAAATAAAATAAAAAAATAAATAAAATAAAATAAAAAAATAAAAATAAATAAATAAAAAAAAATAATAAAAAATAAATAAATCAGAAACTCTTTCCTAAGATTATCATCAGCTTCATAATGAGCTTTGGAATCGAACAATACTTTTCCCGTCCAAATTTATTTCTTTTTCAGCCAGAGGAAGATACCAAGTTATATTTGTGACTTGGAAAAAAAATCTATACACCAGTGTTCCACGTTTAGCTAGAAATAGCGAAGAACATCCGTTTGCAGGGTTTATTTGTTATTGATAATGGATGACCAAACTGAAGAAAAAGAAGCAAGAGAAGAGAAAATGAGGTAACCAAGTGAGGAAATAGAAATAGGTCAATCACTACAACTTGCTAAAATCGTAACATTCACTCTTGTTTTAAAAAATGAACCTGTTACCATTAATCTATTTATTTGATAATCATTTAGATTTGTATATTTGTATAGAAACAACTTTTCTTTTATTGAGTAATATTTAATGTATACACATATTTGTTAACTCTTTAAGTATTCGCGATGTATTAGGTTCAGTTAGAAACATATCAGCGTTAGTGTAAGTTAAGTGTAGCACTTAGTAAATTTTAAGAAAAGAAGATTTGGAGTGTAAATGGCTGTACTTCAGGAAATGTTGCTGAACATCGGATACTGTGGCTCATTTTGTGAATAAAGAAATAAATACCGTAAACGTGTTGTGTGTATGATTATAAGCTACGAAACTTAAGATTTCATTATCGGAGTGCAAGAATATTACTTTCAAAATTAAATTAGCAATTAATAAATATGTTTTTTGTGTATGTGCAAAAATAATTCGGCGTGAAAGCCGTATCCTTTTTAAGTTTCAGATGCCAAGAGTGCGGGCACAAACGGAAAAATCAAAACCAAGATGTTGACGAGAGAACAACAGATGAGGGAGGTGTTCGACCTGTTACGGATTGTCGTGCAGGAACAAGTACAGCAAATACGAGAAGAAAGTGGCAAGAAGAACTAGTGCAGGAACGAGCAGAGCGGGAAAAGCTTAGAGAGAAGCAGAAGGAGACAGATTCGAGAAGAAGAAGCCCTTCAAGAGGAAAACCTGCAAGACGCTGAGGTTATTCCGGAACGAAAGCAGCACAACCAAATAATAGAAAAGAGCAAACTGAAAGAAGTTATCCTGGAGGAACTTCCACCAGAAGAAGAAGTACGGGATTCAAATCAGGAGACTAAGCAGACTGATCCACCTGTAGAGATACGTACAAGTGTTCACAACGCTTTGAACACTCCGAAATTCAAGATCAAACCTAAACTGCGTGGAAGTATGGTCCCTGGCAAGGCAAGAATACAACCAATACGGGACAAAAAAAAGCAAGAATGCGAGATTTCGCTAGTGGACGATCAGGATGGCAACGTAGACGTAACTATTGCAGAGGGAATAATATCCTGAAGCCATGGAGAGAACGGGCAGAAGACTCCTGAAATGTAGAGGAGAAAGGAATGCCTGAGTTCGAGAACCAAATGCCATGTTTACGGTATAACGGCCAGAAAAGTCAAAGTGACCGGCATGGCATTCACAGTGAGGCCAGAGCAGTTGAAACGCAAGAGATGAGCGACATTAACTGGCAGAACGAAACAAATCCGCCATGCAGTAATTTTCATGATGAAGGTACCAGTGTAGGACACCACAAGTCAAACGCAGGATGTAAAAGTGGCCAAGATGATTCATTCATTGCCCATGTCAAAGTGGCGAAAACCCAAGAAATGTCGAATGACAATTGGAGCTACTCAGATGGTACAGAGGAAAGACCCGAAAATGGCAAGAATGGTATCGGCATTGTTACCATTCACCCGGCTATGGTACTTTGCATACTAAAAGTTAAGTTTCAACGGTCCAGGTTCGAGTCTAGAGTCGCGTAACAGCTTGAAGACAACCTCAGATACACAATGGCATCAAAACAAATGGAAGCACAGTAATAAAATGATTGTGTGCAGAAGTAAAGAAAAACTGCATGAAAAGAATAATTGAAGAATGAAACAGTAGCACGGAAGAGAAAACATAGCAGGAAAATAGTGAAAGAAATACAAAAAGAATTTGATTATGGCACAGCTAATTTGAATAACCACTCATGTCCAAAATAATTGTCGCATACCTATAACTGTCTTCTTGTAACAATATAATTTGATAATGACTTTGCAGGGTACTTTTAATACTGATACTATGTGTATAATCGAAAAATGTATATTTGTGGTAAATTTCATAGGAAAAGGATTATAAATACGAAAACTAAAATGAGTAAAACAAAACGTTGCTAAATGGACAAGAAAGTTTTATTTTCGTTTTATTGCTCTTATTTACTGCTCTTTTGACATGACATTTGCCACATACATGTCTTTGCCGATTATACACATACTAACATTATAAGAAATACCGGGCGAATTCATTATCAAATTATTTACCGTGGGACGTAAAACTCAAAGATTTCATTTCATTTCATTTCGTTATCAAATTATATTCTTACAACATATTAATAGACATAAGACAATAATTTTGGACATGAGTGTACCTGCATCTCTTATCCAAGTGGCTACCTAGAAGATAAAAGCAAAGAATGAGAAAATGAATTACATAGATGCATAATGCCCAGAACTGGAAATTTTTACCAGCGTATTTGTTTTGACTTCATTTTAGATATCGGATGTGAGACAGTGAAAATTACAGAGGAAGATTGGAAAAAGATATTCACCAATGTGTGCAACCCAGCAACGAAACCGGCCCAGGAGGTATAATTTTTGGGATGCACGAAGAAGTGAGTAGAATAATCTGCATCCATGGACCATTTTTGACCTTGAAAGTACTTATACTCTATGTACATACTGTCGTTGAAGTAATGAATATTTTGATTACTGTAAGTACTCTCATTGAAGTAATAAATGTTTTAATTGAACTTGAATTATTACCGGTACTTTAGGAACAATTACTAACATGTAATTATGCTGTACCGGACTGTAGTTTCATTATTTTGCCTACGTAATAACGACCTACATATTTTTTGTCTACTTTTCTTTTATATGCGTTTTTTTGTAGAGCATGTTAAAGTGACAGGATGAATTATTTTTTTGATAAAGGTTTAAATATGAAATTGAACGAAACGGTTGGCTGTGCTTGTACTTTATGTTGATTAATTATTTTTTGTGTACTTTGTAACATTTTGAATGTCTAAATAGAGCTCGCCCATATATAAAGTGATAAGTAAATGCATTTGTAATGAGGGTGTGACATTAGATGAATTGAATCGGCAGACTTTGTAGTGCTTTGAATTATAGCGACAAATTTAAAGAAAACAACATTAGTTACTGAAAATAAATTGTTTTGGGTTTAAATGAGAAAATAATGTTAATTTAGTTCTGGGTAGGGTGGACATTTTAATATAAAGGAAGTAATTAATAATGTAAAGAATTCACGCATGGTTCTTGAAGTGTATAATTAATGTCAACCGTTTGATTTTAATAGACTTTTTTGAAACGGAAACGCAATCCTTTAAAGATTAATTGTTTGGGGAAACAACAGGCAAACAAAACTGCAACCCGGCAGGTTTAGGACGCGACAGGAAAATTAATTCAGAACGACAAGGGTTCTTTAAGAAAAGAGACCACCATCTGTTTAAGTGCCCGCAGGGGAGGTTGGGCGACACAGAGGATGTAATATATGAGTCACGGAGAGTGAGAGTAATAAAATCATTCTAGAATTTCGTAGAATCTTCTGGATTTATTTTCGTTGGTATATAAACTTTGATGCAAATCCAGTGGTTTCATTTGAAGAAATAAAAGCACGATGCGTTTGAGTTGGTGGATTGTATTCTATAGAAGTTAACAGAGAAGAAGAATTTATCTGTAAGTACTGGCTTTGTGTTTCTTTTCTTGTTTTATGTTTATGTTTTCTTTTTTTCATATGAGAAGGGACATTGGAAATGAAATACACGCAAAACACTTGTAATTGTTGGGAGTATAAGGGGACGGAACTGTTTGTTTTAATCGGGAATTGATTGCGGATTTTCCGGCATTGAAAAATGATATGACTCGATGTACTTATATGTAATTATAAATTAACTAAGGTGTAGTGTAATGTAATATGGAGGCTACAGGGATTTAATATTGGTCATTGCACTTGGATTTGAACCAGGGCCCTCCCACGTGGAAAACCGTACGCTAATTTTTTTTTTGTTCGATGGAGTTTTTTACTTATATGGCACTAAAATTGAACACAATCTGTGACTTGCCGGGAATCGAATTATGATCTTCCGCGCCGAAAGCCAAACACAATAAACAAATAGCAAGGAATTTTGGATTGTTTGGACCTCTCCGTCAGAACGAGGCGTAGTTATTATTTTACATATTAAAAGAATAGTTGTATAGACACACAAACGGACACATTTTATAATAAATATGCGATTATTTTCTTGTTCATAGGACCATAGCATATCTTCAGAATATAAGAAGTTAGTGTTACATGAAAAGACCATTAAATGATGTGTGAAACTGATTACTTATGTAATATGGTATTAATTTTTATTATTTTGTGTGTGGTATTAACATTTACAGTAGGGGAAAGGAACTGGGTAGCCTACACCTGCTTTGAATTTTGCTTATTTTTATCTTTAGTACTATTGAACTGAACATAAGTTTGAATTTCGGTGACGAATAATATTTTTATAATTGTTAGCATATGTCAGTGGTTTCCAACCTTTTTCATTTTGAGGCGCATCTGGAAAAAATGTTGTTTGTAAAATGCAGGAGCTTGGTATGTGATACTTTTGTAATCATTTTATGAGAAAATTTAGATTTTTTCTTATTGTTTCTTGATGGTACAAATAATCGTATTTGATTTGAAGTTTAGCGTCCCTTTTTAGCACCATAGTTATGTGGGACATGGACCTACTGATTAACGTTGAATTAGAATCCTTGAGCTTCCGCAGGGAATTCAATCCCCACGCCAAAGGCGCGTACGCTAACCACGTAGCCACAAAGACCACGTAGCCACAAAGAAGATTTATTCGTGTTTGAAACAGTTACAGGAACTAAAATACGGTATATAGTTAATTTCTTTTGGTAAGCTTCGTGTTTTATATTATATATTCACCTCGTGATTTACAGCGGTCCTAAACTAATAGATAGGAATTTTGTGTTGTAAATGAGAGGAGAGTATTTGAAAATGTTATTTAGCTCAAAGTCGCGTCTCAGTTTCATTAATTGAATGCCGGACAAGCGCCTTTTGTAGGTATAGAGCATATGGTTTTTTACTTTAACGTTTTAGGCTTACACTTCCTTGCTATGAAAGATGGGAAACTAGTTTAAAAAAGTAAAACGATTATTATGGTTTATATGAAAAAAGCACTGTGAATCAAACTTGGACCTACGTTTACGAAAAGCGCCCTGCTAGCCATTAAATTATCGGAATATATTAGACAGTATGGAGAACAAGAATTAGTACCAAGATTGTAATTTTACGTGCGTATGTGACATACACGCTGGGACGTTTTTATACTAACATTATCAGTGAGATTATTTTGTTTCGATAGTATTATATATCCAGGTTTTAGGGTAAAGTAGACGGATAAAAGCGAATACTTATAAGTAATTTATGAAGGGAAGAAATAATAGTGGTAGAGGGAAACAGACATAATGTGTTTTAGGATGAAAGGGAGACATTTCGTATGAGACATAACCATACTATTTTATTGAGGCATTAGGTCATAGATTTTTAGATCAAGAATTTTAGATGGGGATAATGTAAAAGTAATTAGAACATGATACGGTATTAGTTAACGAAGAATCTTCTTTATTGAAATCTGTGTATGAAATTAGTACACAGTACTAATACTGCGTACTGCAGTGTGCTAAAATGAACCGAGAATAATAAGTTGTCTAATATTAATCACGTTGATTGCATGGTTTAAAGACACTTTTTAAATATAGAAAACATATTTGTTTCTCGCCGAGCGACTTTGTATGAGAAGTGACTAGTAAGAGGAGATATATATATATGTAATAACAGGTAGTGTACGTTAGGGACAACTTGTAGTCATCTAAACAAGGAAAAGTATCGACACTTGTTGTTACGGAATATAAGAGATAAACGTTTATTCGGCAGTGCAGGTAACGGCATCTAATAGTGTGATTAATGTACTTATTATTGGAATTAGCCTTATATACTGATTATAGTATTTAAGTTTATGACAAGATTTATTAGCTTTGAAATTTTGTTGGTCCGCAAATTTCCTGTACACTAGCGCCATGTTTGCCGTCAGATACGAGGCAGCTCAGATAATAACAACAATTGGCTTAACCGACCTATTAGGAATTACCGTGACTGAGTTACTGAGACGCCTTGCTGTTACAATAAGGATAGTAGTTTTAATTCGGTAACAATATCTACTGTATAAAAACAAGCAAATGAAAAGTGGCTTGTTTTAAGATAGCACTGGATAAAGCATACCATTTAACTGGCCTACACACCGTCTGCATGATGTAACTAGCTCTATTAAGAGTTAGGATGGGTTTCATTTTAGATATAATGAAAGCTTTACGCAGTATACTTGACATTTATGCTACGTAAAAATAACGTATTTTTAAATAATGTTTCATAAGTTTCTTTTTTGGAAGTTTGTGATTTCTGTGACAAAAAATTGCATTAGGAAGTGTGCTGCAATCTATTTTGTATTTATATAATTATTACTATAATTATATTTTCTATACTTTAAACAAAATCGAGACTTAGCCCTAATAAATGACTGCTTAATATTTTTAACAAAACATATTGCATTCAAAATTGTTTTGTTTGAAATATAATTGTGTTCTTATATTTGATATTGAGGAATTTCCGGCTTACATTTTTAGTTTCTCAGAAGTTAGAAAAAAAAATGTAGTGTCAATTTTTTGCAAGAAAAGTTTCTGGAATTTAGTTTAACAACAAAAAATAAAGGTTTGTAACGAAATGTTAGTAAAACATTTTTTAGTGCAAAATTTTATCTGTATAGTGTTGTAGCAATAAACATTCTGCATTTTAGTTTATCCGAAGAAACAATATGTAGCATAATTTTCTCAAGAAAAGTTTCTGAAATACAGTTTAACAGAAAAAGTTGGTAACAAGATATGTTAATAAAAATTTTTAGTGCAAAAAGTTAATGTTAACGTTGTAACAATAAACATTCTGCATTCTAGTTTATCAGAATCGTTAGAAACAATATGTGGTGTAATTGTCTGCAAGAAAAGTTTCTGAAATACATTTTAACAAAAAGTTTGTAACAAAATATGTTAGTAAAATTTTTTAGTGCAAAATTTATCTCTATAGTGTTGTAACAATAAACATTCTGCATTTTAGTTTATCCGAAGAAACAATATGTAGTGTAATTTTCTGCAAGAAAAGTTTTATGGAACTTCGTTTAACAAAAGAGTTAGTAACATAATGTTAGTAAAACACTTTTAGTGCAAAAGTTAATGTTTAATGTTCTAACAATAAACATTCTGCATTCTAGTTTATCAGTAACGTTAGAAACAATATGTGGTGTAATTGTCTGCAAGAAAAAGTTTTCTGGAACTTCGTTTAACAAAACAGTTTGTAACATAATGTTGGTAAAACACTTTAATGCAAAAATTAATGTTTAATGTTGTAACAATAAAAATTCTTAATTCTAGTATATAAGACTCATGCCAGAATAAGAGTTTTCGCTTTGCTCTCAAGCCAGAGAAAGGAGAAACTCGTATCCACGAAGTGAAATTTCTCGAGTTGCTACTCGCCAAATTTCACAAGTTTCATGAATACGAGTTTCTCCTTTCTCTGGCTTGAGAGCAAAGCGAAAACTCTTATTCTGGCATGAGTCTTATATACTAGAATTAAGAATTTTTATTGTTACAACATTAAACATTAATTTTTGCATTAAAGTGTTTTACCAACATTATGTTACAAACTGTTTTGTTAAACGAAGTTCCAGAAAACTTTTTCTTGCAGACAATTACACCACATATTGTTTCTAACGTTACTGATAAACTAGAATGCAGAATGTTTATTGTTAGAACATTAAACATTAACTTTTGCACTAAAAGTGTTTTACTAACATTATGTTACTAACTCTTTTGTTAAACGAAGTTCCATAAAACTTTTCTTGCAGAAAATTACACTACATATTGTTTCTTCGGATAAACTAAAATGCAGAATGTTTATTGTTACAACACTATAGAGATAAATTTTGCACTAAAAAATTTTACTAACATATTTTGTTACAAACTTTTTGTTAAAATGTATTTCAGAAACTTTTCTTGCAGACAATTACACCACATATTGTTTCTAACGATTCTGATAAACTAGAATGCAGAATGTTTATTGTTACAACGTTAACATTAACTTTTTGCACTAAAAATTTTTATTAACATATCTTGTTACCAACTTTTTCTGTTAAACTGTATTTCAGAAACTTTTCTTGAGAAAATTATGCTACATATTGTTTCTTCGGATAAACTAAAATGCAGAATGTTTATTGCTACAACACTATACAGATAAAATTTTGCACTAAAAAATGTTTTACTAACATTTCGTTACAAACCTTTATTTTTTGTTGTTAAACTAAATTCCAGAAACTTTTCTTGCAAAAAATTGACACTACATTTTTTTTTCTAACTTCTGAGAAACTAAAAATGTAGAAACGTTTTGGTTACAATATACATTAACTTTTGCACTAAAATTTTTATTAACATATTTTTTTACCAACTTTTTCCGTTAAACTAAATTTCAGAAACATTTCTCTTGCAGGGGAATACACTACATATTGTTTCTTCGGATAAACTAAGATGCAGAAAATTTTCCTTTCATTGAAAATGTATTATAGGAACTTTTAAATAGTATGAATACAAACATTTACTTATATAGATAATAAACAAACAAACTTTATACTTAAATATGAAACTAAAATATCAAAAAGTAATCATAACAAGTGCACTTACAATTGGAATCCAATTTTGAACAATTGAGATAGTTAACATCTAAACCTCCACTGCTAAAGACTTAGAAATAATTGATTTGCTCAATTATAATTTATTATGATGTAACGTAGTCTTCACAGTAATAACTAGTTGGTTCATAAGTAAAAAACTTACTGATTTAAATGTGCAACTGATGGATGTAATTTAGTAGTGGATGAACAAAATAAGTTCATAAATGCTGAATAGCTTATATCACGTATTAGGACCTTGGAAAACAAAACATATAGCCAAAATACATATCAGTATGATTACTTTTCAGCTATATAGTCAAAACAATTATATATCGTTAAAAATAATATTCAGGCATATCTTTAAAAATGTATCAAAATACCACTAAATGTCTTCAAATACGTGTCTAACTACATTACTTGTGAATAGCGTGCGCATTTTTAACTGGATATGTCAAATAAAATTATAGAAAATTTTTAAAATCTTTATCAAATATTTTAGTTTAATAACTAAATATGATTTCAATTGTCTCTCTAAATTCACAAATCTCTTATTTCCTTACACATTCTCCTTTTACAACTTTTCATCATGATTCTGTTTCACCCTTCTTCTGTAACTTTAAACATGCTCATATCACAATACTCTAAGGTTTCCATAGTCGTCTAGCTACACAAAACTTTTCAACTATCTTCTAGTAATTGAAATAATATACCAATCAGTACAATATCAAATAATTAAAACTAACTGTATAAACAAAATGCTTTGCATGTTCATGTTTATAATAAAGAAACGAAAATACAATTAATGTATGTGAAACTAAAAAACTATTAGGACGTAAAAATAAATAATTTAAATCATCCACCGTCTGTGCTTCTAACGTTTTTTCAGTGTTGCCAACTGCTAGATCATTTTCCTGTCGCTGTAGAAAAAATTGTAACGTTCAGCTTAAATATAAAAGTGTAACTTTCATATGTATTCAAATGATATCAATCATCTCCTGAACGAAGGTCTCCATCATTTTCTTCTACATGTTTCCATCAGCTGATCTTTTCCATTTGTACAGTTTCTGCTAAACGGCAGGTTATATCTATACATTTTGTATTCGATTGTCTTCTATGTACATCGCTTCTTATCTCTAGAAAATCCAATGTATGTTATTTCTCGTCCATCTTCTATCTGTTCTAGGTATGTGACCCACCAGTTCTGTTTCTGCTTCATTGCAGAGTATGTCACATCCTACATAGCATAAGTTTGCGCTTCACTTGCACTAGACTTGCGAAACTTTAAAAAGTTATCTGATCTCTAAGTTAGCAGCAAGCGAGCATCTGCAAGAATCTAACAATCTGTCAGTTACATACTAGTAGCCAACTTGCATTAAAAGTTGTGAATTGCTGATTTACACACAGTTAGGGCCATTTTCGTTTCGCTTGCTGTTCTTCACTTCCTTCTTAGAAGTCTTACGATCATAGTATAGCCGGAAATTCCTCAATATCAAATATAAGAACACAATTATATTTCAAACAAAACAATTTTGAATGCAATATGTTTTGTTAAAAATATTAAGCAGTCATTTATTAGGGCTAAGTCTCGATTTTGTTTAAAGTATAGAAAATATAATTATAGTAATAATTATATAAATACAAAATAGATTGCAGCACACTTCCTAATGCAATTTTTTGTCACAGAAATCACAAACTTCCAAAAAAGAAACTTATGAAACATTATTTAAAAATACGTTATTTTTACGTAGCATAAATGTCAAGTATACTGCGTAAAGCTTTCATTATATCTAAAATGAAACCCATCCTAACTCTTAATAGAGCTAGTTACATCATGCAGACGGTGTGTAGGCCAGTTAAATGGTATGCTTTATCCAGTGCTATCTTAAAACAAGCCACTTTTCATTTGCTTGTTTTTATACAGTAGATATTGTTACCGAATTAAAACTACTATCCTTATTGTAACAGCAAGGCGTCTCAGTAACTCAGTCACGGTAATTCCTAATAGGTCGGTTAAGCCAATTGTTGTTATTATCTGAGCTGCCTCGTATCTGACGGCAAACATGGCGCTAGTGTACAGGAAATTTGCGGACCAACAAAATTTCAAAGCTAATAAATCTTGTCATAAACTTAAATACTATAATCAGTATATAAGGCTAATTCCAATAATAAGTACATTAATCACACTATTAGATGCCGTTACCTGCACTGCCGAATAAACGTTTATCTCTTATATTCCGTAACAACAAGTGTCGATACTTTTCCTTGTTTAGATGACTACAAGTTGTCCCTAACGTACACTACCTGTTATTACATATATATATATATCTCCTCTTACTAGTCACTTCTCATACAAAGTCGCTCGGCGAGAAACAAATATGTTTTCTATATTTAAAAAGTGTCTTTAAACCATGCAATCAACGTGATTAATATTAGACAACTTATTATTCTCGGTTCATTTTAGCACACTGCAGTACGCAGTATTAGTACTGTGTACTAATTTCATACACAGATTTCAATAAAGAAGATTCTTCGTTAACTAATACCGTATCATGTTCTAATTACTTTTACATTATCCCCATCTAAAATTCTTGATCTAAAAATCTATGACCTAATGCCTCAATAAAATAGTATGGTTATGTCTCATACGAAATGTCTCCCTTTCATCCTAAAACACATTATGTCTGTTTCCCTCTACCACTATTATTTCTTCCCTTCATAAATTACTTATAAGTATTCGCTTTTATCCGTCTACTTTACCCTAAAACCTGGATATATAATACTATCGAAACAAAATAATCTCACTGATAATGTTAGTATAAAAACGTCCCAGCGTGTATGTCACATACGCACGTAAAATTACAATCTTGGTACTAATTCTTGTTCTCCATACTGTCTAATATATTCCGATAATTTAATGGCTAGCAGGGCGCTTTTCGTAAACGTAGGTCCAAGTTTGATTCACAGTGCTTTTTTCATATAAACCATAATAATCGTTTTACTTTTTTAAACTAGTTTCCCATCTTTCATAGCAAGGAAGTGTAAGCCTAAAACGTTAAAGTAAAAAACCATATGCTCTATACCTACAAAAGGCGCTTGTCCGGCATTCAATTAATGAAACTGAGACGCGACTTTGAGCTAAATAACATTTTCAAATACTCTCCTCTCATTTACAACACAAAATTCCTATCTATTAGTTTAGGACCGCTGTAAATCACGAGGTGAATATATAATATAAAACACGAAGCTTACCAAAAGAAATTAACTATATACCGTATTTTAGTTCCTGTAACTGTTTCAAACACGAATAAATCTTCTTTGTGGCTACGTGGTCTTTGTGGCTACGTGGTTAGCGTACGCGCCTTTGGCGTGGGGATTGAATTCCCTGCGGAAGCTCAAGGATTCTAATTCAACGTTAATCAGTAGGTCCATGTCCCACATAACTATGGTGCTAAAAAGGGACGCTAAACTTCAAATCAAATACGATTATTTGTACCATCAAGAAACAATAAGAAAAAATCTAAATTTTCTCATAAAATGATTACAAAAGTATCACATACCAAGCTCCTGCATTTTACAAACAACATTTTTTCCAGATGCGCCTCAAAATGAAAAAGGTTGGAAACCACTGACATATGCTAACAATTATAAAAATATTATTCGTCACCGAAATTCAAACTTATGTTCAGTTCAATAGTACTAAAGATAAAAATAAGCAAAATTCAAAGCAGGTGTAGGCTACCCAGTTCCTTTCCCCTACTGTAAATGTTAATACCACACACAAAATAATAAAAATTAATACCATATTACATAAGTAATCAGTTTCACACATCATTTAATGGTCTTTTCATGTAACACTAACTTCTTATATTCTGAAGATATGCTATGGTCCTATGAACAAGAAAATAATCGCATATTTATTATAAAATGTGTCCGTTTGTGTGTCTATACAACTATTCTTTTAATATGTAAAATAATAACTACGCCTCGTTCTGACGGAGAGGTCCAAACAATCCAAAATTCCTTGCTATTTGTTTATTGTGTTTGGCTTTCGGCGCGGAAGATCATAATTCGATTCCCGGCAAGTCACAGATTGTGTTCAATTTTAGTGCCATATAAGTAAAAAACTCCATCGAACAAAAAAAAAATTAGCGTACGGTTTTCCACGTGGGAGGGCCCTGGTTCAAATCCAAGTGCAATGACCAATATTAAATCCCTGTAGCCTCCATATTACATTACACTACACCTTAGTTAATTTATAATTACATATAAGTACATCGAGTCATATCATTTTCGATGCCGGAAAATCCGCAATCAATTCCCGATAAAAACAAACACTTCCGTCCCCCTTATACTCCCAACAATTACAAATGTTTTGCGTGTATTTCATTTCCAATGTCCCTTCTCATACGAAAAAAAGAAAACATAAACATAAAACAAGAAAAAAAACAAAGCCAGTACTTACAGATAAATTCTTCTTCTCTGTTAACTTCTATAGAATACAATTCACCAACTCAAACGCATCGTGCTTTTATTTCTTCAAATGTAACCACTTGATTTGCATCAAAGTTTGTATACCAACAAAAATAAATCCAGAAAGTTCTACCAAATTCTAGAACCTCACTCTCCATAACTCATATATTACATCCTCTGTGTCGCCCAACCTCCCCTGCGGGCACTTATGTTAAAACAGATGGCGGTCTCTTTTCTTAAAGAACCCTTGTCGTTCTGAATTAATTTTCCTGTCGCGTCCTAAACCTGCCGGGTTGCAGTTTTGTTTGCCTGTTGTTTCCCCAAACAATTAATCTTTAAAGGATTGCGTTTCCGTTTCAAAAAAAGTCTTTCAAAATCAAACGGTTGACATTAATTATACACTTCAAGAAACATGCGTGAATTCTTTACATTATTACTTCCTTTATATTAAAATGTCCACCCTACCCAGAACTAAATTAACATTATTTTCTCATTTAAACCCAAAACAATTTATTTTCAGTAACTAATGTTGTTTTCTTTACATTTTTCGCTATAATTCAAAGCACTACAAAGTCTGCCGATTCAATTCATCTAATGTCACACCCTCATTACAAATGCATTTACTTATCACTTTACATATGGGCGAGCTCTGTTTAGACATTCAAAATGTTACAAAGTACACAAAAATAATTAATCAACATAAAGTACAAGCACAGCCAACCATTTCGTTCAATTTCCTATTTAAACCTTTATCAAAAAATAATTCATCCTGTCACTTTAACATGCTCTACAAAGGAACGCATATAAAAGAAAAAAATGGACAAAAAATATGTAGGTCGTTATTACGTAGGCAAAATAATGAAACTACAGTCCGGTACAGCATAATTACATGTCAGTAATTGTACCTAAAGTACCGGTAAAAAGAAAGCCGTAATAATTTAATTACAATTGAACCTTTGTACTTCAATGAGAGTACTTAGAGTAATTACAATATTCATTACTTCAACGACAGTATGTACCAAAAGTGTAAGTACTTTCAAGGTCAAAAATGGAGACGTTTACAGATACTTCTACTGAAGTGCATATATATAGAGCAATCGGTAGAGATGAATTCCCGATTTGAGCTCTCTGAAGTGGAGTTTTGCGTTTAGAGCAAGAGACTCAATGCACCCCTTTCCCCTCGGTGATGATAGCTGCAAAAACGCGCCGCGCTAAAGGTTAATGAGCTTCGAGCTGCGAGCAAACAAGAAATCCACCAAGATGTTAGTAAGTTCCCACAATTGAATGGTCGCGACAAGGAACTTTGCCTTAATCATATGATTCTCCTTTCATTTTAAAGTTACATTAATGATGAAGATTTACTGCCGATAAATGAAAGCAAACGAGCGAGCAGTGGCTTTGCCCTCGCACATGGAGGAATTGAAGCTCCATGCCACCGTCTGTAATCCAACGCTCTCTTTCCCGATGGTCCAAGACGTTGAAGATTCTATCAAAAAGTAATACTGTTTTGTTACCTAGGGCAGCCAACATTTTGAAAGAGGCAGAAGATGATGATGTGGTACCCCGCAAATAAAATAACATACAATAAAATAACAAAAGAACTCCAAAAGAGAATTAAGCGTAATACCATATTATTTAAAGCATGCCTTATAAGCTTGTGTCCAGCAGCTGGAACTGACCACAAAATCGATTCCTGAGACTTCGTATCCACTAGCAGATCAGAGAACCTTCATTGAAAGCAACTAGGACTCGAATTTTTATGTATTTCAACTTTTCAGTGATCTTCAAAATTAGGGAAAGGGTTTTTATGTACTTTATATTTTTTGTAAATTTCAAAATTTTTGTTTAATGTTCAATTTTTACTTAGAATTTATGATGCAATGTCACTCAGATACTTTTTCTTAACATGGAGATCTGCTTCAAGTAAGTTGCATTATTTGCTCCATCTTAAAAGGGAGATAATTGTGATACTTGCCTGATATTCATTTTTATTTAATTTTAAAAAAATATTTAATTTAATTATGCATATGATCAAAACAACTTTAGAGAATGTCATTTTAAATTTTCTGTGTTAAGAAGCAAAGGGTACTGAAACAGTATTCTTATTTTCTTTCCCTATCCAAATGTAAGATGCTTTTTATGATGTATACCTGTCGTTGCGGCAAGGACATTTAAACTACCCTTATTTTGTCCCTATAACAATGTTCTGCTGAACGTCTGAGCCATATGAGACCACACATACAGAGGGCCGTTCATGAACCCAAGCCAAGAAACAGAAGAGCTTTAAACATCTCTCTGTGAAAGAGGAGAAAACTAGTAAAGTCTGCTCAAACTGAATAGAATCGTAGTGCAAAATAATCCTTGTGAATTTGTTAAACTCGCATTTCCGTCAGGATGTCTCCACGTAGAACTTAGATAGGGCACAGGTTTGTAAGTTGGTTCAACAACACGAACCAAACAAGAGGACTCGAGATGAATTTCCATAAAAATTTTCGATACAACATGTGAAATTTTAAAAAATCACGTACTTTGGAAAAACGCTCGAGCGCCGTAAATGAGCGGATACGAATAAAAACTAGAATTGAGGACACAAAATAATTTGACGAATGAGAGAAAAAGGAGGAAATCAAAAACGCAGTTAGAGGCGTGTCCTAAAAGATCGGTGAGAGAAGAATTCAAAAATTCCAAGTCTGTAGTAGTTACTTGAAGACCGGGAACAAGTGTGTCGCAAGAATTCAATCGTATACAAAAATTCCACACACACCACACTCTAAAGTATACAACACGTGAACTACAACATCAAGATAACTAGCTAATTTAGGAAACAGTCCAGTGAACGATGTTCGATGGCACTAAAGTATAGACATTTATACGTAGATTTTCTTTAGGTAAAAACTTTAAACTTCGAAAAAGATTAAAGTATTCGCATACATTTTTGTGTGAGTGATACAGTTTCACGCATATACTTATATCTACAAACACTCCAGACAGCAAGCGTCAACTTACATGTTTAACTAAAATTAGTAAGGAGTCAGGAAAACAAACTTAAAAGTTGCCTGCATATTTCTGGAAAGCACTTAGATTAGTCTTAAGAATACACCATTAGTTTGCATTACAATGAACTTATATTACTTCTTAAAAACACTTCAAAATTAAATAAAATAATCCGTGCAACACTACACCCGAATTAGAAACAGTGATGGTATGCAGTATAATAATTGAAAGTGCTAGTGCAGAAAAGTGCATTATTAAAGAGATGATTCGACTGAAGCCATGTCTCAATGGACAAGAACAAACGATAGCGCGTCGTCCCTTGCAGATTAGGAGGGAGGCACATCAAAACTCCGAGGAGAGAAGCCAGGATCCAGGACATTCATCGCACAGGGACGAAACAAGGAAACCTGAGGGCGCCGTGATTGTTTGATTACCATTAGCATATATGAGGCTTTTCAGATTATCCGTCCACTGCGTTTCGCCGTGTGGGGCAGCCGTTAACATCACGGAGCCGTTCAAGACGCGGCGCGGCGCAGTGCCGTACAGAACGTGTTGATTACTATTGTCGTTTATGGTTCTCTGCAGACTAGACGGCGTGTTTGTGACAAAATTATGTTTACTAACTTATTGAAAGGTGCTAGAAGGAGTTGCTTTTGGCCATAAATGGAATCCATGGAAGATATGGAAATATCAATTAATTTGGTGGAGGAAAGTCCCAAACTGTGGGACGAATCATTGGATTCATACAAGCCCAAGAACGAAACAACACCTGCTTGGAGGGAGGTTTGCACCAGATTGAATTCCAATTTTGAGGATTTGAGCGACAGTGAGAAAAACAAACAATTTTCTTTTGATGAAGTGCAATGCGTGTTTTGTGTTGCATTTATTCTTTGCAATATTAAGCAAAAATTGAGAAAAGTATATTATAGCATTTAGTTTAATTTTGTGTTATTAATACTTTGGAGAATGTGATTTCGATCCTGTTTTTCTTTTAATTTAAATTTGATATTGTATTACTTGGGATATATATTTTCAAAACCAAGTTACAATTGGATACAAATGTGTAAATATGATCAAACATTTTCGAAACTTAAAATTTCCAACTACTTATCTCAGAGCTACGGCAAGTCTTTCAGTCGGTGAAATGACATCTCTTAAATTGATATTTTGCCTTAAAACTTGTCCTTTTACAGTATTTTGTCTAACAACTCATCAAAGCTTGCTATCGACAGACGAAACCAATTTTAAAAAAAGAAAAACTTCATCACTTCATAAGTCACTAAATAATAGCACAAATGCACCAGCTAGAGGTCTTTGAATATTCAATAAATAAACCCATTTTCTTCTTCTGTGCCTTCGTCTTTTAGATTTTAAGTAAAAGTAGTACAAATATAATAACCTATCTCGATCATCCATACTGTCTCTATCGTAAAAACGACAAATCAGTTTGGCCGGTAAAAAGAGCTCCCGTGATGTTCACAGGAGCAGAGCCGGACTGGTCTTTAGGAAAAGGCGCAGACCTAAGATTTTTTGAGACTGTGCCCCTCAAATGGAGTTAAATGTAGGGCCATACAAGGAAGAATATACCATTTGAGTTCCAAGAATACGCCATTTCGTTGATTTTGTATTGTTCATTAATATTTTCCATTAATGTTTTACTATTGATAATTATTGTCAATATCCACAGGCAATAAGTACTAGCTCCTATAAAGCTGAGAACGAAATAATAAAGAACAGACACACAGAAGTTGAATAACTTTTAAAATAAAGTGAAACAAACTAACCTTTGCTATTTAAATAATTTACAATTTGAAATTAAACTTTTACAAATGTTTGTACTACATATATAGAAATAAAGAAGAAACATTAGCTTTAAATTGAAACAGAATATTGATTAATATTTTTTGACCTACGAAATATCTTCAAAAATCAAATGCAGTGTTACAATTTATATTATTTTATTTTCTATTTCTTTTATTTATTTATTTATTTATTTATTTATTTATTTATTTATTTATTTATTTGTTGCTCAAAAACATCAATGCCACTTTTAAGAATTTACGATACTAATCTTTTAAATAAAATACCTGAAGGAGTGAAAATAGTAAAATATGTAATTTTATGTAAATTAGCCAGAAACCTGTAACAGCAGATATTACCCGCTGCTTCCAAGGATGTTATAAATAGATGATCTGCCCATATATATCTTCATCCTATTAAATCGGTGAAGCCAAAAAGCAACCGAGCATCGGCACGTCTGATTGGCTACTCTCGTTTCTGCCATCGTCTGATTGGCTACTTTCGTTTCCGCCATGATTGTTGGCTCAAAACATTGCGATTCTATTGAGCGGAGTGGGCAGAGTAGAGATGGCGAAACTGTGACGTATGGCTTCAAGATTTTGTTGTAAGGGCAAATCCTCTTATTTTATAAGATCCTTGGCTGCTTCATTCATTTGCATTTAAGAATTTGGTGCAGATAATCCTTCCTGAGTAATCCACATGTGTAGTTTTCAGAAAATTGAGAAAAAGAAACCAACTTTTATGGCGCGAAAATATGACATTAGTGGTATCTGAAACACGCTCCTATTAATGTAAAACTGATAGACCTACTAAAATAATTCCACCCTATCAAGCTTTTCTTTATGATACTGACAGTATCAGGGCGTAATTTACATCCCCAAAGATTCCGCGTTGCAGGAGCAGGGCTGAAAAGTTACTAAAGCGTGTTTCGAAAAGAGTTTAAAGTACAGTACAGGGTACATTTTTCATATCCCACATCCTCTTTGCATTTTACAGTTTTTCTTAACTCTGTGTCAGATACAAGAATCAATATGTATCTCTACACGCACTGGACCCGTGGATGGTATCCAACTGACCGTAGTTCACATCATACACCTCCGTCAATTACCTTAGTATACTCGATTGCCTTAGTTCCTGGAAGTCTCCGCTAAAGTTATAGTTCATTTCTTCAACCGTAGTGTAGTCCGTACATAAAGAATGCCGCCTTCTACGTGTGGTGGCTGTCATAAATAAATCATCGTCCAAGGGATCTTGCGGAAAACATCCCCGATAACTAAATGTCCAACCAGAACCCTCATTTAAAACAATTGACAGTCGTCTGTCAACTCCACGTGGAATCTTAGTTGCCACAGTTCCAAATACTGTTGTTTAAGTTAGTGCTCGATTCCATGTTCCAAAGACCAGTTTCCTTGTTCTTACACTGCCTGGCATCTGCTTCATGTTAGCCATATTGGAAAGAAAGAATAGATGTAGGCCTACTGGGTGTTAAGACGTCGCAACCCCGCAAATGCAGTCAAAAGAGGGAATGAAGGAACGACGGGATACTATTGAAAAATTCAGCATGGGAACTTAAAAGAAATTTGCCGAACTGCCCTCCTATTCAGTGAACATACTATACGCCAGTGTAGAGTATACGCTATGGTTATTAAGTTAAATCTAACACCAAGTCAAACTATAATTTTAAAAATGTTTCAATTTATGATTTCAGTGTTAGAGGTCGATACAACCAACGAAAAAAGAAAGCAGAGATGTAAGTGGTGAAGAGGAACCTTACTATATACGTAGATGTGAAACTCATGCGTTCCAAGTCACAGGAATGAATACAAGCTGGAGAGTATTGCAAACAAAGTTATGAGAAAAATGTTCCGAGCAAGAACGTACACAGATGACTGGAGAAGATATATGATGCTCAATTCGTATCATTCGGATGCGCAAAATGTAGGTACGAGTCACTCGTGGGAAATACTCACAGCGTGTAACAGGAAACTCCAGAGAAAAAAATCTTTGGCTTGGGGAGCCTTATAATAAGGGGAAGGGTAATATGAGATTGCAGATTAAGGAGACAGGGAACAACATTGCTCACATCATGAAAAGGGAATTAGGTTGTACTGATTGGATTTTGTCCTTGCGAGGGTGAATTCTGGTGAATGTTGTATGGCAACTAGTTCACACACATATGTTTTTTTTTTTTTAAACTTAAGTTTCTGGCCAAATCTTTACCAAAAATTAGCGGCATATCAAGAGCTGTTTTCCCCCTGTTTTTTGTTGGTTGTTTTGATATCTTAATATGATAGTTGTTCGTTCCTGATATGGTCAGAATACTTAGAGATAAAAGATGTTTCACGATACAAATTTGAAGATTTCCCTTTCCAGTTTCCACCCTGTAGCACTTGCTTTTTTTTTTTTTTTTTTTTTACAACGATGGTATCACAAGAAATGACTACAACTTAGTATAACTAACAGAATAGAAGATGACACCGAGTAAATATCTAATAAATTGTTTACAAGATTATTTATTTATTTATTTATTTATTTATTTATTTATTTATTGCTAGACACAACAGGCTATATAACCCAATTACAGTGTCCGTTACATGTATTAAGCGACTATAACACATTCATACATTCATCTTATAATACATAGTTATAATGTGATTGCAATATCATTGATGTTCTTTCATTTACAATTATTTCTTATTACATTACAAAGGACTTCCTTGAATTGACTTAGGCTGTTACTATTAATATCCAAATCCATTGTGCATTTTGTTAACCTATTGTAGGTTGTACTCAATCTCCATACTGGTGACCTCTTGTTTGCATTTGTATGTAAACTGTCGCAGTGAAAGAAATTGAAATTTTCAAGGCGAGTTACATTTGTAGGAGTGCGTATTTTAAATTCTTGCAGTAAATTGGTGCAGTCGATTTTATTATTAAATAACTTATATAGGAACAACATATCTTGCATTATTCGTCGCTGTTCTAGACTTAATGTATTAAAGTTTAAATTTAAAGATTGACTATTATATGTTTTCGGATATACTTGTGTCTCTCTATATGTCAAGTACCTTAGATATTTATTCTGAACTTTTTCTATATTATTTAAATTTGTTTTTATGTAAGGGTTCCATATAGTGGCTGCGTATTCGAGTTTTGTACGTACGTAGTGTTCATATAGCTTTCGGATGGCGGTAATACTAGTAAATTCTTTACTGATCTTGATGATAAATCCAAGGTTTCTGAACGCCTGGTCAATCATGTGATTTATGTGATTATTAAATGTTAAATTTCTGTCATATACCACCCCTAAGTCCCTGACAGTATCCGAGGTTGGTAAAGTGATGTCATTCATCTTATACGAAAATTTCTGAGGGGTTTTGCGGTTTGTAAAGGACATTACATTGCATTTGTTAGTGTTCACGTTTATGATGTTCTCTTTGGACCATTCCATCAGTTCATTCAAGTCATTTTGAAGCATTTTACAGTCATTTAATGTTTCTATTGCCATGTATATTTTAACATCATCTGCAAATATCAGCGTGTGAGAGTTTTGTATACTTCGCGGTAGATCATTGATAAATAGTAGAAACAACAATGGCCCTAAATTTGACCCCTGTGGCACCCCTGATAGTTGTACATACTCCTGAGACTTACACCTTTTGTACACGACGAATTGTTTTCTGTTTTCCAAGTAAGATTTAAATAGATCAATAAGTTCGCTGCTGAAGCTAAATTGTTTAAGCTTGCTGAGCAATCTACTATGATTTACGCTGTCGAACGCTTTCGTGAAATCTATGTATATTACATCTACTTGTCCCCCCAAGTCTAGTGTTTTACTTATTAAGGTAGATAGTAGACTAAGATTTGTGACCGTTGACCTGCCTGTAAGAAAGCCATGTTGTGATTCTGATATAGATGGTCGCACGTGTGCTATTATCCGCTGGTATAAGACTGTTTCATAAATTTTAGCAAAGATGCTTAAGATTGAGGTGGGCCTATAGTTTTTAATTTATCTCTTATTATTCTCTTATTCTCTCCAAGAAAAATCTAGGAATCTAAAAGTAAAATCTAAGAATATTCTCTTATTATTCTCTTATTTCTCTCTCTTATTCTCTCTAATTATCTAATTTTAAATAAATACATGGAAAGAACTACTACTTGTACCAATGGTAAAAGTTCCCACACTTGCATACACTTCTAATTGCGCTTTTATTCTAGTTGCGGGACTCGGTAGCCAATGGAACTATTGTTAAATATATTCGTCCATGAAGTTTACGAGAAAAACGACCACAAACTTTGGATATAAATTGGTTATATCTTAAATATTATTGATAACTTTTTTTTAAGTATTGACTAAAAACCAAATACAATTCCTGTGTATAAAGGAACCAAGAAAGTTCTGTCGCTTTGTGTGAAGGTCTTTGTTTCATTGGCCTTACACCGTGAGTTGAATGCGAATGGAGATAAGGCGAAGGTCAGTTGTAGGTGTGGGCATATCCAACATACTACCTGGTTATGGCAGTTCAGTTAACTGTGAACCTGCGTAAGAGCAGAGTGAACATGGGACTTCCGCAGAGCGTCATAAGAGCGTGTATGCTGTATAGTCCAGTCAAATTAGACTTTAACCCAGATATTTAAAATAACAAAACGAAACTTGCTGGAATATGTAGCACTAGTTATCATGTACTTCTGGCAAAAAAAAATCCCCAAAAATCCTGTGACGGGTTTTGGAGCTATGACGTCATCAATATGGCTGCCATCAAAATTCATAGTAAAATCTTTGAATGCGTATAACTTTTCACATAATAAAGCCAAGACGTTCATTTTTGTGACAAACTGAAGAGAACTGATTGGAAAATGTGTAGAATAAACTATAGTGATTAAATTGAAGGTTTCCTTTGAAATATTTCCACATAAACTGCAAAAATTCACTTTTTTGAATACTTGTTTTGAAATTTGTACGTAAATATTTCCCTGACTATACACTACTAACACATATTTTTTACATAATGTTGTAGGTCATTTTATTAGCTTTAAAACGACACCAGTTTTATTTCTCTGTCGCAGAAAATAAGGAAACTACGTAAATTTATGTTGTGGAGCAAGCGATCCGCAACGTGTGCTGGATGAGCATAAAGTCTAATTCTATTTACAGATTCATAGCAAATGGTCAGGGGTATTGTTGATTTCTTTTACCAACTACTTGGTTAGAGTGGATGGGGAAGATACGTACCTGATATGACAGCAATTTTGAATTCTATCATGTAGGGTTTTAATAAATTTTTGAAACAAGATTTTGCACTACTTAAATATTTAAACTACCGTTATGAATAACGTCTGAAATACTGTTGAAGATTAAAATCCTTATATCAACGCTTGTATAGCAATATGTAGAGCTAAAGTAAATGAAAACAGTCTTTAATAATAATAAGCATTCTATAAATGAGTATAATATAAATTAACGTAGACAAGGTAATACTCTAAATGTATTGAAGATTACAGTACATACAACACCTGTTGCTTCACATTTAGTTCGGACGCTTACGTTGTGCTGGTAGAGAACTTAACTCGTTGCTGACTTCAATGCCATTTTCATTAGCATGTGTTGAACTCATTGGGCCTCATGCAGAGTCGTTCTGACGCGTGATTAGTGCCATACTAAAGAGTTCGACTAACATATATTTCCTGTAATAGTCAGGTCTTTAGTATGACACTAATCATACGTCAAAACGACTCTGCATAAGGCCCGTTATGTTTGTTTCGTCATGCTTAGTTTCTTCAATCGCCAATTGACCGTTACTACAACCAAAACCTGCACGCTGACCGCACATAGATGAACAGTCCAGTATATTGCTTTTATACACACAATTTCTTTCACATGAAATTTTATAGTTGCACATAACTAGCTTCAGAAGGCTTTCAGGAACAGTTAGTTCAAGTGTTGTAACTGGCACAAGTTTGTTGTTTCGTACTTTCCAACATCATTCTGTAGGAGGCAGTTCAAAATGTTTCCACTGTTGCATTGTAAATAATCACGTAACGAATGTTGATGTGCTGCATCTGAGGTCGGAGGAAGCACTGCAAGGTTGAAGTCCGCATCGACTCTCTTCTTGGCAACGGTCTTTAAAAAATATATCTTGCTGTACCAAGGTTTGTTTCTTTCTTTGCCCCATACATAGCTAGGAAGAATTTTTCACGCGCAACATTAATCGCATCTGCGGAAGAAGAAGAATTGAAGACATCAATGTGATTACGAAGACCCTTATCTGTTGAAAGCAGATCGTAAGTTATCGTTTATTCCCTTATCTGAGAGGAGCAGAAGTAGAATCACACCCGGTGAATGCATGAAGGAAAATCATATACTCTTTCATACGATCTAATCGGATCTATGCGACCTTCTTTCCCAGTCCTTCCGGGTATTACCATAAATACTTGATTTATCACATGCGCGATTAACAGATTAACAACACAAAGATATATGTATTTTCTCCAAGAAGTACCGATGGACCAGTAACAGCTACTTCCATGGCTTTTGCTACAATAAGGGTATCTGCGTCCACAAGTGCTTAAAACATATGGCACCCAACGATTGTCAGATGGTGCTATAAAACATTTATGAACCTTGAGTTGTTGATGTGATTTGAGAGGACATACTCTTGAAACATGGAAATCTCAACATCATCTTCGACATTCACCTCAACAGAAGTACGTGACTTTGTTCTTCGTGAGTGGATCACATCTTTTATGCTGGGTCCTCTTTCATAGCTAATCAAACACTATGTGGCAACTTCCGTAATGCTCCATAATGTATGTCACATATTGTTTGCAGATATTTTTGTAAGTTGCTGTTCGCTGCCAAATAACTCTGTGCAACAAATAACCCCGTAAATTGTATACGTTGCATTCCTTGGGATAGAAAAATCACTAGCCATTGTATTAACAATTTGAAGGAGAGATGATTTATTGCCCTTTTTAATCAAGATATCGTCAAACAGGGATGGTGGTGTGCTGCCAATTCATAAGACAAAAAGTTTTCCAGATCTTTTTCACTACGCACAATGCACAGTATTCTGTAAAATCGCTGGTTTGAATTAAATAAAATGCCTTCGTTTTTATTTGGACAACCTTGTTCACTGAAAGCCAGCGACATGAGCATATTCTTCCACCGGAAATGAGCTTCGTTGAAAAGCTTACCAACATTATTCTTGAGAGAAGCACAGTGTTCGAAGTGGGAAAAAAGCAGAGGCAGTATGTTTTATTACGATTTTAACTCGACATACCGGCTAGTTAAATGTTGAAATGCAGTGAGGATATGTTGCCTGAAATATCTATTTACATAATGATTGACAACCACTGGAGAGCTTCTCTTTAGTTAGGGGGGAGGAGAGACTTTTTTAGTGGTAGATTTCACTCATCTGCATTAAGTAGTGAGCACTCAACAAACAAAAAGAAATGTTCAACAATTCTGAAACGAAAGGGTTTCACTTCTTCCTCGTTCCCTGACAAAACTGAAAAATGGATTTAATAGGTTTTGCTTCTATACTCCTGAAATATACACGAAAATGCTCAAAAACCGAGTTTTTATATTAACAATTTACTGCAGGAAAGCTCTCGGCTCCCCACTCGACTGAGGGGTATTTCAAATCCCCGGAAGAGTCGCCCCCACAGCGGACAAATACTAAATCCGCTCATGCTCAAAACGCGACATTTATATATGAATTAAGTCAAGACACGCATATATGAAAGAAACGATTCAATATGGCACATCGAAATATAAACTAGATGAACTTCTTCGAAAACACCTCATTTTAAAAACAAAAGGTAAGAAAAATACAACAAAAATGTCGGTGTTGTCAACTTATTTCTACATAAGAAATAAAATCTTTTTACGTGTAAAGCTATTCATCAATTACTACATACAAAAATGGATTTATTAAAGGTATATTAGCATCCACTTTCCAGTGATGATATATCTTGATCAGTAAAAACCAGAGGCGGTATGCTTTCATCACTGAAAAACCAGAGGCGGCATACCACCGCTTACTGTCTGACTTCGACCACTGGAGAAGCAAGTCCAATTTTGTTAGCTCGATCACAATTTACGCAGCTCTCACCAATAATTTCGCTGGAAAGGGATACAAGTTCAGTTGAAGCTTTCTTGAAAGCGTGGTGGGTACGAAACCACATTAGCAACTTATCCGTATCTGTTATGTCTCGATCCTGTCTCTTGGGGTCCCGGGTTCGATCCCAGCCCCCGCCAAGTGAACTTTGTGGTGGACAAACACCGTGTGCGTGGGTTTTCTCGGGGTTCTCCCGTTTCCTCCCACTTTCTTCATTCCACCATTTCATTCATCACTCATCATCACCGTCTCCTTTAGCCTAACCGGCATAACCGTGGGACGTAAAACTTAAAGATTTCATTTCATTTTCATTTTTCGATCCTGTCTTGACGATCTTAGATCGATTGTTGCTCTGAAGATGTGCTTTGAACTACGGCGACTTCTTCAATAGCCTCTACTCAAGATCTTATTGGCATTGTGTGCTCCAATTTTACAAGTGTAGATGCGGACATACCGCGACCATGAGTTAATCCTCCTACACCCTTCATTAAACGCATCAATACCTGCTCAATGCTCATATCAGTACAGATTCCAGCTCAAGACTTGCTTGATCAGCGACTTGTAAAGAAACCACGTGCAGAATTTTTAAAAATATTCATCCTGATTCGTTTTCTGCTCCAGAGTAAGCATTTCTTGAAGATAAACATGTGCACTGTTTGCATAATTGAAATGGTCAGCGGCATGAAAATACGGCAACAATTGTTGTACACTGTAAAGATGTGGCCGCTAATTACCACAGCGCTCAGCTCGAATGAAAAAAACATATAATTTCCACCATGTTTATGTACTGAATCCATAGTTTAGCTGTTCGTCCGCCTTTCGCTTCAACTTCCTTCATTCTTTTCTTTGTAGATCGGGATATGTTTCGGGAACCTGGAATTCAGCAGGGTTTTGTACGTTAGCTGTGACATTCAAAACTGAAATGTAACATTCTCTTAAACTTTGAACAAAATTGTTATCTTCAGTGCTTCCTCCGAGAAGAAGAGTAACTAAAGCTTGAAAGGTCAACAAATGAGCACGAACAGCTCTGGAGTATGCTCGTCCATTTAACATATGAACTACACTGTTCGTTGCGTACAATGTCTGCCACAAAACTTCTAAATCACTATCGCTCATAATTACACCAATCGAGCCCAGATAAGAGAGCAAAAGGTGGAATCCACCAAGTCGGACGACAACAGATTTAAGAGGGCTTTCTGAAGGAGCAGGAAGAACTATATCCATTGCTTTTGAAAACCCATTGTTTTTATAATGTTAGTAATACTATATGTAATTAATTCTTTTAAACTTATAAGTGTTAATTTTACATAGTTATAATAAAGATAATCCAATATAAATATTATTAATATATTGGTTAAATGTTAAGAAAAAAAAAAACAACTTCGCAAATGATCCATTTTCTTCCGCCATCTAGTGATCTACATTGCACCACATTACTTCTCCTGTACATGGAATGGATATTCCTTGCTTCTATGTGTTTGCTTCGACTCACGTAGCTCCTTTATTTTTTGCGATAGAGAAATAAAACTGGTATCGTTTTAACCCCTTAACGCATGCCGTGCCATATATGGCACATACCCTTTTTTCACGTTAGCTTTTTTGTGATCTATCAAAGGCATCAAATGACTGTTTTGTCTGTTGTGTGAGATATTGACGTGTATGAATAAAAGATTTTGCTGTCATCTGGCATGTTCTTTGTGAGTTGTAAGTGTGTCAAATATATATGGCACTTACTTACTTCTCGTCGGAATTAAGTGAAAAATTTAAAATTCAAGTTTTAATTCATTTTCAAGTTCCCATATGAGGATTTCCAATACTGATTATATTTTTCGATAAAAGAAATAAATAATGCAGAAAGGAGTTAGAGCTAATAAAACGGCCTACGATATCATGTAGACATGTATCAGTAGTCTATAGTCATGGAGATATTTACGTATAAACTTCAAAACAAGTATTCAAAAAGTGAATTTTTGCAGTTTATGTGGAAATATTTCAAAGGAATCCTTCAATTTAAGCACTATAGTTTATTCTACATATTTTCCAATCAGTTCTCTTCAGTTTGTCACAAAAATGAACGTCTTGGCTTTATTACGTGAAAAGTTATACACATTCAAAGATTTTACTATGAATTTTGACGGCAGCCATATTGATGACGCCATAGCTCCAAAACTCGTCGCTGGATTTTTTTTTTTTTTTTTGCCAGAAGTACAAGATAACTAGTATTACATATACCAGCAAGTTTCGTTTTGCTATTTGAAATATCTGGGTTTGGCTCCAAAAATGGCTAATTTGACTGGACTAGTACGAGTTCAAACTGGGGTCAAACACCGCTGCAGTGGGACAGAAGATATGCCAGGCCTTTGGTAAGGGTGTCGGGACTATGCGGATAGTGTAGCGATGGTTTAACAAGTTTAAGGACAGTGACAAAACACTCGAAGGCGTACAATGTGCCAGAAAACAAACATGTACAAAATAAAGAACTTCAGGCAGCAATTGAGGCGAACAGTAGCCAGACATGTAAGGAACTGAGACTACAATTCAATGTGAAGGGATAAACCATTCGGCAGCACCTCCATCAACTTGGGAAGCATTGTAAGTTGGGTCTATGGGTCACACATGATTTGACTCGGGGCTACAAGGCAACGAGAGGAGATACCTATGTTTCTTTGCTGTCTCTAAGGAAGGAGCCATTTCTGTATTTATTTATTTTTATTTTGCACCTATTACAGGGCACAAACCCCAATTACAATAGGCTTACAAAAAGTAAAATACAAAAATTTCGTAAATAGAAAAAAAAAAAAAAAAACAATTTCTGTACAGGATATTGACAGGTAATGAGAAGTGGGTCCTGTACGAAGTTTCACGGCGTCGTCATCATTAGTTAGCATCCCATAAACCGGTTCCAAAACAGCGAAAACCAGCACTTCACCACAAGAAGGTCCCCCTGTGTGTTTGGTAGCTTGCTCGCGGCATCGTCCATCGGGAACTGTTACCAGCTAGTCAGAGCATCAATGGAACTGTGTACTGTTTAGCCGTGTTCAAGAAAAACTCATAACTCTTTAGCCAGCACTTTTGAATCGCAAACGGGTCCTCCTGTTACAGGACAACGATAAGCCCCACGTAGCTAGGATGACCCGTGTAGGGATGTAAAATACCTGGGTATTTATATCAGCGGGTAACGGGTATTTTAGTAGGTATTTTATGTTTCAATTATCCATAAACGGATTTTATCGATGTCAATGAAAAATATAATGGTCATTTGTATCACATGCAACAGGAATACTAAATAACCATGTAACTAATCATTTTTTAGTAATTAAAGAATGAATTTGGTATTTATTAAGTAACATAGTTCGGATTTCCTAGCTACTTACCATTATTTTTCTTTCTACTTACACTAACTTTCCTTCTATTACCCTTGGTGGAAAATAAATTTCCATTCTACCTGTGAATTGGTACCTGTGAGTTTAACACTAGCACTAATGCTTTAAGTACTTATTGGAATAGCATATTTAAAATAATAATTTGATAAACAACGTTAAGCTGTATAGTAACTCAGTGAATCTAATACTTATACTTTAAATTATTCAGTATAGAACACTAATTAACCTCTACCATGTTTGAGGTACTATAAAACGACCACAAATTTTACCATTTTACTCTGCATGAACCCTAAGATCACAGTCGGAATCATCACACAATTCGGAATTATCACAAACTTTACATTTAAAACTGAGACTGTCTCCCAAAGATTCATCAAATAGGGTTTATATACGAATTCCATGTATACAACCTAATCACCTAATCTAAGCCTTGAAGATATACTATGATTTCTTCATTTTTTTAGGTTTTGATTAAACTAATCCAAGTTTAAAAGCGATTCAGACCTTACAAGGGACATCATCCAATTGTCCGGCTCCGATTTCAATGAATTTTTTCTAGCTTATAAAGGACATGCATTCATTATTTGTGATAACAGAAATTTTTGCCATGGTGTATGTTTTCTATTTTTTAAATAATTTTTAAGAGTTGTGATGTGGTTATTAGAGATTAATGCAGAAGTCCATTACTAACCTTTGTAAACGGAGCGTTAATGAAAGAACAACCGTGTAGATACATATAAGGCCTAGGAGGAAGTCGTATGGTAGGTATAACCTTGACGGCACCCATCTTGAAATCCGCCATTTTGAATTAAGTTCAAGTTTTATAAATGGGAATGGTGTAATATGATACATAATTTTGGGATATAATTTAATTAGAAAGACAATGGTGAAGTTAGTTTTAAGATACACCCATTTGGGGAAAAGTTACAGGCATATTAATTGTTTATACTTACTGTGTGTGTAAGTCCGTTACCTCCGCTTCTAACCCACGTATTAATGATAATAAGTGGATATTATGCCTAGAGGGAAGTAATACGGTAAGGGTATCCTTTACGGCAGCCATATTGAAATCCGCCATTTTGAATTAAAGTGAAATTTGAAAAATGAAAACCATAGCATGTGACACCTCATTTTAATACAAAATTTTCCAGAAAAGCCAATGTTATGCATATTTTTGTTTTATAGTTAAGCAGTATGAATTTAGGGCTGCTTTTAATGTGCACCAATGTCCTTAATTCGATCTTTCAAATTGGCAACACTCCTAATTTTCACCGCATGTTTTAAGATTCCCAACTGGCACTTTGCAATTGTTGCCATGGCTCATGTTTTCTAAATTTATTACATTTTTTAAGAGTTGCGATTTGTCAGTTCGTGAATAGTGTTGGGATAAGTATCCAGCAAACTTTCTGAAACTAACTTTACCATTGTCTTTCTAATTAAATTCTAGCCCAAAATTATGTATCATATTGCACTATTCCTATTTAAAAAACTTGACCTTAATTCAAAATGGCGGATTTCATGATGGGTGCTGTCAAGGTTATACCTACCATACGACTTCCCCCTAGGCCTTATATGTATCTACATGGTTGTTCTTTCATTAACGCTCCGTTTACAAAGGTTAGTAATGGACTTCTTCATTAACCTCTAATAGCCACATCACAACTCTTAAAAATTATTTTTAAAAATTGAAAACATGCACCATGGCAAAAATTTCTGTTATCACAAATAATGAATACATGTTCTCTATAAGCTAGAAAAAAATCATTGAAATCGTAGCCGGACAATTGGGTGATGTCCCTTGTTAGTGAAGAAAGGGCGTAGTGGATAAGTGTAATAAAATGGTCCCGGATCAGTCTTGAGACGACAAGTGAGTATCCCTGTAGGTACCCCCAGAAGACAATAATCTTTCATGCTTCAACTCTGACTCTGATTCACAACTCTGACTTTTTCGTGAGCAATGACGTAAAATCGGAAAAGTGGTCTGAATTATTTCTCAAGATTGGCTTGATCGATGTTGTTCAAACTTAGATATAGTATAGGTGTACACGAGGGCTTCATCGGAAAAATGTAGCAGCTAACCCTCACAATTTCCCTCTTTCCAAAAATTTGATTCAATATTTTGATCCCCTCTATGAAGTTCTTGAAGAAAAAATATGAAAAATAATAGGTTTTGGATGTCACTTTAACCCTAGAATAACATATAATATCCACAATTGTATCATGGGTGCGCTATGGTCGAAGCTGCCTGCGAACCTGCACCGCACTGAACTGGATCAATCGGTTATTATTTTGCATTTTTACTCATGAATGAATGAGAAATCATGCTCGAAAGACCACAAAATCGCCAAGGCTCCATTTGGTGGACTATGGCACTCCCATCCCCATTTAGGGTCAAAGTGAAACTGTTGATATAGGTGTTTATTTCGTATGAATCTAACATATTGAGTATGAACATGAGATTCAAATTGCCATTAGTTTTCCATAAGTACCGCATTTGACGGTACCTAAAGCTTCAATGTGAGCTGTTATTTAATAAAATGAATGTTATCTATCAGGTATACTTATAGTGGCCAATCGAGGTAAAAATCACCTCAGCTGTGAAGAGAATAAACATCAACAAGAATGTAATGTGATGTAATATTTGTTGTGGTGTCCGTAGCGGTATAGAACCGTTTGCATTACATTTTCTTATATTTCTTGGATGAAATGTTTCTTTTCGATTTCATTCAAAGGTTTTATTAAATTATATTATTGTTGATGGTTGTTCTCTTCCCAGCTAAGGTGTTATTACCTTGATTGGACAGTGCCCTGTAGGTATATGTGATTTTTCATATGACAGCTTACACTGAAGTTCCAGGCACTCTCAAATGCATGCCTTACCAACGGGGAGAAAGGTTCATGAACTCACTGCTATTTGTAGGGTTGTGCACGGTAAACCAGATGCCACCGAGAAACAAATGCAGTTGAATAATGTTCTTAACATTCCTTCTGACAATGCTGAATTTTTTGTTGGGGCAGAGAAGCAGAAGTCAGACTTCAATTGGTTGTGGGTTCGACGAACATCCGCTTGGTACCGTAAGGATTGATATCCACCTTACTAAATTAAGCTATACTAAACTGTTTGCAGTTTACGTTTGTGACTGCATCAATGTGGTTTACAAATGGTGACAAAGAACCCAATGATTTACTTGAATAAGAACTAGTAGTTATATTTGTACATGAACCCAGCGATAGAGTTGCAGGGCTTTCTTTTGACACTGAAACATCAGGAATGTATATTTCTAATAATTCAGCTATTTCTTTCGCAGATGATGTACTTGTAACGATATTCGAAAAATGTTGGTTCGAATGTTGGTTCTTGAAGCCGTTTGATATGAGCTGGGGACTTGAAACACTTTTTCGAATATTGTCATTTTACTGATATTCCCAATTTTATGTTCTTTATTACAGAACTTACAAACAATACCTTTGTTTTCTGCTTAAAAGAACTGCCACACACGACCTTTCTTCTTCCACATGTTATGCATTTTAGTGTAAAATATTCATAGTGTATACTTGTAACAATTTCAGTAACTAATAAAATACAGAAGAAACGTCACCGGTATGGTTAATAATGCTTAAAACTTCATAATAATTGAATTTTCGTAAAATACCCATTTTTGGGGTAGGTAAATACAAAATGGGTAAATACCCATTTTTATTTACCTACCCACTGAGTATTTACCAGACCCACATCTCTAAACCCGAGACACCATTCTACGACTTGGATGGGAAGCACTATTGCATCCGCCATACTCCCCTGACATTGCACTGTCCGATTATCACCTGTTCCATTCCTTGGATAATTACCTTAGAGAACGCCAGTTCAAATCCCTAGTAGAGGTACAAAATACACTTGATACCTTCTTCGCTTCACGGTGCACCAAATTTTAACGTGATGGAATGCATGGCCTTCCAGAACGTTGGCGAAAGGTCGTCGATGCTGATGGGGACTAGGAAATCGTCGCCCTCGTTCTGATATCGCGACAAATGGTTCAGTGATATTCCCGTTGTGTTGTATCGCTATTCCTCGGACAAACACTTGGGGACCCATTGAGCACAAACCTTCCGGAAACTAAGTCTATTGCGCACAATGTCATGCTCACTGCCATGCGACACCTGTACTTGAGCACTAATGGCATCCAAGGAGACCCGTATATCAGTTTGAAAGCAACTGACAATAGCAGCAACTCATCAGGAATAGGATTCGTCACTTGCCCGTTTCGCGCATCATCAGTCAGTGTCTCCCTGCCACCACGAAAACACCCACACCACCTTTACACTGTGTTTTCCGAAACACACTACGCACCATACATACTCTGCATTCTCCTGTGTATGTTCGCTGATGACACCATCCGCACAAAGAAAGTATAGCCGCTGTTCTTCCTTAGTAACCACTGGCACCTCCATTGGTGTGTCACACGGCCTCATGTCTTACCTGATGAGAGAAGGAAACATTGATAAGCAACCAATCTCTGTTAACGTCCCACACTACGCCCGTACACAACAAATATAACATTTATTATGGCCAATACATATGTGGATATAAACACCAAACAGGACTAACATCTTCAACACGTTGTCCGAATATTTGCAATTGGACCGTTTCATTTGACTGAACCTTATAAAATATAAAAATAATTATATATAAAATAAGAAATAAAGAATGGAAAAATAAAAAAAAAAAAATAAAAATAATTCAACGAAAATTGTAAGGAAAATGGTCGATTTGCTATTTCGAGAACAAATAAGGTACGTCGGTGTTTGACATATTTGTCAGTCACCTGCAATAATGATTTGTCTAGAAAATTCTTCATGATGCAACCAATAATTATTATGAATTATAACTGAAA
The DNA here is from genome assembly GCF_964235325.1 of Thermobia domestica. NCBI lineage: Eukaryota > Metazoa > Arthropoda > Insecta > Zygentoma > Lepismatidae > Thermobia > Thermobia domestica. The sequence goes on from NC_137455.1 coordinate 15,755,509, forward strand.
TGCAGTACTTTTGAATATATTTCCGAAACAATTATAATTCTCTTTCATGTATATCCTTCAACCAAAAAAAAAAAAAAAAAAAAAAAAAAAAAAAAAAAAAACACTAGCTGAAAGACTAGCTGAAATGGCTGTTCTTTCAATGACAGGAATAGGTTTATGGAAAAATATTTTGAAGATATATTAGAATTCCTTTTCTCTCCCTTATGATTTCTTTTTGAATTGAAATGAAATTATAAGAACTCAATAGACCTAAGTGCTATTTTCAAAAGTTTATCTAAACAATTCAGTCGTTATTCTGTGATAGTGAGGGAGATAACGCTGACATCATTGTTATATATTGAGAAAAATATTATAAATATTGCACCATCTCCCTTCCCTCTTAAGAAGAGGAGCTTTCGCAAACACTAGCCACGTTCACTGATCTTTGATAGGGAGTTCTATTTGAAGGAACTCTCCAACATGGGGGCTCGTGATAACTTTATTATTATTATTATTATTATTATTATTATTATTATTATTATTATTATTATTATTATTATTATTATTATTAATTACATAACTCAACCCTTCCTTTTCGCTTAGGAGATGCATTTTTGTCAAAGTGGCATGATAAAAAATACCAGTTTGAAGTACATACTATGTTAGATTTTCATATCAAACGGTTATGTCGTTGTTTTCCGTAATGTCATAACAGACATAAATTTTATTTGTATGTACAAAGGACATGGTGTTTGTAAATGAATCTCGGAATTTTGAAATTTTTCTAATTTAGAATTGGCAATTTCCAAAATTAACGAAATGGTTCTATGCGCTACTCACAAAATTTAAAGGGTGGCCAACGTGCTCATTGAAAAAAATTAAAGGGGCGGTCTTACAAGGAACTCCTTGAGTGCGAGGTCGCAAGTGCTATCTCTAGTAAGGCCCCTTTGAAAGTGTAGTGTGAACAATGATAACAGGAAAAATATTAGTTGTTAATGACTCACCATGTGCATTAGGAGGGCGACAGAAAATACGTGTCCGGCAGATACAGAGATCAACCTTCTGTGGGATATATGTATTACACTTTACAAAATGGACATATTCGACACTCACGGAATGTTCAAAACAAACCATTAACTTGCACCATGAACACCGAATGAAAAATGATGCGTCACAGTGATCACAAATGTTCGCATCATCAAGATCGAAGGCGAACCTCTTGGGAGTTACAAGCCGTTCAGGACGTTCAGGTAGGTATTCACTTTTAAAGAATGCATATTTATATTTATAAAACGAATCATATTTATAAAACGGGATCATCAGAACTGATGGAATTTGATAGCATCCGTTACACTAATATGATTCTACATGCATTCTTTAAGAGTGGATACCTAGCTGAACGCTCTGAACGGTTTGGAGCTCCCAAGGAATTCGCCTTCGATCTTGATGGTGCGAACATTTGTGATCATTCTGACGCATCATTTTTCATTCGGTGTTCATGGTGCAAGATAATGATATGTTTTGAACATTTCATGAATGTCGAATATGTCCATTTGTAAAGTGTAATACATATATCCCATACAAGGTTAATCTCTGCACCTCTGCACGTGTTTTCTGTCGCCCTTCTGATGCACATGATGAGATATTAGCAGCTAATATTTTCCCTGTCATCATTGTTCACACTACACTTTCAAATGAGCCCTACTAGAGATTGCACTTGCGACCTCGCATTCAAGGGGTTCCTCGTTAGTCATCTCTGGACCATGGCACAGAAGATATGATATGATATTGGGTTCAGCGTTCCTTTCAGTAGCAAGGCTATATGAGATGTATATCTACAACTTACGTGGGATTTGAACCACACAAGCTCCACAGGGAATCGAACCCATGTCTTGCTTTCCACCAGGTACATATAAGTTTCCTAAGCTGCTGTCCTTACTACTGCCTCGAGGGAGCTCAATGATAATTCCGTAGCGCAGAGATTGATTTCAAGGAAAAAAAATATTTGTTAATGCAGTTGCCGCAAGTCGTTCCATTTTATAAAAAGTAAATGTCCTAAAGAAGTGAGATAACGAACGAACGGAAAAATAAAACACACTATTAAAAACAGTAGTAACCGACTTTTAAGAAGCCTTAAAAAAGAAACTAAACACATTTTATTAAGAAAACATTAACCACCTGCAAAACTGCGCTAAAAGCAGAAAATAATTTATAAAGGGATAAAATGTCATTAATAAAAAATACTGAAGTCTGTGCCAAGCAAAACAAAGTATGGCATTAAAGAAAATTATAGTTTTAGTCGTGATTTCATTAGGGATTACTTTGCTTGGCTTAGCTCAGTCTTCATTTTTTATTGATAATAGTTATATTTTAGCGATTTTTGAAATTATTTATACTTTTTTTGAGGTTTTTGAAGTAGGTCAATATTTTTAATATTTTTTGTATGTTTGTACAAGATTGTAAGTATTTTTTAATGACATAACTTGAGTAAAATACCGACAAATGGACGACAGTTTTATAAATGTTTCCATCGAATAGAGTATTTGAAATAACCTACATTAATTTTAATTTATTTCAAAACTTTCTGGATATTCTTTAAGCTCGATGAGTCCGAAATGCAAAGCTTTTCACTAAATCGTAGTTCTTTCGACGAGTCTGTGCATGCAAGCAAAAGTGTATAGCGTGTATCATGAATATTCATTCATGTGCTTTTTTCGTGCTTTGCATGTAAAGTCTGTCTTTCATATTTAAAAGCATCTAGTATCTGGAACAGTTTAAAATAAAGAAATATGCGGTGTACGTTCTCTTACGCGTAGCAATTGAAATGTAGTGGTCTTGATTATGTGGACTGAGAAGAAAGGGGTCTGGCTATATTACAAGATGATAGTCACGCTGTACAATGTGAGACACGAAATAATCTGGGGTTTAGTTTCCATATAGAACTTTTAACTATTTTCGTTGGTCTGGGATTAGGACGCGCACCTTTGGTTTATGGAGACCTGGCTTCGATTTCCGATGGGAGATAATTGAAAGTTGAACTCATTACAATGGTTGGAATTCCACCTTAAACTGCAAGTTCACATCTCATAAGGTCTATAACTTTGGTGATGAGAATGGTCGCTAAACTTCAAGTAACAGCAAAACTTTTAATAGCTTTTAGAAAGCATCGAATGACAATGCATTACATTCTACAATCGGGAGAAGCATTTCATTTTAGCACATGCTCAATATTTCCACCGCTTTCAGTTGTAACCGCTTTCCGGATCTGCTCCTCTGCTGTCCCACCAACGAGTACTTTTAGCAGATCTGATCTTACCTGGGTAAGACATCAAAGGATATTTCCAAAAAGGGATTACAGAACTTTTCCCGGTTGCCCTCTGGTGTCAATAACAAGATGAGCATTAAGCAACGAAAGATTCGGATGTCTCGTCTCGAAATCCTCACGGACGTTCAGATGATCGCTCAGACCAGGGCGCACAAAATCATCATTCATACATGCAACAAAAACATTATAAACAAAATGATACCATGCTTATTTATTAAAAACACTATGTGTAAAAAATATAGAACAACAACAATCACAACACTAAACACTGGACACTTAATTATTTCCACAGACATAAAATTACACTTCACACTTCTCGAGATAATAGCCCTTTGTACCACGTATATAGATGAATGAAATAATATACTTGGGAGCTCACTACAAATACTTTTCTTACACCATTAACTGATACACATTGGGAATTAGCACTGTCGGGGTAACACTAAGGTAATCCCACGACGTAATTTTGTAGTTGTTGGGAGGAGAATCCATATCCACCACCACCACGATAAACGTAGACAGTCGCATTATGTAGAATTAGGACATTGGCGGACACATTTATACTTTGGCGTTTGAAATTCAGGTTTGATTTTCCGTGGAAGATCATATGGATCGAGTCCCACGTTAAGTTGGGGTCAATCCATGCCAAGTGATCCAGAAAAAGAAAAATTGCCGCTCGGCTTTTTTTTTTTTTATCTAATTTGTTCAAAAATGTTGAGTCGATATATTAGTACTTCAAAACCACAATTAATTATTTTTTTTACAACATCCCATGGTGACACAGCGGCTGCCGCCATTTTGCGTTTTCTCGATTTCAGGCATGAGTTGGTCCTTCCGAAATGAAGTGTTTACAGTGAGTGAGTGTTCACTAATTGGGAAATGTAGATCAAACGAAAGGACAACAGTTTACTGCATGAGTTGACAGTTAAAACATGAATAAACAGGATTCAATATTACTGATATTGCAAACAGCGAGAGCAATAAGTACTTACAAACTTTTTGTCAACTGTGCATTTTGACTTTTCTCGCCTTCTGTTGAAAGCGGCATTCTTCACCAGTGCTGCTGTGGTGTGATATGACAGTGAGTCACAACTAGAAGAAAGAGACAAGATGAGCTTGACTGGACTAACCATTCATTCTACTTTATTTTACTTCACAACAACGAATTTCTTGTTGAACCTGTGAACAAAACACCTACTAGTGTATGGCGTCATTCCCTAATATTTTGACCCTCTTCTGCTCAAAAGCACGAAACGCACTATTGTTGTTTGTTATGGTATACTAAAGGAGTAACTATTCCCAAAGTTTCAGATTTTTTATCCAGGCCCATTGGAGATATTGGACAGTGAAACGTACCAAATTGGCATAATTCCCCAACTTTACGATTGGTTTTCAGGCTTTTGGAAGCAGGTACAGGTCAGTAACTTTTTGTGTTTAAACTTATAACACAAGACTACATAGGCACAAATTCAGATCTCTACGCCAGTTGTTTCCTCTTCTCAAACATTTCTTCAATGTCCAAAAATGTTGCTTCTGTAGGCCCTGATTTCACCCTTTTTAAGTGGTTTTAGGCAAAAATGTTAAGAGGACGAAGTTTTACCTCTGCACAAGTTGGAGACGCCCCGTAATGTTCATTTCGGTAGGACCAACTGATGTGAGGATATTGAATAATTCGTACATGGCTTAAATCGGAAAAATGCAAAATAGGGGAGCCGCTATATCGCTGCAGGATGTTTAAAAATCCGATGATCATGGTTTTGAAGTACTTTGATATAGGGTAAACATTCCACTTCTTACGAGGGTTCAAACTTTAATAGTTGCAATTATTTATTTACAACTGATACAAAATACATACATCTTAGAAGGGTTTACAGTTCTTCAATGTAGTGACCAGTAGTGTGTATAACCCCTTACCACTGATGGGGAAGTTGTTGGATACCTTAACAGGCTCTGTTGTGTTAATAGTTTTAATAGATCATTTTCTGTCTGAAGAATCTCTTGATCAGTTCTGAAACGAATACCACGAAGAGGTTCCTACATATATGGAGTCAAATGAAAGTAACAAGGGCTTAAGGAGTGGTAGGTGCTGCATTTCCGACCTCCATCCCTTGAACAAAGCAGTCACGCCTTGCGCTGTATGCGTCGGACCGTTGTCTAGCAAAATAGTGGATTTGTTCAGCAATAAGTATAGCCTCTTCTTTCTCAAGGCTGGTCACAAGTTGTTCCAAAAAGGAATAAAAATACTGCACATTAAGTCTGATGTGTGGAACGGTATGCGTTAGGATTACATTCCAATAACACACAAGAATCATCATAACTTTTACATTGCTTTGATTCTGACGAACTTTGGATTTTCGTGGTGACCCATAATGACGCCATTCGTTTCATTGACGTTTTAATCGTGGCTCGTATGATTTGGGCCCTGTTTCATCCACCATAATGACATGGTGTAAGGAAAACCTCTGCTTGCCGTTCGTAGCGCTCAAGGTACCTATTGTACCTATTTCTACATTTCCGTCAATTCATGCGGAACCCATTGTAATGAAATTTTTCTCATTCAAGCGTTTCTTCAGAATATACAGAACATTCACATGCGCTAATCCTGTCTCGTGGAACAGCTAACGAAAAGTATGGCGTCTATCACTGTCCACTTACGCGGCAGGAGCATTGATGTTTTCTTCACTAACGCTATGACGTCAAGGAGGTTGCAGGTCTTCTACATTTTGGCGTCTCTCCTTGAAGGCTCGTACCCACCTTCTTACTGTTCTGTAAGGCAATGGAGATTTCCCGCAAGGCCCTTGAAAACCTTGATGACACCCTCGTGCTGTACGACCTCTGGCACACTTTTTTTTTCTTTTATCTAATTACTATGATCTGTCCAAAACAACGTGACAACATTAACCTTGCCTTACACCGCCCGTTTATGTGTGCGTGTAAGACAGACTGTCGCTATGAGGTTTCGTTCTTCTTGTCTACTGCCCTTACATGTGACGTCGAAAGAAAGAGTCAATTAGCCCTGCAGTAAGGTGGGTACGTAACTAACATGTGGTACGAACGACATAATGTGACTCCGTTGTGTAGCGTCTCCAAAGCAGTATTGCCACTATTAAAGTTCCAACCCTCGTATATAGCCTCACTACTCGAAGGGACACTAGAATTCAACCCACCAAATTCACTTGTTCGTAACCTTTCCAAACTGGACCATTACATTCCCCATTACGTGACGGTATCACATATCCTCAGGTGGCTGTTACATGAAGCTGTCACAAGGCATTTTAAAAGCTAATCTCGATACAACTAAGGCAAAAATAGACTTCATCAAAGATCCGTATGTTACTCAAAACTCCGGCTTTTCCAGGGGCCACTCACAAAATTTCAATTGCTCTTTGTTTTTATCAGTAAGTTTATGGAATTCTGTAATTTTATCCTCCTCACACCTGAAGGCGAATTTTGGTAGCTGGAGCTACCGTTGCCTATGAAGTCATTGCTCAAACACTGTTGATAAGAAACCTCCCCAGGTTCGAATGGCATCTCAGCTAACAATGAACGAATCGTAGGCAACTCGAAAAACTTCAACAAAATATTTGTAGGTGGCGGCACGTTATCGAGAATGCAGAACACCAAGTCGAGGTAAGTTGCCACTTATAGATGTGTTTGTTAATTTCTTTTGAACGACAAAGTATTACAACATTTATTAGATGGTTGCTAGAAGTAAGTGACATCCATATGAGATGCCATCCGGACCTGGGGAGGTTTCTTAGCATCAATGTTGAGCAATGAATTCATAGTCAACGGTAGCTCTAGCTACCAATATTCGCCTTCAGGTCTGAGGAGGAAGGAAACAAATTGAAATTTCGTTTTAAAATTCTTGCACTGAATGTCGAGATATCTCTAATGCTGAGTAATTTTTTTTTGGTTGGCTTTGAATGGCTTCTTTGTACCTCCACACGAATAGCTTGGATGTTTTCTGGATCCCGAACGAGAACAGGCAGAGAAACTGTTTGTAATATACATTACCTAGGTTTCAAATAATTGAAAAGAATATAATACAAAAACATAAAAGAATTTCCAAACATTTTGGCACTACGAGTACCTGATAGTTGATTCAGATGGTTAACGAGAGACTGACTATAATTTGTAAGGTCAGTCTGTAACGAAGGTTAACTTTTAGTGGTGCCTAGAAGAGTGAAGATAGGCATTCACTTTAGTCTGTCGAAGAAGAACTTATCAAGCGGTCTTGTAGTTCGACGTGCAAAATGCTGTTTCCTTCGTAATCGTCACTGGAGTTTTGGTTCCAGTCTTAGGCTGTTTATTCTTAAATTCCCAAAAGGGCTGTTAAACATCTACTGCTACTTTCGTACATTTGAAAAACATATACAAAAATATACTTAACTTGGAAACCGTACTACATCTGAAATTATCCAGTTTTGATCCAGACATATGGACGTCGACGTTGGAAAGCAGTACTATTCATAACATTAGGTGAATGCCGAATTATAATATTAGGCATACCTTACATGACATTTTTTATATCTTCATTTATAACATCATTATATTATAAAGAATGACGCATATACTATTGCAAATTTGAAATTTATGACTTTGTTTTTATGATATATAAAACATAATTAAATATATTACTTTTGATTTGATAGGAACGCGCAGAGTATTAGCAATTACTACAAGGATCCACGACAACAGAAAAATAGGAAATTCCTTGATTAATGTAAGTAATTTACTTCTCATTTTGGAACACATTATTGAAATGGACTACGAGTCTATTCCATAAAATTTTGGTGTGCTCTACCATGTTTAGATTAATATGCGGAAAGGAAGTTTGGTCCGTCTAAGAGAAAAAAATACTACGTATTTAATAATATTTGTCTCGCCTATTTACATTTTTGAGTATTTTGTTTGAATAGTTTTTGAAATATGTCCTCAGACACAACACTAAACAACATTGGATGAATGGTCTCACCATGACTATGTAGTAGCCTGATAGGTCTTACTTCGAGTGCTGGGAAGCTGCATTAAACGGTTCCACTTTATAAGGACAGCTTTGCCATCATCACAGTCTCGAGTTATAACATTGCGATTGGCTGTTACTGTTCATTTTTCATGTTTATTTATGTTGAAGTTAGTACGTACAATATATTTTACACATATTTAAGAAGACCTACATGTTCTAAATCTTCAGCCAAGCTCGCAACCAGAAGAAGGCTAGGGGGGGCTTAAACTTTTCATGTTCACACCTCTATACAAAAAACACAATTTATATATCTGTAAGAGAAATTTTAATGACTTGCCCCTTTAAAATATTCATGCTCCCCCAAACCTCTATAGCTGGTTTCGGGCCTGTTTGCAGCACGTAACAGCAATTGTTATAGGCGAATAAGGTTCAATCTTTGCACCACAAAATTATCTGCAAGGAAAAAGAAAAGATTTGAATTAAAATTACATTGTTACAAAAACTTATCTATCAATTAGAAAATATAAACAAAAGAAACTATTTCAAAAAGTAATCTAGCGTAATGTACAGTCACCAGCAAAAGTGTCTCTCCCTAAGTTCTCTAATTGCATTACTTGTGGTCCAGATAATAAGCAGTTGTGAGAACGCCTGGACAGATGCGTCTAAGATGAATCTCTATGGTTCACAGCGTTGTTGTCCAATCAACATCATATATTATTCTCGATACTGCTGTGTATGTAATGTATTATTTCGTTATATAATCTATATGTTCAGAGAAATAAGAAATACTGACCACACATGGATCAGAAAATGCTTGAAAGTAGATGAAAATATCAATCACAATGAGTATGCATTGAAATTGAAATTGAACATTTAAAGAAGTTTGATCCTGGTGTGGATTTGAATCCCCTGAGGTGGAGGGATTAACTCAAAAACAAGTTATACAGACGTTCCTCAATGAGGAAAATATCACGAAACGTTCTTCAAGTTGAGGCTACGTCATCGTTTTCAACGATGGTCCCGATTTACATTAAATTCTTCTTTACCTTAACTTCTAATTTCTAAAGAAGAAATGAAGGGAGAAATTATTTTCACATTACATTCTTTGAATTATATCAACACTTGTAGAAATACAAAGTTCTATGTTTATCTTCGATTACTATTAGTATATTTTCTTATCTTCATATGAGGAATTTATGGCAAAGGGTAAAACAGGAAACTCCCATTGCAGCGACCTGGATTCGAATCCCGTCGTGGCAATTATTATGTTTTCTTTATTGGAAGATATTATTTACGTAATTGATATTGTAATTCTGTTATTCCTTTATATTATTTTTATTTTTATTTTTATTACTATTATGACAAAAGAAGCAAAGCAAAACTAACATAGTCTAAGCTATTCATAGGAACAGGAAAGATGAAAGGCAAATATTTCTTAGGTTTTTACATGAGCTAAATAATATTATTACGTGTATGGATTTACGGATAGAATAATGATTTTGTGACAACAAGAAATGCAGTATATTTGATGCTGATAAGTGACAACAGTAATGAATTTTGTTTTGCCATTCTAGGTAGAAAGGCAAGGTGACATTTTAAATAGGATCATTCCCGTGACTGGAGCTTTAAATACGGACCACTTTTTGCAATTTGTGCATTGGTAGGAATGATTCCAGAATTCCTACGTAACAACAACACATTTTGGCACATACTAACTGTACGGATGAGCCTTATCCATTCATCAATTGTTGGATAAACACGTTGCGTTCTCACACAATATGAATGAAGGTTGATACGGATGACGTAATTTTGTGTTGTTGGCATTTCACCTGTGAAGGAAGTCATCTCAATTCTGAGACCCAGATAAATTGACCTTTTTCATTTTAGTATACATCAGAAGTAGCAATATTGCAAATGATAAATATTTCCTTAATTACTTCAGTGGGAAACGAACCCGCGACCCCAGCATTGTGAAACTAACGCTTAAGCCAGTACTCTGACACATCGCTGTTCTAGGAGAAGGAAAAAACTGGATGTGCAATGAATTCAGTAAATTACGTACTTTTACCATTCCAATGTATTAGTGATGAAACTTTCTGATTTCAGTCATGATAAAATAATAGTGTTATGTAGAAAGAATAGTCACGAGAATTCAACTTTAAATTGAAAAACAAAACACATTCAAACACGCAAGGACCTGAAGGAGAACTTGGCCTTTAGAGGGCTTCGAATACTTGACAGGCACAGTACCGTGTCGTAAGAAGGGAGAGAGGAGCGAGACACCGGGTGCCGAGACAGGGAGCTCCGTCGTATGTTCTGTCCTCGGGCCCTGATTTTTCATGGCACGACACTGGACAGACACTAATGTTGACTGGAATCTGGTGTGTCAAACCATGGATTATTTTTTAATAAGTTAACTAATTTCACGATTCTTCCTCAGTACCTTATATTTCCTATTTTTAGCATCTTACTTAATTTTGCTCATTTCACTCACTTTTACAGTTTTTCTAGTAACTCTTTAAGAACAAGGGCAAAAACACAGAAACATTGAGGACAGTAAAAATCACAAACACTCTTCGCGCGTTCTTCCCTTGTCTGAAGTAAAACAAGATATGGCAAAAATCCAATTTTTGTCTTCCGTCTATGTATTGTTAAATCTGTAAAACCAAACCAAACAAAGAGCAATATTAATACACAAGACGCTCAACATCTTAGCTATTCATGGCATAACTATTGCAGGGATCCGAATAACTTTAGTATATACACAAATCATCATTTGTCATATTTTACCGAAATACGTCATGACTGTTCCGACAACCTGATACTTTAATGTTGTTAATACGCGAAGTACATTGACTTCATCACTTATTCACTTATTCTCTTATGATCATCAAAACCTTTAGGGTACTTCCGGTAGATATTAAAAGGTGAAATGTAGTATCCAGGCTTGGTGTAGCGTGCAAGTAAACAAATCAAAAGCAACAGAATTTATTTCCCTTCCCCAGACCTCTCACAATGGATTGTGTTGATTCTTCAACAAAAACACTTGAAATCCAACGAGAAACTTCATAAAATATAAAATATGTAGGCAAGTCTCGACAAAATAATAATAATAATAATCTTTATTTTAATGCCGCGAACAGCTTTTGGTAAAAATAAAGCACGTGGAACGTATCAGAGTATTGCATTGCGATGGAATAATAATACTACTAAAAGTAATAATAAGTAAGAAAACAATAAAAGAAGGGTACTAATATAAAGCACAATGTAGATAAAAGTCAGTTAAGTAGAAATAATTTCTTGTCAACGCAGTAAAACTTATCAAGTTCTCCATCCATCTAGAACAACAAAAAGGTAAAAACAGTAGTCATAAAATTACATTTGGCTTAACGTTTCTAAACGTCATTGACTAAAAAACTATCAGCCAGATCACATAAAACTTTCACGTTGTTTAATACAATAAGACTAAAATGAGCTTAAAGAATATGTCAATCTTTTTAAAATTTCACATTTCCAATTCAGAGGAACTAAGATCATGGTATATCTTATGCTATGATTTGATACTTTAAAACCTATGTTTTGTAAACAATATTCACTGATATAAACGTTATCTAGTATTTTTTGCATGCATACTTTGTCGAGACGATAATAATAATAATAATAATAATAATAATAATAATAATGGAATAACAGAATTACAATACCAACTATGTAAACAATACTTTCTAATGAAGAAAAAATAATTACCACGACGGGATTCCAATCCAATGGGAGTTTCCTGTTTTACCCTTCACCACAAATTCCTCATACAAGGATAAGAAAATCTACTAGTAGTTATCAAAAAAATACAACTCTCTATTTCTACAAGTGTTGATATAATTCAAAGAATGTGAAAATAATTTCTATCGTCTTTTCTTCTTTGGAAATTGGAATTTAAGGTAAAGTAAAATTTTAATATAGAAATCAAAGAAGAGATCGGGACCATCGTTGAAAACGATGACGTAGTCTCAACTTGAAGAACATTTCGTGATATTTTCCTCATTGGGGAACGTCTATATAACTTGTTTTTGAGTTAAATAGAGAAATCTTAAGTAAGTCATTGTGATATGCACATAAGGAACGTCTCCTTATACGAGCATTAGTATATTATGTATAGTCTTCCATGACACTGTTTTAACTAGCTATTAGCTTAGGGGTAAAATGAAGTCACGCAGTAGATAAGTGGTTACAGCATTGAACGTCCATTCTGCGGACCAGTCTTAAAATTCCCGCCAGGTTCAAACTTTTTCAAATGTTCAATTTCAATTTCAACGCATACTCAGTGTTACGAGTAAGATCTTCTCCTCTCCAAAAAGAAAAAAATTGTTAAAGTGGAGAATTGGAGAAGTTCTGTCAATTTGGACAATCACTTACAAACTTATTTCCAGCAGTTGTTCTAGATTCGATATTTTCATCTACTTTCAAACATTTTCTGATTCATGCGTGGCCCCTGTTTTTATTTCCTGGGACCGGAAATACCTTTAGGATACTTCCTGCAGATATACAAAACTGGAATGTAATATCCAGGCTTGGTGTAGCCTGCTAGTGACAAACAAGAAACAAAAAATCATATTTCCCTCTCTTAATCCCTTACAATGAAGTGTGTTGATTCTTCAACAAAAAGACGTGCTCCAATCAGAAACTTCATAAAATATAAAATATATAGCCAATCTCGACTTCTCAAATAATAATAATAATAATAATAATAATAATAATAATAATAATAATAATAATAATAATAATAATAATAATAATAATAGTAGTAGTAGTAGTAATAAAGAAATAACAATGTCAATTACAATGTCAATGTCAATTCCGTAAACAATACCTTCCAAAAAATGTCAAAATAGTTGCAGCCACGGGATTCGAACCCGAGACTCTGCTAGTCTTTACTACTCTGACACAAACTTCTCATACAAATATAAGAAAATGACGCATCTACTACTTGTAGAAGATAAAAATAGAACTCTACTTATACAGGTGTTGGTACAATTCAAAGAATGCGAAAACAATGTCTGCCGTTTTTTCTTCTTTGGAAATTAGAAGTAAAGTGAGGAAGCAATGGAATGTAAATTTGGACCATCGTCGAAAACGATGACGTAACTTCAACTTGAAGAATGTTTCGTGATATTTTCTTCATTGAGGAACGTCTATATAACTTGTTTTGAGTTCAACAAGGAAACCTCGAGTAAGTCATTGTGATACATTAGGGACGTCTCCTTATACGAGCATTAGTATCGTGTGTATAATCTTCCATGAAGCCATTTTAAGTAGCTAATCGTTTAGTTGTAAAATAAGTGACGCGGTAGGTAAGTGGTTAGCGCATTGAACTTCTATTCGGCGGACTCCAGATCAAATCCCCACCAGGCTCAAACTTTTCCAAATGTTTCAATATTAATTTCAATGCATACTCAGTGTGACAAGCAAGATCCTCTCCAGAAAGAAAAACATGTTGGAATGAAGAGAACTGGAGAAGGTCCGTCAATGAAGGCAATCATTTACAAACTTATTTCCAGCAGTTGTTCTAGATTTGATATTTGCATCTACTTTCAAGCATTTTCTGATTCACGCATGGTCAGTATTTTTATTTCTCTGAACATGCAGTATATAACGAAATAGTACATTACATACGCAGGAATATTGAGAATAATATGTGGTGTTCATTGACAAACACGATCCGAACCATAGGGATTCATCTTAGAATGGAGAGCTGTTTTTAGTCACCTAGTTCACAATATTACCTGCATAAACACCTTGCTCAGGACTACCAATTGTTGTCAGTGCCGAAAAAAGTTACGTGTAAGTTGGGTTCCATCTGTCCAGGCATTCACACGACTGCAAATAATCTGGACCCCAAGTAATGGAATTAGAGGACTTAGGGAAGAGATTCTTTTGCTGGTGGCTGTACAGCGATGAAAATATGAAATGTAACTCCTTCGAAATTCAACGTGAACAAATTTTTCTTTGTTTCTCAGCCTCTCTTTGAACCGAGCATAGATTGCGGTTGATGGCGTGACGGTTGCTATGACTTAAAGAGGACACTTACAAAGTAATATTGCCAATTTGTCAAGGAAACGTGTAATTAGAGAGTGGTAATTAAGAAGAGAACTTGCCAAGTAAAAAAATTTTGTCATTACGATGTCATCAATGTTTCAAATCCCTTGCTAAGGGTAATCTGAATCCTCATTTTAGAAAAAATCCTTAAACATTATTACATGACTTGTGTGAAAATCGCGTAGACAAAAGAGAAGTGAGCGTTTGTACACGTGAACCTGGTAGAACATAAAACGCCATCTCGTGATGAAAGTGAAATTGCTGCCGATCTGAACATGAATGTTTCCCTTATTCCTCCCTTTCCTTTTGACCATGTCCAACAACGTTCTGCTACCTTTTCTATACACCTTGTCCCTTTGCTTTCTTAACAGCTTTTTTAAAATCTCAGTATCTTCTCCTAACATTACAATGCCTTTCCATACCCCCTCATTGTCCTCCCCACTTTTACCTTTCCCAGAGACCACAGATGCTTTAACGATATCCCTTTTACTATAACCATTCTCATACAGCTGTCCTTTAAAGATTTCCACATTCTCTTCTACATTTTTGTTACAAATTTTTGGTAATTCTAACATATTTCTTATGAAATTAACTTTTGTGCTTCTATCTATATTACTCTTCTTATTACAATAAATTCAAGCATTAAATTCTTTTTGATACCATTGAGTCTTAATGCTCTTCCCTTCCTTACTCATTAAAATGTCAAGATAACATAATACACCTCCCAGCTCTATCTCTAGATCTAATTCTATTCCTTTCTCCTTATCTTCAGTACTAGCAACGAACTCTATCAAGTCTTCTTTTGATCATTCCCATATCCCAAAACAATCATCAACGTATCTACATAAAAATCGAATCTTTTATTTCTCTTTTCTACCACCTCCTTCTCCCACACATTCATAATGATATCAGACAATACCGGAGTTATCTTAGATCCTATACTTAAACCATCCTTAACCCTATATATGACATTCTTAACTTTACAGAAACTGAACTCCCATATTAAGTTGAGGGCTTTCCTAACTTTCTCCCATTTCCATCCTTTAACACATTCTCCTCCCATAACTCTCTCAAGCGTATCAAGTATAGCACTTCTCTTTAGACTAGGGAACATGGCTTTAACTTCTAAACTAAACAAAATACAATCATTATTAATTTTACTGGTGCATTTCTGGTGTAGTTTATTACTTCTCTGTAGTCTGTAACTGTCAAAGTCTCTTGTCTGTCTCTCATCCACTCTAACACTGGCTTCAATTTACTTTCTAGCGGTTTCAAATAATTAATCCTACAGTCCATAACTGGCCTGAACTTTACTTCCTTTTTGTGTATTTTTGGAAAACCCTTTAACACCGGCACTTTTACATCTTCATTCATCCATTTCTTAAGCCCCCTCCTTTCACATTATTTTTTTATTCCTTCTTTCTTCTTGTCAACTAATTCATACTGTCCATCCACTAAATCCTTTACCTTGTCCTCATACCACGCTTTATTCATTACCACTGTCGCCTCTCCTTTGTCACCTTTCCCTATCACTATGTCCTTCTTTTTCCTAACGCTATCATATCCTCTTCTTTCTTCTTTTGTCAAATTCGAAGATCTCCTGTGGATACCCTTCTTTACCAAAACCATTGCCTTCCTTCTTAAACTATCTCTGTCCTCTTGTTCAACGTTTCTTCTACAGAATAGACCATGTCATCAACCCTGCTTGTTCCGTCTTTCACTTTAAGCAACCGAATGAAAGAAAACGGGAAGAAATATTGTGGCCCAGAAAATGGAAAGAGGCCTGGTGGATAGAAAAGGAAGGGGATGTAAACTTAATGAATTGGTCCAAATGTATCAGCATTAATAAAGAATGGAGGAATATTATTGATAAGTACAGAAAAATGTATGTGAATTGATGTATTCAAGAAGAAAGATGGGGTTGTTTGCTCCTTGTTGTTTCTTTCTGGTAGAATGGTATGTTTTCCCATTGGTCAGTTCAGATAGATTTCCACACTTCTGATTGGCTGTTTGAACGGGCCAATGAGAGAGCAGATAGGGATATGGATTGTGTATATATACTTTTTTTTTTTTTGTATCACTCAGTGTACGTCTGATGAGGATCTTGGCTAGAAGATCGAAACGTCACGTGTAAATGTGTTTTTATTAAATAAGTGCAGTTTTGTTCAGCAGTGTTGTTTTTTCTTCTGATTTTATTTGCAAGACGTATGGCTATGATTGTGCGTCAGTTCGCAATTTCGAGTTTTTCATTTCTCATGGGTCTAAAAGACGTGTTGCCAGAATTTCTCAATATCATAACCTTATTGACATTAAATATATATATATATATATATATATATATATATATATATACATAAACTTGTAAATGTTACATAGCAAATCTTAAAAGACACTGTCAACCAAACACATTGTGATGGGATCTCCCCGAGTATTTACAGAAGCGTGGAGTTCGTGCTTGGTGTTAATAAAGTAAGGCACATAAAAGCCTACGTTGGACGAACTTACTTACATTCTAGTATGCATATGACTTCGACTAAGCATTAAATGGTTTTGTGTGTGAATACAACCACAGCCTTAACAGAGAAAGTGAATAAAATGTATCCTATATAATTTTAAAAAGTGGTTCATTATTGAAACAACAAGAGCTCGCTGGAAACTGGTGCTCTACCCAATCCATATACTTATTGACCCTGTTTTACCGTGAAAAATGAAATGAAATCTTTGAGTTTTACGTCCCACGATTATGCCGGTCAAGTTAAGGGAGACGGTGATTATGAGAGATGAATGAAATGGTGGAATGAAGAAAGTGGGAGGAAACGGGAGAACCCCGAGAAAACCCACGAGCACGAGGAGACGCTTGTCCTTTTGGGACATGGGGGAGATTTCCCTCCCAAATAACAATGTTTGCCTTGAGCAAACGGTCTACATCAGTCATTGGCTCTGGTAATGTACAGGGTACCTCTACCGTGACTAGAGGAAGTCCCGTATTGCTTGGACGACCCTACTAGGGTGTGTGTCGGATTCCTGCCAGTAGGGGGGCCAGACGGAAGTGGGGGAGGGGCCAATCCCAGGAATCTGATCCTGCTAAAGGGAGGAAACTCTGTGAGATATGGGCCAGCACCAAACTTAAATGGTGACTTAACACGTACCATTGGGTCCGGGATGAGATACGGGAGTATCTCGACGTGTGCGTGCTACCTCTACACGACAAGGCGGTTGCCAGTTGAACGATAGAGGTAGGCAGGGCCGGGATTGAACAAGCCCCCTCGGGCATTGCCTGGGGTCCCGGATTTGGGTTGGACTCTGCCGGGCTGTGGTCATACCGTGGGATTCGGTACCATGCGGGAGCTAATCCCAGGAATCTGGGTAACGGTGAGCGTATGGGGGAGGTGAGCTTGCCTTGAAACGCTCGGGCGCCATGCCTGCAGAGCATGATAGGACTGACTCGCTAGCAGTCTACCTCAACCAGTAGGTTTACTGGTAGGCACTCAGGACTTCGGTCTGGCCGCGCAGTGGGCGTATCCCACTCCCTCAGAGAATGGGGGTTACATCGCTTCGGCGAGTCAGAATTAGGGGACAAATTCTGACGGTGCACTTTGTGCACGAGAATACGTAGCGTATCGAGGAACTACGGGCGGGGTGCATTACATTCTTGCGGAACCCGTCCATTAAATAGACCGAACGGTCGCGGGCATGCTCTCCATGCATGCAATTAAGCGTGGCATAGTAGACCACTAGCGAACAATGTCCGGCTCCATTAGCACCATATCCAAGATAACTTGTGCAGCATTCACACGTGCTTGGTTGTCTGTGTTTGTGAGATGCTGCACAATCTGCAAGTGGTATGGCTTCATTCCTAAATCACGGTGTAAATTTCTAACCACTGGCCTTTGAGAAAGGTTAGTCTCTAGAGAAAGTATGCACGAAGACTTGGTTGGGCTGACTATCATCGCTCCCTGTACAAGGATCATATTCTCTTCAGTTCGGACAGATCTCTTTCTACCACTGTTTCCCTTGCAATCATTTTGAACGAACCCCGTCCTTACAAACTTCTCGTAGCTCCTACCAATTGTCAGGCGCGAAGGTGCATCCCGTCTGGAACAGGTCGTGAATTTTTCTTGTACGATGCTTGGGGAGTGAAAGACCTTCATCCAGACCGCTTTTTCCCTTCGTTCCTCAATGGAATATCGACACGTCATGGTTTAATCTGTGGAACAGAAACAAAAATAATTACCATTTAATGTTAACATCTTTTTGCCTCACCCTTTATTTTAGAAAACTATACCAATTACTTAAAGGCTGAAATAAAATTACTTCTCTTGATATTTTATGAACAAGAAGAGGAGTAACTTTACTAAATTAATATATAATCCCACATTACTTTAAGACAAGAATAATAAAGCAATTTGTTACTAAAGCCGATTGGTATTTTTTTCTTTTTTTTTCTTTCATTTTTTTTTTCAAGTAATCAGATTTTGTCTAATGAGAAAGGGTAGAATCTAATTTATCTGATCCAGAGCTACAGGGAACGAAAAAAAAAAAGCGCGTTTCATTAATGGATTCGTGCAAGTGAATGACTCATTCGTATTCTTCGAAGCAAACACAACCTGCACAAACAAATTAGTATCTTTATGACGCATCAATGGGAATTTCCAGACGTTATAACGTTTGGTGTTTAGTAGAAAAATTAAAAGCTACATGTAGTGCGTTTCTGCACGCAAAAGCATACACGTATGCGTCACCTCTGACATTAAACATAGGTTCGTGTTATACTCGTGTGAAATTGTATATCACATGCGTTTAACGGGAAAACATTCTATATGTGAGATTTCTCATTAATCCATAGACATCATTGAGATGATAAAATGATACGGGTGAGTTTAAATACTCATGTGTAGTTTTCGAGAAAATTGAAAATGCTGTACCATAATTACGCCACCTAGTGAGAAGAAATCATTGTAATCATCATAATCATTGCAGGTATTCTGCCATTATTAGCAGGTCAGTTACTGCAACTGACAATCTTTCAGGCCCCACGGTCTTCCGTTAACCTCTTCGTCTTCACGTACGATTTTTCTGTTTTCATATCGTTTATCAATTGTAGCCTCCTCCTCCCTCTCTTTCCTGCCACCATACTCTTTACGACGTCCCTCATGATACAGTTCCTTCTTAACCAATGTACCATTCAGTTTCTCTTCCTCTTCTTAATAATATCTAAAAATGTTCTTTTCTCCCCGACCATTTCTAATACCATCATTCGTTTTCTGCTTGACCCAACCACTTCTCTTCATTCTTCTCTACACCGACATTTCGGAAACATCCAATCGTTTTTCATTATTTTTGCGCAATGACCATTTTTCTGCCCCATACAGCACAATACTCCACACGAAACATTTTATAAGTCTTTTTCTCAACTCTTTATTTATTCAAGTCCCACAAAACAGACTTCTCTCCCTCCTAAAGCATTCTTTCGCCATTCCTATCCTTGCTTTTATTTCACCTTTTCAATTCATATCATCACTAATAATACTACCCAGGTATCGAAAATTAGTGATCTGTTCTATTGTCTGAACTCCTGTTTCTATAATTGACACGAGCCCATCGTTCCAATCAGCATTGCTTTTGTCTTTCTAACATTTATTTTCATCCCATATTCTTCACAGCCCGTCTTCAAGTTTTCTAACATCTTTATAATTTTTTCTTCAGATTGCAACAAGCGCCATATCATCTGCAAACCATATACATTTAATCATTCTACATCGTACAGAAATGTCTCATCTCATCAATATGCAGACTCTTCTTGACTAACTCTTCTAGATATATCGGCGAGAGACAGCATCCGTGTCGAACTCCTCTTCCAATTGCACTTTCCTCGGTCAGTTCGTCCCATTAACACTTACTTGTTGGTTCATACATAAGTTTCTTATGAGTTTTCGATCTTTCCATTCCAACCCAACTTTCTTTAGAACTCCCAACAACAATTCCCAATTCACGCGGTCAAAAGCCTTTTCAAGATCAACAAACACAACATACACCTCTTTCCCTTTTCCTATAATCCTTTCACTCATCACCCTTAATAATTCAATTGCATATTTTACGAGAAAATACGTAAGACCTTCGACCATGGATGCCGAATGCCTCTGTCCTGAGTTAAAGTGACACCATTACAAAGATCTTACCCAGTCGATCTGTTCTAAATTTGAAGTAAATCTGTTAATTAGGGCATAACGTATTAAGACAGTATATAAAAATTTAGCAATATGTATAAATGACATGTAAAAATGTATAAACTACTGTGATTCAACTATCACATAAGTTAATTTTAAGGTCAGTGTTTGCTTTCTTAAAATTAAGAAAATATTTCATGTTAGTTTTTTGATTGACACTTCCGTGTCTGTGAGACTAAGCTTTACCACTAGTGTTCTATATATTCTTAAGATATTTGCTCATATATATGAAAGATAATAAAAGAGGTATTAGAATTGTCGAAATGATGTGAGCAATTAAGTGTGATTACGAAAATTCTCTTTCTGTCATTAAATATTTCAAAAATCTTCAACCAAAGAAAACAAGACTGTGGATTTAGAACAGATGTTCATATCTTCCTAGGCAAGTGGCTATTAGACATCTACTGAATATTTATGTAATGTATGTTATTAGAAAGATATGTAAAACAAAAAAAAATGTCTCTGTACGACGGAATATCGTGTAAAGAAACAGTACATTTTCCTCTAGATTTTAATTTCCTGGAGGTTGAATTGCAGCAGTCTTATTATTCAGGTCTTTAAATTGTTTTTCTTTTATTTTCCTCTCCGCATGTGTCACATAGCCCATATCCGATATAATTTGGCGTATGTACGTAGTGCTTTCTCTCAATAACATCTTCTGCTTTTGTTGTTAACGTTCGTGTTGTCTACGTCGCCTTTGACTTTTTAATTCCATTTGTCCTTTGACTTCTTCATTTGTCGCTTTCTCTGTCCAACTGCTCTATCAATGTTCGCTACAGTGAACTTTTTTGTTTATCAGTCTTCCCTAAGCTCCGACCTGATGTTATCACATAGAATCAATTATTCTATACGATTAAGGCTTCATTGTTTCCCCTTATACCTATATCTTTTTTTTTTACTTTTCTGTCTTTAATTAGTTATTCGACCTCATTCCTTCTTTTTCTCTCTCACAAATCAAGATCTTGGTCTTTTCTCAATCAATGTTCTTAAGAGGCCTCATCCCGGCGAAATTAAAATACCGCTAATTTTACAGTAATTATGTGATATCTTCAAGTAGATAAAAGATAATTTAAATGTGGAACAAGAGCGCCCTAGCCAATATTATTTTGCGTGAGGTACCGTTATCACAAGTCACCTAGTGGCTTTCCGTTTTCAGCCGTTTAGAAACGCGAAAATAATTGCCGATTTTCAAAATGCCTCGAAATCGAAAGCAGATAAGTGAGTCCTGATAACGGTATCCCATGTAAAATGATATTGTCTAAGGCGCTCTTGTTTCACATTTTGATTATCTTTTATCTATTTGAAGATATCACATAATTACTGTAAAATTAACGGTGTTTTAATTTCGCAGGGATGAGGCCTCTTAACACCAAGTGCGGAGTAGTTCAATCATTTCAATACAGTCATTTCAGATTTTGCCAAGGTTGGAGGGGAGCAAATTGTCCCACCGACATAAGAGTTTTTACTGCTATATTAATCATTTAAGATACATAATCGATTAATAAGTAGGCTATGAGCTTCCCACATTCAAGGAGAGCAAATGCACCTGTCCTTTCTAAATGACGCACCTGATCTATCTTACTCAGCTTGTCTTTAAGTCTTCCACACCTCTTTTTTATTATGGCAATGTCATGATTAAACGTCCAAGCATTTGTACTTCAGGCAGTAGCGCAACTAGCTATGAGCTCGAGTGCCCGGGACTTCTCCGAAACTAACCTAACCTATATCATACAACAGCGCTGCAGATAAATTTTGGTGAAAGTTCAAAAAAAAAAAAAATCATTATTGCTTGCCATTTGTTCAATATCTTTAAAAATATGCAAAATTCTCTCACATACACGCACTGTGCAAACTCTCTTAATCTGAATTGAAGCATGAGACATCACGAGGGAAATATAGTCTTACGATAATTTTCTGCTGTCCTTTTCGAATAACTGACTCACCTCTCTAGCTAAGAATCTTCCACAGACAAAAGGCAATGTTTTCATGTTTCTCGCTTTCTGAATAGTTTTCTGAGCTGCTACTGTTACGTGCTGTGATCCGTCCCTCCTCCCTAGGTGTGGTCAGGCAAAGTAGTTAAGCAGTCAGCAACAAAACTTCTCTCCGTTTGGTAAAATTTATTTTAAAAATAACGGTGATATGGCTGGAACGTATAGAAAATTACATTCTTTTTAATTTACTGAAAACTGTACTTAAATTGTCCTTCCATTCAGATGTTATTTACGAATCTAATTTCATCAAATTCAAAGAACTTATGTCGCTGACTATACCCACTTTGTCACTTTGTCATCTTTATAAGACTGTGAAAATTTTAATGCCGTATTACAAATTATCCGTTTGCGAGAAGAATTTCTCGTGAGCTGGCATAGCGAAGTGTGATGCCTTCCAGGTATCAATCAGTAATAAATATACACAACCACACCTGTGCCACTTCGGTGCAACAATCAGTCCATGGGCCAATTAGATTTTTCTTTGTAGTCAGAGCAGAAATTCCGTTTATTCTTGGTTAGTCTAGTACTCGTATTTCTAAAGTTTACTTCGTTTCTGTTATCCCTTGGTAGATGAACATTATTATGATCTCAGCGTAGGATAAAAGATTGTTTAGAAGGAATATTAACAATCTTAGAAGATGTGGCATGTCTTTTGCTTTCCCGGTCTCGACAGTTGCAGTCTCCAAAATTGTGTTTGCAAAAGGTACTGTTGTGTGTTGGTGTAATAAATATACTGAAATCCAGACGTACAAATCCAGCTGAACACTTCCACCCGCTTTGAAAGTTCCACTTCAATTTGCAAATTCGCTGTACTGATATGGAAATTCCAAGAAAGATAGGGAAACAAATAAGCAGAATTGATCCTGCTGAAAATGTTGAAGAACATTATATACTTTCGTTATATATTCCATATATTGATGTTGTAACAATGCTAATTACTTCATTGTTTAAAGCGCAACAAAGAGAATCCTTGAAGGTTTAGCTGTTTCTTCCACGATTTGTGCAAGAAAAGTCGTTTGCTGATGTAGAACCAGTGTTGAAATTTTATGAAAGCGATGTTGATGTAAGCAAGAGGGTTTTGAAGAATGAGTTTGACCGCTGGAAAAATCACTAGGCCGACACACCAAAATAAATGCTCTCATATGATGCCTTTTTAAGCCTTTTAGAAAATCCGAAAGAAAATTTCTCGAATATCCACGTGCTGCTATAGATTTTTGCTACCTTTCTTGTGAATTCATGTACTCCTGAACAGTGTTTTAGCTCTTAAAAGAGGTTGAAGTCTTATCTTCGAACTACAATGGGTCAGGACAGGATAAATGGGCTTGCCCATCTTGCAATAAACAGACATTTCAGTGAGCCACAGTGATATTTTAGATGGATGGCAAAGAAGCCAAGGAGATTAGATACCAAACTGTAAATATGGGATTCTACTCAATAATTTTAGTGATTATTTAATAGGTTATATTTCATTGATTAACAAAAATGTGTTATGCATTAAATTGTTAAATTGTCGAGGTTTATGTACCAATGATAATACAATTTTAACCTTTCTTACATAATTTTGTGAAGTTATGTACTGTACATGAACAATAATTGAAGCTGATAGCCTGTACGTTGTTCATAATATTGTAGCATTTAACTGTATTTTCATAGCTATTAAAGTGTTTGATCTTGGAAAGCACTTGCACCTGTATCATACAGTTTGAAATTTTCGATTAGTTCATGACTACATTTAAAAGACCGTCGTTATAAATTGTAATTTTTTAAAATACATTTTAGTCCTTAGTATTGCAAAGTTTGTAATGTATTAATAAACCCAAAATAGATTAATGTATAAATCAACATTGAATTAAGTCAAAGCACTCTATAAAAGGAAAAAGCAAATGGAAACCCTAAATTATTTTTTTAGAGTAATAAATGTTAGTAAAGAGAGGGTAATCATATGCAAACATGAAGATGTACACAATAATAATTAACCGTAAGTAATTGTAACTGTTAACCCTTAAGAGATCCGGGATTTTTGGGCTATTTTTTAGACTTTCAGGCAAGCAGCTACTGCATCGTCACTATTTATCCTAGGATCATGGTTCATACCTCATTCTCTTCAGAATGGAGTTGGCTTTCAAATGATACCACTTGCATGCTCATACCATATACCAGGAGCGGGAAAAATGATGTCAAAGGGGAAATTTCGGAAGGAATTTTTTTCTCGCACTTTGGGCCCCCCTGGAGCGACCCTGTGTGAACGTAGCCATCTAAAAAAAATCTCATAAATAGTACTTGGTATACTGAATGTGTGTGCCAAATTTCAAGTTTCTATCTTGAATACCAAGGGCGGGAGAAATTTTATCAGGAATTCCCACCATGCCCCAAATTACCGTAAAACACCATGATCTCAGGTAAAAAAATTCCTGAGACATCCCTAATTACCCTAGGATCACGTTTCGCCCATCATTCTCTTCAGAATAGAACTGCCTTTCAGGTGGTATGACTCACGTGTCTCCATTATGTATCTAAGGCGGGAAAATGAGGAAAAACGGGATTTTTTAGGTCTAAATATCCTTTTTTCAACTTT
Organism: Thermobia domestica; assembly: GCF_964235325.1. Taxonomy (NCBI): domain Eukaryota; kingdom Metazoa; phylum Arthropoda; class Insecta; order Zygentoma; family Lepismatidae; genus Thermobia; species Thermobia domestica. The sequence continues at coordinate 15,780,668 of NC_137455.1, forward strand.
TAGCACCCTGGACCCCTCCTGTTTTAACGCAGAGATCTGAAAAAATCTGGTAAATACTACTCGGTGGGCTGAATGTTTATGCACAATTCCAATTTTCCAGGTGCAAAAGTAAGCCCGCCAAAAAAAAATATACCGACAATGTCCCATATTCCCGTATACAGAGGGAAATTTTTAAACATTCCCTGAGACATCCCTAATTACCCTGGGGTCATGTTTCGCCCATCATTCTGTTCAGAATAGAACTGCCTTTCAGGCGGTACCATTCACTTGTCCCCATTATGTATCTAAGGCGGGAAAATCCCGTGAAAGGGATTTTTTGGTAAAAATTTCCCTTTTTCAACGTTTAGCCCCTCTGTATCCCCCTGTTTTAACGCAGAAATCTGAAGAAAAAATCTGGTAAATACTACTCGGTGGACTGAATGTTTCTGCACAATTTCAATCTTCTAGGTGCAAAAATAAGCCAGCACAAAAATAGTACCGAAAATGTCCAAAATTTTCCTATACACAAGTATATTTTGATTCCCTGACACTTCCCTAATTACCTAGGGCCATGTGTCGCACATCATTCTCTTCAGAATAGAACTGCCTTTCAGGTGGTACCATTCACTTGTCTCCATCATGTATCTAAGGCGGGAAAATGAGGAAAAACGGGATTTTTGGGTAAAAATATCCCTTTTTTCAACTTTTTGACCCTCTGAATCCTCCTCTGTTTTAACGCAGAAATCTGAAGAAAAAAATCTGGTAAATACTACTCGGTGGACTGCATGTTTGTGCAAAATTTCAATCTTCTACGTGCAAAAATAAGCCCGCCAAAAATACTTTACATAAACCCCCCCGAAAAAGTATTACACGAAAATGTAAATTTTAGACTTATGACGTCATCACCTCGTATGTCTCGACACAGGAAGATGTGAAACCATCCGTAATGTCTACTGCAATGCCTCTGGACTTGAAAAAAAATACCGGACGAAAAAGCTCAAATAGGAGAGTTATAACGCAATGTACCATGAAAACCCCGTATGGTACAAATTGTACCATGAAATCCCCAAAGGGTTAATAATAGGGAATTTGTGAATTTGAATTTTTATTTTAAGGTCCTTTAGCATTATAATAATAGGAATAACTAAATTTCTTGTAATGGAGAGAATTTAAACTTTTAATTTTGTTCATATCAGATGATGCTGCAGCAACACGTCGTTTACAAACTATTGTACTATTGGAGTCTGTCTATCTCAGGTGTGCTCTCAGAAAATATGCGAAGTACTTCGGCCCCACCCCCACAACCCTCTAACGGAGGAAATCCCCCCTTTGCTTAGGGAAAAGAAGAGAATGCCCTTAGCTGTGTTGCCAGTTTGCCATTCAGTCATTTGGTTTTTTACGAGTGAAGATTGTAGGTTACTTAGAATGGCTAACGAGACAGAGCGCAGCTTAAGGATTTTCCCTACCTCTAAGTAGTTTGAAGCTGAACCATTAGATGGCGCAACCCTCATCCAATAGAAATATATTAGAAAATGAAATGAAAGTTTAACGTCCCACGGTTATGCCGGTTAGGCTAAAGGAGACGGTGATGATGAGTAATGAATGAAATGGTGGAATGAAGAAAGTGGGAGGAGAAGGGAGAACCCCGAGAAAACCCACGCACACGGTGTTTGTCCATCACAAAGTTCACTTGGCGGGGGCTGGGATCGAACCCGGGACCCTAAAAGAAATATATTAGGAAAAAAAGATTGGGTCACAATAACTACTTTATTTAAAGCAATAATAAAACCAAACTTAGAACATTACCGTACCTAAACATTATTTAGTGCATTATCCTTGCAAAATTTTGATTTAGTCATTATTTCCATTGTTACAACCATTCATTGTTGAAAACGCGGAACACGATATCTCAGTCAATAAAATTCACCAATGGATATCAAATCATGCAGACGCATGTACTAATGCAACATCTAGTGCTTTATCCGTGCAAAATTTTGATTTTCTAATTTTTTCCATTGTTGCGAGGACTCCATTGTTGAAAACGGTGGCCACGATATCTCAGTCAATAATTCACCAGTGAATTACAAATTACGCAGACGTACAGTATGTACTAGTACAATATCTAGTGCATTATCCGTGCAAAATTTTGATTTCCCAATTATTTCCATTATTGTGAACACTCCATTGTTGAAAAAGCTGTCAACGATATCTCAGTCGGTAATTCATCAATGGATCTCAAATCACGCAGATGTATGTTCTAGTACAACATCTAGTGCATTATCCGTGTAAAATTTTGATTTTCTAAATATTTTCGTTGTTGTGGCCACTCCATTGTTGAAAACAATGGCCACGATATCTCAGTCAGTAATTCAGCGATGTCAAATCACGCAGACGTATGTACTAGTACAATATATAGTGCATTATCCGTGCAAAATATTGATTTCCTAATTATTTCCATTGTTGTAAGTATTCTATTGTTGAAAACGCTGGCCACGATATCTCAGTCAGTAATTCAGCGATAGATGTCAAATCACTCAGACTATGTAGTGGTAATACAACATGTAGTTTATTATCTATGCAAAATTTTGATTTCCGTGAAATGATTCATTGTGACAACGCTTCCGCATCAAACAATTGAAAGATCTTTGCCGCAGCACCTTGTCCCTCCTCTTTCGAGAGAGATAAGGGAAAACATACATCGACAGCAGCGCCAGAAGAGGAACACTTTTAATAGAAAAGCTCTAGGTAATCTTGGCCCCTCCGAAATAGAATTCTGCTTCCGCTACTGATTTCAGGTAGGATGGTGGTAGAGCAAGAAAATAGTTCTGTAAATAGGACGGAAGAGTCGGGGACTTGTTTTAGGAGTTGATATATTGACTTCAAAATTGATGTTATTCGATTCTACAGTTATTACCTTGTCTACACCCTAAATTTCAACTTGCACAAACGAAGCGATTCAAAATTATGGCGGGTCAAACTTTTGCTTAAAAATAAAATGGGATGTAGGACTTTTAATTTTTTCACTTGAAATTTTGAATTGCCAAGTTAAACTCGGTCATAAGTTAAGAGGGAGTCGTTTCGCAAACTGCTATAATATTCAGCTTATAAATTTGAATAGAAAATGAGTTCACGATTTGGCAACGCCGCTTTGATAATGCATAGAAAAGTGAAGTTTGTGTAGGTTTGTCAACACGATTGTTTATAGCTATTGTTATTCGGGTGATTGTAGAAAACTGTTTTGAGAGAAATTATATACCGACCACGTTCATTTTCATTATACGTAGCCAATTTTTCCAATCATGGAAAGTGGCCAGAACTAGAAGGCATCGAGGAAACCAATTTCAGTTATTATTTCAAGAATAAAGAAGATGCAATTGCATTCCTTGGAAAATATAATCTTATTCTTAAGAATTTTGCACGGATAATGCACTAGATGTATTAGTACATACGTAAAGGAAAAAGTGAAATGTAACATATACAGTGGTGCCCCCCCCTCATGTCCATGACGCAGCCCCTCAATTGTCTATCCGTAGGTGTACTTTCATGAAAAAAAAATCTTTTCGATTAATTTTTACACCCCCTCAAACATATTTATATAGATGTTTAACCCCCCCAAATATTTCAATGACGCAGTTTGCGTCATAGCCCCCCTTTGTGGGCACCCCTGACATATATGTGGATTCGATACGTAGGGGAGGGTGCTGTACCATGGCCAAAGTTTGGATTTGAATGTTTTCTGACCTCTGTAATGTATTTTTTTTTCGCAAATATAAAATTTAGAGACATAGTTTGGGGTCTCCTGAATACAAAAAAAAAAAAAAAAAAGTGTCTAGATAAAAATTTTGGCGTTAAATAAGAATTATCTTTATTTTCCTAAGACCACTTTTTTTTTTTTTTTTTTTTTTTTTTTTGTCGTAGGTACAAAAGCCCGTTGTACCTACAGGCAGGTGTTGTTTGTACCTACGACCACCTATTAGTTGTACCCACGAACAGGTTAAAATTAGAAAAAGTAGTCAAGAATAGACCACGAATAGTTTTATTTTTGATTTTAAAAAAAAGCAGGTAGTAAAGGAAATAGATCTTTGAGCAAAAGTTATCAAGAATTATGTTCATTAATAGCACACGTTTGTCTAGAAAATGTAATTTTCATTTTTAACCCAAGTTGAAATAGCTGAGATCAATTGAAAATGAGAGAAGATGGGATTGACGTGCAATGGATCCAACTTTTGGTTGTGACCAAGGTTGACAGCTTTCTTAAGATATTAACAGCTGGTATTCCAAATTCTTTTTGTTCTTCGCCATAATTCTTGATGATCACTTTTTGGACGAGAAATCTTTTTGAGAAATTTACCATTGTAGGTTGTAGCGTCAATAATGTGAGTTGTTTTGATAACAAAGTGCTTTGTTGACCTTTCCCCTTGTACACAATAACCAAAACAATCTCCAACGGTGATTTCGACATCTTTTGCCAGTTTGTCTGAGGAAGAGTTCTCGAAACAGAACTCGCCGCCCGAGGAAGAGTAACTTGAAATGTCGTCCCCTGACTCTTCGGAAGAACTCGCGAATGTCAAGGCCTGTTTATTCAGTCATCTTCTGTTTATTTACCGGTTTTGGTGGTGCTGCTTTTGTAGTTCTCTTCAGAAGTCTTTCTTAATCTCTGGTAACCTTGTCAGAATCCTTGAACTGCTGGTGATATCACCGAGGATGCTGATGGACCCCCAGGCGTGATGCTGGCTTTCGAGATATGAGGCTTTTGCTGATTTATGCCATTTGTTGGTTCTAAATGTTCTTCATCCCTATTCCTCGAGAATGGACCTGCTTAAGTATAACACATTGATTAATAAACAAATATGCAAGTTCAATTTTCTCTTATTTTGATTTTAATGGACTCAAAAAATTTAACAGTAACAAGCACTACAGGTAACGCTGTACCTACGAACACGTGTCCGTAGGTATAACTAGAGATGCAAAAAAGCCGGCTTTTTTGAAAAAAAAAACGAGAATTTTGGAAATTTTGGCTTTTTTCATTTTCATGATTTTTCTATCTAAATATCTTTTTTATAGTATATTCTAAAGTTAGATAAGAATTCCATGACCTAAATGCCATATTTCGCTCTGAAATTCACCATCAAGATGGATGTTTTACGAATTAAAGCTAACATGAAGAATGTAGTATTTGAGGGCAATTTTAGAAGCTATTTAACTTTATTTTAACTTTCGAGTTATCGACATTTTTTTCTTCTCTAGATAATTTTAGTTTGTCATCCGTGTTTCATTTCTAAGAGGTTAGTACTCTAGCTTCTAGCGCAAAAGTTAAACTTACGTTTTTCTGCATATCCGTCAAAGCGTACATCTTAACTATATATAAAACTACATGAGCTGACATAAATTATTGAGAACTTCCTGTAGGGCTACAATGATTACATTCGGCATGATTGTAGCTTTCAGGAACTAACCTACAGGAAAGTTACCAAAAGTGAATAGTTTTAATTTTTAGGGGGTCTAAAGAGGGGATGAGAAATTCCCACATGTTATTGAGCTGAGCGAAGCGAAGCTCTTATACTCGGGTTAGCCGTTTGGTTGTCCGCGAACTCCTCCTAGACCGTTTGGCCGATCTCAACCAAACTTAGCACGCTGATAGAGTATGTCGTGCTGAGTGACAACATAGGTCGAAATCAAAAATCCGATGTACCATCGAGGAATAATGACCGAAAAACGCTTCCTCCTAGACCGTTTGGCCGATCTCAACCAAACTTAGCACGCTGATAGAGTATGTCGTGCTGAGTGACAACATAGGTCGAAATCAAAAATCCGATGTACCATCGAGGAATAATGACCGAAAAACGCTTCCTCCTAGACCGTTTGGCCGATCTCAACCAAACTTAGCACGCTGATAGAGTATGTCGTGCTGAGTGACAACATAGGTCGAAATCAAAAATCCGATGTACCATCGAGGAATAATCACCGAAAAACGCTTGCATAGACTTAACATGGGGAAAAAGTTTTCACGCGATTTTTTTGTCAATAATTAAAAATGGCATTTATTATTGCATAATGGCCAGGAATGATTACGTAGTTTAAGCTCGCTCAGCTCATTTCATTGCAATCGGGTACATCCATTGCATTCCTAGTTGAGCTGAGCGAAGCTCAGCTCTTATACTCGGGTTAGCCGTTTGGTTGTCCGCGAACTCCTCCTAGACCGTTTGGCCGATCTCAACCAAACTTAGCACGCTGATAGAGTATGTCGTGCTGAGTGACAACAGGTCGAGATCAAAAATCCGATGTACCATCGAGGAATAATCACCGAAAAACGCTTGCATAGACTTAACATGGGGAAAAAGTTTTCACGCGATTTTTTTGTCAACAATTAAAAATGGCATTTATTATTGCATAATGGCTAGGAATGATTACGTAGTTTAAGCTCGCTCAGCTCATTTCATTGCAATCGGGTACATCCATTGCATTCCTAGTTTAAATGGGCCTTTTTTTTTTTACCTATAATCTCATGTTTTAGGTACTTACATTTGGAAAAAAACTTGAAATTTGGTATGCTTGTACGTTTTCGTTACCACTACGTAAGTAAATCAGTAAAAATAAAAAATTCCAACTTTAGAATGGTTTTATAGGGAACTGAAAAATCTTTCCCATGTTATTTATATGGGACACCTTTTACACCCCAAAATTATTGAGCACTTCCTGTAGGGTTACAATGATTAAATTCGACATAATTGGAGCTTTTCAGGACAAACCCATAGGAAATTCCCAAAAGTCAATATTTTTAATTTTTAGGGACTCTAAAGAGGGGATGAAGAATTTCCCTATGTTATTTAAACGGGACTTTTTTTTTCACATATAATCTCATGTTTAAGTACTCAAAATTGGAATTAAAATTTGAAATTCGGTATGCTTGTACGTTTTCGTTAGCGTTACCAAAATGAATCATCAGAAATAAAAATTTCCAATCGTAGATTGTTTTAATGGGAACTGAAAAATCTTTCACATGATATTTATATGGGACGTCTTCTACACCCCAAAATGTTTAGGTACTTCCGGCAGGATTAGAATGATGAAATTTGGAATGATTTTAGCCTTCCAGGACTAACCGCCAAATGTGAATATTTTTATTTTTTTAGGGGTCTAAAGGGGGATGTAGAAATTCCCATGCTATTTAAATAGGCGTTTTCTTGGGATACAAAATCTTATCTTTTAGATGGTTGAAAATAGGAAAAGAAACAATAGAATTGTGGGTTCAAGAGGTGGGAGGCCGTAGGCTGAGCAAACCCGGGGGTCTGGGGCCGGAGCCCCCAGCTAGCCAAAGGCTAGTTTTTCAATATATCCGTTAAACCGTACTTCCACATTTCTGTTATACTGTAGCTGTGCAATGATTTAGCAATAAGTTTCCGGATACAACCTTGAATACCAATTTATACAAATAATCAGTAGCGTGTTTAGAAAAGCACTTTTGGAGGAGTTTCTCTGGTTGTTTCATTTTCTAAAAAGTCCTAATTTTATTTGGGAGGTGTTTGAAGTTTGAGTACAGGCATAACTAATATTTCGTTTCCTTTCCGGATACAACCTTGAAGATCATTTTATACTGAGAATCAGTGGCGGATTTAGAAAAGTAGTTTGGGAGGGTTTTTCCTTATTAATGTTTAGTCTTTCTAAACATTCGTAATTTTTATTTGACGGGAGCTTAAAGTTTATCATTAAAGACATAACTAATAGATATTTCGTTTGTTTTAGACATTTCGTAACTTTAAGGAACAGGCTTCAGTCCGAAAGACCGCCCCCCTAACCTTCGCAAAACCGTCACTGCTGGTAATTAGTAATAATGACGATTTAAAAACAATAAGAAAGGAAGTCGACCAACTCACAGTATACACACTATTTCTACATTCACAGATGGAATGAAGAAAAACTTTGTCAGAATGGTCGAATGCTGGGTTGAATCCCGGACTTCCCGATAGAAGCGCAAAAGCTAACCACGCAATCATGTTTGTTGTGCAGTTATATTTACCTTAACTTAAATATATTCCGTAGTTCTTTTTTTTTTGGGGGGGGGGGGGGTCCGTAATGATATGTGGAATCCCTCTTGTTAAAAATTCAGAAAACATGAGGATTGGGTAAACCGTGATGATGGTTATATAAAACTTAACTGTAGAATGTCAAGAATATACAGAACCAAAACCTCTAGATGTGCAGCCTTTAAGTGTATCATATAAATCTAAGTATTTCTCTTGTTTAATTTTAATTTTATTTTGTTTCAAAAAGAGGGTATGGAATATTTTGGAGTAAAAATACTAAATACAATTTTCCTAGTTATTTGTGTATTTTTCTTAAAGAAGTGCTTACTTGTAGGGTTGGCTGGTTTACACCAGCTGCTTTTTTTTTTCAAATAACTGGTTTAAACCAAAAAAAAAAAAAAATAAATAAATAAATAAATAAAAAGAACGAAAAATACGAATCGTGTGAACTTCATGGTGACGTTTCCACATATCAAACCATCTGCATTAGTTTTATTTCCTTTTGACCTTTTAATCAAGGTGTCCCATGTTGAATTCTCGGACGAACCACAACCCTTCTTTCATGCGTAAACCAAGTAGCGGTTCGGATGTCACTTTAAGCGAAAGTCTTCTCTTTGATAACCTCGGTATTACGTAAGGATGTTAAGCCTAAACATACGAAATGAAGCCAAGGTTGCTTAAATATATTGATAGAAATTGGCAAAATTTATCGATTGCCTAAGTAACTTCCAACATTAGCTTGGATTGGACTTTCAATGATATTTCCATACAAAATTTGTAATTTAATACCTCAGTTTTAGCGTACTGATTATGATACGTTGACCTTTAAATTTTACATGCAAAGCAATAACAGGATTTTCCCGTTATTGTTTTACATTTAAAGTAATGACGGGATTTTCCCAATGGCTAGGGCGGGAGTTTCTCAATTTAAGAAATTTGCTACCGGACTTCTTTAAGCTTGTGGGACCTCTTCCAGCGTAAGCCCGTTGTTGCATAATAACCAAGGCGAAACAAACTTATTTCTGTGAATATATAATATAAGTACATAAAGCAAAATATCTAAATCAAAAAAACCTGGTTTAAACCAAAACTTCCACCAAACTGGTTTAAACTTCCCCCAAAAAACGATTTTTTTTTTTGGCATTTTCAAAAACAATCATGGTTCTTGGCAACCCTGCTTACTTTTGTATATAGGAGGTTAAAAAATTCTTATTATATACATTGGTTAATCCTTTGGGATTCATAATGTAAGTATGTTGAAGAAAAATTGTTTGAAATAGGTTTTCGAAATTCATGGTTTATTTTCGAGGTTTTATATTATTATCGGCATCAACCATTAATTAAATGACTTTTTTGTTATAGAGAAGCGAAACAAAATCTGCTTTATCAATTTAAAGCAGAATTTTGAAAAAAGCCCAAAATTTCCCAAGAAAAAAAAGCGAAGCACAAAAAACCGAGTTTTTTTCCAAAACAGCCGGGTTTTTTTCCGAGCCCTTGCATCTCTAGGTATAACTGATTCAATGACCGTGGGTACAGCACTCCGCCATCTTTACCAGTTGTTGGTGACAAACCCAACGTGGCTTCATCGAAACTAGAATCGGAAATCAATCAATAGAATCACTACCAATAGTTATAAGGAATTGTTGGTACTTCTGCGTGCACTATAGGGGAGAGAAAAATTACAGTTCGTGTCCACATTTATTTTTTTCTTTTTTCTTTCTTTTTTTTCTTTGACCACCCGACGAAGATCTCGGAATACGGGCACGTAAGGAACTGAAGGGCTCAGAACGGAGTGTTCTCTGGCCTCTTCCGTATCTTTCCCGACAACACACGACTTTTAACAAGCACTGGCCGTAGGTACAGCCCCCTCCCCTACACAAAAGATAACTACAAAATAGGCTTTGTTTCCATCTACAGCAGAAGAAAGTGCTCAAAAGATAAAAGATGTAAATCGTACAATAAAATAGGAGGAAAACGTTGCACTGAAAAATGAAATAATGTAATCAATCCGCTTTCGAACACTATTTTCCTAAAACCCTCTATATTTTTGGCAAAATTTTGACTTCCCATAACCTTGGATCCCTTCGTTTGCACAAGTTGAAACTTGGTGTGTATATTAAGTAAGAAGTGTAGAATCGAATAACATCAATTTTGAAGTCAAAATATTAGAAGTTCTAAAATCCGTCTCCGACCGGACAGAAGTATTATTGATTTGATTTCAGAGTCCCGTCCAGCAGCAAGGCTATATGAGACGTGGGTCTAGATATTAATGTGGGATCTAAACCGCATGCACTCACGCCGCGAATTAGGCCCGGATCTTCCACTCCAAAATTGTGAATGTTAATCTCAGCCATTAGCAAATCAGGACGGAAGCGGTGGCGGATCCAGGGAGACGCTCCTCCCAAAGAGAAAACTTTCTTATTATATATATATATATACACTACCCCCGAAAAGTTTCAAACACGAAATAAAGAAATTTTCAAAATGTAACATAAGAATGCATTACAATTTGCTCACAAATGAAAGGTGAAACATTTTAGAACACGACGGAAGGAAAGGTCTTGGCCTGTTGTGGATGAATTAAGAAAAATAAACTCAAATATCGCGCCGTTGTGATGGTGCATTACGTACGCATGCGATACAAAACGGCCATTACACTGCAAATTGAAGGTCGATCTCACAATAAATGCCTCATAGGTGTCTCTGAAGCTGCTCTGTCTAATTCTCTCTCAGATCTCACTGTTGGGAGTTACCTATTGCACGCTAGTTGTTGTGTGTGTCTGTATTGAAGTGAGGTGTAAAGTGTTCCCTATTAGTCAGCATAATGCCCCATACGAAAAGGGCATTAGGTATTGAAACGAGAGCAAAAATAATTACTTTACATGAAGAAGGCTATACAATACGCGAAATAGCCGCAAAAGTGAAAATACCCCATACTTTAATGCGTGATACCTTAAAACGATTTGATGAAACAGGAAAAAATCGCTCTCGAGCAAGATCTGGAAAGCCTAGAGCTACTACTACAAGGGAGGACAAGTACACTATAGTGACAAGCAAACGCAACAGGTTAGAAATAGTGGCCCAAATATAAGCTGAAGTGAACGAAACTCGCGAAAAACCGATCCGCTATGAAACTGTCTGGATGCGGTTAATTAATGCGGGACTAAACAGTCGCGTGGCAACTAGGAAACCGCTCTTGCGCCCTCAAAACTAAAAGAAGAGATTGCTATGGGCAAGAAAATTTGCAAGCTGCGGGCCAGAGCAGTGGAACAAGTGCTTATTTACTAATGAATCAAAGTTTGAATTCTTCAGTCATAGACGCAGGGTTTTCGTGCGTCGCTCCAAGGGCGAAAGACTGCTTCCATCGTGTATTTTGCCAATGGTAAAGCACGGCTGTAGTTCTGTGATGGAGTGGGGTTGCTTTGGTAACAATCAAGTGGGGGATTAATTGTAAATACGGGATACAATACAGAAAGAACAGTACCGTCAGATTTTGATCAGACACGCAGTGCCATCTGGGAAGAGGCTCATTGGTCGTGGGTTCAACATGCAGCAAGACAATGACCCAAAACACACATCCCGACTTTGTAGAAGGTATTTGTCAGCAAAATAGCAACGGGAAGATCTCAAGAATGTGGTGTGGCCCCCACAATCACCGGATTGTAATCCAATTGAGCTACTGTGGGATGAGTTTGATAGGGCAGTTCGAAATATGCGTCCCTCTAGCGAGAAACACTTATTTGAGTGTTTTCTTCGCAAAGTCTGGACAGCAATCAAGCCAGAAACTAATACGCCGAATGCCCAAATTCTGTAAACCTGTTATGACAGCACGTGGAGGCTACTTTGATGAATCAAAGATTTAAGTTTTTTGACAAAACAATGATCCATTTCTGTTAAATTTCTCTATTTTCCTCTCAAATACATATTGTAGGTTCCAGATAAAAATAAATTCCGTTGATATGTCTTTGCTTTTTCTCGCATACACTTAAAGTATACATAAACCTACTTTGTACGGAAACTTTTCGGGGAGATCCCGGGGCTATTTTCTCTGATCATAATCTTGTGCTGGCCGAAGTAGATATTCAACTGAAAAATATAGGCAGAAGAAAAGTATGTAACAAAGTGTTGAATACTGAAAAGTTGAAAAACGAGGAAATAAGAAATCTTTTCGTTGAAAAATTCGAAGAAAAATGTTCAAACGAGGAAAGGATAGGCGCAGATAGTAACGCACGGTGGGAACATATTAAACGTTGCTTACAGCAGGCTGCAGAAGAAGCAGTAGGTTACCGCGAACACATAACTGCTAAAAAAAACATGGGTTACAGAGCAGATGTTGCAGAAAATGAGGGAGAGGAAGATATGGAAACAGATTGATACAGAAGAGGGCAGAAAGATGTACAGAAAGTTAAATAATGAATTACGAAGAGAAACAGACAGAGCGAGGGAAGAGTTTTACTAAAGAAAATGCGAGGACATAGAAGAATTAGAAGGAGTTGGGAAATATGAGGAAATGTACAAGGAGGTGAAATCTATGGAATTTCGGAGGAAACAAGGGGGTATTATGATGGCAGTAGAAAATAAGAATAGGAAGGTAGTCAGTGAGAGAAATGAGGTCATAGGAAGGTGGAAAGAATACGTTGAAGACTTATATGAGAGTAGGGATAGACCGTGTAGCCTAAATGTCGAAGTAGAAAATAAAGTAGGCGAGGATGATAAAGGATTTAGTATTCTTCGGATGAGTTTGAAAAGGCTATATCCGAGATTAGGAATGGAAAGGCAACCGGAATAGATAACATACCAATCGAATTCATTAAAAATATAGGAGACATGGGAAAGAAAGAATTGTTGCGACTATGCAATGAAATATATGAAACAGGAGAATGGCCAAGAGACTTTCTGAAAACGATCATGATACCGATGGCTAAGAAATCGAACCCAAAGAGATGTGAGGATTATAGAACTATTAGTCTCATATTTCATGCAGCTAAAATTCTGCTCCGAATACTGAACAGAAGGTTATATGGGAGAACAAATAAAGATGTTGAGGAGGAGCAGTTCGGGTTCAGAAGAGGCAAGGGCACCAGAGATGCTATTGGACTATTAAGGACGATCGGTGAAAGATTTATAGAAAAACGGAAAGAGGTGTATGTTGTATTTATTGATCTAGAAAAGGCTTTTGACCGCGTGAATTGGAAATTGTTGTTGGGAGTTCTAACAAAGATAGGGTTGGAATGGAAAGATAGAAGACTCATAAGAAACTTATACATGAACCAACAAGTAAGTGTTAGGATAGGAGAAGAACTGACGGAAGGGAGTGCAATTGGAAGGGGAGTTCGACAAGGATGCTGCCTCTCGCCAACACTATTTAATGTCTATCTAGAAGAGATAGTGAAAAAGCGCCTACATGATGATGATGGCATTTCGGTAGGAGGTAGAATGATTAGATGCATAAGATTTGCAGACGATATGGCGCTTGTTGCAGAATCTGAAAAGAAAATCAATAAAATGTTAGAAAAAATGAGAAAGGGCTTTCAAGAATTTGGGATGAAAATAAATGTTAGAAAGACAAAAGCTATGGTAATTGGAACGAAGGGGTCTGTGTCAAATATAAAAGTAGGAGGGGAGAAAATAGAACAAGTGAATAGTTTTCGATACCTGGGTAGTATTCTTAGTAATGACATGAAATGCGAACGTGAAATAAAAGCAAGGATAGGAATGGCGAAAGAAGCCTTTAGGAGGAAGAAAAGTGTTTTGTGGGACCTTGAATAAAGAGTTGAGAAAAAGACTCATAAAATGCTTCATGTGGAGTGTTGTACTGTATGAGGCGGAAACGTGGACATTACGTAAAGGTGACGAAAATTGACTGGAAGCCTTCGAATTTGGGTGTGGAGAAGAATGGAAAGAATTAGTTGGGTCGAGCGGAAAACGAATGAGAGAGTGTTAGAAATGGTGGGTGAGAAAAGAACACTTTTAGACATTATTAGGAAGAGGAAAAGAAACTGGTTGGGACATTGCCTAAGAAGAGATTGTATCATGAGGGACGTCCTAGAGGGTATGGTGGCGGGAAAGAGAGGGAGGGGGCGAAGGAGACTACAATTAATGGATGATATTAAAACAGAAAGATCGTACGCGAAGACGAAAAGGTTAGCGGAGGACCGTGGAGCATGGAAGCTCCTCAGCTGTGGCAAGTGACCTGCCAATAAAGGCAGAATACCTATGATTATATATATATAACCCATCCCAGAGTTTGAAGCTCTTAAAAGTAGCTCGAAGTAGCAGTATGGCAACCCCCCCCCCCAAAGTCGGTCCTGGATCCGCCCCTGGACGGAAGTATTATTATATGCTGTGATTATAATATTTTATTGTTATTATTTTTTGTTATATTACATTATTCTTATTTTTAAACTACATACTAATACAAACAGTAAAATTAATGAAGAATAAAAAAGACCTATTCCGTTTTTTAGAATACAATATTGTGTATGTCTTTGCAAAGAACATACATTTTATTATGGTAAAAATAAACTATAATGTACTTATTTGTACATTCCACATTTATTTAATTTTACTTTAGTTATTTGTAGAATAAATAGAAGATAATAAAAGTACACTTAACGGGTGTGTGCACCAACGAAGTTCAAATGAGCGTTCACGTAAACGAATTCAAAACTGAATTTTATGCTTGAACATATTTCAAGGAATTTTGACGTACCGTTCAAGTTCAGTGCGTTTGGTGTACGTCTGGCAACCTTGACGGCACTTGCAAACAAGGAAATTATTTCGCAACTTCGCCGCATGGACAGATACGAAATCAAACGAATAATAGTTGCGTCACTCCCGCTGTCAACCTAAGTGCAAGTAGTGTTTGTGGTTTGAGGGAAATTTCCCTAATCTAGAGAAATTTGGTAGGTAAATTTAACAAAAAGGAAATTTTTCGGTAAAATGTAGAAAATCCAGGTAAAATCTCGTGCTGACCGATTGACCAATTTTCTTTGTCTTTCAGAAGCAAACCAATACAATAAGAATAGTCTGTGTATGTGTGTGTGTTCAAAGTACACACTTGCACCTATTGTTGATTGAGTATTTGTGTATTTTTTGTTGAAAAAGTGAAGGTTATAGTAAAAGAAAAAAAATAGAAGCAAGGGACAGACTACTAAATATTTTTCAAAAGCTAACATTTTTTTTTGTCCGTTTCTCATAAGTGAAAAGAGATACTGAAATGTAACTTACCACAATAATAGAAAATGTTAATCTACACCCGAAAATACCAATCGGAAGAATTTTCAGTGTTGCTATCCATAGAAATTACAGTGTGATCAGGATTTGAATTATACACTAAAATCTAGGTTAAAGCAGCGACTAGAAAAATGAACTCAACGGTAATTGATGACTTATCATATTGTCTCGGTTCCTTGTTAATTACTTTTTAAATAATATTTGTATTTATTTTGTAATAACGTACATAAGTTATTACAAAATAAATAAGTTTCAAAATAAATACAAATATTATTTTAAAAGTAATTAACAAGGAACCAAGACAATATGATAAGTCATCAATTACCGGTGAGTTCATTTTTTAGTCGCTGCCTTAACCTAGATTTTAGTGTATAATTCAAATTCTGATCACACTGTAATTTCTATGGATAGCAACACTGAAAATTTTTCCGATTGGTATTTTCGGGTGTAGAATAACATTATCTGTTATTGTGGTAAGTTACATTTCATTATCTCTTTTTCACTTACGAAAACCGGACAAAAGAAAAATTGTTAGCTTTTGAAAAATATTTAGTAGTCTGTCCCCTTAATATAGGTAAATTAATATTAATTATCACATAACTTCCATCGTAGGAATTGTATTCTCAATACACTAGTGAAAACTAGATAAGAAAAGGGAACATTTTGGATAATTTGAGGGAAAATTTCTTACTGAAACCTACGAACACATTGCAAGGTGCCAAAAGACAGTTTCGGTTCCAAACAAAACGTCCGCAAAGTAAACAAAGCATAGATTAGTGTGTGTGTTTTTCACTGTTGTTTCATCAAGTTTCTTATTTTTGATATATAGGCCTATTTGCTCATTTAAACAAAAAAGTGCAATAGCTTTGGAACGTTCCGGAAACAAATGAAGGTCGGAGAGACTGGCGGAAGTATGTCATGCTTAGCTAATCCACTATCCAGTTTCCTTCTATTTCTTAAAGAAGTTTTATTCTGGGGTGAAAAGTTTTTGCTTAACCTTTTAAGAATAATTATAATGATCGCGAGTAGTCGTAAAGCTTGACCTAGATTTACCAATTTCAGCACCCAATAGAACGCGAGGGTGTGTCCTGGTCGTCAACCTACACCCATGAAATTTCAATAGTATCGCTATTCGGAGAATATCTCCTGAGAGTACAGTGTTGTCAGATTTCTGTCAAGTTCCGTTGTGTTGTTATTGTTTTGTACTTTTACTATTATTGTCGTTAACGTTTAATTCGAATGATTATTAGTGTTTGTGCTACAGCTCTTGAAGTCTTTTCGTTTGCTTTGCTTTCTAAGTTTGGCAACGTTGTAACCATACACCTTCCTATCTTTCCTATGACTTCCTTTATGATATGTTCATTTTGCGGTTAAGAATACTCGGGAACAATAACGGCATATCCGCTGTTGACTCTTCATAGATAATAATTTAGCTACAGGAACTTGAAACATTCTTTGAACGTGTAATGGCGTAAATTGAAAGCATTTTTTATAAAGAACTATATAGTTTATGCCAATGGGAGAAAATGTTGGATACACTAATTGCAATTTATATACTTATTAGAGGTGGCTGAATCCCTAAACTATTAAAAAAAAAACAATTAATGGGCCACGAGAAAAATGCCATGAATATTAAGATATTTATACCGTATTTGTTTATATCCCAACTATGAAGTCATTTTTCTTGGGAGGCCATAGACGAGCAAGGTTGAAAATATGAGGCGTGTCCGAAAACTAAGTTCCGTTTCTTTAAAAAAAAAAAAAAAAAAATCCAAAACAGGTTCGTTCAAGCCAAATTTATTTTTACATGAAAGAGCACACTTCGACATAGTTTCCAGCAATGTTCGAACACTTGTCATAGCGGGTGACGACCAACTCGTAGAAACCTTTCTCAACGAAACATCCCGCCAGTGACTATGTTCCGCCCATGCGCGCTCGTTTCACTGGTTCATTGCCTTTTCCAGCGTTGCCAACATGTACGATAATTATCGAATCAGGCGATAATTTTAACGCCTGTACGATATACGATAGCTGATGTACGATAATAGGAAAGCATACGATAATTTAACAATTCTTGGCCGGAATTTCATTCATTACGTGAAAAAGAATAAGAATTTCTCAAAATTACAAAACTACCAATGTCTAGAGAAGGAAATAATGCAGGCAAATTAAAGTTAATATTCTAGTAATTTAAATATTTTTATGTTATACTCTTAGTTGGAATTTACCTTTATCGTAGCCTAAAATCATAAAACAAATTCACGTGCTTTCACATGTTATTATCACGAGATAATTGCTTAATCGGAGATCGTTCTAGTGTAACATACATTTTTAACACCGATACTGTACGAGATGAAATATAACGTAAAATTGATGCAAACCACTATTAGTATTTGTACTGCTGTTACGTGATCCCACCTGTAATCAAATCCAGAACCACGACCACGTACACAGAAAACATTCAATTTATAAGAATAGATGAATGGGGATATGTTTCAAATGGGTCTAGGAAAATTCGGTGTAGGAAAATTCGGTGTAAGAAAACTCGGTGTAGAAAAATTCGGTGTACGGAAAACTCGGTGTGGGGAAATGTAGGTGTAAGGTAGATTCGGTGTAATACATATTGAATATTACTACTTACGATAATTTACGACACTTCATATTGTGCAAACGAAAACCATAAAATGTAACGAATAAAATGTTATTACGTATTTCAAGAAAGCAAATTTATTTTTTTTACCTTGAGTCCAATATCTCTTTCATGTCTTTTGCGGGGTATTACTATAAATTACTTTTCGTCACACAATGAAGCTGACACTTTTTGTCAGAAATAAAACAATTACAACTATAAGTTCAGAGCGGAATAGTCATAGGAACAACTAAAAACACCTTTTCTATATAGTACATCATAGAACATATACAAGGTGATTCTTTTAAAACTCTCGGATTTCATTTGGGTCTAGAATTTCTAACTGAAGTCCGCTTTTCATGCAGTTTGTGGCAAATTATCAAGGAACGTTGGGAGATTTATGGAACTATGTTTACTGGTTTAAATTCATTTGGGGTAATATCGGCAACGACTCTAGAAAAACAGAAAATATTAGCTACTGTACCGAATTGCAATTAGGTGAGGTGCGGTGTGGAGATTTGAGTTTCTTCGTTAGATGGCAACCTCGCGACGGTCAATAAGAAACAGGAAACTGGACCGTTGTATTGAGAATTATGCTGTGCTACTGTGTATGATCAGGACACAGTTACAATAATGTACTCTTTGGAGCAACGTGATTTTATCGTTAAAAAGTTTTTGGAGAACGGAATCTGTTGTTGCTACGCAAAGGCCATTTACACGCAACTTTGCCTCACGTTCTGCCCCAGACAGGAACATAATATGGTCGTTATAGTGAAGAAATTGCAGGAAACAGAATCGCTTCTGAGTAAGACAGGGAAGCATTTCATTTCTCCTCAAAGTTGAGTTTTTAATAAATCCTGCGGTCTACTACAACGAATCTTTCTTTACACCTAACATTCCCCACACCGAGTTTTCCGTACACCGAATTTTCTTACACCGAATTTTCCTGCTCCCGTTTCAAATGGAGGCTGGTCATCGACGCGTAAGCATAAACTTCATTCACTTATGTTGTGAGTCCCGGTAAATGTCAACGTTGCATTTTAACATTGGGCGCATAAAGAATGTACAACTCAAACGGCTCGTCCGATTTTAAAAAAAATCCTTGACTCTAGATTTAGGACATTATATTTGAAGACGGTTTCTCCTCTTACATTTTGTTATAACTCTGATAATAGCTGAGTTACCCTGTCAGGGAACTTTTGAGACACCCTGTATAATTTCGATTTCTCAACTACAAGAACAAGGTAACAAATGTAAATGTGGATTATCTTCTTTTCGCTGAGAACATCGTCCTGTTCTCAAACGGGAATACAAATCTGCAGGAACTTATTTTGAAGAGCAAATGTTAAAAGTATACATGAAAAATACTAAGGTGATGTTCAACAACTTCTTTGCAAGGAAGTCAAGAATTGAACTTCAAAATGCGGTATTAAAACAAGTAAATACCGTGCTTATCCGGGCAAAAGATACGAATGCCAACATTAAATAAACAGACGCATTAACTTAAGCTGCAGTGCAAGCGGAAGAAACGGTTCCATATTGAAAAGTAAAATGGCAATATGTCTAAACAGTAAAATGTTCAGCAGTGGCGTGTTTACGATTTTGTTTCGTGAGGGGCTTTGCTAACTTTCGGGAGGGGGCTTTGCCTGAAAATGTGAAAATTCTGCTCGGGGGGCTTAAGCCCGGAAGCTTCCCTAAATACGCCACTGGTTCAGTGAATGTTGTTCTGCCTGTTTTGAGTTGGCATATGGTCCGGAGACGTGGATACTAACTAAATCAGACATTCAACATCTGCAGAGTGCACAACGATGCACAGAAAGATGTACGTATGTCAGGAATCACCTGCAAAGATAGAAAAAGAATCACACGTATCAAAAAGATAGAATCATCCGCAAAGATAGGAAAAGAGTCACGTGAATCAAAAATGTAGAATCATCCGCAAAGATAAGAAAAGAGTCCCGTGAATCAAAAATATAGAATCATCTGTGAAGATAGGAGAAGAATCACAAAAATCATCCGCAAAGATAGGAAAATAAATCAGAGATAAAAGTAATAGAAGTATACGCAAAGATAGGAAAAATCACATGGATAAAAAAAGTAAGAATCATTCGCACAAGTAGGAAAAGAATCACATGGATCAAAAAGATCCGCAAATATAGGAAAAGAATCACAGAAATCAAAAATGTAGAATCATCTGCAAAGATAGGGGAAGAATCACATGAATCAAAAAGGAAATCACCCGCAAAGATAGGAAAAGAATCACAAGGACAAGAAAGATGACAGAAGTAACGGATATCATCATGAAAATAAAGACATTGAACTGGCAGTGGGCTGGACATATTGCAAGAAGAACTTTAAAAAAAATGGACAAAAGCAATTCTTGACAATGGGTATCAAGAAATAAGAAACAAACTAGGAAACGTCCTTATACAGCGTGATATGACAAAATCAAGAAACACTGCGTAATAACTGACAAAGAATTTTCCTACATAGATGATTATGTAAATAATTGGAGAAACCTTCATCCAGCAGTAGATTTACAATGATTATATATATATATATATATATATATATATATATATATATATATATATATATATATATATATATATATATATATATATATATAATAAATTAACATTTTGATCACACTTTGTATATATAAATATGGAAAACCTTTGATGTGAGCACAAACCAAGATATTTATTTTTCCATCAGAAATGTATTTTCTTGAACAGCGCCTTTTCACACAACCAATACAATCTTCATTGTTTTCACGCTCTGAATGCGGTGTAAGACTTTCTAGTGAAAATGCATTCAATTGAGACTCTCATAAAAGCCGTAAGAGTGCGTAATCTTATTGCTAGCACGATACCAAAATACATTTCTTTATTGCAAGCACATAAAATATTGTAGACTATAAAACCTATCAGATGGGATTGTTTTTCTTGATAACGATTTTACAATTTTAATTCAAAGCCTTGACTTCACATATAGGCCTATTATTCATTTTATTATTATTATTATTATTATTATTATTATTATTATTATTATTATTATTATTATTATTATTATTATTATTATTATTATTTCCTCCCTTCCCCTCCTCGGTTTGTTAATGGTTAATTAACGTGTTATTTTTAGGAACGTCAGATAAAACTTGTCTGTAGCGCAAACACGGCAATAAAACCGCGTTGTATACATAAAAGCATTAGAAATGGTTTTTCGTGTCTCAGAAAAACAGGCGACTATCATCGCTTTTAGTGTAAGAAAGGAACGGAAAAAAAAAGTAGGGCATTTATTTATTTTTTTGTAGTGATTGTTGTTTGTTGAACCTTTTGAAATCAACGCGTTATCAAATCCGCTAGACTGACGTGGCATTCGGCGTCACTTACAAAGGGCATTAATAGATCGTTAATAAATATCTGTGCTTGACAGCTGTAAGTGTCCCTTGCTGCGCTAATACAAACAACAGTTGCTTTGTTATCGATCCACTCGGTATTCACGTGAAGTTCCCTCATACCACCTTAATCCTTTTAAATTATACTGTTTCATTTGGCCTTCATGTAAAGTTTCATTAATGTAATTTAAGTCCTACATGATAAATGAAGAAAAAAAAAGCAAAGGACTACAGTTTAGTTGCCTAGTGCAGCATTTGGGCGGATATGTTGTGGGAAGGGATGAAACAAAAACTTTACAAACTAGACCTTTTTTTCCCCCCCTGAAGCGCAACTTGCAGTGAAAAATCGATATGGGACGAACTGTCTAAACGGTGCCAGTGGCCGGTTTCCATGGTAACCATCTCCCCTTCCTCTTCGCTGTTGCCGGTTTGGGTTCAGCCTTTCTTCTTCCCCTACACGTACCGTCCCACATAATCATTAATACAGTCCGAGTAGACATCATCTTCAACATTACAAAGGAAAACAAGCGTGCAGCATGAATAACAATGGGTTTCAATCATACGCTGTTGCCATTTATGGCACCTTTGTATTGCAAGTAATTATCAACAGTAGGATTGAAAAATATCTGAATGACGTTGAAATGAAAATGGCTTTTGGTTGACGTGATTGTCTCGTAAAGCAGGCCTAAGACAGGCTGGCAACAGCGCGGGACTATAAAATTAGACAGGAAGTTGAAACTGCTGGGTGCAAAGGCCTGCTAGCTGTAGGAAGGGGAGGGAGCCGTGCTATCTATCTTCAGAAGCGACATGGAAGGGGGATTGAAAGAACGGCACTCTACCATTGGCTGCTTGAAAGTAAACAGATGGGTGAAGATTGGATGACGCTATAGAAGGAGACTTTTTTTTTCATCTTTTTATTTCTACGTTTCTAAAAGATTTCAACCAGCACTTTCGGCATTATTGATTGAAGTCCTTTTTTGTCCTATTTTTTTAATGTTCTTACAGACGATTTTTTTTGTGCTTAGTGCAGCAACTTACAGAAAGTAAAAAAGTTATGTGCTTGCTTTTATACTCAAAAGTTGCCCTATTGGTAAACAAATCTTTGTCTCAGAGTCAGAATACAGTTATGTTGCATGTTAACAAGCTTCATTGTAACTGAAGCATGGGATACATCATTATGTCTTTATTTTTTTAATTAGTTATTTTATTTTATTTTATTTTTTGTAAACGTATACTATGAGAAGGGAGGGGAACTAGAGTAATGCAAAATTCCTGGGGCTCCATCACATAGCAGCTCATATACGTATTTCCCCAGGGTTTGCCCGGGCGAGCAAAATATGGCCGCCGTGCAGAGACATCTAGCGGTGAATGCTCATACGCAACATTTGACGCCATACTGGATTATGAACTCGAACCAATAAACAAGTCTATTAGTGTTGCATCGCACTTGCATGGCTAGTAGTTAGCCTTTATGGTACATCGCTATTAATTAATACGCAATGATTTACGTATATTATTTATGCTTTTCGTTATCGAGTAGCTGGTAGTGAGTGGGCTTGAAAACAACATAGAGCTATTAATTTATGAAACCTGGAAGCAAATAATTCTAAGTTGGTTTCATGAAACAGAATTGCATGCATCTAGTATTCCACGAAGAGATATTAATTAATGATTAAGCTTTCGTGTTCAGTTTGTTCAAGTCATGAAATATTCAAGGAGAACGAATCGATAACAGAAACAATCATTATTATCATTTTGTACTACGCATGGTGTGAGCCGTTAAGAATACAGAAATAACGTCCAGATACCCTGGGATAAAGATCATTCTTTCTTACAAATAAACATCTATTAAGTACTGATGTCCATTATGTTGCAACTGCGATAATTACTGTCAGGCAGGGGCGGATCCAGGACGGACTACTGGGAGGGGGAGGTTGTAATACTGCTCTTAGAGCTACTTTTAAGAGCTCCAAACTCTGGGATGGGTTTTATTTACTGTATATATAAAATAAGAAAGCTTGCTCTTCTGGACGGGGTCGATCGGGATCCGTGGATCCGCCCCTGTTGTCAGGAATACTAATGTTACTCTTTTATAAACATGTTTCCTGATCAAAACACGTGATATTTAGTTGTTTATAGACAGTGGCGGCTCTTGAGGGAAATCACATGGATAAAATATTATTGTTATAACCTAAGGAAAGAAAGCTGTATAGAAAATTATTAATACATTTATTGCACTTCCTTCCCTTCGTTTGAAACGCCAAAATTTTAATTTTTACCAATGTGGGGTCTCTCAAGAACCGCCACTGTTTATAATTATTTCTTCATTTCACTGTCTCAGCTTCGGAATGGCTCTTTCCAACCTACATTATAAATAATTAGGGTTGCCATCTGTCCGGTTTTGAACCGAACAACAGGTATTTGAGGAATTGTCCCTAATACAGGTATTACATGTTAAAACCTGAAGTCATGTAAAGCGTTATTTTTTTTTTCCTTTTATAGTGTTTTCTCTAAAACAAAATAAGTTTTTATTTAAGAAAATACGGCTACACACAGGGCTGAAGTCAGTGGCGGCTTTAGCGGGTAGGCCGTGCAGGCACGGGGTCTACCCAAAAATTTTGAAAAATATATAAACCCTAAAAGATACAATAAAGAGTAAATATATTTTCCACTATTTAGCTATATTAATGGTAGATAATTATTTAATCAATAGCATCAACCATTACGTAAAAGTAATTTCCTACTTTCATTAATCAATCAAATGTGTATAGGCCTATGTACCCATAAGCGAGGGAGTGGGCCTACCCAAAATTAAAAACCTAAAGCCACCCCTGGCTGAAGTATTGAAGTTAGTGCTAAAAATCTGTTGAAACTCAGTTCCACCTAGTAATGCCTTTTCAGACTGAATTTTCTGTTAGATGAATGTTTCATGGACAAAAACTAAAAACCGCATCGACACAAATTTACTGAGCTAAGGTCAACTACGCAATGCACTGTTGATTTAACAATAAACAGACTTTATTTTTGTACTTTTATTTATTTATTTATTTTTGTTTATTTATCATACTTTGACTTTAGAAAAATAGATATATTTAGAAATAAATGGGACAAATACTGGCCATACCTTTTAAAAAATCACTATATAAAATAAACACTAACAAATCAGTAACAAGCCATAGAATGAAGTCAGGTGCCATCAAAATAACCCAAAACAAAATACATAATTTTCAAAAATAAAAAAATTATAGTCAATTACATTGTATTTCGTTCGAGAAACTTGACATTGTTTTCCGTGTCCTCAATATTTATCGTTTCTTTTCATAGCCGGGACTTTTCCTAAGTTAGGAACCTAAGGAGCTCTCTATACTTGCCTAAGCAATACACCTCATGAGCACTCCGCCTTTAGCCCGATAGTGGGCCGCATTTATGGTTGCAGGACTATCATGGGTCGACAATGGCCCGATACATTTGGCTGCCAATTGCTCATGGGACAAAAGTCCTTGCTGGTTTCCAGATTTCTTTTCTATCCTCCGTTGCTAATAGTTGCCAGTGTAAAAAGTGTTTGAAAATAAATATTGTGGTTTTATGTCTTTGTAGTATTTATTACATTTAAGGTACAATTTTATAAATAATATATTAAATGAAAGAGCAACTTAAACAGTTTTGTACGCACGCATGGGCATGCACTGTTTCCTCTACCATTAGAAAGCGCTAGTAGCAAAGATAGCGACTAGTGAGCAGAAAGCTTTTTGTGTTTTATATTTTGCAAAGGCTAATCTGTAGTTACAGTCCAATCGCTTGAATGGAGAATTTTAAGGGGACGTTTACAACTACATCCTTATCGTTTGCAGTTGCTACAAGCTCTAAAACCCAAACACTACGGTTTACGTGCCAATTTTGCAAATGAAATGTTGCTGCATGACAATGAAGATTTCTTGGATCGTGGGGTGAGCAAATCCCAATGAGGTGGATACAGTTGCAACGAGACTCCTAAATTGAATGTGTTTTGTGCTATATCCCGACGGAAAGTTTATGGGCCTTTCTCGCCTATTGACTCGATGTGTACCGTGTGCCGAATGGTGCTCACATTGAAGACTTGCAGCAAAAACTGTTTGAGTTGCTCTTTTATTTGATATATTATTTATAATTGTATGTTAAATATAATGAATACTACAAAGCTTAAAATTCCGAAATTTATTTTGAAACACCCTGTACTTTCACAACTTGGATCCGAAACAGCTAATACAGAAGCGCCCATACACTTAAATTCTTCTGACAATCTTCTAAGATGCAATATCTTCTTTTAACCCATACTCAAAAAGTTGTGGTTGTTTACAGGTTCCTTTTGTCCTTCCTCTCGTTGGTACATACAAACCAGCAGTGTCACTGTCATTTCAGGTTTTGCTTACGGGAGGAGGAGGATAAGAGCTTCCTTTACAAGGGTGACCTCTCCCCTGAAGCCCTACATGACACCCCTAGTAGGAACATGATTAAAACGTGTTTTTCTTGTTTTAAACTTTTCAGGTGAACTTTCATTTTAAACATTCATTGGTTTAAATGTTGTAACTAAGTTTTCACCTGTTAAATTTTAATGACAAAGTTTGAGTCATGATCCTTTCTCATAGCCCCCTCCCCCTGGCTAATAAGTAAGAGTAAAATAAAAATTAAATTAAATAGATTGTTTCATGACATGAGTTATTATAATTCAAATATTCTGTAAATGTCTTTAACAGTATCTCATTTTCTCGTAAGAAATTTCGCACACGTGTTCAAGCAGTCGTCCATACGTATAATTACTATGCATCAAATCAAGATGGTTATGGGTCCCGCCTAGATGCATAGTTCACATTAAGCCTCAACATATCATAAAATAGTTCGTCGCAATCACATTCCTTCTAGAACTGCAGATTATTTTATGCACAAGTAGGGGAAATTTTATACAGGGGGGTTCAAATTGTGGAAATAAAATGGTGTAGAAAATATAAAATCAAAAGATTAGATAAAATCAATAAGTACATAAAATCAATATAAATTAGGAAAAAAATATGAAGCCATTTTCTGATAGCGCTCTTATATTTGACTAGGACGCTAAGTTTTGAACATCGATAGGGATGGAATACCACTCAGATATAGCGCGGATTTCTAAGAATCCAAGTGAATAGAACAAGTGATCTGATAGAACCACGACCAACACGGACCAGTGCTTAAAGTGAGGCGGTATGAGCCGGTTATGCATCCGAAAGTTAGAAAATCGGCCGGTATGGCATACCGGTAAAAATAACTTATTTTAAATTGTAATTATTTAAATTGTAGATAAAAATACACATAGAAATAAGGACGACGTTAGTATTGAGTCAACAAATATGTTTGTACTATCAAAGATTTCGTTTCATTTTAATTTTTGTTCTTCGTTCAATAAAAGACCTCCCATCGCTCGTTCACTGTGTCGTTCATCAATTTACAAAATGGCATTTTCTTGACAATTGGCCAAAAAAAAAAAAAAAAAAGACTTCTTACCCCCCACCGTCCCATGTTTTGGCCAACATCGAGGGACAACATTCATTCATATTGCTTTGCTTGAACAAAGAGGCTTTGCTTGGGGATGTGGGCTAACGGTCATGACACCCGCTTCTGAAAAACAAGAAGTGAGGTACCAAGGATGCAAGATAGGCTTTATTGCGCCGCCCTGGAGCCAGGCGTTGTCGCTCGTAGTTTTTAGAAGATAATTAAAAAAAAAGAATGGAAATAATGAATATTTGAATGAAAGGAACTTCGCAAAAATCATCAATGATCAAGATTTTGAATTGTGCCAAACCACACACAAAATGTATATAGAGTGGCATTACGCACTAAATGCACACACAAGACAAAATTGCACACATTTTGTGTAATTACACACACTGGCAATGCTGTGCCCCTTCTTGTAGTGTGGTGCTGCTGTCAATGTGTGTTTTCCCGTACGTCCCTCGAAACAGGAGGGACAAGTTGCTGCGGCCGAGATCTTTGAATTGTTGTTTGCGGAAGCGTTGCCACAATGAATTATTTCACAGACTTCGCTGTGCTCTGTCTTGTTAGCCATTCTAAGTAGCCTACGATCTTCACTCGTCAAGACCAAACGATTGAATGACAAATTGGCAACACAGCTGAGGTCATTCACTTCTTTTCCCTAATCAAAGGGAGGGTTTCCTCCGTCAGAGGGTGGCGCGGGTGGGACCTAACTATGTTTCTCATATTTCCGATGGTTCATCTGAGATTGACAGGCTCTAGTTCGCGTAGTTCCCAGCTTACTACAGCGCCTACGCACAAGTTGTTTTCGACATTTGGCAGGTGCGAACTACGCATGTCTAATTCAGGCCGTTTCTAAGTGTGTTGCTTTGCTCCTTGTTGTGATTCTGTGTGGTGTGCTAATTAAGAAAAATGAAGCGAACCCAGAGGTCAATAGAATCTTATTTCAGTGCTTCTAGTGGTAATGCGAAGAAAAGTAACTCTGGTCTTTCACAGGAAGACTCCGGAAGTCTACAGGAGAAATCTGCTGGCGCAAGTTCAAGTGATACTAGTGGCCAATTGTTAAAGTCCAATAGTGCACCTTTGTGCGGGACCCAAAACCAAGTTAACATGTTTAAAGAAAAGTATCCGTGGTTAACTGTCTCGAATACTCTTGGCTGTGTAAGTTGTCGTAAAGTTCAGGACTTGAAATTGTGGCCGTGTCCAAAAGTGCATAGTGCACACTTCGAGGATGCACACTCGAAGTCTACAAATGGAGTGCACACTAAATAGTGTACACTTCGTAAAATTAGCTTTTGATCAGCACTTGCTTACAGCGCCTCGTTGTGGTGGAATATGGAACATTGATGACAAAAGAAGGGAGAATTACGCGTACTAGAAAAAATTAGCATGCTTTTTTTTTCTTTAGATGAATGACTTTCCAGTTATATTAAAGATAAATAAACCGTACAGATTGACTATATGGGGTAACCATAAAATGATTTAAGAGTTTTTTTCATGTATGCCAACAGCTTCAGCTTTGCCGTGCCTGCAAATATTTGTCATTTTGGGTATTTCACGCGCAGATTAACAAGAGCGGAGCATAAATGCAATACATATATAATATATGTGTGCGTTGTCTTATGTGCACAATAAACTCGTAACAGCATAAAAAACACTAAACTATTGGCGATATTCTACTTTATTAGGCATGCTTGCGGAGGGAATATTTAATAATCTCCCGAAAGAAGAGTAGCACTGGTGATTAGGGCGCTGAAGACACTTTTGCGAATTAGTTTAGGAATTTTATTGCAACTGAAAGTAGGCAACGTGCAAGAGCGTTAGGACACCGAGGGGAGCGGTATTTACAATAATGTGGCACAAAACTACTTTGGGAGAGGGTTGATACTGAGTATAATTGCTTCCTGTACGGTAGATTTCACAACAATGACAGTATAATTGTTGTAGTTCTACTGTATTCTTTCAGTTCAGGCATACTGATTGAACTCTTTCTACCATATTGCGCTAATATTGAAGTTCCTTAGATGTTATTCTTTCACTGTGAATTTATTGATTTTACCTGGAAATCATCGAAATAGTGTCTCCGTATTCTTAATCTACAGCAAAAGTTAACACATAGAAGGATGACAAGGAAAGAAATGGTAAAGTTGAACAACATGAGGACCAAAATTACAGAAAAAAGCTATTATGTCGCTATGAAATACCAATTTATAAGGATAATGCATACTCAAGGCGAATAACCCTAATGAAAGTAGTATGGTAAAAATAACAAAAAAAAAAAAAAAAAAGTGAGATTACTATCTTATAAGCCTGCTTGAATGGAGTTCTGTATATTGTATACACTTCAACATTTACGTGCATTTTACTACGCTTTCGGCGCCCTACATCTCTCTTGAAATATACCGGTACTCTCCTACATGCTTCCCACTGCGAAAATGGTTATTCAGTAACGAAACAAATCCCCTCGTCCAAATATAAACGTAAAATAAACTACTAAAAATATAATAAGAATTTTATGAAAATTAAGAGACGGTTTTATGAAAAAATACAGTATGTAATGTAATGGCTCTCATTGTTCAACTATACGGAAGAAATTATTGTTCATAATCTTTTAATACTGGGTACAGTAATGGGATTATATGAATTAAGAGGAAGGCAAGTCTTTACTTTGGACATTTCTTTCAATGAATCGTTCAATGAACCGATTCGTAACGAAGACGGAAAAGAAAGTGCTCTGCGGGGTTCCAACCAGCCTTCACTCGCTAACACTCGCTCGTCAATATTATGTGAATTAAATATTATACTTTGGTACAAAAAGGAACCAACCTACCTACTACCTTATATACAGTATATGGGTGAAGAGGCAAGTTGTTAAAACCGGAACCAAGAGATCAAATCGCTAAATCGAAGAATAAAAAAAATGAAATGGCAATAGTAAAGACTTACCAGGAGTAATTTGTGCAATCTTTGATAAATGTGGAGAAAGGAATTTTTGATCTGTATTTCACTTTTCGGTACCTGTCAAAAATACACAATGTATGGTAATTGGTATATTACAGTCTCTCTCAAGTGCAAGGAAATATGGTATCGTTGAAAGGAATTCGTTTAGAATCAAAACTATAAAATTAGGCTTATGTGTCTATGAATTAACATTTGCGGCTGCGGCTGTAGCTGTAGCTATAGAGAAATGAATAATCTATGTATACTATGCTAGAACTTAATATATTCATACACCATTAAAATTTGTCATTTACGTGCAAATAGCCGCATTACCGATAGTGCAACTATTTCAATTAAGCTACATAAACCATGTAATATTTAAGCACAAATGTCTTTATAGCATTATTAAAGAAATTATTTGTTTGTTTTCCCTATACTATTTTAAATTCTATTGCATACTCAAAGAACATAACGTAAATACATTTGTTATTTGCGTAATATTTTTATATTCGACTTGTAAAATCACTAACTTGTATGTTTATCAAGTAAATTATTATAAAATCAGTCCACAAATATATTTACTTAAACAAAAATATTAAGAATATGCCTATTAAAATTTTATTAGGTCATTCTACGAGAAATCGCCATATTAAGCACACAAGTATACTAACGTAGTGTACATCCTCGCACACTACGCACTATGCACTCGCACACTTGTGAACTTGGACCTTTTGACGCACACTAGGTGACGTCACTTCCGGAAATAAGCGTACTTCAAATGTGCACTTGTATCTTTTGGACACGGCCTGTATTCAAGTGTTGGCGTATCGCTGTCACAACAGTGGATTGCGGGTAGTGTTAAACCTTTCGGGTCTACAACGGAAATGCAACAACATTCATTGCGGAAGAAAATGTTCGAACATAAGAAAAGTATTGCCCACTGCACCGCGGAAAAAATACTCTTGGAAGCTGAAAGCCAGAGCTTAGAAAAACTTTTTGACAATGAAAGCAAATGTAGCTTTGAAACAACGTGTCGAGTTTTTCGAACAGCATACTATACTGCAAATCAAGACAGGCCGTTTCTGGATCATTCCCATTTAATAGATCTTAAAGCCGCCAACGGCCTTGATATGGGGCGAATTTTACACAGTAATGTATGCGCGGACATTGTAAGCCACATTAGTGCTGAAATGAAAAGTAGAATTACAATGTCTGATCTTAGAAATTCGCTACAAATTAGTACAGTTTCGAGTATAATGTTTGTGTCATTAATCGGGCCCCCTGTACACACGTTTAATCCTGAGCCGTATGTTAAGTCTTGGTTACGAAAAGGAAGGCGCAGTGCAGACTACAGAAGATGTCAGCAACGAGAAAAGAAGGAAGATGGACCTTATAAGAAGCTGTGGTGGATACTATGACTTAATGTTCCGGATAGCAGACATTTGTATGTAATAGAAGCCAGGTTGATAAAAATAGCTTAATATTCTAATCGTGTTCTAAACAGAAGCGTCATTTCAGATTTTCTTTGGGGGAAGCAAGACCCCTTGATATAAGTAAAATTTTTGCGTTTTTCACTTACCTTATACTATTCGATGGATAAAATCTATATAAATCTCAAACTCGGGGCGATTGCCCCCCTAAATGACGCCCTTGGTTCTAAAGTAGGTCTATGTACAATGTGTTTTGTATATTTTTAGAGGTCCACACTTATGTAGAAATTATAAGAATTTTACACTTTGAGCTGATTTTTTTTTTTTTTTTTTTTTTTTTTTGTAATCGTAAATCGGCTACACATTTTTCTGTTCACTGGATTTGTATTATGTGCTGGTAATTATTTACCGAATAATATGATGATTAGCAATATTTAAGGTTTCCATTTTATTGAATGGAATACAATGCAATACAGTGGGATACAACGGAAAATAATATTCATTGAATATTAATATTTATTTCTGTTAGGCTGATGAATGTGAGGAATAAAACATTTTTCTCTCTCTCTCTTTCTGTAATTTTTCACATCAAAAAAGGTGTAAAAATGTCAAAGTAGAGATGTTCTTTAGGGTTCTGGCCAGTGGCGTATTTACGATTTTGTTTCGGGGGACTGCTAACTTTAGTCCTGGAAATGTGAAAATTCTGCAAGATATGCCGTTTACTTTAATATAGTAAATAAAATTTCGGAGGGGGAAGTTAAGCCCGGAGGCCTCCTCAAATACGGCACTGGTTCTGGCAAAAGTAATGCTAAAAGTGGTCATATTTGTTCCATACCGTCACCTCATCTGATGTCACTTTAAGCACTGACACGGACACTTCTCTCTCTTAGGCGGTGCATAGAACACACCAAGATATCCGAAATCACATGCCTAAAGCAACAGAAGTGACATTTTCTATCCTTGCTATTTTTTTTTTAACGTACCTGGAACAAACATTTATTTCATCTTTCTGTGGGAGGTAGGGTTGCCAACTATGGAAAATGAAAAAAACCGGCGCCCCCTCAATATTCCCTAAGATACAGGCCTAAGTGTGAAGTAGATCTCTGTTCGAACCCTCCACCCTCTATGGGAAGGAAAATACTATCGTGAACAAAAGTGCATTAGCACCTGTATTCTGCATATCCTTAGTACATTCATTAATAAGCTTAATAGATACAATGTGCTATAAATTAGGGATGGCCAAAATTTTCCGGAATCCAGATTTCGGAAATTTCACTTTCCGGAATTGGCCATCCCTATTATAAATAAGAAACTGAAATCGGCATTGATCATTTTATTGTATTTATCACCACCTCTTTAAAATTATCGAAAAAAGAAAAACAAATTAATCTTTACGTGAAAATTTTGAATTTGGAAAATAAAATTTATTCTTTAAACTTATACTTCAACTACAGGAAATTGCTTTAAGAAGTCCTTTTTAACTCTCAATATATGTGTCTTTTCTATTGCAAAATTGTCCCCTATTTTTGTTTGTTTCCTTTTATTGTGAATAAAATCCAACGTGCTTCAATTCTGTTGTCAGACACATCTAATTTATTCATGGTGGTTCATTCTAAACGTATGTTAATGAGCTACAAATGTTTCCTTCGGAGCAAAAGATGTTTTCAGAAAATCTAAAATGAATTCATATCTCAAAACCTCCGCTATCTTTTGACTAGCCGTCAGATGCCAATAGTTGACAATTGAGATGATTAGCTTTAACCTTGAGAATTTTCCGGAATTACTAAAGCTCCCCACTGATGAAAGAAGTCGATACAGCTAATAGTTTTACCAAAACAGACATGGTAAACACATACATATAACCATTTCCTGAATTCCTGTACGTGCTTTTTCTTATTCACATCTTTCTTCTCCACCCCTTTATCAGGGTAGTGTTCTGGCCATTGATCTCCAACAACAAATCGTGGAAATTTATGCTTTTTTGTTTTCAGTCACAAATAAAGAACATATGCCTTTCACATGCGAATACGAAAGAGTTAAGGAAAATAAAACTGTATTTTGCGTGGCCAAGATACGCAGGTACATTTATCATTCTCATCATAGGTTAAACATTGCTTCAGTGCAGCCGACTTCCAAGATAGACAGGTGGCCAACTTACAGAGTAATAAGCAATGAATATCTTACGGGGAAATGCAGGTTCAAGACGAAGCAGGCCAAGATAAGCAGGTAGCCAACTTACAGAGGTGCCTAAGTTAACAGGTTTTACTGTATATAGTAACCGTGGGAATGAGTAACAGTGGATCAGAGAAGCCGAAACGAGTTCTGCTTCTGTCGAATTCAGATAAGATAGAAACACGTTGAAAAATAGAATTCAAAGATTGCTGACTAATTTGCACAGAACTCTCCTCTCCAATTGTCATTGGAACGGCAAGAAAAGAAGAGAACTATCAAAGGAAAAGGTTTGATGTGCAGCCAGACAGTGTATGTAGTGTTGCGACACAACTTAACTGTCGGGATAGAAATGTGAGGCACGTAAGAGGTGCGGGATAACAATACCAAATTCATAGCAATAAAGCACATGCTAAATGGGGGCGTCTCCACCACTAGTCTTAGGCGACTAGAACCATGAGCAAAATTAGACAGGGTAACGAATATGAATTCAGTGTTAAAATAATCTGAAAATAAACAATGCATTTTCATTGAGAATTGGTAGCAAGAAGGGCGTTAAGGAATAGATGGTAGAGCAAAGGAATAGCAACTAATTTTGAACAGTCTTACCCTAATTCGAAGTAGTTCCAATTTCCTCCCTCTTACTCATAGGTGATGTTTAGGCGCTGTCTTCGAATTTCCAGTGATAAGCAGGTTGGGTTGTCTTGATGATCTCCATGCTGAAAACTTGTCCGACAAACAACCATGGCATTGAATGCCGGACCCAAAGGCAGGGAGTCTCCGATGTGTCTCGCGTCGTGGTTGAGATCCAAAGACCCCGATCGTGCTCGCCTCAATTGCTCTTTACCTGACTGTCCCTCTTACGTCAGAATGTGATGACGGTAACACCTCAAGATTTCCTGAGCGTGATCGGTTACCCAAAACTCACATTGACAAAGTCCATGTTTCTACATGTCGTCGACTCAACACAAAGTTCTCAAACTTGCTCTTGAGTTTGCTAATGTTGTCATGTAAACGAACCAAAAGGAGACTCACCTGAGTCAAAGTACTTACTTCTATAATGCTTACTTCCTTGTTGTAACATTGTGTCGTGGGTAAACGAACGAAACGGACAATGTCTTGTAATAGCCTGACTATGAGGGGCCAATGAGGTCGAACCAATTGATCTAACAAAGCAAATTAAAAACGTCGCGTGTGAGACTGTTAAAGGGTGAAGGTTCTAAACGTCGCTACCACTGTTTATTACAAAATTACAAGTACAGAGACTTCCTCAATAACAGCAAACCAATAGTTAATTTATCTTTCGATGTAAAGTCAGCTAGCGACGTACAACAGAATATTGGTGTTAATAACATCAAGCAGCGAGCTCTTGAAGGCTGTTTGGCTTCCATTGATGACTGGTTGAATTTCCACATGAAATAAAGATGTCCTAGCTTGTCCTTACTTCATATCCCGTAACGTTGCCTCCCTCCAAAATGTCGAATCGGAAGGAGTCAAATCCTTGGAGAATCCTGACGTTTCGACAGCAAAGATCTGTGGAATCGTAGGAAAAGAAGATATTTAAGATCTCAAGATAGGATAGATGCTGTAAGTAAGATAAACTTCTTACCGCTGGACCATGAAGAATAGATGAACTGATCTGCGATTAATTGTCCAAGCCGCTGACAGATGGAGGATGCATGTCAGTGCTGGCTAACTGCAACATCCAGAACACACACATGATGCAGGTGACAAAGTCAAACTAGTAGTCATGGCTACTCGTGAGTACACAGTGTTTGTGAAAAAGCTGGTAAACTCGTACGAT
The DNA here is from genome assembly GCF_964235325.1 of Thermobia domestica. Classification (NCBI taxonomy): domain Eukaryota; kingdom Metazoa; phylum Arthropoda; class Insecta; order Zygentoma; family Lepismatidae; genus Thermobia; species Thermobia domestica. The sequence goes on from NC_137455.1 coordinate 15,815,784, forward strand.
AATTCCTTAAAGGAAAAGGCAGAAGGTAAGTCCACAGTTTTGTTTTTCAATAAATAAAGTATCGTCACAACCAGGGGCGGATCCAGGACCGACTTCTGGGAGGGGGGCGGTGGGTTGTCATACTGCTACCTTTAAGGGCTCCAAACTTTGGGATGGGTTTTATTTATATATATAAAATAAGAAAATTTCCCCTTCTGGGGGGGGGCAATCGCCCCCCTGGATCCGCCCCTGGTCACAACTCAATCCGGTAAACACGCACTAACACTTTAGCGATGTAGGTGAGATTAACAACAGCTTCCAGTCCATAGAGTTGCTTTAAGGAAGTGGGATAAAAGGTTATGCTACCAAGTTTAAGTGAAATTAAGAGACTATAATGATAAATGCAGAGAACAAAATAATGTACCAATAAAAAAAACAGAAAACCCAAATAAAATATAGAGTGGAATGAAAGGAATCATCGGATCTACAAAAAAAAAAAAAAAGAAAGAAAAACAAGATAAGGTACTGTAAATATAAAAGTAAACTCGGTCATACACACTGACCTAATACCAAAATTAAAACCTCAACTGCGTTATTACGAAGTCATACGAATGGGTCACTGGGTCCAAAACAATACTCCTTAGGGTCCACAATCACGAACCAAAACAAACAAACAATCAAACAGTACCTAGAAAAATAGACAAAAGCAAAACAAGCGAAAAGACTAAGAAAAATAATGGTAGCGTAATTAACAAACTATGGAATCGAACATACCAAAAAAAAATAAATAAAACATTCCTATTGCTATCGGTAAGGGGGGAATAATTTAATCTATCCAAATAATTAAAGATAGAACAACACAGAAGGGTTTAGAATTTAATTACTTTCTGAAAACGAAACAAGTTTTGTTTCACATTTCCTTGAAACAAGTAAAGCATCGAGGCAGGCTTTGTAGATATCGTCGCCCTAGCCACTCGCCGATCAAACGTAATTAAATCCAAAACAAAGGCCGTCACCAATTCTAATTGCAAGGGGCAATATTAATAATACTTCAAGAACAACATAAGCAGCAAATATCGCATTCATATATATTGTCAGCAAAAATTGCATAAAATACGAAAATACATAGGCATAGTAAACACTGATAGGTCAGCTTCATAAACAATAGACTAATCCATTTACATAATGTAGCGCCCCAGAGGGCCCTAATCCCTGGAAAGCAACAGCTAAGTTTAACGCCCAGTGCCGGAGCACCGAGTTAATAGTTATACGAAAGGGGTCGCCACCTTTGAACTGCTGGTAACACAGGAATAAAGTAAAACATAACGCACAACAACAAATACAGGATAAACCTGCATCAAGAAATCCTAAGAATACAAAAATTAAAAAAAAGACGAAAATACAACGGTAAACGAATCCAACCTAATGGGGCGTTTACACTTAGTCGATTTGCGTTCGATTCAGTTGAATTGACGTCACTTTCAACTTAATCGACCGTGTAAACAGGACTTCAACTTAATCGCTTGTTGATCGAAGGCGACTAATCGACTGGCAACTGAATTAAAAGACGTTCTATTTTCTGTGGTTGAAATAATTGAACACATCCATCAATCTGATTCGGCCTAGTTGCTTCGATTTAGTGGCAAATGCAGCGAGTCGATTTAGTCGTGCGACTAAATCGACTACGTGTAAACGCCCCATAAGCGAGACTGCCGCCTGTACACTCTACGAGTGCACAGAGAACAGCCCTTTTCTTGTGTCATGATTTCCTTACCTGATAGTAAATCAAAAACTTAATTACCAAAGATACACTCGTGAGGTTTGGTTTCTCTAAATATAAAGAGAGGGATTATATGGGTTGTAACATTTATTTAACTATATATGTTTCCACAAGTAAAATTATTCGATAAGTATTATGCACGTAGAAATGGAATAATATTATTTCCTTATATTGAGATTAGCATCAACTAAAATAAAGTTCTTATGACTTTTGAACTTGTGCAGTTATGCAACAAAACAGGCTTATGCTATGCATTGCAAAAGTTAAGCATGCTGCATGGATAAACGAATATACAGAGTACACACACATATAAAATAATAGAACATTATGCTGATCAGTTTACCATGGCTTTGGTACGGTACATACTTAAACAAAATAGCTCGAGCACTCTGACCTTGAGAACCACGACTAGTCGGGTGGACATAGGATTAGATAGGACATTGTTATCATTGAACATCATACATAACTGACTTAATACTAAAAGACAAATTAACCCCTTTTTAAAAGAAACATCATGTCATATTAATATTACTCGTAGTAAACGTAGGGTTCAATAAGGTGGACAAATTGCCAAGTATGGCCATAATTGACAGTGTGACATACCATAATAATTGACGTTGTGACATACTATAAGATAGACCCATGTAATCAATATACTGTAGACCAAGAATGCGGCAAGGATACCTTCGGACAGAGATTAAGAAAAAAGAACTGGACAGGGAACAACATGACTTCCGCAGAGAATTGAATTAGCTGTGAAATAGCTAGAATAACCCAAGAGGACAACAGAAGGAACCAACTTATGCTAAGTGGCCAAGCAAACTTTAAATGGCTAAGATACGTTCGTGGCTTAGCGGTGATGATCTCAAACGACAACTATTAACCATGTGCATTATCTTACTCATATGATGTTTATAACACAACTAAGACTCCCGTAAGTTAAGAATAATTATCTGCAAAGACAATATTTAAATAATGTACGTGCAAATCCACAAATGGGTGCAATACGTACTCGAAATGAAAATAAATCATTAGAAATGTCGATGAATTCTGTACGAAGCAGAAAAACTGGCCAGCTGCGAGGGCAGGCGCATATCCTTTGGGTACTTACCCTAATTGCAGACATTGGATAAATATATTTCACTATTATTTTCTTAGATGCACTTGCTACACAAATGAGCAACACTTTAAGAGAGAAGAATAATTGCACGAGACACACGAACTAATGCATCACTCACATACATAATATAATGATCTTGGGCAAATTAACGAATCACTATTACGACGTTGATCCTCTTGACTACCCATAACTGGAATCTGTTTGTAGGAAGATGTCCTCATTGTGAATAACCCTCTCCGGGCAGGGAGAAGCCGGTGACACATCCACTTCTTGGACAGTATTGGGCAATTCAGATGATATGGTGGCTGCACACTGGTTTAATGTGATCCACATGCGTAACATATGTAGTAAGTACAAAACATTGGGTCATCAAAACAAAATTAAGACTGGCTAATTTAACTAATACATTGAAGAAACGCCAGAGAAAACGTGTCCGAGTAAATTCAATGGCATGGAACTATATACATCCAAGGCGCAAAGCCATATCTCACTTAAATGACATCTTGCTTCATCTTCGCTTTTACACTACGTAAATGGATTGAATTGTTCAGATTGATTATACGGTTACATAAGCATAAGCTGCTGTGAGATGAATTCATGGTTTTCATGATGGTATGAAGAAAATATATCAATACTGACTGGTCACTAGACATGTTGCGTTGACTGCTTCCTAAGGACACATTCACAAAAATTAGCTTGTCCCTGTTGTGTTGACAATAAGATCCGTGGACTTCCATAGTTGAGAACAGAATTGATGTAGGCTAATGGCGAAGCCAGATAGAAGACTTAACCATCGTGTTACTTAGTTGACGACGTGGATGGGTTGGGGGGCCGCTGACAGGAGCTTAACTATGCATGATGAGACTTAATTTATGCTGCAAACTAAATTTGTATGCTACTACTGACATAATGACAAATTCACTCCACAAATAGAACACCAGATGCGAGAATATGCTTCTACGAAGCCACTGTACAGAACATGAAAAATTTCCACACAATGCCGACTCACGTGGTGGAATAAAGAGAAGGCCTACGTCCCAACACCATTCAAATACTGCTTCAATTTATGTTGATCACAAAGACTAACTAGCGTAAAATGTTCTATATAACACAACGTGAGTTAAACCCACTTCTAAAATGTAGATGAGCATTATAAACGAAGATATAGCATAATAAGTTGACCATGGAGTATCATTACATCCTGTTATTCTTCCATGTTCTGGCGGGGTACCCAGAATTCTTTGCGCACGACCGCGAGCATGATGTTTCTACAGGGTTGCAAACTACAATTATATTACAAGATGTGTCTTGTAAATTACACTAGTATTACAATTCTAGTCAGATTATATAGGGGCGTTACAATAACAAATTATGTTTTCAAAAAATTGAAAATTATTTTTTTAAATTAACTGAATTCAAATTCCACAAGGCAAAAGTCAAAATTAAATTACAGCCTCAAAATAATAAATTGCATTTATATTTAAATGAAAAAAGCAAACATTTTTCTAATGCATAATAAAGTTACGAAAGACGTTAAAATTCACAAAAGGCACTAATAAAATTAAAATCAGAATAGCAATTCAAATAGCAACAAAAATAAACAATGCATGGAAAAAGTGCAACCATCAACATGTAGCTTAAATATTAACTGACAACAGGTCAAAATCACGAAATAAAATTCATATCTATATATATAGTCTCAAATAACATATGCATATAATATATATTATCTCATAGATTCAAAACTAACATAGAAAACGAATAATCATAAATGTACACTAGATAAAATAGCTCAAGATGATACAGGCTATGCAAGTTAATTCAAGCTCTCATGTAAATAGAATGGTTCAACAGAAATAAAAGAATAATTCATGCAAAGGGTAAACAAAATATATATGACCTCAAAATTTTTTAAAAATAAAATAATAAAATATGTGGCATAATTCAAACTAATTAGGAGTGTCAATTCTTCTTAATGAAAAACACAAAATAAGTACTCACTCCAAACCATTGTGCATATCATTACAAATAAACTGTTATTTCTTCAAGCATAAAACACACACAAAACATATCCCCAAAAATCATATTAATTAACATCGTCATAATAAAGACGGAATAAATGGCGGCACACTCTACTTTGCCAAAAAAATTTTAACCACTCTGGTCCAAGGAAACACAAACAGATGCAAGCCCAAAACTTGGCTAGCAGTGAAGAACATGGGGAAATTGCTTGAGGAAACAACGAAAAAGAGACAATATCGGGAGGTGGTACCCTGGAAAAAAAATTCACTCCTTCGCGGTCCACTCATTGCTCCCGTGCACAATTAACACAAAAACTAAAAACAAGGCTACGTAATGCATTTTCAGAAAAATCAGAAATGAAAAAAAATTAAGGAAAGAATGAAACAAAATGAAATGAGAAAAAGAGGGATCACCGTTAAAAATTAAAAAGCTACAGCAAGCTTTTGGTTACTCTTTCTTTTGAGGAGATTTGCATTACTTGCTGGTGGCGAGGTGAGCGAGATAACCTGGAAGAGTTAAGAAATTTGAAATTTTTAGAAAAGTTACGGTATTCTCAGAATTTCTGCTGCTAGTCAGGGAGATTTCAAGCTTCCAAAAGCATAGTGCCGTTGTGTAACAGCGTGGACATTTTTTATCATAATTTTTCGTCATCGCATCCTTGCAGTATCAAACATGTTATTTCAAAAACAAATTTTCTACTACAACTTTAACCTGTCATTTGGAAAAGACAGTAGTTGACAGAATAATAAAAACAAAAATTTATGTGGAAAGAAAATTCTGTTAACATTTGGTTCAACAGAGAAAGGAACGCAGATATTGTAAAATATTTTACAAGACATTATTAAGTATGTACTTTTATAATAGTAAATATGTACTTTTTATAATAGTTGAGGTCATATTGAAAGGAAAATTGTTATATTTGAATAAAGAGAGGAAGGACGTAAATATTTTAAAATCTTTTTCAATACTTTTTATTATTTTACTCGAGATTTCTTCATAGTTTGTTATTAAAATACTTAGCAACATATCCTCATTTTATTGTCCTAACTAACCAATAGTTGTTAATAGTAAAGTAGTTTAGATTGATCGAGCTCCTGGGCCTTCAGAATTTCATGTCTGCCCCCCTCCCGTTAAGAAATCCTGGCTAAACGAACCCATATATGTTACAGTAAAATAGTTTAGAATGATCTAGCCCTTGATGTGATGACCACAGTATTTCATGTCACGGACCCCACCTTCACAAAATCCTGGCTACGTCCCTGGTACGAAGTGATATTTTTATGCGCTATAAGAAGGCGCGTGCAGATTTAAAATAGATAGGTAAATGAAAAGAAATATTTTATGTACTTTTATTGTTTGAAATAATTTCCTAATACATTCTGCATTCTTATTTTACAGGTGCATGCCCAAATTATCGCGCACTGATCGTTAATATGCATGCAATTAGGTGTACCATGAAATCTATTTTCTGTGTACAGATTTACATTCATAAAATATTAACTTCTCTAAGCACCAAATGCATTCTCAATGACTTACAAAGTGTTTCTTAAGGGAGATATTCGGTACTATCTTATTTTAGGGTAGCACACGTACATTCATGAAATATATTAACAATTCACTATTACTGCCTTACAAAGTGTTCTAATGACTGTATACGAAATAACGTGAAATGATATAAAGTAGTGGAGGAGGGTGGGACGAGAAAAGTATGATTTTCTGTTGTACAAAAACTCTCAATTTCTACAAGACTTCTTATGTATTCATACATGGAAGGGTGAACTTCAAAGTGAAATTTTGGATTTCCCACATGCGGCAGAAATTCTCAGAAATTCTCTTTCACATGCACTCATTCATTTCAACCGTAGGATTACCAACTTTATTCCTACCTATTGTAAATCTGCACCAAATATTTTATTTAATTTGAATACCTATTCTACGACTGCGTGCTTGATACTAATAAAATAAAGCGAAGGCTAACATGTACGAGTTGTGTAATTTTATATTTTAAAGATAAAGTTTGGTAAATAAGCGCCAGAAAGTGTGTACATACGATGTGTAATTTCTTTACAAATACAAAGTTTAGTACTTGGGCCAGAAAGTGCGTGAATACGAAATTATCATTTGCTTATGGACGGAATTTCGTACATGGAAGCAATAAGGCGCGTGAATACAATTCGTTACTTGTTTAAAGATAAGCTTCCGTACATTGGTAATATTTTCCATAAGTAGAAGCTTTGCTTTGTCTATATTTAAACACAAACAAACTATTTGCCTAGCAAAACAATATATTCACATAAAATATACATACGTGTTTTGCACGTATGTAGTTTCTATGTGAATATATTGTTTTGCTTAGTAAATAGTTTGTTTGTGTTTCCGTACATGAGAGTAATTAGTAGCATGAATACTTAATATGTAATTAGAAAAAACAACTAAATTTTGAAAGTCAAACATGTCTTTATGCTGCAACGAAAGATAATTTTCTAAATATATAACTATTTCTAAAATTTGTATAAATCTTATGCTTGTGTGAGTGAGAAGAGGGCCCAGAAGGAATCGTCATTAACGTTGATTTTAATATCGGGCGGATTGATATGACATCTTTTGGACTGAAGGATCTTTTTAAACCTACGTTTCATATGCAGGTCAACGTTATGGTACCAGAAGAATATACTTGATATATTGCCATGGTATTTAGGTAGTGTAAGTGATGTAAGAGTGTAAGAGATGTAGTTACTCTTTTCACCAATCTATACAAACAAGAAAAGAAAAGAAGAAAGGGCAAGAGAAAACAAGTAAGACATAAAAAGTAGAAAGTAAGGGAGAAGAACAAAGTCAAACTACTTCTAACCTACCCCTCCCTCCTGGTTCTTCAATCTCGATATTTCCCCTGACAATTACTTTTCAAAATCCATGGTACGTTTCAAGAATTGAGCTAAAGTACACTATAAACACAGCATAGGGTAGTGGTTAGCATTCTTACTTGGCGATCGGCAGATTTTGGGTTCGAATCCGGTGGCTAGCTATTCTGATTGAATCCAGGCGAATGGTGGATAATACCTTTAATATACACCCCTTTTGACTTCATTCCCATTGTTGTTGTTGTAAGTGTTGATTGTTGATTCAATTGTAAAATGCACTTATTGGCTATGTCTGTAAGATAATAAAATAAAAATAATATTTATATTTTTATTTTTTTATCCTTCTAGATTTGTAAACTGCATTTCCCAAAGCATCGGTTAGTGTGGGAAAAGTCTCATTTTGATTAGAAAAGTGGAAAACTGCTTACGGTGCCACTAGAAAAACCAAGGTTGAGAGATGACAAATTTGTAAAGATACCAACATTTCTTTGGAGGTAACGGTAACTGCAGACGACATCTTGGGTGTTAACGATGAAATTCCAATAATGTTGTACGTAGAAGGATACTGTGCAAGTGCTGTGTTAAAAAAAAAAAACTGAAGTGTTCTTCCTGCAAGCAGTATCTTATGTCAGATGCTCTAATGGATAATGCTGTATGGTGCGGATTATTTAAAAATCTTGATATAGGTGGATTGTTATATCCAGAACAGCAGTCATCTATGCATATGTAGTTGCGAACAAATTAACTTCATCAGGAATGGAAGCAAATTTCTTGCGGGCAACAAACCAGAAACATCTTGCTTTACAAAACAAAATTTGAAACATGAAATTTTTGGTTCTGGGACACATGTGAAAATGGGCATGAATGTATTAAGGTTATTGAAATGATAGTGGTAACTAGTGTAAATTGTCTTTTGAACGCCTATTGCAAAAACAAAAACAATGAAGTGTCTGATAAAAGTAACAAACATACCGCAAACTATGCAAAGCAAAGAAAATTGTCAACTCTAAAACATCTTAAACAGATAGTTGTGGTAACTTATTTCTTCGAATCATTTGATGTAAAGTCTCCATTTCTATATTTTTCTTTGTACATATATTCATTATAATTATTACAAGTATATATAATTTGCTTTCAGTTGATTCCCAACATTTACATTTTAAAGTAACATTTTCCGATTAAATAATTATAGCTGGATAACTTAAGCCACTAATGGTAGCAATTAGGCCGCTTGTCAAGTTGTTTTGTGTTTCTTGAGTTATGAGAAAACAAGAAATCAGAAACAGTTCGGGAATAAAAATATAGAAAAGTCCGCCTATAAAGACAGAGCCTATATGGGACTTTTATGAATATCGTGTACAGGAACAAAAAATAAACAATCCTGGCTGTGGTTAGCCATTTCTGTACAGGACAAAAATGTATCCTTGTACTTCTACTAGATGGTACATCTAGTTTTATATTTTGGTAGTTTATTAAATCATTAGTGTTGCGGTGTATTCTCTTCACGTTGACGTGTATTGCTGTTATCCGGAATTCCTGTTATTAAAATACTACAACAATAACATTTAAATTGTAGTTCAAACGTTGGAATCGTTTGAAGGTGTTGGCCCATTGCGCAGTCGCCATCTCACTTGCGGGAAACTTTCTAAAGGTCAAAGTGATGAGAAGAACTATTTCTTAGAGAAGTAAAATTTGAACAGAGTAATATTTTATGCAAGACTAAAACAGAAAATGAAATCTACGAATTAAAATTGGCATATGTAAAGTAAGTATCATTTAGATTAAGTACACATACCAGGTAAGTACAATTTTCCTTATTTATTGCCTGTTTCCAAATTATTACATTCAGCACATTATTATAGCCTATGAATACATAGATTATTGAAAATGCTGATATATATATATATATAATTAATCTCTCTTCTTTATTTAGGTGTACCATGATCTACCTCTCTTCCCATCGGATCTAATGCAATATGAGGTGGTAAGTATATCATTTCTTCTCTCTTTCTTTTTTCTTTATAATATTTATATATTTTACTGTATTTTATTTATTTATTTATTTATTTATTCCTTTTCATTCTTACTTATTTTTTCTTTATATCTATATTATTATTATTATTACCATTATGTATATATACATTTCTTTTCTCATTCGTAGATTAATCTAATATATATTGTAGAGGTATATTGGTTTTAATCTTTTAACTTTAATTCTAACAAATCTTTATTCCAATTCACCAAAAATAAAATATTAAAACCAATATACCTCTACAGAGAGTTTTATGCGAATATATTGGAAATGACGCCAGAGATTTTCAATGATGGATGGCTGTTGCACCAGAACAATGCACCCGCTCACACGGCCCTATCTCTGTCAAGCAGTTTCTCACCAGCAAAGACATTACTGTGATGAGGCTTCCTCCTTATTCGCCTGATTTGGCTCCATGCGATTTTTTTATTTCCTAAATTTAAATCTTGCTTAAAGGGAACCCATTCTACGTTCTGCATTGAAGAGGTTCAGGCAAGAATGGAAAATCTTCTGAAGGGCTTTTAACCTCGTTCCAGAACTGTTACCAGCAATTGCAGCACCGAATGCAGAAGTGTGTGAATGCTCAATGGGACTACTTTGAAGGTGATAATGTCACGGAGAACTAATTTTCTAAGTACAATGATTTATTTTGTGGAACTTTTTGTATTTTTCGAAACTTCATTAAAATTCTACACGTTAACCAAAAGAGATCATTGTTATTTTAGTGAAAAGAAAAGAACCTACGCAACTTACAACGTTAACCATACAACAGAAGAAGAAAGTGGTGCCAGCCGGGCAGGATCTCAATCGACGTACTTGAACTTCGATAACACTTCACGTTCCACAATTACTAGTCAAACGTTTATCATCATAGTGAGGGTTAGTTTCTTCAACACGAAGCTAATACGTTTATAACATTAAACATCGTTACGTCCAGATACAGACTTGTACTTCGTCAACAATACGTTTCATTACTACGTTTACACACAAGCTTGCTTATACAAGGTGTAGCGGACTACTCGACGTATACAACGTTCCAGTGTTCCAATTTATTGCATCCAGTTCCATAGACCCAGTGAGCACTACCACTCTCAAGTTTGGCTGGTCCCAGTTGAGCAATACTCCAAGCCAAGATCTTCTCTGACTTCAGAGATCTCATCTTTAAACTAACGTCAGGAAAGTACCACGATCGAAACCAGCAGCACCCCATCACAGAAATTTTAAGGTTGGTACCAATTTTTGTTGAACTTTCAAATGTTTCCAAGTGTTACATCTCGAGATAGAAAAGACTTGTTCTTTGTTACCGCGGTTGTTGTTTACTCTAAGTGATAAACGTAAAAGTTAACAAGAACAGTCGAGAATAGAAGGCCATAGTATTCACCGTTCTTCTATGGAACGATTGAAATTTTCATTTGTTTAATCTTGAAAACACTTAGCAAAACATAAGTATTGTCGTCAGCAATTTTTTTGTAAATTAAATTGTACACTCATAGCGTAAATACTAATTGTCATGGCTACTAGCACTAGTGCTGATTCTTCTGATACTGAAATAGAATATTTTACTGTTGCAGAAGTATTAAAGTTAATTTCTGTACCATTTTTGGGGTAAGAAAGAAGCGTTTGAAGAATTTCTGTCAAATGTTGCTGCTGCATTCTAATTGGTTGACTTAGCTAAACATACTACTCTCTTGTAATTTGTTAAAGCAAAGATAACCAGGGATGCTAGATCTAAATTACTAGTCAGAAAAAACAACTTCCACGTGGAAAGATGTTAAGCAAATATTACTAGAGAATTGTTCAATTAGACGAATCGTTAATTTCTACGGTTATCAGCTTTTCAGTGCTCGACAAACTAAATCTGATGCAATTACATCGTGGGCAAGTAAAGTAGACACTCTTCAGAGTCAACAACGGGAAGCTGTTGCTAGTGTTATAGATTCCTCTGAATTTTAAGGAGCTATAGCCAGGGGCGGATCAAGGACCGACTTCTGGAGGGGGCGGTGGGTTGTCATACTGCTAATTAGAGCTATTTTTAAGAACTTCAAACTCTGAGATGGGTTTTATTTATATATATATATAATAAGAAAGTTTCTTCTTCTGGGGGGCAATTGCCCCGATCGCCCCCTGGATCTGCCAGTGGCTATAACACTTGTCGAAATTTTAGCAAAAGCTAATTTTATTCAAGAGCTGATAAACGATAGAATTTAAAGGATTATAAGATCTAAGAGCGATGATGATATATATCTACTATCGAACTCACTCTAGAAGAAGAAACACAGACTACTTTCCATACTTTCTTTTTTCAAAATGTGAACAGTAAGAGAGTTCGAAAGAAAGAGTTAATATGTTACAAATGTCAAAAGGCTGGTCACACCAAAGCCCAGTGCAAATTACAGAAAAGAAATGAGAAGGGAAATTCTTCTAATAGTATACGAAAGCGGTACATGTTTGTGAAGTTTATCCTGACACCGCCGCTAGAGGCAGAGAAGATATTAATTTATTTTTTTTCCGAGAACGCCACGAGAGGCACAGAGGGTTATAGCAATTGCTTGTAAATTGCTAGTAGAGTAGATACTAGTGGAAATGAGAAATTTTGTGGTAAAGAACGAAGTTCTCTGCATTGTAATGACTTAAAAATCTGCAGTAGTCATACGTGCTCAAGTTTTAGTGGTCAGAGAAACCTCAAATTGATGTAAATGAGCGACCAATTTACATATCAGATAACACAAAGGGCTGCATAGCAACAAATAAGAAAGAAGGTACCATTATTGCATTCATTAAAGAATTGCATACTGATGCAACTTTTCTCTTAGCACACGCAGTGATTAAATCTTTTGGCAAATCAATGCACCTCCGTGCAGTTTTAGAAAGAATATCAATGAAACACAAACAGTGACATTGAAAGAACTAAACAACGTTAAAACTAGGTCACTAGGTACCATATATCTAACATTAGTGATAAAAAGAGTAGAATTCTCACATAAGAAGTAGCTCAACTGGTAGAGCATTGGTTTCGCATTCGGGAGATAGCGGGTTCGATTCCCGCTGCCCACCGTCCTGAGTAAGGAATTTCAGGGTTTTCCTCAGTCCTACCAAGCAAATGCCGGGATGGTACCTACTGAACAGCTGCTCACTGATATCTTCCCAAATCCTTTCCATTTTTATTGTTGTCGTTAGATATCCAATATAAAATGGCCTCTTTGCTGTATCTGGTGATTGTTAAATAAATAAATAAAATAGATTGTTAAATAAATAAATTTCATGTTATTTCGGAAGAATGTTTATTTGAAAGCAGACACATTCTTGGCCGTGATTTTTTAAACAAAAAATGCTTGTTAGAATTCCATCCTCCTCCTTTCTTATCAACACATGTTTGTCGCAAACTTGACCTACAGAGCAGCGATGAACTCGTATACTACCATTGACATATAGTATTCCAGCTCGATGCAAGAAATTACTTTTTGTCCCTACAAACAGTATAGGAATTGGAATTGTAGAAAAACGAGATATTAAACAGGGTTGTTTTCTGTCTTCTTGTTTAACAGAAGCAAAAGAAAATTAATGTATAGCTAGTATGCTAAGAGTAAATTTCTCAATAGAGAATATTACTTTAGATCCAATGGATTTAGAGAAATTAGAAGAAAATCATATTTTAACTATTTAGTGAGAAAAGGAAAAGTCCACAAAAGTCAAGTTGAGAAAATTTGAATATTTAAAATTACTTTACAAGCTATTAAGGTTAGATCACTACAACGACAACGTTGTATATTATATATTTTCCTTCGTAATCAGGGCAGCAGTGCTCGAGCACTTTATAGAAGAAGAAAGAAATGATGTAGGTAATATCTAGATTGGTAGATATGTTTTAGTTTGTACGTTGCTGTAGTGATGTAAACGGTTGTCAAGGAGATTTTTATAATAGTTCAGAGAACCGCCATGACATTTAATCTAGATTTGAACTATGATATAAAATAAGTCAACTTTCATCAAATAAAGTGGTTTAGAGTTTGAGATTGGTATATGTTTGTCTGTAATTATTGCTAGTTTACGTAATAATTAAAATACCTAAAAGCAAATATGAACTGAGGTGTAATAAGTGATTTATTAATGGTGGTTTCTACTACAGGATTTGGTTGGTTATATCACTTACCCCTAAAGAGAAGTACAGTATACTGGAACTTTTTGATCAATTCAATAACGTTTTTATTCTTCCAGGAGACAAGCTGACTGCTACAAACGTTCTTGAACATGAAATTATTATTGAACCTAGAAATGTGGGCAAAATTGTTAACAAAAAGAATTACCAAGTGCCAGAATGCCATAAAGAAAAATTATATAGACAAATAGAGGAATTGTTAAAATAAAATATTATAGAAGTTTCAACTTCTCCTTGGAACAATCCCATTTTCTTATTCCAAAGAAACTCGATGCGCCAGGTGAACAAAAATATTGGCTAATTATTGATTATCGTTCTGTGAATGAATTATGTATCCCTTCTTCTTTCCGTTGTCTAACATAATGACATTTTGAGTAATTTAGCTAATGCGCGTTATTTCTCCAGTTTAGATCTCCATAGTGGGTATCATCAGTGTTATATCAAAGAAAAGGATAGACCTATAACTACGTTCAATACACCTGAAAATCATTACCATTTCAAGCGACTTGCTTTCCGTCTGGTGACTGCACTTTTCAAAGATAATGAATACGGTGTTAGCACGGCTAACAGAAACGAGGTGTTTCCTCTACCTGGATGACTGTGTGGCCTTCTCGAGTTCTTTAGAAGATCATAATCGCAGATTACCTGAAATTTTGCAAAGATTTCGCAAAAGCAACCTTGCAGTTAAGTGTAGATAAGGCTAAATTCTTAAAACCAGAAATAACCTACTTAGGTCATGTCATTACGCAAAACGGAATAAAACTAGATTCAAGATAAATGGAGAAAGTTCAGAACTTTCCTTTTCCTCAAAATAAGCAAATTAAAGGGTTTTGGGGACTCACTGGATTTTATAAGAAATTTCTAAAAGACTGCAGTAAAATTGCCTTGACCTTAACATCTCTCTTAAAAGAAAACGTCCAGTTTTCTTGGGAAATAAAACAACAAATTGCGTTTGATTCTCTTAAGGAGAAATTGACAAATCTCCAATTTCACAGTATCCTCACTTTAAAAAACATTTCATAGTAACATCGGATGCCTCAGCATTTCCCTGCGGCACAATTTTTTCACAAGGTGACATAACCAAAGATTTTCCAATCGCGTACGCTAGTAGTTTTCAATAAAGCTCAGAGAGCGTATTCGGCGACAGATAGAGGGCTGGCGGCCGTAGTCTGGGCTAGCAAAATTTCTAGACCATACATTTACGAAAAAAGCGACTTTTGTCACAGGCTGCAAGCTACTAACGTGGGTTTTTAGAGTTCAAAATCCAACGTCTAAACTTTTGAAATGGCTGATACAATTAGAAGAATATCAGTACGAAATTGTATATAAGAAAGAAGCTTGAATACAAATTCTGATGCCTTGTCGCGAATGAATTCCTTAGACGTTATTACAGAAGAAAATAGAGAATCTAATTGTGATTTGCAACAGAAAGGAAAATATGAAACTTTAGACTTAGAAACAAAAACAAAATTTTAGCAGCTTCATACTCAATTTTAGCTGGACGCATAGGGATGAATAGGTGTCATAAAAAGATTAGGAAATATCTTTCCTTCAATAATGTTAACACTAAAGAATGGCAAAAACTAAAACAAGATGTTGAAGAATGCATAAAAAGGTGCGAAATTTGTCAAAAGAACAGAAACACTCAGCAAAAGTAAAAAAATGAAGATGGTAATTACTGACACCCCGTGTACAGTATTCAAGAAGGCCTGTTTAGATATAGTAGGGCCTCTTCCCGAAGCCATAGAAAAAGAAACAAATATTTATTGACTGTACAATATAACCTTTCAAAATTTGTAACTGCAAATTCCCATACCTTCTCAAGATACTGATACAATCAGCAGAGCATTTGTCGAAAATACAGTGTTAAAATTTGGCATTCATCATTGAATGTTATCCGATTGCGGAAGTAATTTCTTAAGTGATGTTTTCACGTGTATTTTTAAATTATTACAAATAGAGAAAGTGTATACTACCCCATACCATCCTGTATTTAATGCTGGTATAGAAAAAATCCATCAATCGTTGAAATGTTTCTTACAATCTTATGAGTCAAAAAATCAGAGTAATTGGGATGAATTGGCGTAATATGCTACCTTCTGTTATAACACTACTCTTTATAGCTCTACTCAATACACCCCGTTTGAATTATTATTCGAGAGACCTGTGCATGTACCAGGTGTTTAACATCGAAAGCCTTTTCGGGTCGTATACAATAATGGATACGTAAAACATTTTTAACACAAATTGCAAGTGATGCATGGATTGGCTAGAACAATTCTCATTGACAAAAAGGAGAAAGGTAAAGAGTATTATGATAGAAACGGGAAAGAAATTCTTCGGAAAAGAGACAAAGTATTATTATATGATGAGTAAGTCCGCCGCTGCAGCTAAAGAAACTAGATAGTTTGTGGCGCAGGCCGTTCGAGATAATCAGAACAAAAGGTGTAAACTGTACCTTAAAAGTTAGCAAACAAGAAATGACTGTGCATGCCAATAGATTAAAAATGTATTACTAATTTATTAGATTTCCTTATGTTATCTTGTAAAAAAGAAAACAGAAAAAGGAAGAAAATTTAACGTTTCTATATTTACAGGTTTGGAGCAAGCGTAAAGAAACACGAAAATACGGCAGGTATTTATTATGAATCCTTAGTAGAAGTTCAGTTGTATAATACTCACTGGCAATTGGCTTCTTACGTTAACTTAACGAAGCTAGATGTAAGCTTTCGTACTTTAGAAATTCTCGTAGATAGGACACAAATTTTGTGTAGATACTCAATCGTGAAATCACATAAAACAGGTTGTGCTACAGTGTTCGTAAACCAAGTCTTGATTAAGGTATCAGATATTAAAGAACTAAAGAGAAATAATAAAGGACGTAACAAAAATTTCTTCGCAAGAAAATCGAAGAAAACTAGGTTTATGGATAGTGTTGGTCACTTTGCTAAATTTTTATTTGGCACCTTGGACGATAATAGTGCCAATTATTCCACTCAAAAAATTCACAAATTGGAGAAAGAACAATTAGATTTGTTTGAAATTGAGCAAAGAGCAAATGACAATTGTTAAATCTATCCTACAAGGTAACAATACTTTCATACTGTAGAAACTAACGAAAATATATTAAGTCAAGGTTTGGAGCATTTAACAAAAGAGGTATCAAAAAGAGAAATTTAAAAGATCCATTTTTAGGTTTGAATTTAAAGTACACCATAAATGAACATATTGCAAAGGTTGAAAGGTATTACGAGATCTAAAGGATCAGTATGAAATTATTTTGCAAGCAATTTTAAATGCACAGAAAGGCGTATTACAGCCTCATATAATCACTTCCATCAAATAATCCAACACTGGAAAACTAGACAGAATAACTTATTGACACATAGTGCATTATCCTTGCCAATTGGAACAAGTACTAGTAATAGTTATCTGATGTTGAAAATCATAAACTTAGATGTGTTTATTAATAATGGAATATTAGTTTATGTAATTCGTATCCCATTGACAGATTCTATTCGTTATCAAATATATAAATCAACTCCTTTCCGTACTAAAAATAAAGAATACTACAAATAAATTCGTTTTTATCCAACCTGAGACACCTTATCTTTTAGTCAATTCAATTATTATGCAAAGATGAATGACATTGAATTCAATAAATGTACAATTCTTAAACATGATCGATTCTTATGTAAACAAACCTTTCCTATTTTGTCTAGCCATGTAAATCAAGAATGTGAAATGAAATTATTACAATATATTCATTATGTTCCTATGGATTGTAACAAACATGTGATACAAATTGACCATTGTATTTTTGTAACTAAATAACAATGAATGGATCTTTGCTGCTCCGCAGGAAGAGAAAATGACAATTTTGTGTAACGGGTTTGAGTCTTATGATTTAATTGTAACAATTTCAGGTATTATTCTCTTGATGATAATTGCAAAGCTTAATTAAGGCTTGAAAGCAATTATCCAAACACAAATGTGGTACGGAACAAGTTTTACAGGTAAAGACTACTCCGAACTGATAACTGTTGTGAAATATTAAATTCTCACATTTACCTGGAATATATGCAAATTAACCTACCTATTCAGCATGTAATTAATTCGGTTAGTGTCTTAAAGCTAGCAAGCCATAAAATTCAGGAAGTAGAAAAGAAAATAGATTATGAACAATGGAAACTACTTCACTCTGAAAAGATAACTCTCTTGGTTTTCTTATCTTGGTACCAGGGGCGTCATTTCACTTGAGGGGGCAAGAGCACCACCAACATAAGACTTTCACGTTTTGTACTAGTATATTAGTAGACAATCGATTAAAGTATATCGATTACTCAAACGCTTGAGGGGCAATTGCCCCCTCCTGCCGCCCCTAACTGACGCCACTGCTTGGTACACTTTTGTTCTAATTATAATGTTTTGTTGTTACAAATGTAAATGTTTTCGCTTTTTCGAAAGATAGCTTGATGATGATAGCTGTTGTAAGCACATATACATTAAACCTTTTATTATTACCAAAATGAATCAGAAACTGAAGTAAGAAACTGAGAAAATAGCTAATAAGTATGCTGTTATTAATTAGTCCCATCGAATCATGTGAAAATCAAGATCTTTGTTGTCAAAGCAAAAAGTGTTGATGAAGTAATAAGCATACGGACTAATACTCAAAGTACGAAGAATGAAGTAATCATAAAAGACCTATTCCGATGTGCCTACTTTCCTGTTCAATCGGAAATTCCCTGTATAACAAATTGGCGACCATTCATATCTGTTGCAGCACACATGGAAAACACATCTGTGGTGTTTTCTATCATCTGTGGTGTCCTCTCCAAAGAACGCTCATCATTTGCCTGCAAAATCTATTGTCCTCTCCAAAGAACGCTCATCATTTGCCTGCAAAATCTATCACACACATCTTAAAGCGCTTTGGTGATACTGTTGCTTCAATTCAGAGGAACACAGCGGGGAATTTGCGCTGAAGGCAGGCGAATATACTGACGTTAATGGGAGAGCAATTTTTAGTGTATTTGTTCGCTATAGCATGGACTTTCCTGTTGTAGAGACACTCGTGTGTACTGTACGCTTACCGCTAAGGCCGAAGACATAACGAAAGTCATTGTAAAGGAAATCCAGGATATTGGTTTGTTATTGATAAAGAACCCCGCTCAGAACTTATGGAAATCCGGTTTCCGTTAAGTTTGCTGGTATTGCAGTATGTTGTGTGTTTTGGTCCCCTAATGAAAAGTCACAATGGACACGAAGCCCGAACCCTACTCGTTTTCGAGATATCCGCTGATTATTATCGTTACTTAAAGGCATACGCTCCTTCGTAAACTGAAAATAACATTTTACCTATGATGTATGAACGAGTCTTACTAGTATATACTAGAGTTTTTGAGGTCGCTGATTCCGAATCCGAAGTCGGTTAACCTTCATAACGTCAAGTTCAAAGTCATTTGAAGGTCAAATCGAGTGGGAACGTTGCAAAAATCTGAACAAAAAATACATAAATGTTTTGACTCGCCGTTTAAATGTTTTGTTTGGATCGGATTATGTCATTTTCTTGACCAAACACGGTCATTTCAAGGTTATTGCAGGGTCATTTCATGGCTAAACTTGAAAAACTCAGAAAAATCTGAAAAGTTCATAGATAGGATTTTAGGGTATCTAATTCTGAATCTGAGGTCAATGTTAATCGAATTTACCAATTATATTGTCCATTTAGTATTCCAGTCAGCCATTTGTATTGTTTTCTTCTTCAATAAAGATATATTCTGCACTTCACATATCATCATTCTTGAATTTTAACCTCCAGCATTTCACCTTCATTTCTATCGTTGTGCACATTACATTTCCGGCGTCGTTTATGTATTCCAGTAGAGCTCGACTAGGTCATTTGATTTGTTGTTGATGTCAAGCTCATCCTAAATACCATAGGGCACTGGCTATATGTGCACAACAACCTAATGTCCTACCATCGGACTTACAAATGTAATAATACCCTAATATCAAACCATCTTCTACTTCCATGGACGGCAATTCGTCACCATTCACTGCAAAGCCTCTTCAAAGCTGATATCAAGTAGCGTTTCTAAATCTTCAAAAGATTCCGAAACGTAACAATCATTCTTAAAACTATTTCTATCGAATTGAAAAATATCAGTACCTTCATAGTCTAAATAATCTTGTTTACACGAAGGTGGTAGTTCAATCGGATAAACACCGAATGTAATTCGATTAAGAAATGGAAAATCAAATTAAGGGAATTGCATTTTGCCTCGCGAAATTCTCTGCTTCTACTCTAACCTGCATGATCATTTCCTGTTTAGAGATGTCACAACAAGTATATCTTTATTGAAGAAGAAGACAATAAAAATGGCTGACTGGAATACTAAATGGACAATATTAATGGTAAATTCGATTAACATTGACCTCGGATTCAGAATTAGATACCCTAAAATCCTATCTATGAACTTTTCAGATTTTTCTGAGTTTTTCAAGTTTAGCCATGAAATGACCCTGCAATAACCTTGAAATGACCGTGTTTGGTCAAGAAAATGACATAATCCGATCCAAACAAAACATTTAAACGGCGAGTCAAAACATTTATGTATTTTTTGTTCAGATTTTTGCAACGTTCCCACTCGATTTGACCTTCAAATGACTTTGAACTTGACGTTATGAAGGTTAACCGACTTCGGATTCGGAATCAGCGACCGCAAAAAGCTCGGGCAGCCTAGCGGATCTCCACAGAGCTCCGCATCAAGCTAGGTAAAGTGGGTTAGGAATAGTAGCGTAACGCAAAAATGTCGGCCTCTCCCCCGCAGGATTATTTTGGCTCCCCCTTCCATGTCCATTAACTTCCCGCTATATTATGTCTCTGTAGAAGACAATGATTCATAAATCATAATTAACATAGTAACCATGGAATATAATTAAATTACAATTAAAGTTAATCATGCTGAATGTGGAAGTTCATTTGAAGCTGTGTAATCTATCTTTTTTTCTGCAAATATTTCTATTATATTTCTATGTATTTCTATTATATTACTTACGCCTATTGCTCTTGTTCTCTCACATTGAACACTTAAAATACTAAGACTGGTCAACCGTTCTTCAGATATGGAACTGCATAACTAGTTCTTTATGAGTTTTAATTTTGAAAAAGATCTCTCCGCTGCAGAAACACTCATTGGTAAGGTCGGAAATTAACAAAAAAGCTGTGCATACACCGGAAACGCTAGAAGCCAAAGTATAGTTATCTATTAATAGGAGATATGATAGTTCCCGAATTGTTGTTTTCAACTTTATTTCATAGTGTAACACCAATTTGAAATCGCAACAATGTAAGTTATAAAGGTTCTGAACTGAATGTAGTAATAGGGATACGTACCGGTGTTTCTTTTGCTTAAATTTTTGCGCCAAAAAGAGACATTTTTAGCACAGTGTACCAATCGGCAGCAAAATTATTTTTCCCTAATCCTCGAATGCTAAGATGATTTTTAAAACGTATTACTAGAATGGATAAAATTTCATCCAGATCATACTTTTCCTTTTCTAAAGTAAATAATATTATTCAGGGAAATGGATATTCCGTATTTAGCTCACTTTTTTGTTGCTTATAGTTTTTGACATTTTCTTCGCAGTGGGACCCCAAACTCTGCGCCCCCCCCCCCCGCACTGCAGGCTCTGCGAATCCCTCAGTTACGCCACTGGTTAGGAATTCCCAATGCTCCGAAGCAAGCAAGAGGGGTTAAGAGCCATAGAGCTCCAGGGAAGCTAAGTTACTGCGGTTGGGAGCGGGAGGAAGGAAAATCTTAGAGTTCCGAAGCAAACTAGAGGGTTTGGTTGGGTATCTCCTAGAGCTCTGAGAAAGCTAAAGGAGGGATGACCAATCACAGACTAGTATCTGTCTGTGAAATCCTATTGGCTATATAGGCGCTCCAGGTGAAGTGATGGCGCTGCTGTTCCCTCGCCGTCATGTGACTGGTGGTGTCATTGTTGTCTCCGTCGTCTTGTTGTTTATAAGTAGGAGCACGTGCAGAATGTTTGTAAACACAAACACGTGGTGCATTACAATATAAAATGTATATGAAAGATAATATAGAAACTCACAGAAATAACTCCTGGAACAAAGGTGTTGATATTCTGGCAGTTTAGATGTTTTCTGTCGAACTTGCAACAATAATTTTAGCATGAGGCACTTCATGAACCATTATGCTTCTTCTTTTCGTGAAAACTAGATTTTATAAGCTTATCAACATACATTAATATAATGTAATACATGAAGCACCTCGTACTAAAATTATTGTTACAAGTTCGAAAAAAAACGTCTAAAATAGCAGCATACCAATAACTGTGCTTTGTTCTCGTGGTTCTTTGTGTGATTTATTACAATATTTTTCCATATGCATCTTACAGAGATATAAACCTTAATACCTGAGCTTCATATTTACACGATATACGGGTTTTTATGGACATTTTTGCTTAATGGCGATCAAAGGGAAAAAATGCAAATCTTTATAACCAATGAAGAAGTTTGTAAGTATTAGTACTTGTAGTGAAGCTTATATTGCGGTATGACATTTCAGAATTCAGTGTAGCTGTCAAATTGTGTACCACTTCTGACGAAACACGTGTGCTACGGGCAAGTACCATTTAACAATTTAGTGTGTGTGCTTGTTTGTAAACCAGTGTTTTGTAAAATTGGAACCCCATTAGAAATTAGGACTGTTCTTCTTCATATGTCCAAATTGACTATACGAAGGGGGTATCCAAAACTTAGTGCAATTATCTAGAAGGTGACGAACTAAGAACCCTCTCGGACATGCATTGTATAGTTAGGTCCTTGTGTATTAACCATGCAAATGCTGAGGTCATTAGAATAACTCTTTCTTTCTGTTTTTTTGGAAGTAAATCCATGAAGGTGCGATGATTGACAAGCTTGAGGCATGGAGAGTCATTAAGTTCCTCTATCTTCAGAGAAAATCAGCCAAAAAGATACTCGAAGAGATGAAAGAAGTCTAGGGGGGTGAAAGCCCATTCTATGAGATGGTATCCACGTGATTCCAAAGTGGGCACAAGACTACCGCGGACGCCTCTAGATCTAGAAGACCATCTCTCACTGATGATGCCGCCTTGACGAAGAAAGTTGAGATGGTAATGGAAGACATCAGGATAACCATTGAAAGTGTTTTGTGTGCAATGAATATAAGTTATGGGTCTGCCTGAAATATTATTAAAAACCAGCTACATCTTCTAAAAGTGCCACGACTGCTTAGTGCTCAGTGCTCACACCTTTCCAGATGAGAAATCGCGAGAACGCTCCCATTGCTGTGAGGTGGATGAAGAAGACTTTTTCGCAAACTAGTGACAATGGATGAAACTTGGGTTTATCTTTATGACTCAGAAACAAAGGAAATGAGCAAACAACGGAAACACCCCTCCTCTCCCACTCCTAAAAAAAAAGGCACAAGTGTAAAAGTCTCCCAGCAAGGTGTTGATTTCCGTTTTCTGGGACTCTAAAGAGGTCGTCGTGACGGATTACCTTCCACTGGGACAAACTGTTACTAGTACCTATTTTTTCCATCTCCTGACTAAGTCATGAGAGGAAATGAAGAAGAAACCTCGTGGATTGGTCACAAAGAGGATGCTCTGTTGGCAGACAATGCACCAGCTCATTTCGCCCATGAATCCATGACGAAGACAGTGAAAGTGTATGAAATATTGCCCCATCCCATACTCACTCGACCTAGCACCAAGTGACTCCTTTCTTTCCCAGAAATGAAGCTTCCAGTCAGAGGACGCCATTTTGAAAGTAGGGATGACTTCTCTGAGGTTGAACTTTGGTTTTAAAGCTCTACTGCAGACTTTTACAAAATGAGCTTACGGAAAGTGAAGATTCGCTGGCAAAAATGTGTGACTAGGCACGCGGACTAAGAAGAGAAGGACTATACGATCATGGTGTCAGAGTTCTCCAGAGTCAATTTCTTCTAGGTGATTCGACGAAGTTTTTGATACCAACACGTAAATATGTTATTTCATTCAGGAGCATGTACTGAATATTGTGTCTCTTAGGTTTGTGACAGTGCAGATGTTATAAGACGCATGTTTGAAGTACAAAGTACTTTTGAACAGAACAAACTTTATGGTATTCTTCAAACTGAAGGACTGTAAACTTGATTAGTATCATTTTCCTGTAGATCCTACTGTAAAAGTCTAAGGTATAAGGCCTTTAGGAAAAAAAAAGAAGCAGAATTGTGAGGTGTCTTCCTTCAGTTTATAATGTCTAATTTAATATAACAAGAGAGGAGCGGGGAGCATTCACCACAGATGCAAGTGTAGTTTCACATTTGATATTAGCATCAAACTTAGGGGAGAAATTGCCCTCTTGTCCCCCTAAATGCCGTCCCTGAAATATCACCTTACAACTCAGCGGTATCTCCCCTCCCCCTGTGCTTGAGCACAATCCAGCAAATTACACATTCTAATCCTCCTCCCCTTTAGAAAGAAAAACAGTGGAGATAACTGGAGAGAACCATTTTGACGTTCTTCGTTTAAGCACCTGGGCAAGATAAAAAAAAAAAAGGGTAATGATGAGATGGATGAAAATGATGGAATCAAGAAAGTAGGAAGAAACACTAGAATCCCTACGAAACCTACGCACACGGCATTTGTCAACCACAAAGCCTACTTACCGTAGACTGGAGTCGAACAAGGAACCGCACGCACCCAAGGTGAACGCTCTACAACTAAGTCTCGAGGCATAACTTAACTTTGTAAATTCTTCCCCTCAAATTTCGGAACTTCTACTGCTCTTAAAACATCATTGTGATATAATTCAATTTCGATTGTAATTTTCAATTAAAAATAGTTCCCTCAAAATAACCCGAGCCCTTAAACCCGCCTGTAGACTCCTCTGTTACAGTTCATAAGAGGGACTCCCACATAAAGTCTGGCAACGCCTCTGAAAAGTAGAGAATTAAATTAGTATCACGAAGCGAAGACCTGTGGGAACACCATGATTCTGCAAACTCTGAGAAAGCTGCGCTCTTGGCAAACGAACGCTGCCTTCTTTTGGAGGTAAAGCATCTCTAGATGAAAGATATATATTTAAAATGATTTAGAGGTCACCTTGAACCTGACTGCAGTGTAAGCCGTGCAGAAGTTCAAGGTTAAAAGGGAATTTTTGAACTAGTCGGAAACTTGTCAGCACAGAACATAGACAGCCATCTATTGGCGAAAGCTGGAATTAACTTGATGTGAACCGGGACTTGATGTTGAACAGGTATGCCATCTGTGGCAGTTTTCAGAACTCGAATCTTTCATGTTCTAAAATCAGATACAGAATATTGTTATATAACGCTGTTGTTGGATGTTCACTGTCATTTAATTTAACTCAATTAGCACTAGTTATTGTGAAGTTTGTACATGTATTCATCAAACAACATTTATCGGCACAATATTTAGTAAGAATGCCATACAGTTTGCAATGAAGAAAATTTCAAATGAAATTAAATAAAATATTTCAGTTTAATTAAATGATTTTAAGTTTGCACGGTACGCTTAATTATATAGAAAATTTTACTTTTTTTCCCCTTTGCGTTTGTCTACCTTAATTTGAGACTAAAATTTCATCTTATTTTCCACTGTAAAGTACCGTAATTCAAGTAATTCAACAAGGAAATAATTATATATGATAGTAATTAAATTGAAATTGATCGTAATTTTGCCCATGACAAATACTTTGCAATTTTATATCGTAAAGGTTAGATCCACCGGTACTGTAACAGAGCGGTGCTTGAGCGATTGACCGTAGAAATTCAAACTTCGATTAGTGATAATTTCACAGCCTTGTTTTATTACAAGTATAAACTCTTTAGTCAGATGGAAAGGAGACCGTGGAACATGGGTTATAGTTGATGTCGATGGGTTTTGGTGGGTCGGAGTGGGTCACATTCAAGGTGACCAGAATTTGAACTTGCAAAAACGGGACGCATATGAATCGGCGACGGGGAGTAAATATCTGATTTCCAGATTGCATTTTGCGACTGAGCACTGTTTTCAATTTACAAAATACACAGATGTGAGTGATAACACAGCGTTTGTAACTTAAGTACTACCCAACAATACTTCTAACTACTAATAAACTACTTACCTCATTATTGAATGCCCGTTATTTTCTACTACGTATATCACCTAGCGTAATTTTCACTGGTATGTTTGGGATGAAACGATCTTTAAAAGTTCTTTGTTTGCATTCAATGGTTTGTAGAAATTGGTACAAGACGGATCAAAATTAATCTTACTGATCAGCACAGTTTTCAAAGTATCTATAGAGAGTAGGGTTTTCTCACTTGTCCACAAAGCACTCATGTCCGAAAGTACACGTTCAGTTGAAGCATTAGTCCCTGGTAAACACAGAAGAAACTCCACAACTTTTAGTACATTTGAGTACGGTACGTTATTAGAACAGAAATGGGAAAATACTTCTACCCAGCACTTGTCAGGAGATACTTTATTTGAGTTCCACTTAGTATTTCTGCTGTTAAGTGTTGGCACGGAAGAGTGTAAAATTTGCCTTGATCATTTACGTATATTTTGAATAACAATTAAGGGAACTTGGATAATTTTTGCTTAAAAATGGGACATTTAGGTGTCCCGTTTGACAATCAGGAAAAAAACGGTAGAACGGTTGAAAAAATGGACCATCCCGGCTAAAACGGGACGCCTGGTCTGCTTGGTCACATTGGGTCAGAGTGTGGTTCATGGTTGGGGTGCTGGGTCGGAGTGAGTCATGGCGGGTGGCAGGGGCGGATCCAGAGGGGGGCGATCGGGGCGATCGCCCTCCCAGAAGAGGAAACTTTCTTATTTTATATATACAAATAAAACCCATCCAGAAGTTTGGAGTCCTTAAAAGTAGCAGCATGACAACCTACCGCCCCCCCAGAAGTCGGTCCTGGATCCGCCCCTGGTGGGTGGTGGTCATAGTGGGTCGTGGATCACGATTGGTGGTGAGTCAGCGGGTCGTGGGTCAAGTTTTCATTGACGCACTCCATCTGTGATCACTTTCAGTGGAGGTCCCGAATGACGTTCATTATTTGTGGATGTACCGCCACGTTTAAACTCATTTACCCAATTCTAGAGTCGCAAACACAGGAGCAGATGTACAGTCCGCAGCAAAAAAACCTGCAACATGAGCATGTAACTTTATTGTAGAACGACGAAGTCTTTTGTTCCAAAACAAATGTGAAGGGGAGGACGCCGATGTTTCTCCTGGCGTGATTGGTGCCACTTAGACGTTATGTTGATTCCCTGCGCCCTGCGCTGTTAGGCGTAGATTCACAATAAACTTATAAGCTCATGTTGCAGGTTATTATTATTATTATTATTATTTTGCTGCGGACTGTACATGAACTTAATCGAAATTGGCTTTGATCTCTTTCGGTGTTAAATCTTTTAAATAGAAGTGTTTAATAACCGCACGAAACTAATTTCTTTTCATTTTTCTAAATAAACAAAAGTTTTCTTCTTTAATTGACTATGACTACTGAAACCACACATGAATATACCTGAAATTTTAACAACAGTCTAATGAGAAATGACATTTATGATAGATATATCACGTTGATTTGACACCTAGTCTTCCGTTCCAAGCCCCGCAATTGGCTGAAGGAATTCCACTCCTTTTCTCTCGTTCAGCAACAGCTGAACCGTTATTGGTTCAAAGTGTGGGTGTGAGCTTTAGTTCGCAATTTTGTCACGGATCAAGACATTTTGGCAGCACTATGAAAGTAAACCTTTTTCGATACTACGAGGGTCATCTTTCGGATTTTCTAAGGACTTATTGAACGGACTTCGTATTTTTAAAAATGTATAATTTTGTCCAGCGGAAATATTTGTAACTATGGCTGTACCCAAGCGAAGAGATTCGAGTGGATGGGGTCAAAAAACCTAATTTTGAATTACTCGCTTAGAAGTGCCATTGCTGCATTTTTCTTTTTCTCTTCTTACCAAAACTGCTTTATATATTTACTCTGCCGTGTAGGGTGTAGAAGATGAAAAGCTAGGTATCGAATATGCTGATGGAGGTGGTCCAGCCACCGGAAGTGGTAGAAATCAACCATTTCCGGTTTTAAAGTTGACTACTGTAGAGCAAAAAAAAAAAAAAAACGGTGATATATAACAAGTGGTTTCGTGAAATCGTTTAATCCGTCCCAAGAATATACAGGGTGTTTCAAAACAACACCGACAACGTTAGGAAGGTGACTCCTGACACCCAGATAAGACAAGAAGTATAAACCATCCAAGACAATTTTTATAGAGGGATTTTGGCTTTGGGCAAATAATTTGAAGTACTCACCAACTACTTCTATAAAAATTATTGCGGAAGTAACTTAGGATTCTGCAACTTGGATATTTGGATAGGGCACATACTAGTTACCAAGTGAAGTCTTGATCCGACTAGCGTACGTCCCATAGTTTTGGAGCTATGGACCTTTACATTTCTCGGGTGCTCTCGTTTCCTTCCACTTTCTTATTCCACTAATTCTTAAATCATCATTTATTTGTCTTAGCCATCGTCTTCCTTAACCTAAAAGGGCATAATCGTGGGACGTTAAACTGAAATTTTCTAGATTATGAGCTAAGCAGGATGCAAAACATCAAAATATAGAAATAACAATATCAAAATAAGAAAGAGCTCCTTCGTGGCTAAGCGGTTAGCGTACGCGCCTGTGGCGTGGGAGACCGGGGTTCGATTCCCGGTGGAAGCTCGTGTGGTTCGGATTCCATGTTAATCAGGAGGTCCCGTCTCATATAGCATCGCTGCTAAAAGGAGCGTTAACTCAAACTAAACTCAATTCAAAATAAGAAAATTATAAGTTTATACAGAGGAGTTAACGTTCTAAAAAAAAAAAAAAAAAAAAAAAAGTCAAGCTGCTTACGTGGAAAACCCTATGCCCTGTTCGACAATCATTTCCCAAAATTGCAAATCCAACTGGATATGCAACTTAACTTTTGCGATTCGAGCGAACTCTCGCCAAGAATCGAAGTTGAAGTCGAAAGCTCGAAACTTGTCCTCTTAGCTACGAAGAAATTAAATCTTATTTGTTAATATGTTGAATATACACATACTCTTACGAATTATTAGGTCTAATAACATATCGAGTACCACACTTCGGAGCTAAGAACGATACAAATATTAAATTAAAATCATTAACCTAATAGGGATCAAAGCACTATACAAGGAAATTATAATAAATTTTGTGGTAGGAAAAACTAATGGCAGCGGTGGGATTCGAACCCACGCCTCCGAAGAGACTGGTGCCTTAAACCAGCGCCTTAGACCGCTCGGCCACGCTACCAGCTACGCACACAGTTGCCTTATTTTCCAAGACCCTAGTACTGTGTTAACGTTATTTCATTGTCAATTTATGTTTTTCTTTTTAAACACTTCAACAAGTAGTTGTTCGCTTTAAAAATATTCATATAAACATTTACTCCATACGAGACAACTGCATCGTCAGTATCGGCATGAGCACCTGTTGCTTTCACGCGGAAGGAAAGCTGGCGGAAAACGTAAGCACATGGCCCGATAAAGTATTGGCAGATTGACAATTCTAACTTGTGCAATATGCAATTAATGTAGCACTAGTACTAACACATAACAATTATTAATGCTAACAGTATTGATTTATTTAAATATTAACTAATAACTAATAATTAACTAAATAACTAATAACTACCCTTATTACGGATAAAAGTCGTCTTTGATTGATTTTTTAAGCACATCGTTATTACAGGATGCAGGCGCGTGCCTAGATTCTTTTCGAAGGTTTTTTTTTTTTTTTTTAATTTTTTTTTTAAGGGAGAGAGAAAATACTACAAGCCATCACGGCGCAAATCTATCTTCAACATTGGGGAGGACGGGTAAGACCGTTTTCATATTTTTTCCTTTTTTTTAAAGCGATGTTCAAAATAGCCTATTTATGAAGTTAAAAAACAAACAATGCTGTGGAGGATGAGGGGAGCAAAGTTGTCTTCAACACAGTGATGCCAACCTGAAACAATATGAAATCCCATGTCGAGAGGCAAAAAATCCCATTTTACGTGTGAATTTCACACGTTATACTATTTAAAAGTATGCTATAATATTAAAAATTAAATTTCTCTGTCTTAGTCACTTTTTACAATATCTAAATGAATACGCCGTAAATATCGAGCTTCTTGAAAAATCCCATATATGCTGCTTATTATCCCTTTCCGAGAAAATAAGGTCAAAAACTCCCATGAAATGGGATTTTTTCCACAGGTTGGCATCACTGCTTCAACATTATGAGACGGGCAGGTTTGAGGCTTATTCTGGGAGACATCAATTTCATCTCACTTTCCTATGTGGCAATCGAGCACAAATCATCACATTTCTCCCTATTAAAAAAAAAAAAAAAAAATCTAATTTTGGGGGGACAGTCCTCCCAGTTCCAAGTTTGGAGCAAGGTGACCAGACGTCCCGTTTTAGCCGAGACAGTCCCTTTTTTCAACCGTTGTCCCGTTTTTCTCTGATTCTCAAACGGGACGCCTAAATGTCCCGTTTTTAAGCAAAAATGACCCAGGTGTCCCGTAATTATTACTCAAAATATAAATGGTCAATGCAAATTCTACACTCTTCCGTATCAACACTCATTGGGAAGGTTCAGAACTTCTGAATGTTCAAATGAGAGTTGAGTGTTCTGTGGTTCAAGTGGGAATTGAGTTCGATTTCTGAGTGTTGAAGTAGTTAAAAGCATTGTTGAGTAGTACTTAAGTTAGAGACGCTGTGTTACCATTCTTACTTGTG
Organism: Thermobia domestica; assembly: GCF_964235325.1. Taxonomy (NCBI): domain Eukaryota; kingdom Metazoa; phylum Arthropoda; class Insecta; order Zygentoma; family Lepismatidae; genus Thermobia; species Thermobia domestica. Next base: position 15,846,580 of record NC_137455.1, read on the forward strand.
TATTTTATAAATTGAAAACACTGTTGAGTCCCAAAATACAATCTGGAAGTCACATATATTTACCCCCCCGCGTCACCGATTCGTATGTGTCCCGTTTTTGCAAGTAAAAATTCTGGTCACATTGGCTTGGAGGAGACATGTCCCCTCATCCTCCCAGGATTTATGCCAGTGCAAACCACTACATGTATGTAGTATTGAATGGGTATTATTTTGCACCCGAAAATACGATAAATAATTGTAAAATACTTTCATCTATATTTTCAAAATAAATAAATAAATAAATAAATAAATAAAATGATAGAACTAGATAGTTTTTATAGAATAAAAGAAAGAGTACAGATGAAGTGTAAGATTAAATTTTCATGCTACATCAACCATTTCCGAGTTAAACAAGTAAAGTTTTATTGAAAAAGTGAACAAATGTATGTTGAGTTAGGATTGAAATTTTGGGAAGATATGGACCCAGTAGACCCTCTCCCCTCGTGGGTGCGTACCTCTGATTGGATGTCAGAAATGTACGCAGAGGGTCCAGACTCTCCGAAATCCCAACTTCCTTTGAAATTTATCCTAATTTTTTTAGGTGATATTGAAAGTTTTAATGAAATTTATCCTCTTATTGAGCTCGAATCCCCCTCCAAAGGTCTGATTCACTCACGAAATAAATACCTGTGAATATGTCTGTAGAAGGGGCATGGTGGGGTTGTCCCTTCCTCGAATTTAAGCGAACTAACAATTTGAATCGAGTTCCGAGCACTAGGAATATTCTTTAATTATAGTTTTTTTTCTTCATTTAACTTTTCCAAGTTCTGTTGTAAAAGTATCTGCTTTTTGCTATAATCAAGGGGAGCAAATGCAAGCACGTAGCCAGGATTTCGGGAAGGGGGAAGGGTCCGTGACATGAAATATTGTGGTCATCACACCAGGGGTCGATCATTCTAAACTACTTTACTGGAACATATATTGGTTCGTTTAGCCAGAATTTCGTAACGGGAGGGGGGGGGGCGTGACATGAAATTCTGAAGGCCCAGGAGCTCGATCAATCTAAACTACGTTACTATCAACATATATTGGTTTGGTAGGACAGTAAAATAAGAATATGTTGGTATTTTAATAATAATAAAAAAAAAAAAACTATGAAGAAATCTCCAGTAAAAGAATAGAAAACTATTGAAAAAGATTTTAGAATATTTACGTCCTTCATCTGTTTATTCAAATACAAGGAATAACAATATTTTCCTTTGATTATGACCTCAACTATTATAAAAACTACATACTTAATAATGTCTTGTAAAATATTTCACAATATCTGCGTTCCTTTCTTCCGTCAACTACTGTAGGTTCCAAATGACAGGTTAAAGGAGCAGTAGAAAATCTGTTTTTGAAATAACATGTTTGACACTGAAAGGATGCGATGACAAAATCTTATGGTAAAAGATATCCATGCTGTTACACAACGGCACTATGCTTTCGGAAGCTTGAAATCTCCCTGACTAGTAGCAGAAATTCTGAGAATTCCGTAATTTTCTAGAAATTTCAAATTCCCTCACTGTTCCAGAATATCTTACTCACCTCGCCAACATGTAGCACGTAATACAAATCTCCTCATAAGAAAGAGTAACCAAAAGCTTCCTGTAGGCTTTCTCATTTCATTTTGTTTCATCCTTGCTGATTTTTTTTTTTTATTTCTGGGCTCGAAAGGGGGCGTCCGGACCCCCGTTCTCCCTAGCTACGTGCCTGGCGGATGTAAGGTATTGCTTCTGCATCCACAGCATCTTGATAAACACATCCACAGATAATGATATAAGAAATTTATACAACTTGTTTGTTGTATGACAAACATGTGATAGAGAAAGATTCTATTTTTAAGACGAGAACCAGGTGATTCTAAACGATTTTGCAGTGGTAAATTCAAAACAGAAGTCAGAATTTCGCTGTCATGGATAGTTTTCCATCAATTTCTAGTAGTTCCAGTAATTATAATTTAATTATATGCATGATAAGGAATTTGCAGCAGTAAATTCAAATCTGAAATCAGAATTCCGCTGGAGGGATAGTTCTCCAGTAATTCCAGTAACTCCAGAAATTAAACATATGGATAATATAAATTGCCATTATTTGCATAAAATATAGTGAATTTGTGGAAAGTTGGCAACTGAATTTCTGATTTTTTTTTTTTAAAGATAACATTACTGTCAGGATATTTTGAGATTATAAACTTGAAGTTATAGTGAGAATTCATCCATTTTTACAAACTTGAAATTGATTTTTATTTGTGTTTTTTTGCAGATACAAAGCCACCGTAGTATTTCTATCAGTTCTCTTTTTTCGAGTTGATATTCAGTATGTTTGTAAATAACTGAGATATAAGTTTAGAAGTGCAGCGAAAAATTCCACTATTTCGTGAAGTTGCATTCTTCACATGAAATTGGGTCTAATTTATAAAGGCTATAGATCCAACAGGCAGAGAATTTGCATATTGTGTTAACAAATTCCCTCGTCGAACACATGCAAAACTTGTAGGTGGTGTATTTATGGGCACTCAGATTCGACAACTTCAACACGATCAAAATGTTTAAAGTATACTGAAGAGAAGAGACAAACAAATGTGAGCATGAGTATATTACAATGAAATATCACCAACTTCCTTACAAGTAGGAGGGACTCTAAATACTGTACAATGAATTTGTGAATCAAGTGATCAAAGCGTAAAAGATTTATCTTGCAACATGATTAAGGGACACGGATAATATTTTATGTATTATACAAACTTGTACAAGTGTTACAAGCAATAACATAAAAAATACCATTGTTGCCAACTCTCGGAGAAAGTTGCTTTTATTAAAATGACCATAACTTCGTTATTTATGAACATTAGGAGCTATAACTTTGCAAAATGTCAAACATCCAAAAGATGTACTAAGCCCATTTTTTCATATATCTTAAACACTTTTTACAATTAGGGAGCATTCCTTGTAAATTGAACAAGATTGATTTTGCGAACATATTTAAAGAACAAACTCAGGGGTTAACTAAACAGATATTCCGACAGTATTTTAAAAAAAAGGATTTTAAAAAATGATTAGCTATGAAACTGGCAAATCTGTCAGTTTGAAGCTAGAAACAAAGTACAATAGAACAACAAAGCCAAAACAAACTACAGGATCCTCAACCGAAGTTGGAAACCACTGCTCCAAATCAATCGAAATTCATCCTATGCCGGGGACCAGTAGTGGGATCCTGTAAAAATCCAGCACTCTTGGTAGCAAATAAGTATGATGGGGAAAGTCCCTATACTATGAGGAGTGATCTGTACACCCACCAACTACACCAGATTTAAGCCCGTTCTTGCACTTTGTTTCTCTACTTAGTTAATGTTGTATGTATTTGTTTTCCTCCGTAGTAATGGACGCGGGAACACATAATTATTATAAGTCATTTAAAGTGTTCAAAACGACGCTTTAAAAGAGTTCATCGTTATGCAGCATAATGTGGCGTGTTATTTAATGAATTACTGGTAAAGCAAACCTCTTTTTAAAAAGTCTGTTTCTTCAACGAATGTAGAGCTTCAAATCTACATATTTTATTTGATTCGTGTTTAACGTCCTTTTTTTCAGCAGTGAGGCTATACGAGACGTGAATCTACTGCTTAACGTGGGATCTGAACCAAATGAGCTATCATCGGGAATCGAGTCACATCTCTCACGGCGAAGCCACGTGCACTAACCGCTTAGCCACAAGGGAGCTCACATCTACAAATCAAAGCTACAAGCAAATGCAAGGGAGTTTAAATATGCATTCAACTGTAACTTAATAATATTGTGAATAGGGTTCCTCCTAAGATAAGAAATGTCTCGTCTTGTCGAAATGTCGGAAAAGAGACGAGAAATATATATATTTTTTTAATTCGAGACGAGACAAGAAATTTCTAGAATCTTGTGTGTGACACTATTTTAGTTCACCCAGGTCTTAGATCTCAGAACACTGTATTTAGTGTTACATGATGCGTGCTATCAATTGAGAAAACAATTAGGTATTCAACGTTTAAAGACACGCAAGTCTTTACACAATAAACTCCAATTATATGCAGTGGCGTATTTACGATTTTGTTTCGGGGAGGGCTTTGCTAACTTTCGGGGGCGGGCTTTGCCTGAAAATGTGAAAATTCTGCGAGATATTTCATATACTTTACTATAGTAAGTAAGATTTCGGGGGGGGGGGGGGGCTTAAGCCCGGAAGGCCCCCTAAATACGCCACTGATTATATGTATGGTTTAAATGTTGTTATCAAGGGCGCCGATTTCTCTGTAAATTTGGGGGGAGGCATTCAGATGCAGAAGGTATATATGTAAAGATTTTAAGAAAAATTGCATTCAAATTATGCCATATATTGTATATTCATAAATACAATAGAGGGCACACATGAGCTTACCCCCCTTCCCAGGATCGGCGCCCTTGGTTATTATATCATCTTTCTTGGACCTCTCGTGACACACAGATTCTAATTTATATTATAAAATTGAAAGTGACTATGTTCGTGACTCTCAATCTCTTGAACCATGAGACCGATCTCGATCAGTATTTTCAACATATATGAAGTTCGTACTTGAGATGGTTTTTATCATTTCACTTTGACGGTGCAACTTAGGTGACGGTGAGGGGTATATATAAGTCTATAGGTTTCGGGGTCGCTGGGTTGAACAGTGACACTTCCGATTCCGTGTACATCCAAATTCATTCCTGTAACTTGGGGGAGGATGAGATACATAAAAATGATAAAAATGACCAATATTAGTGTCGAATTCATAGTTTTCGTGGTCACTGAGATGAACAGTGACACTTCCGATCCTGTTTAAATCTAAATTCTGTTCGCAACTTGGGAGAGAGAGAGGGGGGGATATATAAAATGATCGAAAATGAATATCAGTGTCGAATCCATAGTTGTCCTGGTCGCTGAGATAAACAGTGACACTTCCGATACCGTGCCCCGTAACGTGGGGGAGGGAAAGGATATATATATATTGAAGGATAAATCATTGAAAATTACGGATATTAGTGCCGAATCCATAGTGTTAGGGTTCGCTGTGATGAATAGTGACAACCCCGATGCCATCTAAATCCAAATTCATCCACGCAACATGGGTAAGAGAAAGGGGAGAAATATAAAAATGATAGAAAATGACCGATATCAGAAAGCGCTTTAGTAATAGTAAAAAATGATTGACTAATGGATCATATTACTATTTTCTCTTAATTTTACCCAGCGAATTGGGTATTGATGCTCATAGTTTCTAAATGAAATTAATAAAAAAAGAAAGAAAGAAAAGTCTGGACGTAAATATTGTACATAAATTTACAAAACGAAATGAGACGAGAAAAGCTTTCCAAAGATCGAGACGAGACGAGATAAACTTTAGGAGAAGCAAAGAAGGAAACTTTATTTCCTTCTTGTGATCAACATTAAGTCAAAACTTTTGAATAAAGCGTTGTTTAAATTACTCTATACCTACATAACATCTATCAGTTGTTGTTATAATGTAGAACATCACCTCTTTCCTCATTAGAAAAGCAAGATGCCTCACTCTGTAATTCGAATATACAACCCTCAAAACATGTAAGACTTGCGGATTGCATAAACATCTAGGAGAAAATATTACGATAGTCTTCATCCTTAGCAAGACACATCAGTCTATCAGTCACGCTTATTTCCAACAGTACACTGCCAGGCTCATATTTGTCGTTAGCTGTGCTGATTATTACGTGCGCCGAGAGATGTCGTTATTGTGCAGGGTATTTCCAAGCGAGCCTAAGGCTTCGGAGGAACAGCTAATTAGAATAAAGCGGGATTGTCGGCATTAGCTACCTCGAATCCAACGACCACATTCTCAATTAATACACAAATAATCAGCTTTCATTTCTTCTAGATCTAAGACATGACCAGATAATAAACTGAAATAGTTCATAATTTCTTCTAGGAATGAATTATATGGGATTACTCTTACTCTCAAACATGGTACAGTACATTTGTTTCTAACGCTTGTAGCTACATCGTTATTACCTTTTACCCATTTAATCTATAATGGAATTGGCAAATGACTTTTCAATTCAGCTATGCCTAGTGATGTGAGATGGAAAATTTTCCGCGGAAAATTTTCCATTTCGGAAAATTTTCCGCTATATTTTTCCGGAAAATTTCCGTTCTAAAAAATTTCAGTAATCAAGCAACAATTTCTCAGCAATCATAAAATTGGTTGAATTCATGTACAGAAATGTAAAAATGTGAAAGATCGTTTAAAGAATCAGAAAATTTTCATGGCTCACACAATTTTCAGTACTATGTAGGAACAAGTTAAACAATTTTTCATGAATCGAAATATTTTCTGTCTTATATGGAAAAAATGAAGAACTTTTTATGAGTCGGAAAATTTTCATCATTTTGAAGCAAAAAGTAAAACAACTTTTTGTGAATCGGAAAGTTTTATTGCCCTGTAGAAACAAGTGAAAGGAATTTTCATAGATTAAAAAATTTTCACCACGATTTAGAAACAAGTGGAAAAAACTTTTCATAAGCCGGACAATTTGGGGTATTATGTATAGTGATGTTAGGTGGAAAATTTTCCACTATATTTAACTGCACATTCCGCCACAAAATTGAATTTCTGTAGAGGAAAGTTAGTCAACAACAAATTATAATTTTCCAATTAGCTTTCGAGAACCAGAATTTTTTTTAATATTTCAAGTTGGGAAGTAAATTTTACACAGTGTTTCTCTCTCTCTCTCTCTCTCTCTTCATCTGCGAGCTCCTTCGTTGCTAAGCAGTTAGCATACGCGCCTTTGACCTGGCTTCGATTCCCAGCGGGAGCTCATGTAGTTCGGATTTCACGTTAATCAGTTGGTCCCGTCTTATATAGTCTCGCTGCTGAAATGGACGTTAAACTCAAAATCAACTCCATTCAACTCCTCTCTCTCTCTCTCTCTCTCTCTATGTGTGTGTGTGTGTGTGTGTGTGTGTGTGTATGCAAAGTGCAGAGAACACACATCGAGTTCGTAGAGTACAAATATCCCATTCTATTATTTAAAGTTTCAATTTATTAAAAGTCATGAATGTTTTCCGTATCATAAAAACATACTCCACTTATTCCTATATCGTTGTTTAGCCGTAAAATTTATTGGTAATAAATATTATCTTAAAAAGTTTCATGAAGTGAAAATCTAACGATTCTTCATTTCAAGAATGTTTCAAAAACTTCAATGCGTTCTTCCCTCAGAATCCACCTTTGATCTTACAATATTAGATTTCGTCAGTTTAATACGCATGAGACGGTTTTCTCATAGTTTTTCTACTTTTATAGGTTTACATTCTGCAACATTTATAAATAAGTAGATATAAGAGAGAGAGAGAGAGAGAGTGAGAGAGACGCTAGGTAAATTTTTACTTCCCAACTTGAAATAATAGAAAATTTTCTGGTTCCCGAAATCTAATTGGAAAATTATAATTTTGCTGTCTAATTTTCCTCTATAGGAATTGCATATCTCAATGTGCAGTTAAATATAGTGAAAAGTTTTCCACCTAACATCACTATACATAATAGATATCCAAAACTGTCCGGATTATGAAAAGCGTTTTCACTTGTTTCTACATCGTGATGAAAATTTTCCGATTCACGAAAATTCCTTACATTTGTTTTTACAGAGCAATAAAACTTTCCGACTCACAAAAAGTTGTTTTACTTTTTGCTTCAAAATGATGAAAATTTTCCGACTCATAGAAAGTTCTTCAATTTTTCCATACAAGACACAAAATGTTTCGATTTATAAAAGATTGTTTCACTTGTTCCTACATAGTACTGAAATTTGTGTGAGCCATGAAAATTTTCAGATTCTTTAAATGATCTTTCAATTTTTAACATCTCTATACATAAATTCAATCAATTTTATGAATACTGACGAATTGTTACTTGATCACTGATATTTGTTAAGAACGGAAAATTTTCCGGAAAAATATAGAAGAAAATGTTCCACCTCACATCACGGCTAAACAACGATGTAGGAATAAGTGGAGTATGTTTTTATGAATCGGAAAATTTTCCGGAAAATTTTCATCACTGGCTATGCCTCATTAATTAATTTCCCCAGAAATAATATGAACAGTGGCGGATCTAGAGGGGCCTAGCTCCCCTCCAGGTTTTTTTTAGAAACAAAAGTAATTGAAGCTATTATTTGAAACACTATAGCACACTGAGTAAGGCTATGTGATAACATGTAAAAATTAAAAAAAAACAAAAAAAAAAACGCAATCACGGAACGATTTCAACACAATAACTGTGTCTTCAGACTTACTTCTGTGTCCAGAGAAGTGGAAGTCTGATGAAGACACAATTATTGTTTTGAAATCGTTACGTGATTTTTTTTTTCTGTTTTTACATATCATCACATAGTCTTGCTCAGTGTGTTATTAATTTTAGTACAATGTGGAAACAAGGCCTGACAGAGTAAATGTAAGCTATTATTTATATACAAGTATTTGTTAAAGTTTATAGTAAACGTGCCCTTTATTGGACACTTCTAGAATAACATTAATAGGGGTGAGTTGTATATTTATATTAAACATTATTTTTTCCAACTATTTCTAACTTGAATATTAATTACAGTTTTTTCTCATATAAAGAGCAATGTCTTGTGACTAATCTGATTAGCCACCGTACGTGTAAATTACTATAACTTACTAATTGCTAATTCGTACTTCACATATAACTGTAACTGGTGGTGAAAGAAATGACTCGTTTTTTTTTTTTTTTTTAAATTCCTTGTTCCTCTTAAGGAGGTGCGTAAACGGGTTTCAATTTAAAATAATTAGCGTAAACTCATACCTATCAAAACCCCTGGCTTCTCCCCCCCCCCAGTTTTTACCATCTAGATTCGCCACTGGATGTGGTGTCCGGTCGAACTCTTGATACGTCCTGAACTTTTGAGAAAATAGCTATTTCCGATTTTCGCCCTCCAGTAAACTAACCTTTGTGGTATTTTGGGGGTAGGAAGAAAGTTTTTTTCTTAAAATAATACTAAAGAATAGTAGGGCCTATAAAAACTTTAAGTTGAAATTTGCTCCAGATACACTGAATGGCATGGTCCGAATCATATTTCCAATAAGAATTTTCATAGTTTAGTCATACTAATGTGTATACTTTTAATTAAGAGATAATTAGTTCCAGTCTAGAAAATCAGAAACAACAACAATGGGAACCCATATGCGGGACATACATCTCCGTTCATAAAAGCTTTGGTTATTTGATTTGATTTTGAGTTTAACATCACTTTTTAGGGGTATATGAGACTTGGACCTTAGGATCCGACAGGCCCGTATCCAGGGGGGTCTAGGGCCCCCCTAAATTTTCGCTGGCCCCCTAAAATTTTCACGGTAGGCTTGCAAATGAACTATAATATGGTGATGAACTATCATATGGTTGAATCGGTCCCCCTAACTTTAGCCGCCCCCCCCCTACATTTTTAGGCTGGCTACGGGCCTGGGATCCGAACCACATGAGCTCCTGCCGCGAATCAAACTCCGGTCTCCCACGCCAAAGGTACAGTACATTCGCTAACCGCTTAGCCATGAAGACGCTCTGAAGGCTTGGTTATAAGTTAGTAAACGACCCTGTATTTATCAGTGATATAGAGTTAAGTTTAATGTAAACGATACGACGTTTGAGTCTACACTTTCAATAAACTCAGTACAATTTGATTAAACATCACATTAGATATTTAGATAATTACAGGATTAGAATAAAAGAGAAGCCCGGAAGCCCCCCTTAAATACGCCACAAGTTGTCGAATACAAGAACTCAATTCTCCAACAGTAGTGAACACCTGCTCTATTTAACTAGTTATCACACTGTTGATACGAAAACTAGTCTTGTCTTTGTCACAAACAAGTTTCTTATCGTTGAAGGCGGAAAAAAGTTTTTTTTTTTTAATTTTTAACAGATGTAGAAGGAAAATCAAGAAAGAAAGATAAAATAGCTAGTTGCACTGGAATTGTAAACTAATATATTCAGATTAAAGCTCAATATTGAATTCTATAAAAAGGATTACCATCTTTGCTCTGTAGGTCTGTTTGCTTTATCTTTCACTAACATAAGATTATTATTTAAAGGAAAACAGACAGAATGAGGTTGTATTTGAGTGTTTAGACCTTCCTGAGTGCGAGTGCTGTTTCCTTCCTCTTCTCTGTTCATGATGGGGCAACATATTTAAACTCGTGGCTTTTAAGATTAACTCTTTCTGAAGAATGGGGTGGCAAATTGCCTAGGGCCGGCCCTGTATATGAAATAACAGTTATTTATGTACACATCCTTATTGATCACAGTGAGTAAACTAGAGTACTGTAAAATTTAATATAAAAATATTATGGGTCATAGTATGAAGTAAGAACTGAATACTCTCCGAAAATCCAGGGGGGTAACTGTTTCCCTCTTTCACCCTGCTACGGGCGGCCATGATTAAATCTGTGTCAATATCTCTTGTTTTTTATTCTGATACCTGTCGACAGACAGACAGACAAAGCCGTTTTATAAAATTTCCGACACTTCATCATTGTATAATTTAGAAATCTAAAAAAGGGGAGGGAGCGAATATGAAAATATGGTATGGTAGGTGAAACACTACGTGCATCGAGCTTAAAGTTTCCGGCCACAGATGGCACTAGGAGTAACACTTACTCGCTCAATGGAAGGGTAAATTTACGCTTTCACTAAGAGATGGCGCCTGCTGTCTGAAAGACGATGAACAAAGATTGTTGATTTTTATTTACTTTTTCATTGAAATAACCGAATTATGATTAACCATTAACATAGGCGTAATTAGCGGGTAGCAGCCCCTCCCCTCAGAAGCAGAACCCATGTTAGCCACTCAAAGAATTTTACTGGACGAAAATAATATAATACTTTTACCTCAATTTACGCAGAACCCTTTTAATGGCATTTGTATTCGACACATTTAATAGTGACTGTTCCTACCATCCATTGGTTTTGTTTTTAAATATGACTTTGATGTCTGGTGTAATAAAAGGAAGTGGACCTCTATGATAATGGATAGTACAGCAGTCTCTCAAATTGCATTACATACATTTTTTTTTATAAATACACATCATGTTTTTATTGTTTCAAGTAATTAATATTCTTGACGAAACACAGCTTATTATATTCTTCATGTATATCGCAAAGTTTATTATTATTATTATTATTATTATTATTATTATTATTATTATTATTATTATTATTATTATTATTATTATTATTATTATTATTATTATTATTAATGTATGTTAAACTATTTGTGATTTTTATGGGTGCCTATTAACCGGTATTTTATCCACTGATCAGTATTTTTGTCAAACTCAACTATATACTTAAATTTTTAAAATAAAAGTATTCTTAATTTGTTTTTAAGAATATGAGGAGGTGTTGGCAATTTTATGTTTCAGAGTTGTTACCCTAGTGGTTAGAGTCTTCAAGATTTAAGAGCTGTAATTATATTTTCCCAAAGGCTGAGGGTAACTATGCGAAGTAACACCACGCTAAGAATGCCCATGAACATGAATGCTCATGAAGAGTTGTCAAATATTTGCTACAGTACGTTAAATATATTACATACTCATCACCTTGTCTTTCATCCTTGGAAACTAGAAGTGATTTACACCACTTAATTTAACCTAAGTTACAAGAGGAACTGAAGAAGACATGTTGTGGATTGGTCACAAAAGGGATGCTGCTGTTGGCAGACAATTCCTACCTTTTTATATTCCTCGACAAAATCTAAGAGGAAGAAATGCTTTTTACATGCCTCATAATAGAATAAGTACTAACAAAAATTCTTCACTGTATAAATTATGTGATGCGGGTAATAGAATTGGGATTATGGGTTTAGATATCTTTCAGTATACATTTACGACTTTCAAGCGAAAGTGTTTTGAGATGTTAATTGATAAATTGTAGATTTGTTTTTGTATGTTATAACTTGAAGAAGGAAAAACGAGTATACTTATTGTAATTTTCATGTTTAAGTACTAGTTATATGTATGTTTGATGTTGCTCGTCCTTTGATGATTGTATATAAAATTTTGTACTTTGTAATTGCCTTTGGGTGTTAAGTACAATAAAATATATTATTATTATTATTATTACCTCATTCCGTCAATGCATCCATGATGAAAGCAGTTGAATTGGGATATGATATTCCCTCACCCCCATACTCACCCGATTTAGTACCAAGTAACTTCTTTATCTTCCTGGACTTGGAGCTGGAATATTTTGGTAGTATTTGTATTAGTTCCATCGACTAATAGGCACCTGCAGTATAATCATGAGCCAAAAGGGGATGGACAGGATGGTAAGTGTTAAGAAGTGCCAGTAATGCACTAGTACAGCTCACAGATGACGAGAAGAACCCTAGCAGAAGTAGTGTGACGTAGGTATGGTCTCGCCCACTTTTCGCACGGGGGTTTCAAATGACACCACAGAATAGCACACAGATAACTACCCGGAGTAGCAAACGACATCTAAGTATAGACCACACCTGAAAAACCGAAAACGAACTTGACCGTGTCGTTGACTTTTCCCCGCTTTCCCTGTTTTAGGGTTCTTCTCGTCATCTGTGAGCTGTACTCATGAATCTATAAATGGAGTACCATAAAAGGATATTTGCTCTGCTATCAAAATTGCTGTGGACCTGCCAACAGTGCCTTGACAACATGCAAGTTACTCTGTCTGCTCCGTATACTCTTTGTTGTCACATCATCAAGTATCATATTGAAAGTGACAATGTTAAACCAAAAATATAATTTTATTTTGCAGCTAAAGATTATCTTCTAAATTCAACGTCAAAATTATGTTTCCAATAATTACGAGAAGATATCAAAAAGTTGGTGCAATCGCCTACAAGAAATTCACTCTGGAGAGCTCTGACACCATGATGGTATTAATTCTCTACATAGTCACTGTGCCTAGCGACATTTTTTGCCAGTGGTTCTCCACTTTCTGTAAGCCTGTTTTGTAAAAGTCTGCAGTTTGGCTTTGAAACCATATTTCAATCTCAGAAATGACGTCATCTCTACTGTCAAAATGGTGTCCTGTGAGTAGATGGTTCTTTTCTGGAAAGACAAAGAAGTCACCTGGTGCTAAATTGGGTGAGTATACGAGTGCGAAAATATGTCATATCCTAATTCCACTGCCTTCACCATGGATGCATGGGCAGAATGATGTGGTGATTGTCTGTCAGTAGCAGCACTCCTTCTGTGACCAATCCACGAAGTTCCTTCTTCAGTTCCTCTCCTAACTTAGTCAAGAGATGGGAATAATAAATACTAGTAATAGTTTGCCCCTGTGGTAGATAATCTGTCATGATGACCCCTTCACATTCCTAAAAAACGGAAAGCATCGTCTTGGCGGCAGACTTCCGCACTCGTGGATTTTTAGAGGTCAGAAGGAGGGGTGTTTCCATTGTTTGCTAATTTCCTTTGTTTCTGGGTCATAAATATAAACTCAACTTTCATCCACTGTCACTAGTTTGGTGAAAAAGTTCTGTTCATCCACTCACAGCGATGCAACATTTCTTTTGCTTAATCCTCGCGATTTTTCTTCCGAAAAGTTGAGCAGTCATGGCATCCACTGTGATGACACTTTGTGAAGATGCAGTTGGTTGTGAATTTTATTCCAGACAGACCCATAACTCATATCTATTGCACACATAACACTTTCAATGGTTATCCTTCTGTGTTCCATTATGGTCTTATGAACTTTCTCCGTCAAGGCGACATCATTAGTGAAAGATGGTCTTCCAGATCTAGAGGCTTCCACGGTGGTCATGTGTCCAGTTTGGAATTATTGCCGTTTCCACTTGGATACCATCTCACAGGCTTTCATCCCTTCGTGGATCTGTTTTGCTGATTTCCCCTGAAGATCGAGGAACGCTTTATGCTTCAAGCTTGTCAATCATCGCAACTTCAGTGATTTATCGGTAGAAAGCGGAAAGAAAGAGTTGTTCTAACGAGTCCAAAATTTGTATGATTAACCTACAAGGATATAATTATAAACCCCATCAGAAGACCTTTCCGACTGTATTGCCGGAACTGTGACGTTCGGCAACAGTCGGCAAAGAGTCGGCAAAGGACATTTTATTTTACGATTTTCGACAGCTTGCCGCCTTGGAAAAAGCATGTGTAACTTTGAACTAGTAAATCGTCGTGCCGCCGCGGACGGGTGCCGGCTGCCTCCGGCGGCAATCCCTCTTTCCGACCGCCACTTCCTGATGGGGAAATGCATGTCCGAGAGGGTTCGTAGTTCGTCATCTTCTAGGTGATAGCTGGAATTTTTGATAAACCCTCGTATAGTGGATTTATAATTATTATTATTATTATTATTATTATTATTATTATTATTATTATTATTATTATTATTATTATTATTATTATTATTAGAGAAAAAAAACATGCTAAGACTGTGGGAGTTTTAACCCTAATTTTAAGTATTGCACTGATATTGTCTTTATGTGTCTGTCTGGTGCCAACCCTAATCTCTGCCCCTCCTTCCCTACCGCCTACACAAGTCGTCATTATTGATACCTTCATTTCGCTTTCTCTCACTTAAAGCGCTTTCTCGTGTAAAACCCTTTTCATGTAATAAAAGAAAAGGAAAAAAAAACAAAATAAAAACTCCGTTAGAAGACCATTATCCAACATAAACATACATCCCTCTACTTTATCACTCTCTCTTCTTTATTTTGTATTGTATCCATCTAGCTTCCCTTCTTCTACAACGTAAAGAAGGAACTTTTTTTTTTTTTTTTTTTTTGCAGTTGTAGCAGCACCCTTTCTTTTATATTTTCTCTTCATAAGTTTTTTTTTTCTTTAAACATCTTCCTTGGAGACTTACTGTTAATATGGCGGATCGACCGTCTATCTCAGTTGCCATATTCCATTTAGAATGACTTAATGGGATCCCGCCTCTTCTTTGTCTCTTATGCAGAGATGGAGGAATTATGCAGAGCCCTTCACAAAACGGAGATTTATGATTCGGGATCCCCTTCCACCCTCCCTTTGCATTTAGAAATGATGATAAATTAATTGTATACACTCAGAATCTTAGTTTATACATAACGAGGAAGGCTCAGTTGCTCAGAATAGGCTGGGCAAAAGGAATCTATCTATTCTCTATCAAAAATAGGTTATTTATAACTTTCATGTCGCAGTACTAGTTCAACATTTGTTTGATTGTTCTGACTGAACGTAGGTTTCAGTTGTTTTGCTCACATTTTTAAGTTATCATATCTGTTCAGCCTTGCCTCTAAGCGGAAATAGACAATGTTCGTATCTTTTGTCTATTGAAAAATGTGATTGGCTGTGATCCATTCGAGCGGTCCCGGGTTCCATTCCTGGTGAGGACACTTGGTACAGAAAGTGTAACATATTTTTCAGGCCAGCCAGCTGAGTGAGGTTTTTCTGGGTTTTTCTCCACGCCAGGCAAATGCCGGGATGGTATCTAAAATAATGGTCCCAGGTCTTTTCCTTCCTTCCTCTCCAACTCCCTGGGCAGTGTGATCACCGTAGGACATCATCCCTCATACGTGACGGACTAACATGCCCATAGATGCCGAAAACCCAGAAATCTAATTTCTAACCCTAATCCTAGTGACGGATTAACATGACCATAGATGCCGAAAACCCAGAAATCAAATTCCTAATTCTAATCCTAGTGACGGATTAACATGACCATAGATGCCGAAAACCCAGAAATCAAATTCCTAATCCTAATCCGAGTGACGGGCTAACATGGCCATAAATGCCGAAAACGTAAATATATGGTTGTTTCAAAGTTTAAAAAAAACTAAAATCAGTGAACAATTTTGCGTAGGAACACAAGCGTCGGTAAACCAATATCAAATCAGCATGCTCTAGTTACACGTGGCTTTGTTTATTGCGGTTTAGAGGTAAGCTGGAACGAATAATAGTCAAAACTTTCTCGGTAGCCCAACTGCAAACCAGCGTGCTCTGGTTACACGTGGCTTTGTTTATTGTGGTTTAGAGGTAAGTCGAAACGAATAATAGTCAAAACTTTCTTGGTAGTCCAACACAAATCAGCGTGCTCTGATTACACATAGCTTTGTTTATTGCGGTTTAGAGGTCAGGTGGAACGAATAATAGTCAAAACTTTCTCGGTAGCTCAACAGCAAATCAGCGTGCTCTAGGTATATGTGACTTTGTTTGTTGTGCTTTAGAAGTAAGGCGGAACGATTAATAGTCAAAACTGTCTCGGTAGCCCAACACAAATCAGTGTGCACTAGTTATATGTGGCTTTGTTTATTGTGGTTTAGAGGTAAGGCGGTACGACTAATAGTCAAAAGTGCCTCGGTAGTCCAACACAAATCAGTGTGCTCTAGTTACATGTGGCTTTGGATATTGTGGTTTAGAGATAAGGCGGAATAGTTAATAGTAGGCTGTAGTTACTTTTCCTTTTGGTTCAAAAGAGTGTACGAAAAACAGGAAAGTAAGAAATTAAAGTGAGAAAGAATAGATTGGAAATTGGAATTTGGATAGCTTTACCGTATAACAGACTTAAAAAAAAAAAAAAAAAATCACTGTTAGGAGGAGAGAATAAAAAAAAATCACTTAAAGATTTATATTTCGCGACAAATGTTTTAACGGCATATGGGAAAAGAATAATTTCTACAACTGATCTCAGAATTAATAACTGGAATTTCCAATATTTTCTAAGTTTAATTCTATAATAGTTTCTTTATGTGTTTTGCAGGTCCAACTTCTGTTGGAAAAATACTTAGATACTTGTTATATTATCTAGATGGTCGGCAAAATAAAAACAATTTTTTTTCGGTGATACCGTGCCATGAATACCGGGATGGTACTATACAAATCAGCCTCTGAGTGACTTCTTTCCGCATCCCTTTCCTTTCTCGAACTGGGTTTTGTATATAAAGAACTACAAACTTTGATCCTTCCTGAGCAAAATCGTGTGGACACACTTGGCTAAAATATGCTGAATTTCCATGGAAATTGGGGCCATGGTACCTCAGTGGGCTTATCTATGATGCGTGAGGTCCTTCGTTCGATCTCCGGTAAGTATATTTGTCGTGGACGACATTGTGTCCGTGGGTTTTCTCGAGATACTTCCATTTTCTGCTTAAACCAATTCTTCCATCAGCATTCACTTGCCTTAATCATGCATCCTCGTAAAAGCGCATAATCGTGGGACGTTAAACCGCCATTAGCCTATCACTGGCATAAATAATAGTAGAATCACTAAGAATGTTATATTCCCTAAAAAACCATGCAAATAAATATTAATCTTGATTAGATATCTGGGGTCCATATTTAAAGTATTGAAACCAGGTCTCAATTTTGAACCCATCACAAGTTTCTAATTTTTGGATTATCCAGTGAAGCAGCTTCGTATCAATTTACCTTCACCACCGCAAACAGTTTCAGCTAACCAAACAAATTTTCAGCTCACCAAACAAATAATAGCAGAGATATGTAAATACGTATGTTTGATTATATTACATAACCACTCGTAATTATATATATATATTTAAAAAAAAATAACAAAACCAGACTCTGACAACAGGAAATTACTAAAGGAAATTCGTGGGAAAGTTTTAAATTCGGAGGAAATGGAAAATGTAAATCGTGAAGGGAAATAACTTTGACAGAGAAATAGCTAGTAATATGCTATCAACACATATGTTTTTTTAAAGTGATATTACATTCAACTTCCGCTTAAATGAGTGTGTGATGAATTAATAATTAATTAAATATGATCCTCATTTCCTGAACTCCAGGAAAAGTAGATTATTTGTAAGTTTAGCATGAATGTTCTTTCTTTCTCTCTCTTCAGCTAACATTGGTTTAGAATTAGAATTGGGGAAAAAATGAAATGGATTCCTTCAGTTTAGCGTACCAAGTTTATGTTCGTTAGGCTAAGGGAGACGATGATTAAGGGAAGTAAATGATAATGGAATAATTTGTGGTATGAGAAAGTGGGAGATTACGGGAATACCCTGAGAAGACCCACGAACTCAATGTTGACCATCACAAACTTACTTGGACGGGGATTGAACTATGGGCCGCACGCACCAGAGGTAAGCCATCTACCACTGAGCCACCGTGCCTTCCAATTAGGATTGGGAGCTATATTTCTGAACATTTATCATCTATGTTCTTTTAAAGCTCATCTCATATGAAGGATGACGTCCTTCGGCGATCAAACAACTCGGGAAAATTGGGAAGGAAGGAATTGACTTGGGACCTTAATATTAATTAGCAGGGCCCGGATCTTGTTGACAAGTCAACTTTCTTCTGTTACGCATAGGAGAAGGCAAGTTCAAGTAAAAACGTTATCCATCAACTCTAGGTTCTAAAAATATAGTTTTTTAGGATCAACTTTTGGTCTCTTTTTGCTGTTTTGAAATTTCAGGTCATTTTTTAATATTTTAAGATAACTTTTAGGTCACTTATGGTCTTTTTATTCTTTTTTTCTACATAAGGAAATCTTTAAATGAACACGGTTTACGGATGTGGAAAAGACGAAGTTATTGGGGTGGACTATTGGGGTGGAAAAACTGCATTCTTAACAAGCTAATGAAAACTAAACTGTAGCTGGTTAACGAAAGGTGGGGGTTGGTATGTAGCCAAACAGATAGTTTTGGGTTATTGACCACAAAGAATGTGATCAAGTGAATAACTAAAAATGCATTAGAAGGCGTACAAGGGCTTTAAACGTGTTTTTATCTATTATTTTCATGTAGTCTAAACTTGCTGTTTTATTGTTTAAGAGTGCTTCCTAGTTTCAACTCGGGAGTGAACTGACGCTTTCAATACTTACAATGCCGTACAATGGACTGATCAATGGACGTAAGTGATCAATGGACTGCAACTAACTGAAACAAAACTTTTTGAATATGACTGAGAAATATTAATTAAAAATCCAACGGATATTAAAAAATGTCAATGTTTAATGAAATAAAAGTTTGAGAAAACGTAAGTTTTACGGTCAATTTTTGTGATTTTTAGGGTCATTTTACAGGAATTTTAGTGTCATTTTATAGGTCACTTTTTAAAATTTTTTAGGTCAACAAGATCCGAGCCCTGTTAATTAGTATCCTGGCATTTCCTGATGTGAATGGGGAAAATCCAGGATACACCTCACTCAGAATGACTGACCTGAAAAGTTTTTTTTTTATTTATTTATTTACATTTTTCCGACCGAGCGTCTTCATGGGAATTTAACCTGGAAACGCTCGCACCAAAAGGGGTCACGGTGGCTCATTGTTAGAGCGCTTACATCTGGTGCGTGGGGTTCCTGGTTCGGTCCCCTGCAACTAAGCTGTATCCGTGGGGTTTTCCTCCGGGTACTCTTGTTACCCCCCTAATTTTCTGATTGCACTAATTCTTCCCATTATCATTCACTTGCCTTAATCATCGTCTTCATTAGCCTAAAGGACATAATCGCGAGACGTTAAACTGAAAGAAAAATGACCTTTTCGGTCAACTTCGGTAAGAGTCTTCATCCCGGCGAAATTAAAATACCGCTAATTTTACAGTAATTATGTGATATCTTCCAATAGATAAAAAGATAATCGAAATGTGGAACAACAGCGCCCTAGACAATATTATTTTACATAAGAAACCGTTATCACGACTCACTTATCTGCTTTCGATTTCGAGCCATTTTGAAAATCGGCATTTATTTTCGCGTTTCTAAACACCTGAAAACGGAAAGCCACTAGGTGACTTGTGATAACGGTACCTCATGCAAAATAATATTGTCTATTGCGCTCTTGTTCCATATTTCAATTATCTTTTATCCATTTGAAGATATCACCTAATTACTGTAAAATTAGCGGTATTTTAATTTCGCCGGAATGAAGACTCTTAATAATGACAATGCATTAACGTCTTCACAAGTAACGATGGCTATCCACATCACATACATATGTACTGAGGTTAGAATGCTTTTTTTAGGTTAAGAGGTAAAATATTTTCTGAGGTTAAAAGTGTTTTTGAGGTTATCAGATTTTTGGTTAAACCTTTAAAAATAATGGTGAGGACAAAACCTCACATAGTTGTAGTACGAGAGAGTGTAAAAGCCAAGAGTATTGTTCTTGTTAAATTGGTGCTGAATAAGTGTGATTCCCAGAGGCTTAAAAAAAATTGTTAAACCTCAAAAAATGTTGATTAAAACCTGACATATTTAGGTTATGAGAGGGCACTGAACATTTCAGCTACTAAATAGCATAGATTCATTCATGTAATCAATCCTCTTTACTCACTTTATCAAAGTATATTAATCACACGTCTCCTTTAGCCTACAAATCTTATTTCATGTCAAGAGAGTGTCATTTCGTGCTTCAAATCTTTGCAACCATACATCGTCGCTGCGCCTCGAAGAACCGTTATGTGTTAAAACCACAACTTTTCAGGAGAAGCAAAAAACATTTCAAACTCTTAAAATTTTGCCAAATATACGGAAACACTTGAAAAATATAGTAAAATTGGTTCTGAGTATATTATGCACTGGACATTGTTGTAGCTTGCTTCAACAGTGCGCCTTTATAAGCACATAGAGGATTTGTATACATTAATCAATACGTGCGTGATGAGATCCAGAAACTTTAATTTCAATCTATAATTTTTCATTGTTGTGGCGAAACGATTGAATATTAAATTATGTCATTATAAGGAACGCTGCCTGACAGCTTTCTGGTTAATTGGCACGACATAACTCATTTTCGACAAAAGTGTCACATAGCGGTTCTTCGAGGCGCAACGACGTTGATGTGAGACTATCTATCATCCAATAGAATAAGAAATAACGAAAAAGAAATATTAAAACAGTAATTTTGAGTTTCTCAAACTAAGGAATACTCCTGTTGTCAAAGCTTATCTCTTATTTTATGGCTCAGATTCAGAGCTTACTTTAGTTTGTGGTATGATGGAAATTGTTCAATGCACTTACTTTTATAGTTAGGTCTTTCGTCTTCCATTTCTTATCTGTTTTCTTTGTTCTACAAAGTATGTAAATTGGCCTCTTATCAAGAATTCTTAACTTTTATGCCACAAAGTTCCGTGAGTGTGCCTCGAAGATCATCAAAATAAATAAATAATATTGAAAATCATAAATAAACAGACATACATTTTAAATGTTTTACTAATGTTATTTATATTATTATCTATGGTCTTATATATTTATATTATTATTATTGGTTATTTATATTATTATCATAATTAATGACACATAGTCAACAATTACATCATTTGTATAAGGGGAACACAGAACGTAAGATACGAAAAGCTTTCATGAACACAACCAGATATACTGTACTTCGTAGTAGGGCGCTGGTACAGAAGTGAAAGAAAGTGATCTTTCACCGAAGTTACACGAAAGAGAACAAATATGTCCAACTCTGACCGGAAGGCTGATTCACTTCTGTCTTGCCTTGTGGAAGGTGATGTCTTGCCTTCAGCTTCGAAACTTTTACTTACCTCCATCGTGAAGAAAGAAAAAACAAAAAATATTATACTTAATTCACGAAGAGAACAAAATAATTTTTTTTATGTACCGTTTGACGTTGAGCTTTAAAAGCCCAAAGAATGTTCCGGAACATCTACATTTTTTTTTAAATTTTCATAAAAGAATAAAGAGAATTGAGAAATACTTGTTTCACAAAGAGAACAAAATACTATTTAACTCCATCTTAGTCTAGAAAGTAAATACTTTCTGTTCTATGCGTGAACATATCGTATGTTCAAACTGACAGTTTTCAACAAAACACATTTAAAATAAAATAGTTTCTTTTAAACATTTTTAGACCTAATAGCGTGTTCATGTTCCATGATTATCGATTACCTGTGTTTTGTGTACGTTTATTTATTGTGTTCAAATATTAGTGTAGCCGATGAGAGTATACGAAACACAACAGAACTCTTCAAATAGAAAGAGATGTACAGTACCTTTCGAGATTAATGAATTTGAGAAACAATGAAAAGATTGGTGGAATGTAGATGTGGGAGGGAACGAGAGAACTCACGGAGAGGAAACAAATACAAACTAACGTCTAGCTTTATATAGTCTAATCAGATTAGCCTTCGGTTAGCTGGGAAACTTCCCATTTGCTCAGTCTACAGCATTCCTTCTCTCATATCCTTAACATATCTTAACTGATTTCGAGATATGGCCATCTTATCATAACAGTGTAACCCCCACCCGTTTTCTTCCCTTCTAAGGGAAACATTAAAAGATCCTAAAACACATATTTACTTAACATGTCTCTACTCTTAAGGGATTTCAAGATATGGCCATTTTGTTTTAACAATAACAACATCGACTCTCTTTTTCTTCCCTTATAATGGAATATGTCAAGAAACGCTTTAATTATTTTAAATGATAAACCTGAACACCAAATTCTCCATGTCTAACCTTAACAGATTTCCAGATATGGCCATTTTATTTTAACAACTACAACCCCAAATCTGCTTTTCATCTCATCTAGGTAAAATACCTTTTAAAAAACGCTTAAATACATCTTCAATTATTTTAAATGAAAAATCAAAATACCAAATTGCATGTCTCCAACTTCAACGAATTTTAAGATATGACCATCCAATTATCACAGTTGTAGCCACACCCTTTCCTTCCTACTTTTTATTCTTCCCTTCTAGGCAAATATCAAAAAAGGTGAAACATTGTCTAATTATTTTAAATAAGAATTCAAAACCAAATTTTGTATCTCTAACCTTAAGAAATTTCGAGATATGGACATATTATAATAATTGTAATTCCCCCCTTTTCCATCTCACTCTTTGTCTTCCCTTCAATGGCGCAAATCCTGGAGGGATGAAGGGGACATGTCCCCTCTAATCTTGGAACTGGGGAGAACTGTCCCTCCCAAAATCC
Source organism: Thermobia domestica (assembly GCF_964235325.1). Taxonomy (NCBI): domain Eukaryota; kingdom Metazoa; phylum Arthropoda; class Insecta; order Zygentoma; family Lepismatidae; genus Thermobia; species Thermobia domestica. The sequence goes on from NC_137455.1 coordinate 15,869,537, forward strand.
GATTTGAAATGTGTATTTTGGGGAGAAATGTGATGGTTTGTGTCCGATTGCCACAAACGAAAGTGAGATAAAATGGATGTCTCCCCAGAATAAGCCTCAAAATCGCTTTTAAAAAAAACAAGCAAAAAAGGTTAAGGGAACAGTCTTACCCTCTCCCCCAATGTTGAAGACAGATTTGAACTGCTAAATTAATAATTGCCTCTCCCTCTTTCGCTCTTCTTAGCCAAATTTTCAAAAATGTTTCCTTGGTGAAATCTTACATCATAAATCCTATCTTCTGTCCAAATTTCAAGTTTCTAACTCAAGCGATTTGGCCTGGATGTTGATTAATTATTCAATCATTTGGTCAGGATTTTCTATTCTCTTTATCTTATTTCTGGAGATAAATGTTGCGTCAAATAGGCTGCAGAGTCGATTTTCACAATTAAAAATAGCTACACTGTCACTGATACATATTGTGGTGCTTGCCTTAACGTATCAGACAAGGCATCGAGATATCGAGAACCCGAATCTTATCAGACATGATGTTGCACTGACGCTACTAATCTGAGCCTTAAATACATAGATTCACTCCTTACTTCTCTAGTCAAATCAACAAGTCTACCAACAGATTCTTATGCAACACGCCTTCCATACACGTAAGTCGTGGTTACATAATCGCAAGGCGGTGAGTAAGAATGTGCTTTTGATCATGAGGATACATGAGAAGTCCAATATATATTATAAATTTCGACAAAAAAATCTCTTTGTCCGTTTGCAAAAATTTACCGGTAAGCACAAAATCCTACGAAACGAGATTTTTCCTACGGAGTGTCGTTATCACTGCCTCCAAGCATGCAATGCACTCTCCTTTAAATTGCTTCTGAACCGCTGTATCCGTAGAGAAATTTGCTTTGCTTGCTTTAAATTGAATTTTTTATCCTTTATAATTGAGGGTTCTAGTGAGAAGGAGCTATGCCACAAATGTTGAAAATTTTACAAGTAGTTTCTGCCATTTCTAGTATGCTACTGCCATATGCCATCTATCATGAACTACAATCATGTGACATAGCTCCCACGTTTTCTGCGGCAGATATTCTGAGTTCATGAATACGTCCTCAGCAGCTTTTCGAGTGAAAGAAGGAGCTAAGCCACTTACCGATGGTATCTAGTGTGTCAGTAGAGGAGGTATCAACAGTTGAACAGTAAAATAACAAGAGTATTGTTGCAATATCCGGTGTTAGCTTTCATATCACGAAAATAACTGCTGTGAAATTTGATACAAGACTACCAGGCATAACTCTTCTTCAAATACACGTATTTTGACATGGAACTCTTCAAAAAGATCCCATTTCGTCGGTCCAAAGAGATGTCGTGGTTGATTATCCTTATGTGATTACATTTCTTGAAGTAATACCAGTACTGTATTCACATGGGCAACCCATATCAACCCTGAAGTTGAAAGATCCCATGGCAATAATGCCTTATACTCGTTCAGTTTTTTTTATGATGTTTACCAAAAACTAACATCAACATAAATTTAAATAATGGACGTGCCTTTCTGTACTTCGTATGTAAACCTTTGAACATTATTTACACTCATGTAAAAGTATTTAAGTCACGTTAAAACTATTTGATGTACAGGATTGATTTTTGCACATGGGTATACTACAAATATTATACCACGCATTTCATAATAAATACTATTTACATTGAAATTCATATTTTTCCTTTTATATAAGTTATCTAACAAAAAGTTAAGAAGTAAAAAAGTCGATTTTTTTATTATACAAATTATGACGTAACACGATGCTTTAGAAAACTCAATTTATTTCTATTTCTTGTCAAAGTGACATAGTAGATCCCTCTCAGTAGATTGATTTTTACGTTTGTGGCAGTTAAAGAGAAAACAACTTCAGCATTCGCTTCGCACAGAAGATTAAAAAATGTTGGGTAAGTATCAACATACACTCCATTTTGAAATTAAGAATTTTACGAACATAGCACTTATGACAGATGATCAATGCTACAGATAACGTTTTAATTTTTATTTATTTGGATTTTGAGATGGTTTCTTGTTATTCTTCCAAGCAGGTACAAGTTCAGGTTGTTGCATGCGATTATGATTCAGCTTGCGTGTGAGTCATGAAAATGTCTTGACGCGTGACGTCCGGTCACAGCCAATAAATAGAAACGTCATAAATAAATAACCAAGATAAAAACATTGGCAGTGAATCTGTTGCCAACTACACGGAACGATCTCTCTTTAATTAATCCATGACCTCTCTCAAGTTTAATTCTAGAAGAACCACTAAGTTTCTCTGGCAGGGGTGGATCCAGGACCGACTTCTGGAGGGGGCGGTGGGTTGTCATACTGCTACTTTCAAGGGTTCCAAACTTTGAGATGGGTTTTATTTATATATATAAAATAAGGAAGTTTCCTCTTTTGGGGGGGGCGATTACCCCGGTCGCCCCCTCCTGGATCCGCCCCTGTCTCTAAGAACCTCACATCGATTCAAGTTGATGTGGTTGTGCGTAGAAAATACATATATTTATTAATTGTATTAATCCGTACGTTCTTTATTAATCCCTATGAGGTTTGATATTATTCTAACCAGGGATGATATCGAAACTGCACCTTGAATTGGGAGACATTCTATATATTTCCTGATAGGACTTCTCGAGCAAGTTCCAAAACAGGTGTTCGTTTCGTGCCCGGAAGTGACCCCGCCTTTGCAGGGGCTAAAATATATAGAACATTTTGACTTATTTTCTATAGCAGGTGTATATAAAGTGCGTTGCTACCCCTAAAAGTTGAAACCTATGCTAAAACGCCAAAACACCTGTTTCATCATTGTAAAAGCATAACAACGAAGTGAAAATATTTGCCCCAGGGTCCCCGCAGGGTCCCAGGTGGGGTCCAACTCAAAATTTGCAATTGAAAAGAGGGACAAGTAGCATATCGTTTGAAAGCTAGTGTTAAAAGAAAAACGATAACAGAAGTCTCACAGCTGTAATCAAACTCTGTGCGAACTGGCGGCAGATTCAAAATTTGAAAACAGTCTGCAGCTAACAGTGCATGGCCACCACTAGAATTCCAAAACTGTGATACAAGTGTCAAAATTCTAAAACACGTGTTTCGTTATTTGAAAAGTGCTATTTATCGAAATGATAATGTTTACTCCAGGGTCCCCGCAGGGTCCCAGGTGGGGTCCAACTCAAAATTGGTAATTGAAAAGAGGGGCAAGTAGCATGTCGTTTGAAAGCTAGTGTTAAAAGAAAAACGATAACAGAAGTTTCACAGCTCAATGCAAACTCTGTGTGAAATGGCGGAAGATTCAAAATTGAAAACAGACTGCAGCTAACGGTACATGGCCTCCACTAGAATTCCAAAACTGTGATACAGATGTCAAAATTCAAAAACACATGTTACAGTATTTAAAAGGTGCAATTTATCTAAATGAAAATGTTTGCCCCAGGGCCCTCGTAGTGTCCCATGCGGAGTATACCTCGAAGTTTTTATTTGGAAAGGCTTCAGAAAGTATATCGTTTATAAGCTATCGTTCTTCAACTTTCCGACGACCCGTCTGGTAGAAGCAGTCCAGAAGATACGGCTCCGTCGAATGTTGTTTGTTGAAGCTTGGCTTTTGTTCTGGTCTATGTGTGCGAGCCACGTAAGTCACACGCCAGGGTCGTAGCAACGTGGTAGCTGCCGGGAATGTATCTTTGTTATGCAGGTATGAGGGCCATATGCATGACGATCACTCTACGGCGTGATAGTGAGGCTTGAGTGTCTCATGGAGGGGTGCGGCCATGCTATTGTTCATGAAGAAGTGATAAAAACAGACACCAACTTTTGACACCTGTTTCACTGTTTTGGAATTCTAGTGGTGGCCATGCACTGTTTTCAAATTTTGAATCTTCCGCCATTTCGCACAGAGTTTGATTAGAACTGTGAGACTTCTGTTATCGTTTTTCTTTTAACACTAGCTTTCAAACGATATGCTACTTGCCCCTCTTTTCAATTGCAAATTTTGAGTTGGACCCCACCAGGGACCCTGCGGAGACCCTTGGACAAATATTTTCATTTCGTTAAATTATGCTTTTACAATGATGAAACAGGTGCTTTGGCATTTTAGCATAGGTTTCAACTTTTAGGGGTAGCAACGTACTTTATGTACACCTGCTATAGAAAATAGGTCAAAATGCTCTATATATTTTAGCCCCTGCAAAGGCGGGGTCACTTCCGGGCAAGAAACGAACACCTGTTTTGGAACTTGCTCGAGATGTCCTATCAGGAAATATATAGAATGTCTCCCAATTCAAGGTGCAGTTTCGATATCATCCCTGGTAAGACTTGCATTTCGGTCATTCAAAATTATTTCCAAACTGTGTCAATCATCTCAGGAGTTCTGACAGACCTGCTTCGTACCTAGGTGCTCCTCCTCTTCCACAAATTTCCTGTCAACCTCTTCTGACATTCAAAAATAAGGCAAAAAGAAAGAGAATTACCTTTTTCAATACCTCAAATGTTTCTGTTGGAGTTTTCCTTAAGTGTTCATAGAACTTAACACAACACTCAATAAGCTCGTAGGGTAACTAATAAAACAACAACATTTAGGCAAAAATCGACTTTATTCAGTAACATAGTCTCCTTCAAGAGTGATACATTCATTGCATCGCTTCTCTACCATTTCGATGTCTTTTTTTGTAGATCGATTTATCTTCGGCGTCAAAATGAGCTTCACTTTTGGCAATCACTTCTTTATTTGAAGCTAAATATCATTATTTTTCTGGAGCATTCTTTTTAGGTCTGTAAACGGGTAATAGTAGCTGGGAGCCAGATCTGGAGAGTACGGTGGATGGGGAAGCAATTTAAAGTGGAATTCGTGCAATTTCGCCTTTGTTACGTTCGACTTGTGACACAGTGCATTGTCTTGATGACAGAGCACTTTTTTCTTCTTTATTTGGGATCTTTTTTTAATTTTTTTTTCCTTCAAACGCACTAATAACGCCATATAATATTTACTATTGATAGTTCTTCTTTTCTGAAAGTAATTGCTGAATATAATACCGTGTGCATTCCAAAATACGGAGGCCAAAACCTTACCAGCTGACATTTGCGTTTTCGGTCGCTTTGGACGGCTTTCTCCGGTTGCTGTCCACTCAGCTAATTGTCAATTTTACTTTGGAATCTAGCGATGGATCCATGTTTCTTCCATCGTCACATACCACATGAAAAAAATATTTTATTGTTCTAAAAAGCTCGAAATAGCGCTCTGAATCATCGACAAGTTGTTGTTTTAGGTCGATTGTGAGCAAACGCGGTACTCACTTCTAACATAGCTTCCTCATGGGCAAATGTTCATGCAAAATAGTGAACACACTATTTTCTGATACTTTTAAGGTGTCAGCGATCTCACGCAACTTCAATATACGATCGGCCAAAACTATCTTGTGGATTTCCTTATGTTTTCTGGAACAACTGGCGAATTTGGGCTACTAGAGCATTCATCATCATCGGTGTTTGTACAGCCGCGTTTAAATTCAGCAAACCACTTCCCTAACATTTGTCCCGATGGAGCAGAGTCCGAGCCAAGCCAATAAATGAAAACATCATCAATAAATAAGAAAGATAAAATGCTAGTAGTGAATCGGTTCGGTGAATGGGAAAAAGGTATTTTTTCCCATTCAAAAGCAATGCTTTATCAACACACGAAATTCAGATTTTTTCATTGTTTTGAAAAGTACAAAAGTAGCCTCACTAAAACCACTGTAACTTGTAAACTAAACGTCAGATTGTTTTTAAATTTTGACGCGTGTCATTAGAAGGTTAGTACTTCCAAACATCATAGAGATTCGTGAACAATGACGACATGTATATGTCATCCTACTACGAACTTATTGAGTGATGTGTTCAATTCTTACTCCATTGTTGAAACGGTGACAGATATCATAGCACCAGTCTCTGCACGCTTTTCGTGCTAAACTTTCGTACCAGTCTTAACTTTGAAGAAAAGTTTCCTAATTGCCGCACTCTGTGATGGATAGTATCGTCATTTTTCCTCTTACGAGGAAGGTTCATAAACCGTGAGGGTTGGGTTTTGATGAAAATTAATGACAAGATTCAGTTCGAGTCTCTAAGCAATAGTCACTCAACGTGCAAACGCTTTGTTGAACTGCTACACCGACGCCATCTTCAAATCCGGTAGGCAAAGTTCAAGAATATCCTTTTGGCATAAAATGAAAAAAAGCTTTTGGTAGATCTGACTTTACCATTGTAAACTGAGATAGGGCATTTATATATGAGGGTACTTCCAGTACATGGCAGCTATTTTGAAAGACGCCATATTGAATCGCTGTCAAATATGATAAATGACAAGGGGATCAAGTAGGGTATCAACTAGCACTGGAATTTACTCCCAAAACCATTTCCGTAACCAAAGTTTACATATCTGTATTCATTTCAGAGTTAAGAACTCTCTCCCCACAGGAACATGTAAAAACTGTACGAGTTAGATTAGTGTTATGAAATGCGATCGTGCGAGTAGTAATGCAGTAGTAGTCAATTGATGTGCAATAGCCTCTAAGCCAATCAAGTTTTGAGCCTAATGAGAGAAATCATTAATTAAAATTGAAATGTCTAGTGAAAAATGGAATAACAGCACTGCAACAAATTATACCTATTTCGAAACGCGATGGATGGTGGACGATGAAACACACGTTTAATAGTACTGACGAACAGAGAATATCAGAGGAATTGTTTGGATATATATTAGAAAAATTATGTAAACTGGTCAACATAAGCAAATACTGAACTACATAGGTACTAAACTTTTGCTTTACAGTTGTGATGATGGAAATCCATAACAAAGTGATTAGTTTACAGGATCGTGGAGCAGTACAAACACTTAACAAACGCACTTTCGTGACAATCTTCATGACCACAGTCACTATTTTCTATTCCCAACATAGGTTCCATAGCAAAGTGACTAGTACTGAGTAACGCAAATCTAACTCGCACAGTTTTTATATGTTCCTGTAGGTGAGAGAGTTCTTAACTCTGAAGTGAATACAGATATGTGAACTTCGGTCACGGAAATGGATTCAGGAGTATCCATTATTATCAGGAATTATCATATTTGACCGCGATTCAATATGGCTTCTTTCAAGGTGGCGATCATACACTGGAAATACCCTCACATATATATCCCCTATCTCGGTTTACAATGGTCAAATCAGATCTACCAAAAGCTTATTCATTTTTGTGCCAAAAGGGTATTCTTGGACTATGCCTACCGGATTTCAAGATGGCGTCCGTGTAGCAGCTCAATGAAACATTTGAGCATCGAGTGACTATTACTACGTTGCTTAGCAACTTGAGCTGAATCTTGTCAGTACTTTTCATTAAAATTCAATCCTCACGGTTTATGGACCCTCCTTGTTAGTTGTACTGATTCCTCCGACATTTTGGTTCCAATAGTGGTTCCATATTTATTCACCTAATTTTATCTCTAATCTCTTTTAGCCTACATTGGAACACTAAACTAAAAATTGTATTTAATCTAATTTTCCGGGTTGACGTGTATTTCCAGTATATACTAATGACACATATACGAGGTTTGTTTGAAAAGTGATGAAACAGGTTTTCTGTTAACGATGATATTTATTTTGTTTACAAACCAAGGTTATCCTCTTCAAAATAGATCCCCCTTACGTTGTTTTCATTCTTTGTAGCAGTGCTGGGAGGCTTCCACTGGAATACTCTTCAATTCATCGATTACGCTTTTCTGAATATTATCCAAAGTACCAAGATGGCGCCTTTTGAAATTGTTGTTGAGCAAGGAGAACAAGGGTTCTGAAGAACCACAGGAGTCTTTTCTTTTTTCTCTCTCTCTCTCAAAAATAATTTATATAGAGTGCCCCATGATATGGTGCGTTGTTTTGCTGCAGTATCCAAGCGATTTCATAGGTGGAAAACTTGTTCAAATCTGACTCTCTATATCTCATTCTCACCATTAATGACCTTTTAGACGTAATCTGAATGTGCAGAAATCCGGACAATTGGGAAAATCATTAATAAAGATTATGTTGTGAGATACGATGTTCCTTGTAATCACTTCTGTTCAATAAAAAGGGAAAGTCTAATGTATGTTTAATATAAACAATTAAAAAAAAACAAGACATATTTCAATTAAACATAAATTTTAATGTTGCTTTAAATAGGAATTTCAAGGAAATTATATTTTTAGGAATGAATACATATAGTTGACATTTCAATAAGTTTATTTATTTACAAGGTAACCAAAAAAGTTCTTGTCGTTTTTGTGACGTTCTATTAATCATGCGCTCACGGAGAGGAAACGAAATGACACACTTGCCTGCCAAGCGATCGAGAGTTAGTCTGACCATCGACCTTCAGTAATAGAGGCACGTTGTGCACACATAGCTCATCCAGTGTCGAAGAGAAATGGAAGTATCGAATCAGCTTGTTCACGTGTGTTTGTTGTATGACTTTGAAGTGGGCCTGTCAGCTGCCTCATCAAGTCGTCGCATATGCCAGGCATTTGGGTAGAATGCCGTGAACGAACGCACTGACAGGCATTGAGTCCAGAAATTCCGTTCGAAAGATGTGAGCCTTTCGGATGAACCTCGCTGTGGACGACTATATATTTTGGATGAAAAGGCCCTGAAAGCAACCATCGAGGAAGACAGTGGTCTAACGTGTGAATAACTTGCAAAAAGGTTCCGTGTTTCCGCTGAAACTGTCAGACTACACTTGCATAGGATAGGGAACGCATACAAATTAAGCAAGTGAGTACCCCACACATTGTCGACAGACAACAAGCAACGACTGACAGCCTGTTTGTCCTCACTCACTCGGCATCTAAAGACACCCATCTTTGATCGCTTTCTTACTGGTGAGGAAAAGTGGGTCCTCTCTGACACTCCCAAGCGTACAAGACGTTGGTTGTCGCCACATAACCTTGTTCCTCACGCCTCAAGGTCACCTCTGTGCTCACGAAAGGTTGTGCTCTCTCTATGGTGGAATTGTCGCAAGTGGTTCCATTACAAGCTCCTTCCACGTGGTCAGACTATCACTGCTGACCTGTACTCTCAGTAGTTGCAAAGGCTGTACCGTGAACTGGAGCAGAAACAGCCGGCGTTGGTGAATCGCAAGAGTGTGATATTCCTGCAAGACAATGCTAAGCCACATGTGTCAAAAAGAACCCGGAAGACCCTTCAGCAACTTGGTAGGAGACACTGTGCCATACATTATATTTCCCGGACTTTGTGGCAACAGATAATCCACCTGTTTCTTCATTTCCTCGACAACCATCTCCGTCGAGGGAGACGTGCAGAACGCACTCACGGATTTCTTTGCATCCACGACTGAAGAGTTTTATTACCAGGGTATTTTGCAGCTACAGGAACATTGGCAAAAGGTGTTCGATGCTGATCGAGATTACCTCGAAATCTAAAGATACGTACTGTCCATTGTATTAGTCCCTGTTTATCAGTGCTGTAGAACGTCAAAAACTTTCTGGTTACCTTGAATTTTTGAAATTCATTGGATGGCAAAGTGGCGTAAGTCATTTTTTTAAAAAATGAGATTAAGTCATTTCCGTGAACTTGAAACCATAACCTGTTGGATAACAAGGTTGCGTATCTAAGAGTTAAAACATTAGTCCATAGGCCAAAAGATGGCAGCACAAAGAACAGATTTTGTCCGATTTTTCTATCTCGATTCCAGTAAAAGTCTCATCTCATAATGTCTCAAAATTGAGTTACGCCACTTTGCCATCCCATTCCTCATATATAGAATTTCTTATTTCGCCTAAGCTCAGTGGTAGAGCGTTCACCTCTGGCGCTTGGGGTCCCGGGTTTGATCCCAGCCCCGCCAAGTGAACTTTGTGGTGGACAAACACTGTGTGCTTGGGTTTTCTCGGGGTTCTCCCGTTTCCTCCCACTTTCTTCATTCCACCATTTCATTCATTACTCATCATCACCGTCTCCTTTAGCCTAACCGGCATAACCGTGGGACGTGAAACTCAAAGATTTCGTTTCGTTTTTTTTTTATTTCGCTTAAAACAGTGGACACAAATATTATCATTTATTTGTCATAACTGTATGGGATAATTGGTTGGGTGAAATGAGGATTAGGCCAAATGGTCGTCACGTGTTAAAATCATATATCCGTGAAAGATTGTATCAGCAGTACCAAATCAAAGAGGGCCGGCGATGGGATTACAAAGTATAGATATGCCTCGTGCTGTTTCTATTATGTATAACAAGAAAAATAAACCATTTCATAAAAAAAATAATAAAATATTTGTTGGACTTTAGGAAATATCGTGATTTTTCTGCAGTCTTCTTCTTTTTGGTATAATTAGTTACTTTGTATGTAATATATATTAAATTAAATCGCTAAGATCTTTAATGTTCACTGCATCACATACGGTACTGGTGCATTGGTATATATATGAAGCACATAAACACAATGACCTTTTTTTCACACACTTGCATACGAATACAAGAATTATGACATGTAGGTAATTATATAGAGTTTTTCTCGCCAAACAGTTATACGTGAACCATATATGAGTATGAACACCACCTAATAAACGTTATTACGTATTCTTGGGATAAAATTAACCATGTTTCTCATATATACATATAAAGCATTGTGAATTACCGCTTTATGTTCTTCCACGTGTTTGATGCAAAACGACAAAATAAGTTAATGTAATAGTAAACAGTTACTTGGAATAGCTTAGAAATATCTATAACATAAACCTTTAATTATACATTATTATATAAATGAAAATAAACATTATCCTATTAGCAGTGGCGTATTTAAGGGGTGGCTATCGGGCTTAAGCACCTCCCGAAATCAATTTGTTATATACAAAACTTCATTAAAATTTGTCGCTGCCCAAAAGGAAAAATATAAATGCTTATTCACGTGTTGTGCATAGCCCCGTCCCCGAAACAAAATCCTAAATACACCACTGCCTATTAGGTTATTTACCCTGGAAATTAATGTACTGTGTTAGTTGTAAGAATATTGTACAAATCCATGCATAACATTTTTCTATCTACTTGCTATGAAAGATATCTTTGTTGGTTATAAAATGAAGGTTTATAACTGAGTGTCGCTTAAAAAAAAACTAGTTTAACGAAAAGTTTAACAAAAACACATCAAAATAATGAATATATCCTAACTATTTATAGTATATATATATCCTAACTATATATCCTATCCTAACTGAATATATCCTAAAACTACATGAAGTGAATAAAATAAACAGGTACTTCTTGTTGATGTGGAAAGTTCAATTTGGCATGATTGTAGCTTTCCTGGACTAACACACAGGAAAATCCATTATATATGGTTTTATTTTTAATGAAACGCAAATAAATATTTATTTTAAAACTTCTTAGATTTAACGATATTTTAGTGCTGATACGTGACTCCATACGAATCCATAAATTTTCACGAAAAGAGATTTTTGACTATTTTTTTTTCAATAAACAGCTGGAGCAATTATCTTGGTCACGATTGTTAATAGAGTCAATCCATTAACATCTTCACTGATAACAGTGGCTATTCATATCCTGTTTAAAATCTATAACACTCTCTAGCTTCTATGCAACTTGCACAGTACCAAAGATATACTGGTTGCCTATAAAAAGATATTAAGGGGGCAGACTACTAAATATTTTTGAAAAGCTAACAATTTTTCTTTTGCCCGTTTCTTGTAAGTGAAAAGAGATAATGAAATGTAACTTACCACAATAACAGATAACGTTCTTCTACGCCCGAAAATACGAATCGGAAGAATTTTCAATGGTGCCATCCACAGTGTGACAAGAATTTGAATTGCCCAAAAATTTAGATTAAAGCAGCTACAAGAAAAATGAACTCAACGATAATTGATGACTTATCATGTTGTTTTGGTTCCTTGTTAACTACTTTTTAAATAACATTTGCATTTATTTTGTAATAATTAATATAAGTTATTACGAAATAAGTAAGTTATTACATCTGCGCCTAGGTCTTCCTAATGATCGTTTTCCGACTGGATTTCCAGTTACAATTTTAAATGCGTTCCTATCTTCTTTCATCCTGCCCATTTGAGCTTCCTAATGATCGTTTTCCGACTGGATTTCCAGTTACAATTTTAAATGCGTTCCTATCTTCTTTCATCCTGCCCATTTGAGCTTCCTAATGATCGTTTTCCGACTGGATTTCCAGTTACAATTTTAAATGCGTTCCTATCTTCTTTCATCCTGCCCATTTGAGCTTCCTAATGATCGTTTTCCGACTGGATTTCCAGTTACAATTTTAAATGCGTTCCTATCTTCTTTCATCCTGCCCATTTGAGCTTCCTAATGATCGTTTTCCGACTGGATTTCCAGTTACAATTTTAAATGCGTTCCTATCTTCTTTCATCCTGCCCATTTGAGCTTCCTAATGATCGTTTTCCGACTGGATTTCCAGTTACAATTTTAAATGCGTTCCTATCTTCTTTCATCCTGCCCATTTGAGCTTCCTAATGATCGTTTTCCGACTGGATTTCCAGTTACAATTTTAAATGCGTTCCTATCTTCTTTCATCCTGCCCATTTGAGCTTCCTAATGATCGTTTTCCGACTGGATTTCCAGTTACAATTTTAAATGCGTTCCTATCTTCTTTCATCCTGCCCATTTGAGCTTCCTAATGATCGTTTTCCGACTGGATTTCCAGTTACAATTTTAAATGCGTTCCTATCTTCTTTCATCCTGCCCATTTGAGCTTCCTAATGATCGTTTTCCGACTGGATTTCCAGTTACAATTTTAAATGCGTTCCTATCTTCTTTCATCCTGCCCATTTGAGCTTCCTAATGATCGTTTTCCGACTGGATTTCCAGTTACAATTTTAAATGCGTTCCTATCTTCTTTCATCCTGCCCATTTGAGCTTCCTAATGATCGTTTTCCGACTGGATTTCCAGTTACAATTTTAAATGCGTTCCTATCTTCTTTCATCCTGCCCATTTGAGCTTCCTAGATTTAATTACCCTAATTTAATGGTAGCCAAATTGGAATAAATTATGCGGTTCCTCATTATGAAAGTTGGGCCATTCCCTTCATTTTTGAGATTGAATATTCCTCTCAGAAGATTTAATTTTAAAATACTTTCAGTATTTCAAAGTGAGCGACCATGTTTCACAACCGTACAGCAAAACAGGAATAATTATACATGCAATACAGCAAACAAATGCGAATGCCAAGACAAAAATAAATAAATAAATAAATAAATAAAATGACTAATAATATTCTGATGTTTCGTGTCCTTATGACTTATACTTTACATTCTTTAAGGTAATAATAAAGCAATGTAGTAGTACGAGAAATAATTTGTTGATTCAAAGACTCTGCTGCATGAAAAGAGACACGATCTTCAAAGAATGCTAGATTAATATCTTAAATACATTTACTGATTTTTCTGTTGACCATAATACGAGACCAGACGAAAATAAGCTTTTCTCATTTTATCTCGTCAAATTTAGTAGAAGTCTTGCCTCACCTCTATTTGTGAAAAGATTTTCGGCTCTCGTCTTCTTAATTTATGTATAAAATTTATTATTTTTTATTTATTTTTTTCTAAATTTCATCTACAAGTTATCAGAATCCTTTCGTGTCATGAGCTCCTTCGTGGCTAAACGGTTAGCATACGCGCATTTGGCGTGGGATACCCGGGTTCCATTCCCGGCGGGAGCTCATGTGGCTGGGATTCCACGTTAATCAGTAGGTCCACGTCTCATATAGCCTCGCTGCTGAACGGGACGTTAAACTCAAAATCAACTCAACTCCTTTCGTGTCACAAGAGATCTACGAAGCCTGTGATAAAAGAGCATTTAAACCATATTTATTATTGGAGTATAATGTGAAATGACTTACGTATCTTTGAGCAATGATGAATGCCCTTCATTGTGTTTGTACAATCAATTTATCAATATCTAGTTTTTATAGTATGAATCCTGTAACACTAAAACAGTGTTTGAGATCTAAGATTAGGCTGAACTAGTGCTGCTTACGAGACTCCTGAAATGACTCGTCTCGTCATGTCAAACCTTGTCTCGAAAACGTTACGAGAATTCTCGTGTTACTTATGTCAACTCGAATTTAACAAGTGAGTTTCGTTTCACGGTGTGAAACTAAGCTAAACTTTTGAACTATGTGAGTTCAATACTGAAATTTCAAATAGTAAGGTACACTTATGTCCAAAATGATTGTCGCATATCTACGTATAACTGTCTTCTTGTAAGAATATAATTTGGTAATGATTTTGCAGGGTACATTTAATACTGCTGATACTATGTATATAATCGACAAATGTATATTTGTGATAAATTTCATAGGAAAAGAATTACAAATACGGAAATTAGAATGGGTAACACAAAATGTTGCTAAATGGACAATCAAGTTTTATTTTCGTTTTATTGTTCTTATTTACTGCTCTTTTCACATGAAATTTTCCACATACATCTCTTTGTTCATTATACATATACTAACATTATAAGAAATACGGGGTGAATTCGTTATCAAATTATATTCCTACAACAACGTATTTATAGAGATGCGACAATAATTTTGGACATGAGTGTACATCTGTAACTACTGGTTGCAATAGATTAATAAGATCAAAGATAGAACCTATTTCTCGGATGCTGAATCCATGTTACTGAATCCATACTATTAACCGCTTACTGTTTTTGTTTTATAGCGATAAAGGTTAAAACCGGAAACCGTTAATTTGAACCAGTTCCGGTTTGAAAAGTGGGTTAAGGGAAGACATAGAGCCTACTCTTGGGAAGCTGAATCGATTGCAAAACTTACATCCTGATATGTCTGATCGCATTTGCTTTACTCAAATTAGTATTAAAGCCGGAAGTAGTAGGAAATTTCAATTGTTTCCAGGAGTTTCGTAGAGTGTTACGGGTTGTGATGATATGTTCTTTTGACACCTTCAATCGATTGCCGAAAACAGCTTGTCGCTTTCAATTATTATTCTTGTTTTATGACGATATATATTCCTGGAAATGGTTAATTTAAACCACGTCCGGTTTGGAAAGGGGCTTAATGGAAAAGACAGAATCTATTCTAGGGAAATTACAAAAGACCGCATCTCGACTCGATATCAATTATCGTTTTTTACTCTATAAAAATTCTGGTTTTGGTAGAGTGTTACGGCTTCTGACGGTATATTCTCTTGACAGTATGAATAATTTGCGGGAAACTGCTTGTCATTATCTAATATCATTTTTTCTATGACGATAAATGGTTTATTTTAACCAATCACGGTTTGAATAGACGTTTAACGATGATGATGAAATATACTGAATTCTTGGAATGGTGAATCAACGGCAAAAAAAAAAAAAAAAAATCTCAATACCTCTTGCCGTTTCTGCTCTGTGGAAATCTCTATTGAAACCGAAAGCAACATTAAACTTGTACCAGTTCTGGTTTTAGTAGAGCGTTTGGTATATTCAGGGACGTACGCAGGAATTTATTTCTGGAGGGGTCTAAAGCGTTTTGGGGGGTCCAAATACAATTTGAGGCTAAATTATATCAAAATTTCTAAAATTTTCCCTAAAAGTAGACTACAATTACAAAAAAAAGTTGGAATTTGGGGGGTTCCGGACCCCCAGGATCCACCCCCTGAGTACGCCCCTGGGTATATTCATGGTACGTAGCCTTGAGACATTGAATCGTTTGCAAAAAAAAAAAAACACTTATCGCTATCTGTTACCGTTTTCATTGTACGAGGATAAACGTTGAAACCGGAAATTATTAATTTGAACTACTTGCGGTTTGAATACAGGATTAACAGGAGAGATGGTACCTATGCTTGGAATCGGTTGAAAAAAAAACACATCTGAATATCTCTGATACCTCTTGACAAACGGAAGGACAACGCAGGACTGACAATTCATAATGAAAGTCAATCGTTATGGAAGAAATAAAAATATAGAAGGAAACGAGAAACCTGAGAAAACCCCATGGACATGACACTACAAACACACGACACACTGACACACCACAACTACACCACATCATAAACAAACATGGCGGGGAATCGAACCAGAGACCCATCATAGAGGAGATGAGCCCTCAAAACTGTGTCCCTTTCTAGTTGGCCACAAGTAGACAAGTAGAATCGGAAAGCGTGAATGTACTTTTCGTATTGGAGTTTCCACGTGTTATAAGAAAGAACCCGCTGCCTGCATAATGCAATTTTTCTCCTATGATTTTTAAAACACGTACCTACGTAATGAAACAATACAATGAGTCAGGTTTTATAACATACCAGAGAGCGAATACTTACGTCGTTATATATAGTACAGTTAACCCTCACCTTCAATTACATTTAATGAAGTGTCATGTAAGAGCACTTGAATGCGATTATAAATAACCCTGTCATTGTTGTTAAGACTTAACTGAGTTTATGAAATAAAAGAATCCTTGCACTTTCCATATATATATATATATATATATATATATATATATATATATATATATATACCGTATGTCTGCCTGTGTGTTTCTTTTACAATCTTTTGAGCGGGGTATGAGAGATAGGTAGTGAACGTATGAGAATACGAAAGAAAAAAAAAAAGGTATCGCGTGTTATTTGAACACTCAACTTTGTAAGAAGATCCGTTTTTTATTATGTTCTCTCTTGAGGAGGACATCAGTATTGATTTAACATTCGTTTTTACAAATGGTACGAGACTGAGTGTCAGGTGCTTCGTTTCTCCTAGGAAAAACAAAATTGAATACGAATGAAGTGGAAGCAAAATCGCAGTTATCTGAGAATATATCAATCATATCAAAACAATTTTTAAAACCCTTTCTCTTCACTCTAGATTATTATACGAGGAGTGATCGGAAAGTAAAGTCACAAAGTCTGCAGCGAAACGTGTATATATATTGTTTCATACAACCAATACAGCCAACAGATAGTACATACATTAGCTTATTTTTCGACATAGTCTCCATATCGGTTCATGCACTTGTCACATCGTGGGATGTGTTTGAAGATTCCCTCTTAGTAAAAATCCTGTCCTTGCGTGTTCAGCCACGTTGTAACGAAGTGTTTCACCTCCTCGTGTGAAGAGAAGCGACGGCCTCCTAGTCTCTATATCGGTTGAGGCACCTGTCATATCGTAGGATGAGTTTGAAGATTCTTTCCTGGTAAAAATCCTGTCCTTTTGTGTTCAGCCATGTTGTCACGAAGTGTTTCACCTCCTCGTGTGAAGAGAAGCGGCGGCCTCCTATTCTCTATATCGGTTGAGGCACTTGTCATATCGTAGGATGAGTTTAAAGATTCCCTTCTGGTAAAAATCCTGTCCTTTTGTGTTCAGTCATGTTGTCAAGAAGTGTTTCACCTCCTCGTGTGAAAAGAAGCGACGGCCTCCTATTCTCTATATCGGTTGAGGCACTCGTCGTATCGTAGGATGAGTTTAAAGATTCTTTCCTGGTAAAAATCCTGTCCTTGCGTGTTCAGCCATGTTGTCACGAAGTGTTTCACCTCCTCGTGTGAAGAGAAGCGGCGGCCTCCTATTCTCTATATCGGTTGAGGCACTTGTCATATCGTAGGATGAGTTTGAAGATTCTTTCCTGGTAAAAATCCTGTCCTTTTGTGTTCAGCCATGTTGTCAAGAAGTGTTTCACCTCCTCGTGTGAAGAGAAGCGACGGCCTCCTAGTCTCTATATCGGTTGAGGCACCTGTCATATCGTAGGATGAGTTTGAAGATTCTTTCCTGGTAAAAATCCTGTCCTTTTGTGTTCAGCCATGTTGTCAAGAAGTGTTTCACCTCCTCGTGTGAAGAGAAGCGACGGCCTCCTAGTCTCTATATCGGTTGAGGCACCTGTCATATCGTAGGATGAGTTTGAAGATTCTTTCCTGGTAAAAATCCTGTCCTTTTGTGTTCAGCCATGTTGTCACGAAGTGTTTCACCTCCTCGTGTGAAGAGAAGCGACGGCCTCCTAGTCTCTATATCGGTTGAGGCACCTGTCATATCGTAGGATGAGTTTGAAGATTCTTTCCTGGTAAAAATCCTGTCCTTTTGTGTTCAGCCATGTTGTCAAGAAGTGTTTCACCTCCTCGTGTGAAGAGAAGCGACGGCCTCCTATTCTCTATATCGGTTGAGGCACCTGTCATATCGTAGGATGAGTTTGAAGATTCTTTCCTGGTAAAAATCCTGTCCTTTTGTGTTCAGCCATGTTGTCACGAAGTGTTTCACCTCCTCGTGTGAAGAGAAGCGACGGCCTCCTAGTCTCTATATCGGTTGAGGCACCTGTCATATCGTAGGATGAGTTTGAAGATTCCCTTCTGGTAAAAATCCTGTTCTTGCGTGTTCAGCCATGTTGTCACGAAGTGTTTCACCTCCTCGTGTGAAGAGAAGCGACGGCCTCCTATTCTCTATATCGGTTGAGGCACTCGTCGTATCGTAGGATGAGTTTAAAGATTCTTTCCTGTTAAAAATCCTGTCCTTGCGTGTTCAGCCATGTTGTCACGAAGTGTTTCACCTCCTCGTGTGAAGAGAAGCGACGGCCTCCTATTCTCTATATCGGTTGAGGCACTTGTCATATCGTAGGATGAGTTTGAAGATTCTTTCCTGGTAAAAATCCTGTCCTTTTGTGTTCAGCCATGTTGTCAAGAAGTGTTTCACCTCCTCGTGTGAAGAGAAGCGACGGCCTCCTAGTCTCTATATCGGTTGAGGCACCTGTCATATCGTAGGATGAGTTTGAAGATTCCCTTCTGGTAAAAATCCTGTCCTTGCGTGTTCAGCCACGTTGTCACGAAGTGTTTCACCTCCTCGTCTGAAGAGAAGCGACGGCCTCCTAGTCTCTATATCGGTTGAGGCACCTATCATATCGTAGGATGAGTTTGAAGATTCTTTCCTGGTAAAAATCCTGTCCTTTTGTGTTCAGTCATGTTGTCACGAAGTGTTTCACCTCCTCGTGTGAAGAGAAGCGACGGCCTCCTAGTCTCTATATCGGTTGAGGCACCTGTCATATCGTAGGATGAGTTTAAAGATTCTTTCCTGGTAAAAATCCTGTCCTTGCGTGTTCAGCCACGTTGTCACGAAGTGTTTCACCTCCTCGTGTGAAGAGAAGCGACGGCCTCCTAGTCTCTATATCGGTTGAGGCACCTGTCATATCGTAGGATGAGTTTGAAGATTCTTTCCTGGTAAAAATCCTGTCCTTTTGTGTTCAGTCATGTTGTCACGAAGTGTTTCACCTCCTCGTCTGAAGAGAAGCGACGGCCTCCTAGTCTCTATATCGGTTGAGGCACTTGTCATATCGTAGGATGAGTTTGAAGATTCTTTCCTGGTAAAAATCCTGTCCTTGCGTGTTCAGCCACGTTGTCACGAAGTGTTTCACCTCCTCGTCTGAAGAGAAGCGACGGCCTCCTAGTCTCTATATCGGTTGAGGCACCTGTCATATCGTAGGATGAGTTTGAAGATTCTTTCCTGGTAAAAATCCTGTCCTTTTGTGTTCAGCCATGTTGTCAAGAAGTGTTTCACCTCCTCGTGTGAAGAGAAGCGACGGCCTCCTAGTCTCTATATCGGTTGAGGCACTTGTCATATCGTAGGATGAGTTTGAAGATTCTTTCCTGGTAAAAATCCTGTCCTTTTGTGTTCAGCCACGTTCTCACGAAGTGTTTCACCTCCTCGTCTGAAGAGAAGCGACGGCCTCCTAGTCTCTATATCGGTTGAGGCACTTGTCATATCGTAGGATGAGTTTGAAGATTCTTTCCTGGTAAAAATCCTGTCCTTGCGTGTTCAGCCACGTTGTCACGAAGTGTTTCACCTCCTCGTCTGAAGAGAAGCGACGGCCTCCTAGTCTCTATATCGGTTGAGGCACCTGTCATATCGTAGGATGAGTTTGAAGATTCTTTCCTGGTAAAAATCCTGTCCTTGCGTGTTCAGCCACGTTGTCACGAAGTGTTTCACCTCCTCGTCTGAAGAGAAGCGACGGCCTCCTAGTCTCTATATCGGTTGAGGCACTTGTCATATCGTAGGATGAGTTTGAAGATTCTTTCCTGGTAAAAATCCTGTCCTTTTGTGTTCAGCCATGTTGTCACGAAGTGTTTCACCTCCTCGTGTGAAGAGAAGCGGCGGCCTCCTATTCTCTATATCGGTTGAGGCACTCGTCGTATCGTAGGATGAGTTTAAAGATTCTTTCCTGGTAAAAATCCTGTCCTTGCGTGTTCAGCCACGTTGTCACGAAGTGTTTCACCTCCTCGTGTGAAGAGAAGCGACGGCCTCCTATTCTCTATATCGGTTGAGGCACCTGTCATATCGTAGGATGAGTTTGAAGATTCTTTCCTGGTAAAAATCCTGTTCTTGCGTGTTCAGCCACGTTGTCACGAAGTGTTTCACCTCCTCGTGTGAAGAGAAGCGACGGCCTCCTAGTCTCTATATCGGTTGAGGCACCTGTCACATCGTAGGATGAGTTTGAAGATTCTTTCCTGGTAAAAATCCTGTCCTTTTGTGTTCAGCCATGTTGTCAAGAAGTGTTTCACCTCCTCGTGTGAAGAGAAGCGACGGCCTCCTAGTCTCTATATCGGTTGAGGCACTTGTCATATCGTAGGATGAGTTTGAAGATTCTTTCCTGGTAAAAATCCTGTCCTTGCGTGTTCAGCCACGTTGTCACGAAGTGTTTCACCTCCTCGTCTGAAGAGAAGCGACGGCCTCCTAGTCTCTATATCGGTTGAGGCACTTGTCATATCGTAGGATGAGTTTGAAGATTCTTTCCTGGTAAAAATCCTGTCCTTGCGTGTTCAGCCACGTTGTCACGAAGTGTTTCACCTCCTCGTCTGAAGAGAAGCGACGGCCTCCTAGTCTCTATATCGGTTGAGGCACCTGTCATATCGTAGGATGAGTTTGAAGATTCTTTCCTGGTAAAAATCCTGTCCTTTTGTGTTCAGCCATGTTGTCAAGAAGTGTTTCACCTCCTCGTGTGAAGAGAAGCGACGGCCTCCTAGTCTCTATATCGGTTGAGGCACCTGTCATATCGTAGGATGAGTTTGAAGATTCCCTTCTGGTAAAAATCCTGTTCTTGCGTGTTCAGCCATGTTGTCACGAAGTGTTTCACCTCCTCGTGTGAAGAGAAGCGACGGCCTCCTATTCTCTATATCGGTTGAGGCACTCGTCGTATCGTAGGATGAGTTTAAAGATTCTTTCCTGTTAAAAATCCTGTCCTTGCGTGTTCAGCCATGTTGTCACGAAGTGTTTCACCTCCTCGTGTGAAGAGAAGCGGCGGCCTCCTATTCTCTATATCGGTTGAGGCACTTGTCATATCGTAGGATGAGTTTGAAGATTCTTTCCTGGTAAAAATCCTGTCCTTTTGTGTTCAGCCATGTTGTCAAGAAGTGTTTCACCTCCTCGTGTGAAGAGAAGCGACGGCCTCCTAGTCTCTATATCGGTTGAGGCACCTGTCATATCGTAGGATGAGTTTGAAGATTCCCTTCTGGTAAAAATCCTGTCCTTTTGTGTTGAG
Organism: Thermobia domestica; assembly: GCF_964235325.1. Taxonomy (NCBI): domain Eukaryota; kingdom Metazoa; phylum Arthropoda; class Insecta; order Zygentoma; family Lepismatidae; genus Thermobia; species Thermobia domestica. The sequence continues at coordinate 15,891,076 of NC_137455.1, forward strand.
TCATGTTGTCAAGAAGTGTTTCACCTCCTCGTGTGAAGAGAAGCGGCGGCCTCCTATTCTCTATATCGGTTGAGGCACTCGTCGTATCGTAGGATGAGATTAAAGATTCTTTCCTGGTAAAAATCCTGTCCTTGCGTGTTCAGCCACGTTGTCACGAAGTGTTTCACCTCCTCGTGTGAAGAGAAGCGACGGCCTCCTATTCTCTATATCGGTTGAGGCACCTGTCATATCGTAGGATGAGTTTGAAGATTCTTTCCTGGTAAAAATCCTGTTCTTGCGTGTTCAGCCACGTTGTCACGAAGTGTTTCACCTCCTCGTGTGAAGAGAAGCGACGGCCTCCTAGTCTCTATATCGGTTGAGGCACCTGTCATATCGTAGGATGAGTTTGAAGATTCTTTCCTGGTAAAAATCCTGTCCTTTTGTGTTCAGCCATGTTGTCAAGAAGTGTTTCACCTCCTCGTGTGAAGAGAAGCGACGGCCTCCTAGTCTCTATATCGGTTGAGGCACTTGTCATATCGTAGGATGAGTTTGAAGATTCTTTCCTGGTAAAAATCCTGTCCTTGCGTGTTCAGCCACGTTGTCACGAAGTGTTTCACCTCCTCGTCTGAAGAGAAGCGACGGCCTCCTAGTCTCTATATCGGTTGAGGCACTTGTCATATCGTAGGATGAGTTTGAAGATTCTTTCCTGGTAAAAATCCTGTCCTTGCGTGTTCAGCCACGTTGTCACGAAGTGTTTCACCTCCTCGTCTGAAGAGAAGCGACGGCCTCCTAGTCTCTATATCGGTTGAGGCACCTGTCATATCGTAGGATGAGTTTGAAGATTCTTTCCTGGTAAAAATCCTGTCCTTTTGTGTTCAGCCATGTTGTCAAGAAGTGTTTCACCTCCTCGTGTGAAGAGAAGCGACGGCCTCCTAGTCTCTATATCGGTTGAGGCACCTGTCATATCGTAGGATGAGTTTGAAGATTCCCTTCTGGTAAAAATCCTGTTCTTGCGTGTTCAGCCATGTTGTCACGAAGTGTTTCACCTCCTCGTGTGAAGAGAAGCGACGGCCTCCTATTCTCTATATCGGTTGAGGCACTCGTCGTATCGTAGGATGAGTTTAAAGATTCTTTCCTGTTAAAAATCCTGTCCTTGCGTGTTCAGCCATGTTGTCACGAAGTGTTTCACCTCCTCGTGTGAAGAGAAGCGGCGGCCTCCTATTCTCTATATCGGTTGAGGCACTTGTCATATCGTAGGATGAGTTTGAAGATTCTTTCCTGGTAAAAATCCTGTCCTTTTGTGTTCAGCCATGTTGTCAAGAAGTGTTTCACCTCCTCGTGTGAAGAGAAGCGACGGCCTCCTAGTCTCTATATCGGTTGAGGCACCTGTCATATCGTAGGATGAGTTTGAAGATTCCCTTCTGGTAAAAATCCTGTCCTTTTGTGTTGAGTCATGTTGTCACGAAGTGTTTCACCTCCTCGTGTGAAGAGAAGCGGCGGCCTCCTATTCTCTATATCGGTTGAGGCACTCGTCGTATCGTAGGATGAGTTTAAAGATTCTTTCCTGGTAAAAATCCTGTCCTTGCGTGTTCAGCCACGTTGTCACGAAGTGTTTCACCTCCTCGTGTGAAGAGAAGCGACGGCCTCCTATTCTCTATATCGGTTGAGGCACCTGTCATATCGTAGGATGAGTTTGAAGATTCTTTCCTGGTAAAAATCCTGTTCTTGCGTGTTCAGCCACGTTGTCACGAAGTGTTTCACCTCCTCGTGTGAAGAGAAGCGACGGCCTCCTAGTCTCTATATCGGTTGAGGCACCTGTCATATCGTAGGATGAGTTTGAAGATTCTTTCCTGGTAAAAATCCTGTCCTTTTGTGTTCAGCCATGTTGTCAAGAAGTGTTTCACCTCCTCGTGTGAAGAGAAGCGACGGCCTCCTAGTCTCTATATCGGTTGAGGCACTTGTCATATCGTAGGATGAGTTTGAAGATTCTTTCCTGGTAAAAATCCTGTCCTTGCGTGTTCAGCCACGTTGTCACGAAGTGTTTCACCTCCTCGTCTGAAGAGAAGCGACGGCCTCCTAGTCTCTATATCGGTTGAGGCACTTGTCATATCGTAGGATGAGTTTGAAGATTCTTTCCTGGTAAAAATCCTGTCCTTGCGTGTTCAGCCACGTTGTCACGAAGTGTTTCACCTCCTCGTGTGAAGAGAAGCGACGGCCTCCTAGTCTCTATATCGGTTGAGGCACCTGTCATATCGTAGGATGAGTTTGAAGATTCTTTCCTGGTAAAAATCCTGTCCTTGCGTGTTCAGCCACGTTGTCACGAAGTGTTTCACCTCCTCGTCTGAAGAGAAGCGACGGCCTCCTAGTCTCTATATCGGTTGAGGCACTTGTCATATCGTAGGATGAGTTTGAAGATTCTTTCCTGGTAAAAATCCTGTCCTTTTGTGTTCAGCCATGTTGTCACGAAGTGTTTCACCTCCTCGTGTGAAGAGAAGCGGCGGCCTCCTATTCTCTATATCGGTTGAGGCACTCGTCGTATCGTAGGATGAGTTTAAAGATTCTTTCCTGGTAAAAATCCTGTCCTTGCGTGTTCAGCCACGTTGTCACGAAGTGTTTCACCTCCTCGTGTGAAGAGAAGCGACGGCCTCCTATTCTCTATATCGGTTGAGGCACCTGTCATATCGTAGGATGAGTTTGAAGATTCTTTCCTGGTAAAAATCCTGTTCTTGCGTGTTCAGCCACGTTGTCACGAAGTGTTTCACCTCCTCGTGTGAAGAGAAGCGACGGCCTCCTATTCTCTATATCGGTTGAGGCACCTGTCATATCGTAGGATGAGTTTGAAGATTCTTTCCTGGTAAAAATCCTGTCCTTTTGTGTTCAGCCATGTTGTCAAGAAGTGTTTCACCTCCTCGTGTGAAGAGAAGCGACGGCCTCCTAGTCTCTATATCGGTTGAGGCACCTGTCATATCGTAGGATGAGTTTGAAGATTCTTTCCTGGTAAAAATCCTGTCCTTTTGTGTTCAGCCATGTTGTCAAGAAGTGTTTCACCTCCTCGTGTGAAGAGAAGCGACGGCCTCCTAGTCTCTATATCGGTTGAGGCACCTGTCATATCGTAGGATGAGTTTGAAGATTCTTTCCTGGTAAAAATCCTGTCCTTTTGTGTTCAGCCATGTTGTCAAGAAGTGTTTCACCTCCTCGTGTGAAGAGAAGCGACGGCCTCCTAGTCTCTATATCGGTTGAGGCACCTGTCATATCGTAGGATGAGTTTGAAGATTCTTTCCTGGTAAAAATCCTGTCCTTTTGTGTTCAGCCATGTTGTCACGAAGTGTTTCACCTCCTCGTGTGAAGAGAAGCGACGGCCTCCTAGTCTCTATGTCGGTTGAGGCACCTGTCATATCGTAGGATGAGTTTGAAGATTCTTTCCTGGTAAAAATCCTGTCCTTTTGTGTTCAGCCATGTTGTCACGAAGTGTTTCACCTCCTCGTGTGAAGAGAAGCGACGGCCTCCTAGTCTCTATATCGGTTGAGGCACCTGTCATATCGTAGGATGAGTTTGAAGATTCCCTTCTGGTAAAAATCCTGTTCTTGCGTGTTCAGCCATGTTGTCACGAAGTGTTTCACCTCCTCGTGTGAAGAGAAGCGACGGCCTCCTATTCTCTATATCGGTTGAGGCACTCGTCGTATCGTAGGATGAGTTTAAAGATTCTTTCCTGTTAAAAATCCTGTCCTTGCGTGTTCAGCCATGTTGTCACGAAGTGTTTCACCTCCTCGTGTGAAGAGAAGCGACGGCCTCCTATTCTCTATATCGGTTGAGGCACTTGTCATATCGTAGGATGAGTTTGAAGATTCTTTCCTGGTAAAAATCCTGTCCTTTTGTGTTCAGCCATGTTGTCAAGAAGTGTTTCACCTCCTCGTGTGAAGAGAAGCGACGGCCTCCTAGTCTCTATATCGGTTGAGGCACCTGTCATATCGTAGGATGAGTTTGAAGATTCCCTTCTGGTAAAAATCCTGTCCTTGCGTGTTCAGCCACGTTGTCACGAAGTGTTTCACCTCCTCGTCTGAAGAGAAGCGACGGCCTCCTAGTCTCTATATCGGTTGAGGCACCTATCATATCGTAGGATGAGTTTGAAGATTCTTTCCTGGTAAAAATCCTGTCCTTTTGTGTTCAGTCATGTTGTCACGAAGTGTTTCACCTCCTCGTGTGAAGAGAAGCGGCGGCCTCCTATTCTCTATATCGGTTGAGGCACCTGTCATATCGTAGGATGAGTTTAAAGATTCTTTCCTGGTAAAAATCCTGTCCTTGCGTGTTCAGCCACGTTGTCACGAAGTGTTTCACCTCCTCGTGTGAAGAGAAGCGACGGCCTCCTAGTCTCTATATCGGTTGAGGCACCTGTCATATCGTAGGATGAGTTTGAAGATTCTTTCCTGGTAAAAATCCTGTCCTTTTGTGTTCAGTCATGTTGTCACGAAGTGTTTCACCTCCTCGTCTGAAGAGAAGCGACGGCCTCCTAGTCTCTATATCGGTTGAGGCACTTGTCATATCGTAGGATGAGTTTGAAGATTCTTTCCTGGTAAAAATCCTGTCCTTGCGTGTTCAGCCACGTTGTCACGAAGTGTTTCACCTCCTCGTCTGAAGAGAAGCGACGGCCTCCTAGTCTCTATATCGGTTGAGGCACCTGTCATATCGTAGGATGAGTTTGAAGATTCTTTCCTGGTAAAAATCCTGTCCTTTTGTGTTCAGCCATGTTGTCAAGAAGTGTTTCACCTCCTCGTGTGAAGAGAAGCGACGGCCTCCTAGTCTCTATATCGGTTGAGGCACTTGTCATATCGTAGGATGAGTTTGAAGATTCTTTCCTGGTAAAAATCCTGTCCTTTTGTGTTCAGCCACGTTCTCACGAAGTGTTTCACCTCCTCGTCTGAAGAGAAGCGACGGCCTCCTAGTCTCTATATCGGTTGAGGCACTTGTCATATCGTAGGATGAGTTTGAAGATTCTTTCCTGGTAAAAATCCTGTCCTTGCGTGTTCAGCCACGTTGTCACGAAGTGTTTCACCTCCTCGTCTGAAGAGAAGCGACGGCCTCCTAGTCTCTATATCGGTTGAGGCACCTGTCATATCGTAGGATGAGTTTGAAGATTCTTTCCTGGTAAAAATCCTGTCCTTGCGTGTTCAGCCACGTTGTCACGAAGTGTTTCACCTCCTCGTCTGAAGAGAAGCGACGGCCTCCTAGTCTCTATATCGGTTGAGGCACTTGTCATATCGTAGGATGAGTTTGAAGATTCTTTCCTGGTAAAAATCCTGTCCTTTTGTGTTCAGCCATGTTGTCACGAAGTGTTTCACCTCCTCGTGTGAAGAGAAGCGGCGGCCTCCTATTCTCTATATCGGTTGAGGCACTCGTCGTATCGTAGGATGAGTTTAAAGATTCTTTCCTGGTAAAAATCCTGTCCTTGCGTGTTCAGCCACGTTGTCACGAAGTGTTTCACCTCCTCGTGTGAAGAGAAGCGACGGCCTCCTATTCTCTATATCGGTTGAGGCACCTGTCATATCGTAGGATGAGTTTGAAGATTCTTTCCTGGTAAAAATCCTGTTCTTGCGTGTTCAGCCACGTTGTCACGAAGTGTTTCACCTCCTCGTGTGAAGAGAAGCGACGGCCTCCTAGTCTCTATATCGGTTGAGGCACCTGTCACATCGTAGGATGAGTTTGAAGATTCTTTCCTGGTAAAAATCCTGTCCTTTTGTGTTCAGCCATGTTGTCAAGAAGTGTTTCACCTCCTCGTGTGAAGAGAAGCGACGGCCTCCTAGTCTCTATATCGGTTGAGGCACTTGTCATATCGTAGGATGAGTTTGAAGATTCTTTCCTGGTAAAAATCCTGTCCTTGCGTGTTCAGCCACGTTGTCACGAAGTGTTTCACCTCCTCGTCTGAAGAGAAGCGACGGCCTCCTAGTCTCTATATCGGTTGAGGCACTTGTCATATCGTAGGATGAGTTTGAAGATTCTTTCCTGGTAAAAATCCTGTCCTTGCGTGTTCAGCCACGTTGTCACGAAGTGTTTCACCTCCTCGTCTGAAGAGAAGCGACGGCCTCCTAGTCTCTATATCGGTTGAGGCACCTGTCATATCGTAGGATGAGTTTGAAGATTCTTTCCTGGTAAAAATCCTGTCCTTTTGTGTTCAGCCATGTTGTCAAGAAGTGTTTCACCTCCTCGTGTGAAGAGAAGCGACGGCCTCCTAGTCTCTATATCGGTTGAGGCACCTGTCATATCGTAGGATGAGTTTGAAGATTCCCTTCTGGTAAAAATCCTGTTCTTGCGTGTTCAGCCATGTTGTCACGAAGTGTTTCACCTCCTCGTGTGAAGAGAAGCGACGGCCTCCTATTCTCTATATCGGTTGAGGCACTCGTCGTATCGTAGGATGAGTTTAAAGATTCTTTCCTGTTAAAAATCCTGTCCTTGCGTGTTCAGCCATGTTGTCACGAAGTGTTTCACCTCCTCGTGTGAAGAGAAGCGGCGGCCTCCTATTCTCTATATCGGTTGAGGCACTTGTCATATCGTAGGATGAGTTTGAAGATTCTTTCCTGGTAAAAATCCTGTCCTTTTGTGTTCAGCCATGTTGTCAAGAAGTGTTTCACCTCCTCGTGTGAAGAGAAGCGACGGCCTCCTAGTCTCTATATCGGTTGAGGCACCTGTCATATCGTAGGATGAGTTTGAAGATTCCCTTCTGGTAAAAATCCTGTCCTTTTGTGTTGAGTCATGTTGTCAAGAAGTGTTTCACCTCCTCGTGTGAAGAGAAGCGGCGGCCTCCTATTCTCTATATCGGTTGAGGCACTCGTCGTATCGTAGGATGAGATTAAAGATTCTTTCCTGGTAAAAATCCTGTCCTTGCGTGTTCAGCCACGTTGTCACGAAGTGTTTCACCTCCTCGTGTGAAGAGAAGCGACGGCCTCCTATTCTCTATATCGGTTGAGGCACCTGTCATATCGTAGGATGAGTTTGAAGATTCTTTCCTGGTAAAAATCCTGTTCTTGCGTGTTCAGCCACGTTGTCACGAAGTGTTTCACCTCCTCGTGTGAAGAGAAGCGACGGCCTCCTAGTCTCTATATCGGTTGAGGCACCTGTCATATCGTAGGATGAGTTTGAAGATTCTTTCCTGGTAAAAATCCTGTCCTTTTGTGTTCAGCCATGTTGTCAAGAAGTGTTTCACCTCCTCGTGTGAAGAGAAGCGACGGCCTCCTAGTCTCTATATCGGTTGAGGCACTTGTCATATCGTAGGATGAGTTTGAAGATTCTTTCCTGGTAAAAATCCTGTCCTTGCGTGTTCAGCCACGTTGTCACGAAGTGTTTCACCTCCTCGTCTGAAGAGAAGCGACGGCCTCCTAGTCTCTATATCGGTTGAGGCACTTGTCATATCGTAGGATGAGTTTGAAGATTCTTTCCTGGTAAAAATCCTGTCCTTGCGTGTTCAGCCACGTTGTCACGAAGTGTTTCACCTCCTCGTCTGAAGAGAAGCGACGGCCTCCTAGTCTCTATATCGGTTGAGGCACCTGTCATATCGTAGGATGAGTTTGAAGATTCTTTCCTGGTAAAAATCCTGTCCTTTTGTGTTCAGCCATGTTGTCAAGAAGTGTTTCACCTCCTCGTGTGAAGAGAAGCGACGGCCTCCTAGTCTCTATATCGGTTGAGGCACCTGTCATATCGTAGGATGAGTTTGAAGATTCCCTTCTGGTAAAAATCCTGTTCTTGCGTGTTCAGCCATGTTGTCACGAAGTGTTTCACCTCCTCGTGTGAAGAGAAGCGACGGCCTCCTATTCTCTATATCGGTTGAGGCACTCGTCGTATCGTAGGATGAGTTTAAAGATTCTTTCCTGTTAAAAATCCTGTCCTTGCGTGTTCAGCCATGTTGTCACGAAGTGTTTCACCTCCTCGTGTGAAGAGAAGCGGCGGCCTCCTATTCTCTATATCGGTTGAGGCACTTGTCATATCGTAGGATGAGTTTGAAGATTCTTTCCTGGTAAAAATCCTGTCCTTTTGTGTTCAGCCATGTTGTCAAGAAGTGTTTCACCTCCTCGTGTGAAGAGAAGCGACGGCCTCCTAGTCTCTATATCGGTTGAGGCACCTGTCATATCGTAGGATGAGTTTGAAGATTCCCTTCTGGTAAAAATCCTGTCCTTTTGTGTTGAGTCATGTTGTCACGAAGTGTTTCACCTCCTCGTGTGAAGAGAAGCGGCGGCCTCCTATTCTCTATATCGGTTGAGGCACTCGTCGTATCGTAGGATGAGTTTAAAGATTCTTTCCTGGTAAAAATCCTGTCCTTGCGTGTTCAGCCACGTTGTCACGAAGTGTTTCACCTCCTCGTGTGAAGAGAAGCGACGGCCTCCTATTCTCTATATCGGTTGAGGCACCTGTCATATCGTAGGATGAGTTTGAAGATTCTTTCCTGGTAAAAATCCTGTTCTTGCGTGTTCAGCCACGTTGTCACGAAGTGTTTCACCTCCTCGTGTGAAGAGAAGCGACGGCCTCCTAGTCTCTATATCGGTTGAGGCACCTGTCATATCGTAGGATGAGTTTGAAGATTCTTTCCTGGTAAAAATCCTGTCCTTTTGTGTTCAGCCATGTTGTCAAGAAGTGTTTCACCTCCTCGTGTGAAGAGAAGCGACGGCCTCCTAGTCTCTATATCGGTTGAGGCACTTGTCATATCGTAGGATGAGTTTGAAGATTCTTTCCTGGTAAAAATCCTGTCCTTGCGTGTTCAGCCACGTTGTCACGAAGTGTTTCACCTCCTCGTCTGAAGAGAAGCGACGGCCTCCTAGTCTCTATATCGGTTGAGGCACTTGTCATATCGTAGGATGAGTTTGAAGATTCTTTCCTGGTAAAAATCCTGTCCTTGCGTGTTCAGCCACGTTGTCACGAAGTGTTTCACCTCCTCGTGTGAAGAGAAGCGACGGCCTCCTAGTCTCTATATCGGTTGAGGCACCTGTCATATCGTAGGATGAGTTTGAAGATTCTTTCCTGGTAAAAATCCTGTCCTTGCGTGTTCAGCCACGTTGTCACGAAGTGTTTCACCTCCTCGTCTGAAGAGAAGCGACGGCCTCCTAGTCTCTATATCGGTTGAGGCACTTGTCATATCGTAGGATGAGTTTGAAGATTCTTTCCTGGTAAAAATCCTGTCCTTTTGTGTTCAGCCATGTTGTCACGAAGTGTTTCACCTCCTCGTGTGAAGAGAAGCGGCGGCCTCCTATTCTCTATATCGGTTGAGGCACTCGTCGTATCGTAGGATGAGTTTAAAGATTCTTTCCTGGTAAAAATCCTGTCCTTGCGTGTTCAGCCACGTTGTCACGAAGTGTTTCACCTCCTCGTGTGAAGAGAAGCGACGGCCTCCTATTCTCTATATCGGTTGAGGCACCTGTCATATCGTAGGATGAGTTTGAAGATTCTTTCCTGGTAAAAATCCTGTTCTTGCGTGTTCAGCCACGTTGTCACGAAGTGTTTCACCTCCTCGTGTGAAGAGAAGCGACGGCCTCCTATTCTCTATATCGGTTGAGGCACCTGTCATATCGTAGGATGAGTTTGAAGATTCTTTCCTGGTAAAAATCCTGTCCTTTTGTGTTCAGCCATGTTGTCAAGAAGTGTTTCACCTCCTCGTGTGAAGAGAAGCGACGGCCTCCTAGTCTCTATATCGGTTGAGGCACCTGTCATATCGTAGGATGAGTTTGAAGATTCTTTCCTGGTAAAAATCCTGTCCTTTTGTGTTCAGCCATGTTGTCAAGAAGTGTTTCACCTCCTCGTGTGAAGAGAAGCGACGGCCTCCTAGTCTCTATATCGGTTGAGGCACCTGTCATATCGTAGGATGAGTTTGAAGATTCTTTCCTGGTAAAAATCCTGTCCTTTTGTGTTCAGCCATGTTGTCAAGAAGTGTTTCACCTCCTCGTGTGAAGAGAAGCGACGGCCTCCTAGTCTCTATATCGGTTGAGGCACTTGTCATATCGTAGGATGAGTTTGAAGATTCTTTCCTGGTAAAAATCCTGTCCTTGCGTGTTCAGCCACGTTGTCACGAAGTGTTTCACCTCCTCGTCTGAAGAGAAGCGACGGCCTCCTAGTCTCTATATCGGTTGAGGCACTTGTCATATCGTAGGATGAGTTTGAAGATTCTTTCCTGGTAAAAATCCTGTCCTTGCGTGTTCAGCCACGTTGTCACGAAGTGTTTCACCTCCTCGTCTGAAGAGAAGCGACGGCCTCCTAGTCTCTATATCGGTTGAGGCACCTGTCATATCGTAGGATGAGTTTGAAGATTCTTTCCTGGTAAAAATCCTGTCCTTTTGTGTTCAGCCATGTTGTCAAGAAGTGTTTCACCTCCTCGTGTGAAGAGAAGCGACGGCCTCCTAGTCTCTATATCGGTTGAGGCACCTGTCATATCGTAGGATGAGTTTGAAGATTCTTTCCTGGTAAAAATCCTGTCCTTTTGTGTTCAGCCATGTTGTCAAGAAGTGTTTCACCTCCTCGTGTGAAGAGAAGCGACGGCCTCCTAGTCTCTATATCGGTTGAGGCACTTGTCATATCGTAGGATGAGTTTGAAGATTCTTTCCTGGTAAAAATCCTGTCCTTGCGTGTTCAGCCACGTTGTCACGAAGTGTTTCACCTCCTCGTCTGAAGAGAAGCGACGGCCTCCTAGTCTCTATATCGGTTGAGGCACTTGTCATATCGTAGGATGAGTTTGAAGATTCTTTCCTGGTAAAAATCCTGTCCTTGCGTGTTCAGCCACGTTGTCACGAAGTGTTTCACCTCCTCGTCTGAAGAGAAGCGACGGCCTCCTAGTCTCTATATCGGTTGAGGCACCTGTCATATCGTAGGATGAGTTTGAAGATTCTTTCCTGGTAAAAATCCTGTCCTTGCGTGTTCAGCCACGTTGTCACGAAGTGTTTCACCTCCTCGTCTGAAGAGAAGCGACGGCCTCCTAGTCTCTATATCGGTTGAGGCACCTGTCATATCGTAGGATGAGTTTGAAGATTCCCTTCTGGTAAAAATCCTGTCCTTGCGTGTTCAGCCACGTTGTCACGAAGTGTTTCACCTCCTCGTCTGAAGAGAAGCGACGGCCTCCTAGTCTCTATATCGGTTGAGGCACCTGTCATATCGTAGGATGAGTTTGAAGATTCCCTTCTGGTAAAAATCCTGTTCTTGCGTGTTCAGCCACGTTGTCACGAAGTGTTTCACCTCCTCGTCTGAAGAGAAGCGACGGCCTCCTAGTCTCTATATCGGTTGAGGCACCTGTCATATCGTAGGATGAGTTTGAAGATTCTTTCCTGGTAAAAATCCTGTCCTTGCGTGTTCAGCCACGTTGTCACGAAGTGTTTCACCTCCTCGTCTGAAGAGAAGCGACGGCCTCCTAGTCTCTATATCGGTTGAGGCACTTGTCATATCGTAGGATGAGTTTGAAGATTCTTTCCTGGTAAAAATCCTGTTCTTGCGTGTTCAGCCACGTTGTCACGAAGTGTTTCACCTCCTCGTGTGAAGAGAAGCGACGGCCTCCTAGTCTCTATATCGGTTGAGGCACCTGTCATATCGTAGGATGAGTTTGAAGATTCTTTCCTGGTAAAAATCCTGTCCTTTTGTGTTCAGCCATGTTGTCAAGAAGTGTTTCACCTCCTCGTGTGAAGAGAAGCGACGGCCTCCTAGTCTCTATATCGGTTGAGGCACTTGTCATATCGTAGGATGAGTTTGAAGATTCTTTCCTGGTAAAAATCCTGTCCTTGCGTGTTCAGCCACGTTGTCACGAAGTGTTTCACCTCCTCGTCTGAAGAGAAGCGACGGCCTCCTAGTCTCTATATCGGTTGAGGCACTTGTCATATCGTAGGATGAGTTTGAAGATTCTTTCCTGGTAAAAATCCTGTCCTTGCGTGTTCAGCCACGTTGTCACGAAGTGTTTCACCTCCTCGTCTGAAGAGAAGCGACGGCCTCCTAGTCTCTATATCGGTTGAGGCACCTGTCATATCGTAGGATGAGTTTGAAGATTCTTTCCTGGTAAAAATCCTGTCCTTTTGTGTTCAGCCATGTTGTCAAGAAGTGTTTCACCTCCTCGTGTGAAGAGAAGCGACGGCCTCCTAGTCTCTATATCGGTTGAGGCACCTGTCATATCGTAGGATGAGTTTGAAGATTCTTTCCTGGTAAAAATCCTGTCCTTTTGTGTTCAGCCATGTTGTCAAGAAGTGTTTCACCTCCTCGTGTGAAGAGAAGCGACGGCCTCCTAGTCTCTATATCGGTTGAGGCACTTGTCATATCGTAGGATGAGTTTGAAGATTCTTTCCTGGTAAAAATCCTGTCCTTGCGTGTTCAGCCACGTTGTCACGAAGTGTTTCACCTCCTCGTCTGAAGAGAAGCGACGGCCTCCTAGTCTCTATATCGGTTGAGGCACTTGTCATATCGTAGGATGAGTTTGAAGATTCTTTCCTGGTAAAAATCCTGTCCTTGCGTGTTCAGCCACGTTGTCACGAAGTGTTTCACCTCCTCGTCTGAAGAGAAGCGACGGCCTCCTAGTCTCTATATCGGTTGAGGCACCTGTCATATCGTAGGATGAGTTTGAAGATTCTTTCCTGGTAAAAATCCTGTCCTTGCGTGTTCAGCCACGTTGTCACGAAGTGTTTCACCTCCTCGTCTGAAGAGAAGCGACGGCCTCCTAGTCTCTATATCGGTTGAGGCACTTGTCATATCGTAGGATGAGTTTGAAGATTCTTTCCTGGTAAAAATCCTGTCCTTGCGTGTTCAGCCACGTTGTCACGAAGTGTTTCACCTCCTCGTCTGAAGAGAAGCGACGGCCTCCTAGTCTCTATATCGGTTGAGGCACCTGTCATATCGTAGGATGAGTTTGAAGATTCCCTTCTGGTAAAAATCCTGTCCTTGCGTGTTCAGCCACGTTGTCACGAAGTGTTTCACCTCCTCGTCTGAAGAGAAGCGACGGCCTCCTAGTCTCTATATCGGTTGAGACACCTGTCATATCGTAGGATGAGTTTGAAGATTCCCTTCTGGTAAAAATCCTGTTCTTGCGTGTTCAGCCACGTTGTCACGAAGTGTTTCACCTCCTCGTCTGAAGAGAAGCGACGGCCTCCTAGTCTCTATATCGGTTGAGGCACCTGTCATATCGTAGGATGAGTTTGAAGATTCTTTCCTGGTAAAAATCCTGTCCTTGCGTGTTCAGCCACGTTGTCACGAAGTGTTTCACCTCCTCGTCTGAAGAGAAGCGACGGCCTCCTAGTCTCTATATCGGTTGAGGCACTTGTCATATCGTAGGATGAGTTTGAAGATTCTTTCCTGGTAAAAATCCTGTTCTTGCGTGTTCAGCCACGTTGTCACGAAGTGTTTCACCTCCTCGTGTGAAGAGAAGCGACGGCCTCCTAGTCTCTATATCGGTTGAGGCACCTGTCATATCGTAGGATGAGTTTGAAGATTCTTTCCTGGTAAAAATTCTGTCCTTTTGTGTTCAGCCATGTTGTCAAGAAGTGTTTCACCTCCTCGTGTGAAGAGAAGCGACGGCCTCCTAGTCTCTATATCGGTTGAGGCACTTGTCATATCGTAGGATGAGTTTGAAGATTCTTTCCTGGTAAAAATCCTGTCCTTGCGTGTTCAGCCACGTTGTCACGAAGTGTTTCACCTCCTCGTGTGAAGAGAAGCGACGGCCTCCTAGTCTCTATATCGGTTGAGGCACTTGTCATATCGTAGGATGAGTTTGAAGATTCTTTCCTGGTAAAAATCCTGTCCTTGCGTGTTCAGCCACGTTGTCACGAAGTGTTTCACCTCCTCGTCTGAAGAGAAGCGACGGCCTCCTAGTCTCTATATCGGTTGAGGCACTTGTCATATCGTAGGATGAGTTTGAAGATTCTTTCCTGGTAAAAATCCTGTCCTTGCGTGTTCAGCCACGTTGTCACGAAGTGTTTCACCTCCTCGTCTGAAGAGAAGCGACGGCCTCCTAGTCTCTATATCGGTTGAGGCACCTGTCATATCGTAGGATGAGTTTGAAGATTCTTTCCTGGTAAAAATCCTGTCCTTTTGTGTTCAGCCATGTTGTCAAGAAGTGTTTCACCTCCTCGTGTGAAGAGAAGCGACGGCCTCCTAGTCTCTATATCGGTTGAGGCACCTGTCATATCGTAGGATGAGTTTGAAGATTCTTTCCTGGTAAAAATCCTGTCCTTTTGTGTTCAGCCATGTTGTCAAGAAGTGTTTCACCTCCTCGTGTGAAGAGAAGCGACGGCCTCCTAGTCTCTATATCGGTTGAGGCACTTGTCATATCGTAGGATGAGTTTGAAGATTCTTTCCTGGTAAAAATCCTGTCCTTGCGTGTTCAGCCACGTTGTCACGAAGTGTTTCACCTCCTCGTCTGAAGAGAAGCGACGGCCTCCTAGTCTCTATATCGGTTGAGGCACTTGTCATATCGTAGGATGAGTTTGAAGATTCTTTCCTGGTAAAAATCCTGTCCTTGCGTGTTCAGCCACGTTGTCACGAAGTGTTTCACCTCCTCGTCTGAAGAGAAGCGACGGCCTCCTAGTCTCTATATCGGTTGAGGCACCTGTCATATCGTAGGATGAGTTTGAAGATTCTTTCCTGGTAAAAATCCTGTCCTTGCGTGTTCAGCCACGTTGTCACGAAGTGTTTCACCTCCTCGTCTGAAGAGAAGCGACGGCCTCCTAGTCTCTATATCGGTTGAGGCACTTGTCATATCGTAGGATGAGTTTGAAGATTCTTTCCTGGTAAAAATCCTGTCCTTGCGTGTTCAGCCACGTTGTCACGAAGTGTTTCACCTCCTCGTCTGAAGAGAAGCGACGGCCTCCTAGTCTCTATATCGGTTGAGGCACCTGTCATATCGTAGGATGAGTTTGAAGATTCCCTTCTGGTAAAAATCCTGTCCTTGCGTGTTCAGCCACGTTGTCACGAAGTGTTTCACCTCCTCGTCTGAAGAGAAGCGACGGCCTCCTAGTCTCTATATCGGTTGAGGCACCTGTCATATCGTAGGATGAGTTTGAAGATTCCCTTCTGGTAAAAATCCTGTTCTTGCGTGTTCAGCCACGTTGTCACGAAGTGTTTCACCTCCTCGTCTGAAGAGAAGCGACGGCCTCCTAGTCTCTATATCGGTTGAGGCACCTGTCATATCGTAGGATGAGTTTGAAGATTCTTTCCTGGTAAAAATCCTGTCCTTGCGTGTTCAGCCACGTTGTCACGAAGTGTTTCACCTCCTCGTCTGAAGAGAAGCGACGGCCTCCTAGTCTCTATATCGGTTGAGGCACTTGTCATATCGTAGGATGAGTTTGAAGATTCTTTCCTGGTAAAAATCCTGTTCTTGCGTGTTCAGCCACGTTGTCACGAAGTGTTTCACCTCCTCGTGTGAAGAGAAGCGACGGCCTCCTAGTCTCTATATCGGTTGAGGCACCTGTCATATCGTAGGATGAGTTTGAAGATTCTTTCCTGGTAAAAATCCTGTCCTTTTGTGTTCAGCCATGTTGTCAAGAAGTGTTTCACCTCCTCGTGTGAAGAGAAGCGACGGCCTCCTAGTCTCTATATCGGTTGAGGCACTTGTCATATCGTAGGATGAGTTTGAAGATTCTTTCCTGGTAAAAATCCTGTCCTTGCGTGTTCAGCCACGTTGTCACGAAGTGTTTCACCTCCTCGTCTGAAGAGAAGCGACGGCCTCCTAGTCTCTATATCGGTTGAGGCACTTGTCATATCGTAGGATGAGTTTGAAGATTCTTTCCTGGTAAAAATCCTGTCCTTGCGTGTTCAGCCACGTTGTCACGAAGTGTTTCACCTCCTCGTCTGAAGAGAAGCGACGGCCTCCTAGTCTCTATATCGGTTGAGGCACCTGTCATATCGTAGGATGAGTTTGAAGATTCTTTCCTGGTAAAAATCCTGTCCTTTTGTGTTCAGCCATGTTGTCAAGAAGTGTTTCACCTCCTCGTGTGAAGAGAAGCGACGGCCTCCTAGTCTCTATATCGGTTGAGGCACCTGTCATATCGTAGGATGAGTTTGAAGATTCTTTCCTGGTAAAAATCCTGTCCTTTTGTGTTCAGCCATGTTGTCAAGAAGTGTTTCACCTCCTCGTGTGAAGAGAAGCGACGGCCTCCTAGTCTCTATATCGGTTGAGGCACTTGTCATATCGTAGGATGAGTTTGAAGATTCTTTCCTGGTAAAAATCCTGTCCTTGCGTGTTCAGCCACGTTGTCACGAAGTGTTTCACCTCCTCGTCTGAAGAGAAGCGACGGCCTCCTAGTCTCTATATCGGTTGAGGCACTTGTCATATCGTAGGATGAGTTTGAAGATTCTTTCCTGGTAAAAATCCTGTCCTTGCGTGTTCAGCCACGTTGTCACGAAGTGTTTCACCTCCTCGTCTGAAGAGAAGCGACGGCCTCCTAGTCTCTATATCGGTTGAGGCACCTGTCATATCGTAGGATGAGTTTGAAGATTCTTTCCTGGTAAAAATCCTGTCCTTGCGTGTTCAGCCACGTTGTCACGAAGTGTTTCACCTCCTCGTCTGAAGAGAAGCGACGGCCTCCTAGTCTCTATATCGGTTGAGGCACTTGTCATATCGTAGGATGAGTTTGAAGATTCTTTCCTGGTAAAAATCCTGTCCTTGCGTGTTCAGCCACGTTGTCACGAAGTGTTTCACCTCCTCGTCTGAAGAGAAGCGACGGCCTCCTAGTCTCTATATCGGTTGAGGCACCTGTCATATCGTAGGATGAGTTTGAAGATTCCCTTCTGGTAAAAATCCTGTCCTTGCGTGTTCAGCCACGTTGTCACGAAGTGTTTCACCTCCTCGTCTGAAGAGAAGCGACGGCCTCCTAGTCTCTATATCGGTTGAGACACCTGTCATATCGTAGGATGAGTTTGAAGATTCCCTTCTGGTAAAAATCCTGTTCTTGCGTGTTCAGCCACGTTGTCACGAAGTGTTTCACCTCCTCGTCTGAAGAGAAGCGACGGCCTCCTAGTCTCTATATCGGTTGAGGCACCTGTCATATCGTAGGATGAGTTTGAAGATTCTTTCCTGGTAAAAATCCTGTCCTTGCGTGTTCAGCCACGTTGTCACGAAGTGTTTCACCTCCTCGTCTGAAGAGAAGCGACGGCCTCCTAGTCTCTATATCGGTTGAGGCACTTGTCATATCGTAGGATGAGTTTGAAGATTCTTTCCTGGTAAAAATCCTGTTCTTGCGTGTTCAGCCACGTTGTCACGAAGTGTTTCACCTCCTCGTGTGAAGAGAAGCGACGGCCTCCTAGTCTCTATATCGGTTGAGGCACCTGTCATATCGTAGGATGAGTTTGAAGATTCTTTCCTGGTAAAAATTCTGTCCTTTTGTGTTCAGCCATGTTGTCAAGAAGTGTTTCACCTCCTCGTGTGAAGAGAAGCGACGGCCTCCTAGTCTCTATATCGGTTGAGGCACTTGTCATATCGTAGGATGAGTTTGAAGATTCTTTCCTGGTAAAAATCCTGTCCTTGCGTGTTCAGCCACGTTGTCACGAAGTGTTTCACCTCCTCGTCTGAAGAGAAGCGACGGCCTCCTAGTCTCTATATCGGTTGAGGCACTTGTCATATCGTAGGATGAGTTTGAAGATTCTTTCCTGGTAAAAATCCTGTCCTTGCGTGTTCAGCCACGTTGTCACGAAGTGTTTCACCTCCTCGTCTGAAGAGAAGCGACGGCCTCCTAGTCTCTATATCGGTTGAGGCACCTGTCATATCGTAGGATGAGTTTGAAGATTCTTTCCTGGTAAAAATCCTGTCCTTGCGTGTTCAGCCACGTTGTCACGAAGTGTTTCACCTCCTCGTCTGAAGAGAAGCGACGGCCTCCTAGTCTCTATATCGGTTGAGGCACTTGTCATATCGTAGGATGAGTTTGAAGATTCTTTCCTGGTAAAAATCCTGTCCTTTTGTGTTCAGCCACGTTGTCACGAAGTGTTTCACCTCCTCGTCTGAAGAGAAGCGACGGCCTCCTAGTCTCTATATCGGTTGAGGCACCTGTCATATCGTAGGATGAGTTTGAAGATTCCCTTCTGGTAAAAATCCTGTCCTTGCGTGTTCAGCCACGTTGTCACGAAGTGTTTCACCTCCTCGTCTGAAGAGAAGCGACGGCCTCCTAGTCTCTATATCGGTTGAGGCACCTGTCATATCGTAGGATGAGTTTGAAGATTCCCTTCTGGTAAAAATCCTGTTCTTGCGTGTTCAGCCACGTTGTCACGAAGTGTTTCACCTCCTCGTCTGAAGAGAAGCGACGGCCTCCTAGTCTCTATATCGGTTGAGGCACCTGTCATATCGTAGGATGAGTTTGAAGATTCTTTCCTGGTAAAAATCCTGTCCTTGCGTGTTCAGCCACGTTGTCACGAAGTGTTTCACCTCCTCGTCTGAAGAGAAGCGACGGCCTCCTAGTCTCTATATCGGTTGAGGCACTTGTCATATCGTAGGATGAGTTTGAAGATTCTTTCCTGGTAAAAATCCTGTCCTTGCGTGTTCAGCCACGTTGTCACGAAGTGTTTCACCTCCTCGTCTGAAGAGAAGCGACGGCCTCCTAGTCTCTATATCGGTTGAGGCACCTGTCATATCGTAGGATGAGTTTGAAGATTCCCTTCTGGTAAAAATCCTGTTCTTGCGTGTTCAGCCACGTTGTCACGAAGTGTTTCACCTCCTCGTCTGAAGAGAAGCGACGGCCTCCTAGTCTCTATATCGGTTGAGGCACCTGTCATATCGTAGGATGAGTTTGAAGATTCTTTCCTGGTAAAAATCCTGTTCTTGCGTGTTCAGCCACGTTGTCACGAAGTGTTTTACCTCCTCGTCTGAAGCAAAGCGACAGTTTTCTAATTTTAATTCTATCATCAGATGCTTCTTAACGTGAGCCTCCTGTTGTCCTGAAAAGAGCTCCTCCACGCGAGCTGTGTTCAAATCTGTTGATGCCTTGCCGGCTCGGCCGCTGCGCTCCTCGTTGGTCACGTTTTCTCTACCAACCGCAAACTTTCAACGCCATTCTGCGATATGCTGACGATACACTACTGTCTCTCCGTAAACCTCTACCAGCTGCCGGTGAAATACAGCCGCGGCTACATGTTTCGGCCACTGAATTCGAAGAACTGAGTTAACTTCTTTGCGAGACCTGTTTTCCAAACGAATCGCCATTTGTGTTCAACAACTAGCGCCGTAGGTGGCGGGTTGCTGAAACTCTGCAAAGTTGCCAACTCTATGTATTAAAATTACCGGACACACCTCATACTTATATAAAAGAAAAAACTCTAGAAATATAGGCCTTGTAACCTTAGTTTCTGATCCTTCCTCGTAGATAGTACCGGCACCTTTTTCTTAAATGCTTTTTTTTTTAAAGTATGATATCTGTAACATTTTTTTTAAATGTCCTTATGAAATAAATCTATCAATTTTGAATCTATTTGAAGACTGCAACAAAAGTATATTATATGTATACTTATTTAGAAGGTAATAAATCAATAGATGGCAGCACTTGATAATTTCTTCCTGACGCTTGCCTTCAAAGCCAATTAGGATGCCTAGAATATCATAATCAAGATGAATTCCGGTATGTTGTGTCTTACAAAAAAAAAACACTAATTCTTTATTATTACTATTACTATTAATAATATTATTGTTATTGTTATTAGCAGAAGAAGAATAAAGTTTAAAAATCAGTAAAAGAAAGAACATAATATGTGTGCATTTTGGTGAAGAAGCTAAAACAAAAGTAGATATTATATGGAAGAAGACGCCCTAAAGAAAGCGGATACTTTTAAATATCTTTTTTCGGCTCTGGCTAAGGAGAGGCTGTCTGTACTCCAATAATTAATATGATTTAAATGGTATTATATGTATATCATACGCTTCATGAACCTCTCATGACGTGAAAGGATTCTAATAACTTCTAGATAGAACTTAGAAAGAAATCAGGTCATAAATTTTGTTTATGCGTTTACAAAAGGACACGAGAAAATTTAGAGATGAGAAGAAAAAAGCTTTCTTAGAATCGAGACGAGGCGACAAAGAATTTTTAGAGAATTCAGATGAGACGAGACTTCTAGAAATTGTAAGAGAACAAGAGCGAAAACCTTATTTCTTATCTTGTCTCGTCTCATGGGTAACACTACCTACCAACCTTCATGAGCCCAGCCCAGAGACTCCAGCTAGAGGGCCGGAATTTTTAGCCGGCCGGAATTTACAGTGTCAGATGCAACCCGAGTCCGAAATATGTTTTAGCAATTAGGCCCGAGCCCGGCCTGAACTCATGTAATAATCAAATGAGCCCGAAATAAGTCCGAATTACAGAAACTTAATAATTAACGCAAAATTGTATTTTTATTTACAGCAATTAGAGATTTAATTTTGCAGTTGTACTTTAGAAAGTTCTCCAGAAAGAACGGAGCAATATATATCGTTGTACAGTATTTACAAAGGCCCGAGAAATATGGTTGTATATTTAATAATTGACGGCCCGAGCCCGTGCAGACCTCTAACTCCGGCAGTCAAATTCATCCCGGCCAGTCAAATTTTCTCGTGTCACTACTGTCTATGCAGACTTTTTTTTTATATCGTTTATCACCAGTGAGATTATATTTGACGAGGGGGGGGGGGAACATGACTCAGTGGTAGAACGCATACCTCTAGTATGTAGGGTCCCTGTTCGATCTCCGGCCAAGCAAGTTTGTGGTAGACAACATTGTGTCCATGGATTTTCTTGGGGTACTCCCGTTTCCTCCCACTTTTCCTTCTACCAACTCTTCCATCATCATTCACTTGCCTTTATCATCCCTCTACAAGCCTAAAGATCATAATTATGGATAGTTAGACAGAAAGACTTCATTTCATGTAATCTTGACGAGATCTGGGTTTTGAACCCAGAACCTCGTCAACTAGAGTTTCAAGTGCTGCTCACTACACCAAGAACGAGAGCTGAGAATAATTTATTCAGACACAATCTCCATTCCAGTTTTTTTTCCAGCTTGATGCTTCGCGATTTAAGAGTTTGTTTCTCTATTCTCAGTAAACGTGACGAACCTTTAACCTTTACGGACCAGTTTTTTAATATTCTGAACGATTCCGACTGACCTTCTTGCATCTTCGCAATATCATGTTGCCTGACACTCAGCCAGGAAAAATAAATTCGAGAATATTGCGAAATTCCACTCAGTAACAAATAATTTCACATAAAACAATATTTACTGGATGAAAAACCATTTTTTTTAATCTTAAAATGTTTCACTCCTTGTAAAAATATAGTTGCTTGTTTACTTTTCTCTTTCTTTCGCACTTTTTTTTTCATTTCCCGATAAGAAAATGAAAGAACTAAAAATAGAAACAAATAAACGAGAAACGTTACGAAAGAAAGGAATGATGTTTCAGAGAAAGAGAAAATGAGAAAAAAGAAAAGGAAGAAATGCGCTAGAAGAAAATCGAAGAAATATGCGAAAAATGTTTCTCAATTATCTGACTTAAAATAGCAGAATTTCTCTCGAATAGGAAATAAAAAAAAGAAACAAGAAAATGAAGGATAACGCCAGCTATCAGGTAAACAACAACAACAACAAAAACTGTTGTTTATGTGTATGAGGTTGCAGTAATGAAGGGACTAGAAAATATTGAGAAAACTTTTTTTTTAATGCAGGAAAATAAACCTGTTTAGGCTTGAGGGATGTAATGGAGGGTATACGTGGGTATACGGCGTATACCCACCTCTAATTTTGGAAACTAGCGTATAGGAGCCTAAAATTTAGGAAGTACGCGGGTATACGCTACATTCGATCTATAGTATACACACTTCATTGGAACAAACAACTTCTTTTCATTACTGTATTTCAAAACAAACAAACAAAAAAAAAAAAAATCCCTAAATTGCTGGTCGTTAGGCTGTTGCCACGAATGATGCTGCATTCTGACATTATTATATAAAACCAATCTGTTTCCAAATGTTTTTCTTGGAAACTCTTAGAAACTTTTGTTCTAAAGATCAGTGAGAGATAGAGTTGAGGGTGAGGAGTAGGGTGTATATTCACGTGGTGTTATTGAAATTTTTCTGTTTTGACATAGGAATGACCACAGTTTTCACGCTAAGTCAAAGTCTGCCAATTGGATTCAGTTTGAGCGAGGCAATATGGGATGGAACCAGCCCCTTTCTAATCGCGGAAGGAGATTCCGAAAGAATTTGGTCTTTACTTTAGTTCAAGGGTTAAGAGGGCGCCAAAAAATCGTTGACCTCCACAAAAATAAAACATATGACCTATCATCGGTTTAGTTTGAAGTATTCACCGTCGTTCCCAATACTAACAACTACAATAGCGAAACTTGGGTTAGTAGTGTTAATTTGTAGCCGCAATTGACATCAAAGAAAGCGACAATTGATTTCTATAAATATTCACCAGCTAGTATATAGTAGTAGTTTACCCGCAACCTACTGGGCAGAAAAAGGAGAGGGTAAAATATAAACATTTTCTTTGTTGTTTCGGTTTCATTCAGATAAAAATTTGAAGATAATGTGTTAGCAGGAGGGTAGAAAACAAAAGGCAGGAAAGACTTGTAGCTTATGAGCATGTCACAGCAATCTTTGATCATTTCAATACAACCGTCACTTCGAAAATATTTGCTTAGAAGTGTTTCTTTGTGGGTTGACGAATAAAGAATTGCTTTGCAATTTGCAAGATGTCCAAGAAGGTGCTAGAAAATTGGTTAAAAAGGAAAAGAAACAATACTTTTGTGAATTCCATTGATGAAAATTTAGAAGCAAAGACATCTAGAAATAGCGAAGAACGTGTTAATTTGCTAGTTACTACCTTAGAGAGAGACGTAAGTATATTTATTTATTTATTTATTTCATATAACGTACATAGGAAGCCTACACATGCGAATCTTTATCTCAAGGTTCCATCACAAGTCACAACGTCTTACAATGCTTATAATACCTTGATCTACAGAGCAGTCTCCCTAAATGATCAGGAAAGTTTACAATAGGAATTTAACCATCTTCGTTCGACGCTACAAGAGAATGCCTACAGTCTTACAGATATCAACATGGTCATAAATATTGCAGTTACTTCCATACACAGAGTGATCAAAAAAAGTTGAGAGTGAGGATTATCTCTCTACTACCGTATTGCCTTTCATCGGCCACAACTCTGGCAAACAAGTATAGAATACTTGTCTTGCCAGACATGGTATAAGAGTTATTCATAAACCCCGAGCCAACATCAGATTATTACTCAAACTCATGAAAGAAGACCTTCACCTGCGCACTCCAGATTAGTGCTGTCGAAATCGGTTTTTGAAAAAACCGAAAACCGGTTTTTGAAAAAAGTGAAATTTCATAAAACCGAAATGTCGGTTTTGAAAACCGCTTTTGCGGTTTCGGTTTCGAAAACCGCTTTTGCGGTTTCGGATTTGAAAACCGCATTTGCGGTTTTCGGTTTTCAGAAAATTGGTTTTCTGAAAAACCGAAAACCGCAAATGTCACAAAAATTCGACAGCACTAATATCAAGTAACGACGAGAAAACAGCAAAGAATCTGTCCCCACTCCGGCTCACAGTTGCCAGATGGAGGGAAATTTCCCTCGGCGTAGGGAAAAAATGATCAAAATTTGCAGAAGGAAAAAAATATATTTTTTCTTAAAATGTCTTAAAGTGTGGGAAAATTCTTGGTGAATATACTTTTACAATTGGCAGAATAAAAAAAATAAGTTGCAATTTCTCAAAGAGGCACGGCTATCGTTATTGGGAAGTAAAAAGATACAGAATAAAATATGATCGGTGTTTCCTTCACGTATAAACTACTGCAGGTGTCTGGGACTTGCAATAAGAAGCCAGTCAACACATGCAAAACCACAACAATCATATTTATCGGAGTGGCAACAAATCAACAATAAAATTGTGTATTGAGATAGAGATTTTCTTTCTTTTTTATTAAGAAAGGGAGGTGGTGCCTTTTTGTTAACAAAAGAAAGAGTGGCAGTACTATTTTTAAAAACAAGGGGAAAGAGTAATAATAATATAAAAGATGTCTGTCTAAGTCAGCGTTTCCCAACCGGTGTGCCGTGAATGGGCCGCTGGTGTGCCGCGGGGAAATCGAAACAAAATTATTAATTCTATAGCAATCAGATTGGAAGACATCAGGGAAAATGTATATTTGTATTTCACATTACTATAAACCTCTACTATGAAGCTTCAATTTTAAGTTTCATACCGTGTACAATTTTAATGTTGAAAAAAGTATTTATCATTGTTATGGTCATTGTTGCTCCTTTATTGTGGCAGACTATTTCGTAACCTGAAATTTTAAAATATCATTCAATACTTTCGACAAAGCAAACATGCATACAAATTACCTACGTTTGTGTCTTAAAAGTAAAAGAGATTTGTTTGTTCGTTTGTTATTTAGTGATCTATCTTCTTAGTGAAAGGTTGGATACAGTTTTCGAAAAAGAAAGCGTAGTTTTGTAAACCTGAGTCCAATATTTCATTGAATTGTTTTCTATTTTTAAATTAGAATGAAAAGTAAGCATAACGATTAACCACGGGGGAAAACCAGTGATCGAGCTTTCTTCTCTGTAAGAAGGAGATCAGTAATCACAGAAAAAATACGACGCTATTTTATATTTACAAATAATAAAGCTATGAGTGTGCCGCGAGAATTCAAGTTACACCCGCAGTGTGCCGCAAGTTGAAAAAGGTTGGGAAACGCTGGTCTAAGTGGATGATATTTCAAATTGAATTTCATGAGTTGCATGTGTATAGGGATATACCTTATTTCTATTGAGCTTAGTGTTGGCTTATTACCCCATTTTAGCGGGTACCACCCGATTTTCAGGTTCTATATTCGTTCCCCGCTTAAACATATCTTAATCACGAAAAACCACCCGCTTTTTGGGATTGGAGAAAAATCTAAGAGGACTTAGTTGGTATAATACATTCAACGTAAACCGTTACACCTCTGACAATCTCAATCGCGATTGAGTTAAATTTGGACTCGCGCTCGGGCTCAGGCTCAGGCTCTGGGCTATCTGAGCAGTGCGCGTGTGCAGAATCATTTGCTAATAAGAGATCTGCTCTAATGCACAATGGTTTTCTTTGTGTAGTTCATGTGTTTTTAATGTAATGTATTGGAAGTTCTATACGAATGAATATTCGTTTGTAGATGTTGTGACAAACATACTTGAATTAATCATGCCTTCATAAGCTACAAGAATGCCGAACGACAATTTCAAGTGTAACTTTAAAGACTCTTATAGAAGCGAATTTACGTTTCTTAGCCAGGGCAGAACTCAGTTTGAAGCAAAATGTACACTCTGGAAAACTGTTTCGTTTGAAAAGTAGGATGCAGGGAAGCAAATTGGACCTCCCCTGATTTTTATATAGTTTGTAAATTAGACCACAAGGAACACGAATCTGAAGGAAATTTGACATTCCGAGTTTCGGAACTCGAGATATTAAAACTTAAAGTTTAATATAGACGCTATCTATCTATATGAAAAAACACAATATTCTCTATACGAAACATATTATGTCCTGTGAGATATATAAAGGTAACCAAGAAAGTTCTGTCGCTTTTTGTGGAGGTCTGTGTTCAATTGACCTTCATACCGTGAGTTGAATGCGAATGGATATAAGGCGAAGGTCAGTTGTTGGTGTGGGTATATCCAACATTCTACCTGGTTGTGGCAGTTCAGTTACAACGTGAATTTGTGTAAGGACTAAGTGAATATGGAACCTCCACAGAGCCTCATAAGGGCGTGTATGCTATACGAGTTCAAACTTGGATCGAACACCACTGCAGCAGAGCGGAAAATACCTCAGGCCTTTCGTGAAGGTGTCGTGATTACGCATACAGTGCAAGGGTGGTTTAACAAGTTTAAGAACGGTGACGAAACACTCACGAAAGACGCACCACACGTGCCGGAAGACCAACACATGTACAAAATGAGGATCTTCAGGTAGCAGTTGAGCCGAACTGTGGACAGACATGTGAGGAACTGGGGCTAACATTCAATGTTAGTGGAGAAACCATTCGCCAGCACCTCTATCAATTTGGGAAGCACTGATTTGTCTCCGGGCCAGAAGGCTACGCGTGCAGACACCTGTGATTCTTTGCTGTCTCGTCTGAGGAAGGAGCCATTTCTGGACAGGATGTTGACATGTGTTGAGAAGTGGGTCCTGTACGAAGCTCCACGGCGTCGTCATCATTGGTTAAAATCCCATGAACTGGTTCCAAAACAGCTGAAATCAGCAATGCAGCAGAAAGTCCTCCTGTGTGTTTGGTGGACTGCTCACGACATCGTGCATCGGGAACTGCTATCGGGTGGTCAGAGCAGAACATCAATGCAACTGTCTACTGTCAGCAGTTGAGCCGTGTTCAAGAAAAACTCAAAACCCTGGAGCCAACACTTCTCAATCGCTATGGGGTTCCCCCGTTACGGAACAACGCTATTCCCCACATAGCTAGAATGAGCCGGGACACCATCCTACGCTTTGGATGGGAAACACTATTGCATGCGCCATACTGTCCGGACATTGTACCGTCCTGTTATCACCTGTTCCTTTCCTTGGACACTCACTTTAGAGGACTCCAGTTCAACTCCGTAGTAGAGGTGCTAAATGCACTTGATACCTTCTTCGCTTCACGGCAAACCAAGTTCTACCGCGAAGGAATCCATGCCCAACCCGAACGTTGGCAGAAGGTCATTGATACTGATGGGTACTGTTTTTGATCTTCCAGGTACGTCTTAGGTGATATATCGATGCTCTAAGTCATAGGTCAAAAAGCGACAGAACTTTCTTCGTTACTTTTTTACATATTACATAAAACTACTGTATAAGTTCTAGTATCTCGAGTTCGGGAAGTCAGAATGTCAAAATTCGTTCAGATTATTGCTCATTTTTGTCCAGTTTACAAAATATATAAAGATCAAATGGGGTCCTTTTTGCTTCCTGGTCAGTTTATGATCGAATATCTCGAGTTCCGAAATTCGGAATGTCAAAATTCCTTCAGATTCGTGTTCCTCGCGGTTTAGTTTACAAAATATATAAAAATCAATTGGGGTCTAGTTTGCTTCCGTGTTCACTTTATGTTCGAATATCTCGAGTTCCGAAATTCGGAATGTCAAAATTCCTTCAGATTCGTGTTCCTCGTGGTTTAGTTTACAAAATATATAAAAATCAATTGGGATCTAGTTTGCTTCCGTGTTCACTTTATGTTCGAATATCTCGAGTTCCGAAATTCGGAATGTCAAAATTCCTTCAGATACGTGTTCCTTGTGGTCTACTTTACAAAATATATAAAAATCAGGTAGAGTCTAGTTTGCTTCCATAGTCAATTTATGTTCGAATATCTCGAGTTCCGACATTTGAAATGTCAAAATTCCTTCCTATTCGTGTTTCTTGTGGTCTAATTTACAAAATATATAAAAATCAGGTAGAGTCCAGTTTGCTTCCATGGTCAATTTATGTTCGAATATCTCGAGTTCCGACATTCGAAATGTCAAAATTCCTTCATATTCGTGTTCCTTGTGGTCTAATTTACAACATATATGAAAATCAGGTGGGGTCCAGTTTGCTTCCCTGCAGCCGAAAAGTACATTGGAAGTGTCATCAAAGAAATAACTAAAAAAAAGTACTAAGGATCGCAGGTCAGTATTTGTAACACGGAAGTTCACATCAATACTTACGGTTTAGAACCCTCACTTTTCTGATTTTAAAATATGGCAACCCTAATTTAACTGTGACTTGTACAGAGGGGGACACTTCTAAATGGTACACCTTACCCGTAAATCTCCATATGACTGTACCATTTAGAAGTGTCCCCCGCTGTACAACCATCGAACTATCCCTTTCGCACTGTGCTGCACATATTACCATAATAGCCTTGGAGCAAATAAAAAAAAAGTTAAAACACACATATAAATCAATACATTTGTCTCGATCGATAGATGCTTTCACAATTGTTAAAAGGTGTAATTAAAAACAGCAAACATTGTTTCTGCTTTGAAAAGGGCAATCCCTTATAAAACCGCAAACACGGTTTCGGGCGGCTTTCGCTTTCGAAAAGAGCTTTTGCGGTTTCAGTTTTGAAAACCGCATTTGCGGTTTCGGTTTTGAAAACCGCATGTGCGGTTTCGGTTTTGAAAACCGCTTTTGCGGTTTCGGTCTCAAAAACCGAAAACCGCAAATGTCACAAAAATTCAACAGCACTACTCCAGATACATATCATATATCATGTGGTAGATCATACATAGGACAAAGTGTACGTACAATAGAACAATGATGCAAAGAACACAACACCTACATAAGATTTCAGTAACCCGAAAAGTCAGAACTGTGTCAGCTTGGAAACAATTGATTTTACAAATACCACCATAGTAGCCAAGTGCAGCAATTTTGGGACAGAATAATAAAGAAAGCCATTTCTCACGTGAAAGGAATAGTCTCAATGGAGATAATGGGTTTCAACTCAACCCTATCTGGTCATCTCTTATCAGGAACAAAAGAAAAGACACTCAACAAAACAATTTCTCATAGCTACAACAATAGTCAATCAGAACCCAGCATCCCTCAGCCAATCAGACGCCAGAATTTCCCTCAGCCAATCACAAGCCTACATTCATAACTCCGCCCCTAAATAGTCACCATATACACATGCCCACATCTCCGGCCTCATCATAATGCAAGTGTTCCATGGACCGAGAGAGTCAAGCTGCAGTCCACACTACCGCGGAAGAGTTATCGTCTACAACGTACAGGAGCCGTACAAATCTATGGAAGCAAGCAGCAGCAGCACAAGTGACCGTCCTATGTCCGCATAAGACCTAAATCGGAAAGAAAATTGACTGTTATGATTGACTAAGACAAGGGTAGTGGATCGTGCCACTCTTATAAGAGTAGTACCATCCGGCTCTTATAAGAACCATCTTAAAGAGAGATTTGCCTCTCCGACAATATTGACGTTAAACAAACCGAGCGGAGAGGTTTAACTATTTGCTCCGCTGTCCCTCTTGAGTGACCGATCTTAGAGTAGGCACTCTTACATGTACAGGCCTTGCCGACAATCGGAGAGCAAGTAGGCTAAGCTTTTCCCAACGGGACGACACTCAAGTTACACCCACAAAAAACTACACGTGCACACACCTACAAGATCGTAGATTTTGGATACCTTGTGATGTTATGCCAAGAAAACAAACGAACACCTATCCACCTTGTAAATTACTGGAAGCAGAGCAACAAAGTGTTAAGGCCCTTTTTAGGCGCACGCAGGAATTAAAAAAGAAGATATGAAAACGCCACGGAACACAAGGAGTAGAAGCCTTCTAAGCGAAAACTGACAAGAGATATTACATGTAGAAGTCCAACCAATAAATAGAAGAAAACAAAGGAGGTCTTTCCAGCTATTGCCAGAGAAGTCGACGCACAATACTCCTGAAAGGGAGCCACCTTCTGAAGAAGATTTGCCCAAAGAACCTGGCAAAATGCTCATCTTGCCACATATGCGTCCTGTTACCAAGTGCCATACTCTAGACCAGCGTTTCCCAACCGGTGTGCCGCGGCACACTGGTGTGCCGCGAATGGGCCGCTGGTGTGCCGCGAGGAAATCGAAACAAATTATTAATTCTATAGGAACCAAATTGCAAGACATAGCGAAAAATGTATATTTGTATTTCACATTACTATGAACCTCTACTAAAAATCTACAATTTTAAGTTTCATACTGTGTTACTTTTCTGTACATTTTTAATGTTGAAAAACATACTTATCATTGTCATGACCATTATTGTTTCTTTATTGTTGCAGAATATTTCGTAACTTTAAATTTTAACATATCATTCAATGAATTCAACAAAGCAAACATGCATACAAATTACCTATATTTGTGTTTTAAAGGTACAGGAGATTTGTTTATTTGTTCGTTATTTAGTGATCTTCCTTTTTAGTGAAAGGTTAGATACAGTTTTCGAAAGAGAAAGTGGATTTTAAAAAAATCCAGTCCTATATTTCATTGTAATTGTTTTCTATTTTAAAATTAGAATGAAAAATAAGCACAAAGGTTTACCACGGGGGGAAACTAGTGATTGAGCTTTCTTCTCTCTAAAAAGATAAGTAATTACAGAAAAATATCACGGTATTTTATATTTACAAATAATATATATATATATGTGGGTGTGTGTGTGTGTGTAATATGGGTGTGCCGCGAGAATTCAAGTTACACCTCTAGTGTGCCGCAAGTTGAAAAAGGTTGGGAAACGCTGCTCTAGACTTTGCAATAGGATCTGACTATAAAATAGTTACATTCAAGATATATGAGAAACACATGGAAAAAAAGAAACAATAAAACCATGTATGTATCACAAAACGAACTAGGTTGGATATCAAAGACAATAGATAACAAAATACAAGATCTTCAAATACTCAATACTTCAGAATCCATAGAAGCTGCAACTAGTGCCTCACTGAATCTTGACAGAAGCACATCCCTACAACAAAAAATAGCCCCACAGAAGAAAGATTTTCAGATTTCATCATTCATAAAATCCAAGAAAAAAGAGAACTTCACCGAATGCATAAAAACAACCGAATCCCAACATAAAAACGCTATAAATAGACTAGAGAAGCAAATTAAAGAAGACATCATTCAATATAACGAAACCAAAATAAAACAAACTTCGTAATAAAATGGAAGAACAACAAAAATGCAACCCTAGAAAATTTAAAGTACACTTCGAAGAAAATACAACCGGCACATCACAAAACTTATCCCACACAGGATAGATAACAAAAATATTCCAAACACAAAACAGGAAGTGCAACTCTTTGAAGACATAATGAGGAACAAATATATGGAAACTGTAAATTGTACTGAACAATAACGAACAATAATAGCAAGTCATACCGAAAAAAAAATCAAAAGCATAATAATATACCACCACCTCAACGTGATCAAAGCTGATAAAGCAGATATACACCTAGGGGACAATGACATACTGCTCAATGAGATAACTCACAGAGAACTGACTGAGGTACTCAAAAGGAAAATATGCACTGCTTCAGGCTCAGACAAGATCACTGCCATACACATAAAGAAATCAACTGAACATTTTACCAAAAAACTCACAGAACTCTACAATGCAAGCCTGAGAACAAGATACAACCTTCATTCTGGAAACAGGCACATAACATTTTGATTCTCAAACCTCGAAAACTTTTCAACCAATCGAAAAGTTACAGACCCATCACTTTGACAGCCACATTCTCCAAGCTAGAAAAATTATGGTAAACACGATACATTCATATATGAAGGGAGTGGACAACTGAACAAAAATCAGGCAGCTTCAGACCTACGTACAACACATCATTAGAATATACTATGACACACAAATTGTAAGGGGTCTGTCCTGGTTCGTATTTATTAGTAATCTTCAAAATAATTCGCAACGTTTTAACACTTTCTTAAACTGGTTTTTAATAATTGACCCTGAGAAGCGTACATAAACAACTTTTCTGCATATTCAACCAGATGTCTACACCTTTATACATACACTTATTTACTCGACAAGATGTCTACATACATGTTCATTTACTTACGACGTTGCTATAGTAACAACAACTCTCTTATTTTAGTTACCGAATTTAGTTTAGTTACAATAATAATATCTCGAAATCTCTATATATCTTTCTTTTCTTTATACATAGTATTGCTCAACTAATTCGCCTCTGATCCCTTTCTGTAAATTAGCACAGATTGTTAATAATACATACAACGTTATCGTTGTAAAATTGCTATTAAAACGAAACATAAACTATGAGTCATTTTGTTTGACTTAGGCAGTGTATTTGAGTGTATTTGACACCGTGTATCATGATGGATTACTTCACAAGCTAGCCAACCTCAATCTACCCACTACAATCATGAGCTGGATCTATTAGAGAAACCTGACTGAAATTACACGCAATCCCCATCCAAAGGGGTGTACTACAAGTATCAACTATAGCTCCACTACTTTGTATAGTGTATGTTAATGACATACCTACCTCAAAGAATACCCAACTGAAACCTTGCTACAATTGTAAAAGTTGTTATGGCATCTCCGCCTTGATGACGAAGATGTCAGATGTGTGAACGGCTTCACTAGATACAGAATTTCACAAATTAAGTCAAGGTCTCATAGATAACTGGGGATTGAACGGGGTGAGGTTTAATGAAACCTTGTGTAATTTCCCGAACATCTTGAATGTGACCTTTTTCAAAAATACAAGTAGGGTTTCCACTGAAATTCACCATACTGCTACTTCTAACAATATTAGTCTTTGTTCTATTAATGCTCAAAGTTCAATTTTCCGTGCTCATAACTCGGAAAGGACGCCACTTTCGACTTCAATGTAACAAACATCTTTTCGCATGTTTCCCCGTCTACTTTCAACTCCCAAGTTCTGTGATAATAATGAAACACCATATATATATATATATATATATATATATATATATATATATATATGGGTGGGTGGGTGGGTGGGTGTGTAACAGGGAATGAAGCGTATACCCACCTAAAAAACTAGCGTTACATCACTGGGCTTGCTACTGTTTCATTCTGTTTAGTTTGATTTCATAACAAGAACTTGGAGTTCGCTTTGTAATTTACGTTATACGTACATTGGACTTTCAATACCTAACACGAACTTGAAAATGGTGGTAGAACAGTGGTAGAAAAGTTGTGGTAGTACCTCTGGTGCGTGGAGTCCCTGGTTCGATCGCCGGCCAAGTAAGTTTGTGCTGGACAACATCGTGTCCGTGGGTTTTCTCGGGGTATTCCCGCTTCTCCCTACATGTTCATTCCACCGATTCTTCCCTTATCATTCACTTTTCATTATCATTCTTTTCCCTTAGCTTAAAGGGCATATGCGTGTGACGTTAAACTGAAAGATTTCATTTCATTTATTTACGAATAATGCATATGTTCCAATATAGAATCTAAACTAGTTTAGCAAAATATTGCCAAATCATGTAGACAAATTCATAAAATACAATTTTAAAAAGGGAAAATTATACTGGAAGTCTCCCAGCATCCTGTACAGCACATTACATCAGCAAGATCAGACATTCATCATCTGCAGACTATACAACGAAACATGCAAAGGTGTATGCTAGGATTTGCTCGAGAATATAGGAAGAGAGTCACATGGATCATATAGATGAAAGGAGAGGCGGATATGTTGATGAAAATAATGGCGATGGGTTGTAAATGTTGCAATGATCAATGAAAAAAAAAAAAAAAACAATTCTTCACTGGATACCAAGGGAAAATTATAGGTTGTGCGGCGTAACGAAGAAAAGAGTTGCCCAAGATAGATAGATTTGAAGAAGAATTGGAGATACGTTCATCTAGCAATGGATTGACAATGGTTGATTATTATGCGATTATATACTTATATATTACTGTTCGTGAAGATTGGAACACCAAGAATCAAGGACGTATAGAGGGTGGATTCTGGGGGGCCGGAGCAGTGGCGGCGTAAGGCAAACTGGGGCCCGGGGCCAGTGAAGTAGGTTGGGGCCCCTTTTCAAACAATCGTGATTTATACACTTCCATTTTTGACATTCATTTACATAATCATTCTTTCTGTTTGCTCCTCCCCCTTTCCCGTTGGTGTGTGTGTTTAGATCATTAAAATCTGGGATATATTAAACAAATAGGGCTGACATTCAGCATCCCTGTCTATTTTTTAAATGCTTAGAACCGCCTTCAGGCTGGTATATACAAATAAAACGACCACGATTATCATTTCATATTCTTTTCTTTTTTATTCATTTTTAAACAAATGACACGATAGAAAAAGGATTAGGGATACAAGTGTAACGAAAACTACAACCCACAACAGAAATAACAATCTTAAGAACAAACAAAACGTAACAAGCAAGAATCCAGAATTTATCCTACACCTATACTATCGTAGTATCAACGCGTACTGGAATTAGGTGGAATAGTGGAAGTAATGCTCCTAATAATACAGTTAGAGACAAATTTACGTACAAAACGTAGCAATGAGCTGATATTGCAAAAATTGCAAATAATAATATAACCGATGTGATTTTTAAGTGTAAGCTCTATGTTTTCTAGGATATTTTTGTTCGGTTTTCGTCTTTGGTGTTTCTCCTGCGCAATTTCTCATATGGTTATGTTTATTCATGGTTTCTCTCCTGTCTGAATTTACGTTAGATGGGTTTTATTTGATTAGATTTTTCTTCCTACAATTAGCCCCATTCATTTTAACATTCAGTTTCTCTCCAGTGATAATGTACGATCTATTCAGTCCCGCTGCTTTTGCCGAAATATTAATGAATAGTTAAGCACTAGAATATTTCTCTCCTGCTTGTATTTTTTTTACTATTGTTTCCAGATTTCGCACTTGTTTTATGATTATATTATTTTGTATTTAATAATTCAGTCAGGTTTATAATCTGTCACTTATGACTATTTCCATTACCATTTACTAACATAGTATTAGAATATATTATAACAAAAAAAAATCCTGAATATATTGAATAATTTGTGATACTATAGATTAAATATGTGAGCACCGAATTCTACTACGGGTTATACCATAGTAGTCATATTGGGAAATGTAACCAATACAAGGGGTGGTAAACACAATAGAAACCTATTGTATTCGTAATAGTGGAGCACCAGCGGGGCGTCCGGAGACAATGGGTAGAGAGTATAGTTGTATAGAAATACACTATTGTTTAAATGACATATGATGACAGGTATTGGTTGTTGTACTAATGTATGTATAGTAGCGACATAAAAGAGAATAATAAAAGATGTCAAAGTTGAAAAGATAAATGATTTTAAAAAAACTTTGGAAAACTTGTTGAACAATGCTAGCTTGTTATAAAGAATAATAAAAGAGAAACCTTGCAGCTGTATTTTTTTAAAATAATAAAAGAGAAACCTTGGGAAAATCGTTGAACAAGGGTATAAAGAAATAATAGAACTATAGAATACTTTGCAGGTGTATATAAAGAGAAACCTTGGGAAAATGAATGAACAATGTGAAGCTTGTTATAAAGAATAATAGAAGTATACAATACTTTGCAGATGTATATAAAGAGAAACCTTGGGAAAATCAATGAACAATGTGAAGCTTGTTATAAAGAATAATAAAAGAGAAAAACATGCAGGTGTATGTAAAGAATAATAAAAGAGAAACCTTGGGAAAATGAATGAACAATGTGAAGCTTGTTATAAAGAATAATAGAAGTATACAATACTTTGCAGATGTATATAAAGAGAAACCTTGGGAAAATCAATGAACAATGTGAAGCTTGTTATAAAGAATAATAAAAGAGAAAAACATGCAGGTGTATGTAAAGAATAATAAAAGAGAAACCTTGGGAAAATCGTTGAACAATGTGAAGCTTGTTATAAAGAATAATAAAAGAGAAACCTTGCAGGTGTATGTAAAAATTAATAAAAGAGAAACCTTGGGAAAATGAATGAACAATGTGAAGCTTGTTATAAAGAATAATAAAAGAGAAAAACATGCAGGTGTATGTAAAGAATAATAAAAGAGAAACCTTGGGAAAATCATTGAACAATGTGAAGCTTGTTATAAAGAATAATAAAAGAGAAACCTTGCAGGTGTATGTAAAAATTAATAAAAGAGAAACCTTGGGAAAATGAATGAACAATGTGAAGCTTGTTATAAAGAATAATAAAAGAGAAAAACATGCAGGTGTATGTAAAGAATAATAAAAGAGAAACCTTGGGAAAATCATTGAACAATGCTAGCTTGTTATAAAGATTAATAAAAGAGAAACCTCGCAGGTGTATGTAAAAATAATAAAAGAGAAACCTTGCAGCTGTATGCGTTAAAGAATAATAATTTAGGTGCTGAACAATAGCGGGTTGTTATAAAAAGACTTTTTAACCTGGTAGCGGAAACGCGGACGCGGCGCGGAAAGGTGCGGGGACGCGAACCGTTGGGCGCGGATGGTAATAAAGTTGAAAATGAAGTAAAAGAGAGGACCTTGAACGTATATATGAAAAGAATTTTGGGATTTTTTTTTGTTAGTGCAAAGAAAAGTTTTTATGTTTTTTGTATTGTGTTATTAACATGCTTAAATATTGTTTTGAAAAGGAATAGGTGACTTGTATGAACTTGATGGTATTAGAGGACGCCATCTTGTTTGTTGGAACTGTTTAAATACGAGAGTTTTGGAAAATGTTGTATGTATTTTAGCTATGGCTGCTATACAGAAAGAAGATTTTGTGTACGCGGATGAAGAGACGTTGTTTTCTCCGCCATTTGTGGAGCATAACCCGAATACCGAGAATAGCATTTTATCGGTAAATAGCAGAGCAGAGTCTCCAGACAGTGTAAAAACTATTTATTTATCATCATCTTCGGATGATGATGATGATAATAATATTGATATTGAAGAAGATGAAGAATTTGTGGGAGGATCACCATCCTTACTATCGAGGACATCAAGGTTGTGGAGGTTGAATTGCCGCTGCAGTAATTATAAAGTGGACATGAAGTGTATTGTGAAAGCGATTAAAGAGTGGGAAACAGATAAAATGTTAATTTGTAGCGGATGTTATGAAAGTGTTAACAATCAAATGGGCGATGAATGTTTATTCATGACTGATGAAGAATTGGAGGAACGTGCCATATTAACTTTAATAGATATAGAAGTTGAAGAACTGTTTTATACATATGCCAAATCACATATAATAGGCATATGTACTCAAGAATTGTTTTATGAATTATACTATGATTTGGTTGAAGAAAGGGATAAGACATTTTTAAGTGATGTAATTGAAATTTTTAGAATGAAAGACAGAAAACATGTGTGAACTGAACTACAGATGAAAAGTGAACCTTATGTTTGTGTTTGTGTAAAGACAGAAAAAAGTGAAAGAAAGAATTAAATGTACTCAAGAATTGTTTTATGAACTATACTATGATTTGGTTGAAGAAAGGGATAAGACATTTTTAAGTGATGTAATTGAAATTTTTAGAATGAAAGACAGAAAACATGTGTGAATTGAACTACAGATGAAAAGTGTACTTTGTGTTTGTTTGTGTTTGTGTAAAGACACAAAAAAGTGAAAGAAAGAATTATACTTTAAACTTTTAATTATATAAGTATACATATTACGTATTTTGAAAATAATTTTTTGTGTATCGTATAGTGAACATCATACAAGTGCATACTTACGTTTTAATAATAATAATATTTCTTGTGAACAATGTTTATTTTATTATGATATTGGAAATTTTGCTGTAGGATATTTATCCAACGATATAACTTTTATTGATTTATTTGAAGAACATGATACTGAAATTTTAAGTATAATTTTTACACGCAAAATGCGTGATCATCGAATTTGATGTTACGTTTTTTTGTTAGAAAACAAGATGCAACCTTTTATTGTAAAGGTGTAGAAAAAAATCACATGGATTAAAAATATTTTTGTAATATCTAAAATTTTTATAACATTAATTGTATTGTATACAAAGAAGAAATAATTATTATTTTATGTATTGAATGAAAATAACATCAAGTTTTTTTGTTAATGTAATTTTATTGTATTGTATTGTAATGAAAATATAAAGAAATAAACTTTCGCATTATAATAATTTTTGTTGTTTTTCTTTTTAAAATGAGTAATGAAATAAGTAATTAGAAAAATTTGAAAATGATTGCAACTAACATTTGTTTGATATTTATTTTCTTTTGCATTTACTTATATTATTTTACAATTAGTATTGTTTCACACGTTTGCATTTTTTTAATTTTTCATAATATTATTTTACATTTTAAGAAAATATTTAAAGATAAATAGAAATAATAATAAAAGTTTAATACTTAAATAAATTTATGTTGAAAACAAATGAATTTTGAAAATACTAAATTACTTGAACACTTTGTATTGTCGTGTTAGAAATCGCAAAGAAAACTTTACATTTGTATTTTATCGGTTGTTTTGGATAAACTTTTTTTTTTGTATTATGTAGAAAATGTTTGGAGAATTTGTTTTACTAACTAATTTTTTATTTTTAAACTTACGTATTATTATCAAAATTGTTTTACGAAAAGTATTTATTTAACATTGCGTAATAAATTACACGACCATGTTGTGTGAACTAATAAAATTGATTTGAAATAATAAAATGTGCAAAACATATATTAATATTTATTGTTTTGGATATACAACACAATTTTATTTTGTTTGATGAAAAATACATGTAAACATACATACATACCTGCATAATGAAAAGTAAAAATCTTATGTTGCAGTTGGAAGCTCTGTTAACCAATGGAAACTATGTTTACCAATGGAAAGTAAAATACCAACTTATAACACGCATGAGCATTTGTTAAAAGTTTATACGCATGCGCAAATTTATTTGTGAAAAGGAAAACACATGTTGGAGTTGGAAGCTGTGGTATCCAATGGAAAGTAAATATAAGTTTGTAACACGCATGCGCATTCGTTAAAAGTTTATACGCATGCGCAAATTTATTTATGTATACACAGGAAAAATACTTAAATAGTATAGTATTTGTGAAGATGTGTAGTAGAAAAGTATCCCATTCCGAATATATTTCGCCACGAGAGAAAGAACTTAAACTTGTTAATAGGAAGAAAGTTATTTGTGAGGTGAAATTATTACATTCTAATGAAGAACATTGTAATTCGTTTAGAAGATTTTATCGAAATGATGATGAAATACAATTTGAAAAAGTGTATCCTAATACAGATATTGAAATTCGTGAATTAGATATTATAAACTGTAAGTGCAATCGCTTTAAAGTAAGTAAGTTGTGCATAAAAGAACTTTTTGAAAATTATAAACTGAATGAACCACTACTTTGTTCTGCTTGTTCATTAAGAATACCAGATGAGCGCCTTCATTTATGTTTATTAGCATATAATAATCGATTAAAACGTTCTGTGTGGGAATTTGTAATTAAGAAGACAACTCGTGACATAGTGTTTAAACTGTATTTGAAGAAACATTGTTTACACGATAATTACAAACAAAACAAAACGCTTTTAAATAGATTTAATTTATCATATGAATCACTCACATTTTGTGATAGTTATATTTCTGAGTTAGTGGAAGTGTTTTTAAAAAGTGACAAAAATGCCTACAGGAATCAGACCGTGTCTGTATAATTGCACTTCTTTTTTTGTGAATGAACAGTGCGTGTTGGATTGTATTTCAAGATGGAAACCAGAATATAAACTAGTATGTGAAGGATGTTTCGAAAACTCTCATATTATAGAACACCATGATTGTATTACTTGTGAATATGAAATGATGTGCTTTAATGCATGGTGTGTTATGGTACGAGGTCGTACTTTTGATGAACTGTATGAAATTTTTTCATCATATCATGATATTGAAATAGATGATTGGACCTTTGTTTATATGTTATATAATATTTTATTAAACAAAAATTATGTTGATTTAATTACAGAGCTTTTGTTAAAAAAAGATTTTGCTTACAATTTTTATAATTTTTTTTAATTTGTTTGATGTGTTAGTGAAATAAGTAAACGAAGTAAAAGTTATACATTGTAAATATAGTAAATTTGAAAACAATACTTATTATAATTTTAGTATGATGAAATTGTTTTCATGTACATGAATTTAAAATTAAAATAGAATATAACATTACATATTTATTTATATGTAATCAGTTTAAATTATGTGAAAAATAAAAATATTATTTCTATAAAAGTATTTTTGTTATTTTTTATTTGTTTTAAATACCTAGTTTGTAATTTTTGTACGCACAAATAGTCTGTAATGTTATGTGCAAACGGATTTAGTTGTAATTTTGCACGCATTGGAATTTATTTTACATACATGATTTTATTTTATATTTGTGCATAAAATTGAATTACATAATTATTTTAATATCATTAGGTAAATTATTAAAAAAATGAAATAACATTTGTAAAGAAAAAAAAACTTTTCAAAGGTAAGTAGAAAAGAACTATTGTTTATATTAATACTTTAATATGATAAGAAGAAATTTTTAACATCGAGTTTGTTTTTTAGTATACGTAAATATTATTAGCACAAGTTTTTTACAATAACTTTTTTATTACGCAAGAGAATAACTATTAATGAAAAAAAAAATAAGACACAACGTTTACAAAAAGTTTACGAGAAATTATTATAAACGTTATTCGTTTATGATATTGATATTTTCGTTAACAGTTTATTTTAATATTTCCCTAAAAGTATAACAGTAGGAATAAAAAAAGATTTCTTAGTAAACATGTATTACAAATACTGCAACTTAAAAAGTTGAAATCGCATATTACATAGTAATAAAAATACTGAAAA
Organism: Thermobia domestica; assembly: GCF_964235325.1. NCBI lineage: Eukaryota > Metazoa > Arthropoda > Insecta > Zygentoma > Lepismatidae > Thermobia > Thermobia domestica. Next base: position 15,931,403 of record NC_137455.1, read on the forward strand.
AAAAAAGTATTAATCATCTGATACCTAAAGATAGTTTTTATGGTGGAATGTTTTAATGCCTTGTACGAATGTATCAGCGATCAGTCTGTGTTATATTGTGATGTTACAAGTCTTTACCCCTGGGTGATGGTACGTAAACCTATAATATACAAGGGACATGACTTTCACAAGTGCAAAGTATTCATGGATTAGTGAAACGTATCTCCTAAAGACTTATATTTTTCAATTTTACCATATACATGTAATGATCGCCTTTTGTTTGGGTTATGGAACAAAGTGACAACAATTGTATGCATAATGATGCCGAGCGTGTCCTTACTGGTACATACTGTACTCCTGAACTTCATATGGCTTTAAATTTCGGATACAAAATTCTACAAATTATTGAAATTTGGGAATTCAAATTATCCGATTTAAAAAATAATTTGTTTAAAGATTATGTCAATTCCTTCTTAAAAATGAAAGAGGAGTCTTTAGGATTTCCTAGCTGGTGCAAAAGTAAACAAGATCAACAAAAATATATTGCAGAGTATTATGAACATGATTGCATTCAGTTAACGGAAAATAACATTGAATCAAATCCTGGTCTAAGATATATTTCCAAAATATTTCTCAATTCCTTGTATGGAAAATGGGGACAAAGAACAGATTTATCTCAATCTGTAATTGTAGATACTCCAGAAAAATTTTTGAGCACCACAATATGAGGTACAAACTGTATTCCCTATTGGAGAGCGGCATCTCATTGTATGATATAAAAACATTGAAAACAAAAAACAAACCATGGAAATTTTCCAATGTTGTCCTTGCAGCCTTTATTACGTCGTGGGCACGTCTAAAACTTTATGAATTATTGACAGTTATAGATCGTGAGCGTGTATTATATTGCGACACTGATAGTATTATGTTTGTACAGCCACGTAATGAAAACCCTCCACTTTCTATGGGTTCTTATTTAGGTCAGTTAACTAATGAAGTTCCTGATGGGTGGGAAATTGATGTCTTTATAGGCTTAGGACCAAAAAATTATGCCTATAGGATGAAAGAAGTTCAAACAGGGAAAGTAGATTATGTATTTAAAATTAGAGGAATTACTTTAAATCATCGTACACGACAAGAAATTAACTTTGATCATTTTTATCAACTAGTTCGGGATAAAGCTGACAAAAAACAGTTACACAATCCTGGAAGAATTGTTCGTAAGCCTGGGTTTGTCATCGTATCCAAGTCTGAAACTAAAGCACATCAGAAAGTTCAAAATAAAAGACGACGATTAAATCATAACAGTATTACTGACTATAGAACATTGCCATATGGTTATCAAAGTATTAAGTGCGCAAAATGAATGGTATTCTGTATATATGTAAATAGTAAACTGTCTAAAGGTATCATGATGTCCATAACTTTCCTATCTGTTGGTACTTGTACGTATATATCATGTAAATATCTTATTTATATATGTATATCAATATTCCAAAATACATTATTGTAGAGTATATAAATACAATTTATAATAATAATATGTTTTATTTCTCCAAACAAATATTCATATCATACGAAGTATCTGTATTCTATATAAGATAAAGAAAGAATACGTATGCTTCATATAAGGTTATTTATCATATTTTATGCTCCTACAATAAATGACTCTAAGTTGGAAACCATAATGATGGCATAATGTCTTCTACAAGGTGAACAAGCATCTTAGAAGTAACTAAAAGTATGAATACTCTAATGAATTAGAATCTATATGTAAATGGGTTATAACACAGTGATATCCTTTGTGCTTCAAATATCCGTACAACATCTTTGGTATGCTCACATTTTGAGGTAACATCTTTGGTATGCTCACATTTTGAGGTAACATCTTTGGTATGCTCACACATTTTAGTATTTTTCGGAACATCTTTAGTATGCTCACACGAAGTGTTCGAGTAATTTATTACGAGAGGTTAAATAAATAAACAGTTTGCTTACCAATTTAAATACGATCACACTCTATGAGTGTTCTATTAAAAAGATAAGCAACTAAAATTTTAAAGGAAACGATACAATAAAATATATGAGAGGTTAAATAAATAATGAGATTGCTTAGCAATTTAAATACGATCACACTCTATGAGTGTTCTATTAAAAAAGATAAGCAATTAAAATTCCAAACGAAACAATACAATAAAAAAATACAAGAAGATAAATAAATAAAGAGTTTGCACAGCAAACGATCCAATAAAAATTAGGAGTTTGCACGTCAATTTAAATACGATCACACTCTATGAGTGTTCTATTAAAAAAAAGCAACTAAAATTTACAAATTACATCATATTGTGTAATATCACTGTTACTAAATTTAAAATATGTTAAAGTACCTGTGTACGAGATTACAAAACGTAATGTTTTTGGGTGCGAGACTACAAAACAAAATGCGTTTGGGTACGAGATTACAAACTGTGTTGTAGCTTATACAGGTAATAGTGTTATATTTTGTGTTAATATTATAATTATTATTTTGGACGGTAATTAAATTATATTTCATGCAAAGTATACGTATACTACACATGTATGGTAAATCATATTACATTTTTATGTTTATGTTTGATTAAGTTTGTGTAATACATGTACACAAATTGTAAATAAACTTTCATATTCATGTTCGGTTAAGTTCGGAACTATTCGTGTGGTACATTAACCAATATGTACAAAATTCTACATACATTTTTGTTTGTTCGGCAATGTTCGGAAAAGTTCGGTTAAGTTCGTGTTAACTTGTTTAAATTTTTAATTATTAGTGTTTTAAAAATAATGTATACTAGATTAATGCACATTAAAATCCATCCGCCATGTTTGTTTCTTGAAACAACGCCACCTGTACCATAACATTCACATTAGTGTGTATAACACTGTGCGTGTGTGTACATGTGCCATAACAAGTTACCGAGTGTTGTTTGTCCGGCAATACCTCGCGCAGTTTCCGGGCGGTAATATTTTACGCGTCCCGCGTCGCGAAAACTTTTTTCGGCCTCAAATACCGCGCGGCGCGCACCGGTCGCGGTAAAAAACGTGCGGCGCGCACCAGTTGCGGTAAAAAACGCGCGGCGCGTACCGGTTGCGGTAAAAAACCGCGCAAAACGGTATTTATTTTAGTCATATTATTTATTTTACCTATTCATATAAAAATATATCTTTTAATAAGCATATTTCCAAAGTTTCAAAAAAATCGACGCCATATTGTTTATGCAAATTCATTAAATTTTTATTTTCAATTTACAATGTTCTAAGCTATATAGTAATGTTCCTTACGTCCTAACGATTAAGAAAATACCTTTCTTTTCTTTCTACGACCAATAGTTTGGCCAAAAAAGCGAAAAAATAAAAACATATACTTTTGAAACACCCTGTATATAAATTTCAAAAAAATAAAAATTGTTCAAATGTATCATGTAGGGTGTCTTTCTATATAGATTTTGACCTGATAAATCGATTTCTGGTGTCCGTTTTCTCCTACGATTAATAGTTTAGGACCCACGCACATTTAAAATTATTTTCAATTTACAATGTTCTAATCTGTATAGTAGTGTTCCTTAGGTCCTAACAATTAAGAAAATACCTTTCTTTTCTTTCTATGACCAATAGTTTGGCCAAAAAAGCAAAAAAATAAAAGAACTACACTTTTGAAACACCCTGTATATAAATTTCAAAAAAATAAAAATTGTTCAAATGTATCATGTAGGGTGTCTTTCTATATAGATTTTGACCTGATAAATCGATTTCTGTAATCCATTTTCTCCTACAATGAACCGTTTAGGATTTATGAGCATTTAAAATTATTTTCAAGTTACATTGTTCTAATCTGTATAGTCGTGTTCGTTAGGTCATAACAATTAAAAAGATAGCTTTCTTTTCTTTCTACAACCAATAGTTGACCGTCAAAAGCCAAAAATGTAATGTTAGAGCCCTACATGTCCACCCGCCACTGTTGGCCCTCCACAAAAAATTGTTCAATTTTATCATCTAAGGTGTCTTTCTATATAGATTTCGACCTAACAAATCGATTTCTGTAATCCGTTTTATCGTATAATCAATCGTTTACGATTTATGTTCATTTAAAGTTATTATACGGAAAAAAAAAATCTTAGTCTTTATGCATCAACGCCATCTATATACCAACACGTGTCAGTAGCATACGTGCTTTTGTGCGGTTTACATCAAATCGTATTGGTCTCCTGTTATTTGTACAACCGGCATTTCCTCATTCGTTTACCGATAAAATCTTTTTTTCGTTTCCCATCTTTTTTTCCCGCCATATATTAGTGCTTCGTATGTGCTTCAAACATTAAAAGGATAACATTCTGTGTTAGGTAAGTATTAACATTTCTATACTTTACATGTGTTTTTTAGTACACATCATAACATTATAATCTAACTTTACATATTTAAAAAGAAAAAAATAGTCACTTAGAATTTCAATAAACCACACGCATATACACCACTGATATCAACATATAAATTATTTATTTTCGTTCCTTTGCTATTTCTTTTCTCTTGGCTTACACAAACTTTTGCAGTTTCTGTGTTCAAAACAAGATTTCACCGTTCCTTTTAAACACCGTAAATTCCATTGCATTCAGCTAAGAATAAAAAAAAAAAAAAGGCCTGAAGCAGGTTAACCCCGCGCCTTCCCCCTGTCTTCCGCTCAGCAGCGAACGTATACATGCTTCGCTCTACCTCTCTTCCTCTTTTGGTCAAAGTAGAAGCACCAAAATCCTCCCACCCCTCTCCTCTCCTCTTACGCACCGAACGCATTTATCCAACCTTGCAAACATTCTCTCCCTATCTCCCTCTCTTGCTCTTTTCGCCAAACTACAAACACCCCCTCCCGCCCTCGCTTCATAGCATGCATTCAGCGTATATGCATGCTTCCCATATTATTTCTCTCTCTCTCGCTGTCTTATGGTAGGTAACCTATCCGTTCACTATTGGGCTTCTTGGTGTTTTAAATATCCACAACATTTCTGGTTTCCGTATTTCAATCTTAAATTTCCCGTAAAAAATCTCAATGTCTTTTCCGGTTATAGTTAAAAAAGCCGTACTTACCATTTAGGGAAGGACGAGAAACGCTATACTTTTAGGAATTATTCATTCATTATCTAGGATGTTAAAAAGTAGGTAATAGACTGAGTTCTTACCCTTGTACTTAGAGTGTTCAGGTAGTGCAACAGTAAGATGTATCCTCATGCACGAAAGATGACAAGTAGCTGTTCTTAACTATTACCTCTTTTTCGTTCATAATAACGCTTACAAAAACTTTTAATTCAGCTTTATTCTTAACCAATTGGATTCATGCTGTACTTTATGCAATATTCATTTTAATATTCCCATTGATTTTCGTTTATGTTATAAGTTTCACTAGTGAAAAATGTACATAGGATTTCCTTTTTTAAATATCATACATATTCAGTGAAGTCTTGTACACATAATGATTTTTTATGAAATATTTTTCAAATTAATCTATTAAAATGCAGCAATCGATGAAATATGGAAATAATCCCATGGAAATTATGAGTTATATATCAAAATTTTAAGTAAATTTTACAGTTAGAAACAAAGTTGGTCTTGATTTTCAGTGCTCCTTCATTCAACATCAAATTACTTTACCAATACATAAGTTATAAAGCTTCAATAGCATTTTTAAGGGGGTGAACAAACAAAATTATTTTTAAATCGGGTAACAGAAAAGAGGTGAATTTTATTTATCTTTTTTGTTCTTAATAATATTATTATTTTCATTGCATATAAAACTAACTAACTAAGTCTATGACCTATGGAACCCACAGGTTCACACAAGCTCTTCACTAACTTCTATCCGTACCCAATTGTATACAGTTTCTACTTTGTATTCCAATCTCTGCGAAATCGATTTGTGCATAGGTCTTTCTAATGTTCATTTTACTATTGGGTTTACCAGTCAAGACTTTGAAAGTATTCTATTAAACCTATATGACATGCTCACCTAAACCTTCTAGACTTGATAACCCTAACATTGATGGGTAATTCTATAAAGTATGTACTTCCTCAATATGAAGCTTTTGCCAATCCCCATTGTCATTTCTTTTGGGTTCAAATATTTTTTCCTAAGATTCTGTTCTCAAATACTTCACTCAGAGTAAGAGATTATGTGTGACAACAATTTCAATGCATATAGTTTACGAAAAAATTGTCTTTTTTTCTTTATATGAATATAAAAGGAAAAAGTAGAAGGAAAGTAATGGATAGGAAGAATAAGATAAGCATAATTTTAAAGAAACAGAGTCAAAATTATTTTCCAGGTCTGTCAAATGTATAATAATAATAATAATAATAATAATAATAATAATAATAATAATAATAATAATAATAATAATAATAATAATAATAATAATAATAATAATAAATATTTAGATAGCTGAGCTGGATTCCAGCTTGCACTACCTAAAATTTGTCTTTTAATCAAGTTCAAAAAGCATCTTTAGTCAGTAACTGGAAATTATATTTTCAGCAGTCTTCTTCTTATAAGGTTTCTATACATTTTTTTTTCCCTGTAATTTTAACACCAAAACATTCTTAAATCCCTGTGAAACTAATATCATTCGCTGGGTCTTCCATAAAAAATTATACAATACCTTACTCTACTCCATTTCTTCGTTCCAGTCTTCCTACAATCCACCAGAAAACTGAAAGAGAAAACCATAAAAATGTGGTCGCTATAAAGCCTTCCAATCACCCAAACAACCAAGTAACCTTAAAACCTGATTTTTCGCAGTTCAAATTACCTAAAGTAATGATATTGGAATTAATAAAACACACAACTTATATTGTCTAATCTAATTTTCTTTTTTTTCTCTTTATTTCGTATATTTACATTTGTTTTTTTCTTTCTGTTTTTTTACATTTTATTGTTTTGATTATATATATTTTTGCATTTATTTACAAATTCATTAATTCTTTCAAGTACTTCACAATTCATGGCTACATTTAAAAATTTCTCCAAACTAGCCATTGTTTTGCAAAACTCTTCATTTATTTGAAATTCCATACCGCCTTCCTCCCCCTCTTGTACATTTTGTACCCCCACCTCATCATCATCATGATCATCATTATCCTCTTCATCATAATGATTATCCTCTTCTTCTTCGTGATTTACTATCACCATTTCATCCTCCTCTTCTTCGTGATTTACTATCACCATTTCATCCTCCTCTTCTTCGTGATTTATTATCGCCACCTCATCCTCCTCCTCTTCTTCGTGATCTAATATCAGCACCTCATCCTCCTCTTCTTCGGGATCTAATATAAGCACCTCATCCTCCTCTTCTTCGTGATTTACTATCAGCACCTCATCCTCCTCTTCTTCGGGATGTAAATGCCTCACATCAATATCTTCAATACTTAAATCGATAATTTGAATTTCTCTGCGTTGTGCCATCCTGCAACAAACAAAAATAAACAATTATAAATATCAAATAATACTATAAAATTTCACATGTTATATTTAAGCAGACGTGCTATTAAAAATATATCAAAATAGGTATCATCTTATTTTTTATATCTCTCAATAATTCATCCAATCAATTCACTGTTCTATTCTCAAAATAAATAGCTACTGTACATTGAATACTCAGTTATCACTCTTATACTTATTCGTTTAGCGCCTATAATTTGATCTGTCAGAGTTATTTCATTATTTACATATCAGTTCTTAAAAGTTGGATCTTCAATACAAATAATGACTCTAATTATTTTTTATTTATTTATTTTCCATCAGTAAAAAACTCTGGGGATCTAAGTTCCCTAAATTATGATTATAAGGCAATTTACCTATATTTCCAACAAAAGTAATATTTCATTCCTTCAAACATAAACAATCTAATTTTTTTCTACAATTTTTTTACCTTAGTTTTAAAAAGTAACCTTCATATAGGTGTATACAAAACCTTAAAAATTACCAGTTTCAAACATATTCTAACAAAATTACTTTGTAACCCTCCCAACAAAAAATTTCAATGTTTGTCTTTGCCTACATATCCAAAATATCAAATAACATGCGTCCTTATTACGATTGTATCAACATATTCGTATCATTTATATGAAATACCACAAAACTTAAGCAAAAGTTTTTCCTAGGAAACATTTCTATTTACAATACTACCAAGATAATATTCAGTTATCATTACGTTTTTATTTTACTTTTTCCATACAAATCCTAAATTAATTTCCTCTAGTACATTTGGTTCATAGTTCTATTTTCTGCTTAAATCATAATTATAGATATTTTGCCTTTAATACCATGTCACTTGCCACAGCTAACAAGTTTGTATGCACCACGGTCCTCCGCTAACCTTTTCGTTTTTACGTATAATCTTTCTGTTTTAATATCAGTCATTAATTGTAGTCTTCTTCGCCCCCTCCCTTTCTTTCTTGTTAACATACCCTCTAGGACATTCCCTAACAAAAATTTGTTTAACTAATCTTATACTAAACAATATTATCATCATAATTTTTTCGCAATGCTTCCGTTTCCTTCCACATCCTTAATGATCATCTTCTTTTACCCTGACTCGCATTACCGTGCAATATAAAGTGCTAAGTGCCATAAAATCAATTCAATATTTTCAATAAATTATTATAAGAAAACAAAATCCAGTTTTTTCTAAAAAACTATTCTCGTTCATAAGCTCCTACATGTCTAAGCGGTTAACGTACGCGCATTTGCCATAGGTAACCAGCGTTTGCTTCCCGGGGCAAACTCATGTGGTGCCCATTGCACGTAAAGTTGTAGGTCCACGTCTCATATTGCATAGCTGCACAAGGGTACCTAAACTCATAATCAACTTAACTCAACTGAAATCTTCTTTATAACTACATTTTAAATACGGTCATTTGATTTTTTTTTCTATACTTATATTAATATAATATAATTCATAAATTTACTTTCAGTCTGAGTAAATATTTTAGCCCCTCAATGCTTTTATGTTTCCTGTATTTTTATTTTTTATTCTTTCGGACATAAGGCCAGTTACATAATCTTATACAACAGGTATAACGCCATATATATTCCAAAAAATAATAATAATATTTAAGTCGCAAGCACACGCCGTGAAATAGTGATATTCCCAATAAAAAGTCCATATGGGTATTAATTTCAATTAAATTTAGGCATTAAAACATTTCTCTGTACGTTATTAGTTAAATCTATACTAATATTACACATGCATGGTTTTGCCCAATTCTTTACTTAACAAATATAATTCAATTATCTCTTTTCCAAAATAATTATGACACACTTGCACCTACATTACCAATTTTCATGTCATAAATGTTGGTGAGTGTTTCCAATATTAAAAAACTGTCATTGCCAAACTGGCACATAATAACAGTCTGTTTTAAATCCATGGCATTTTTACGTAACCTTCTATCTACACGCAAAAATATATGGCAAACTACACTTTTCCAATTAAGCTAGCGGTGCATTAAACGTAAAACAATTCAGTTCAATTCAACACATTTACTCAACTAATTTCAATTGCACATTATCTTACATAACATTGCTTTTGTTTTTTCAATTCATGAATTAACTAAAAGTTTATATTTCATATCCTCTTTCTAATAATAAATTCCAATATTTGTTAAAGCCAGTTTGCGGTACCGCGCGCCTCCGGTGCTTCAAATCTCTCATACAATCCCAATCCGCAACAAGTGAAATTTATGCTGCGCAAACACCGTATGCGTAGGTTTTGTCGGGGTTCTCCCGCTTCCTCCCATTTTTCTTCATTCAACCATTTCACTCATTTCTCATCATCACCGTCTCCTTTAGCCTAACAGAAATACACAGCAACGGTATGCGTCATAGCTACTACGTCACTGTAAAAAACCATGTAAGTACTCTCATCATGCATTTTCTCGCAATTTTTCCCTTTCATCCCACACTCTCATTCCACCATTTCATCCATCTCTCATTATCACCCTTTACCCTAACCTGCATAAGGGTAAAACGTCAAACTTAAAAATTTTATTTTCTATATCATTAATAAACTTTTATTTTTGCACCATCTTGTGCTTTTTTCTCCATATGTTCCAACGGTACCTCAATGTTATAATGTACACCTCTGGTGCGTGCAATCCCTCCTTCAATTCCCCCGCAAATTAACTTTGTGTTAAACATCATTCTCTTATTGGGTTTTCACGTTTTTTCTCTCACTATCTCATTCCAACAATTATTGAGTTATTATTTATTTGCCTTAATCACGCGTCAGTCTTAGCATAACTGGTATAACCGTGGGACGTTAAACTTAAAAATTTCATTTTCTATCTTTTCATCGTTTCCTCTATATATGTTTCAACGGTATCTCTCATGCGTAAGGTCTTTCATTTAATCCCTAGACATGTAACTTTTTAGTGGACAACATCGTGTTCGTGAGTTTACTCGGGGTACTTCCTTTTGCTCCTACTTTCTCATTCCACCAATTCTTCCAGCATCATTCACTTGCCTTAATCACGCATCAGTTTTAGCCTAAAGGACATAATCGTGGCACGATAAACTGAAATATTGCATTTTCTATGTTATTTATAAGCTTTTATCTTTCCATCGTTTCCTGCTTTCCTCTCAATAAAACTAGGCTACACATACTATACTCAAAATGTTCGCAACTAAAACTAATCTTTTCCAAAAAGTCAATTAAACATAATAAGCTCAACAGTTTTCCTCTCTTAAGTTTAAAAATAAATAAAATAATTTATTTCTTACCTCAAATGTAAAAATTCCTTCAAAAATCGCTTCACAATCGATCCAGGAAAAAATCTAAAACAAAAATAAGAAAAAATAATTAGTATAAATTCAACACATCCTTCACAAGCACACAATATCATTCTCTCTCTCTCTCTCTCTCTCTCTCTCTCTCTATATATATATATATATATATATATATATATATATATATATATATATATATTAAAAGTTTAATAAAAATTACTTGGGTGGTTTACAATTAAGTTCTATGCTATTATATAAATTTAAAAATTAATTCCACCATCAGCTTTTCAATATTTCTCATTTTATTTTTCTTAAAAGTCAATAAATAAAAATAAACTCATATTACAATTTACATTAAAAATGATATTATATTCGCACTTCAATTATCTATAAAAGTTAAGTTCTTTCGTTATTACTTTATAGAATAAATATAAAAAACAAAATTCAACTTACCTTCCAAATATAGATATTTCCGGTCAACTAAAAACTCCTTTCCTCAAATATCACACGCAAATGTGGTATCACCCAGTAAGCTCTAAACTAGAAATAAGCGTGTTCTCCAAAACAAGATATTTATATTTTTTCACAAATAAAAGAGTCAAACTAACGCCAAACAATTTACGCTTTCTTTTTTTTTTTCAAATCTTAGCGTCCCCTGCAAACACTTTCGTCCAATTACTGTGTGTCTTAAAGCAAAATTCTTTTAAAAGGATGTCCCCCCTACAACTTCCCTTCAATACAACACAAAATTTACGCAAGTATCTCTCTACAAACAATAAATTCTCACATAAAAGATACTCTTTCCCTTAAATACAGCTTGTAGCGTCTAAATAGTTCACAATAGCTAAAAAAAAAAAAAAAAAAAATACAATACACTTTTGTAGGTTCTGCAAAACGGAAACGAAACCAATGGTTTGCCTTTTTTCAGTTTTATTATCTTATTCAGCACTGGAAGAGCTCTTTTCCGTCTCTCTCTCTCTGTAAGTATAGCACCATACATTGACATAATTCTTCAATACTAAGGCGTTCAGTTTTCGTGCTTCAAGTCTCAGCTTCAGTCACACTTTACACCACATACATATTTTAATATATCTATAATTCACGTTATACAATATTCCATCTAACGTACCAAAGGTTCAATCCCCGACCCAATCAATTCAACTTTATGTTAAACAAAGACCGTGTTCGTGGGTTTTTTCGGGATTCTCCCGTTTCCTCCCACTTCCTATATACTTTTAAGAGCTTATTTTAGCTCCCATATTTAGTTCAAACACATTAGATTGTTCAGAGTTTGTAAAAAACAAACGAACCAAAAAATAATCATCGTCTCCTTCACCTTAGCCGTACACGCATCAAAGGTGCGCGTCCTAGCTACTACGTCAATATAAAAAAAGCATCTAAATACTCTCATCACGTATTTTCTCGCAATTCTCCCATTTCCTCCCACTATCTCATCGTCTCCCTTAGCCTAATCCAAATAACCATGCAACGTAATCTTAAAAATTTCAATTTCAATATTCCAACTACAAAAAATATAAGTTTGTAAGCATCAGTATTATACACGAATTATTCACTAACTTCATGCCTCATGTAGCGTCGCTGTTCAAACCAAAGCAAAACTAACATCAAGTCAAGTCAAAATCCATTCAATTCATATTGTGTTCCTTCGAATTTTCATGTATCTTCCTATCAATTTTAATCCAATTATCACAACACTAATAAAATATTTATCTTTAATGTATCAAACATCTATGTTCCAATCCTCAGCTCACAGCATATATATTTTCCCATATTTTATTCTATTTTTTTTTCTCAGCTATAATATAATATCAAATCAATCATGTCTCTTCTCATCTGCATCTTTTCAACTATTTGGCATAAAAATTCAACTAAATTAAAACTTCAAACAAATCCATAACCCCGAAATATCTAAATTTCTATTGCAAATATTATCTTATTTTCCACGTAAGTTTCTCACACTCCTTTTCAAAACTACAAAAATCCATTCATGATAGTATCCCTAACTTCAACAATACTTTTTTTCTTTTTTTTCTACCTCTCTTAAACCATTGGCATAATAGCAATCTTACTCACAACCTGTCTGTTTTCGCCCTTTCGTTTTTTCACAAAAACAAGTACAATAGCTATTCTTTAAAGTTAACAAGAATCTTTTCCAGAAAAAGGGCTTTTTTCTTTTCTTTCTTTTTTTATTCTAACAGGGCATGCTAAATGGAACATTTTTCTGTCTGACAAGTCAGAAAAATCTTTTTTTTTCTTTTCTAAAAAAAGTTACGTTCAAGTCGAAATTACAGGGGGTCCCATCCGTCAACAATAAATGTCACATACGTTTTTCTCAAATAACTTTCTATATCCTAACAACTTAAAAGATCTTTTTTTCTTTCTTTCTTTTCTAAAAAGAGTTAGACATACAGCTGGGTTGAAAGTATCATGGCGTTTTCTCATCCACACACAAAAAAAGTTTCGCTTTCTATTGTAGTAATTTTAACTATTCCCACGTTAATTTAAACTGGTCCTTTGGTCAAAAGGACACTACACTTTCCCTATGTAACATTTTCAAGGTATTTCTTACATTCTCTCTCCTTCAGTATACTCATTGCTCTTTCTCCATAGGGTGCAAGTTACACTGTCAATTAAGCAATGTCTTTTTATTCCATGGGCAGTACAGTTCGTTCCCCACCTCCAAAAACCCTGGAACACACACACACACACACATACAAGCAGGTGTCTCCTATTTCTTTCTTTTCCATGCAGTGAAATCACAGTCCCTCAATTAACCAATGTCCAGAGCACAGTACATCCCCCTCCAACTCCAAAAACTGGACCACCCAAAATTACAGTACACCTGTGTATATGTTTCTTTCTTTCTTTAGTACACATCAAAGAATTCTCTCCCTACTCATGCCATTCTTAGGTTACATGACTTTCTCACGTCCTGCTGTTAAAGTATTTTCTGGCTTCCAACAGTTAAACTTTCTCAGACACCCATATGTTACGTTTCATTGACAGTTTTCTTCTTTCTTTTAATGACACAATGTTCAAATTGTAACAGTGTTACAAAAAGCTTTTCAATTTCGAATTCTATCCTTTTCTTTCATGTTTCTCATGTTTCTCCGCCTTCCAACAGTTAAAGTATTGTGCAACATCCATATGTCACATTAAATTGACACTTTGTTACTTCCTTAATTGACACAATGATGAAAATACGTGACAATCTTACAAAGAGCTTCTCTCACGTTTATAAAGGGTGTTGGTCGGCTATTCAATGCATAAAGAACACCCACGAAGGTTACATTTACCAATATGACTACTTACCATCCTACTTTTCATTACCACCTAACACCAGTCAATTGACAATCTGGACAGTTTTTTATTATTCTTTCGGTACTTTTGGGGGCACGGTGGCTCAGTGGTGGAGCGTCACCTCCGGTGTTTGGGGTCCCGGACTTTGTGGTGGACAAACATCGTGCTCGTGGGTTTATCGGGGTTCTCCCGTTTCCTCCCACTTTCTTCATTCCACATTTTCATTCATTTCTCATCATCCCCTTTAGCTAACCGGCATAACCGTGGGACGTAAAACAAAGATTTCATTTTCTTTTGGTACTTTTGTATTTTTATTGCCTTTACTTGAAACTACTTTCGACAGTAGTTCCACTACCATATTAGCCTATGTTCCACCAACATTCAGAATGATATCTTCCTTGTTTTGGTAGCAGCGAAAGTCTCAACTATATTACCATAATCCAGTGGATGCTATTTCATTTTCGATAGAAAGATTGGCTAGATTCGTGAATCTTTCCTGACTCATTGTGGAACGCAAGTGTGATTTTATCAATTTCATTTTGGTGAAAAACCTTTCACATGATGCGACAGACACGGGCAGTGTTATCAAAATCTGAAGAGCGGTTGCCAAACTTTAGTAAATTTCAAACCTCATTGAAGATACATATTTCAAGATACCTTGTGGTGAAAAGTCAAGTTGTTCTTTAGCTTTCTGAGCACACCTTAGTGAACGGATTAAATCCTTACAATCCTGAAATAATAATAAGCCATCCAGATCATTCGGGTAGTACAAAGCCAAATCACATCAACATGCTTTTAGCCTTTCCATGCTCTCACACTTCGGCCTGTGTAGTCATATTTCATTCTTTGATTCTCCAGGCATGCATCTCCTTCTACTGTGTGTACCCACAGTTATGTTCCATGTCCTGCAACTTCTTTCAGCTGTGGATATGATTTCCTTGCCTAGCTCAAGTCTCCAGATATTAATGGTGTTAACCAGGCTCTGTAACTGAATAAGAGTTTGATTGAAACTCATATCCTGAGATTGAAGGTATTTTTGGATCCGATCAATATAGAGAGATTTGCAGACGAGAAATATACTAAAGCGATGAAGTTAAATGACTGGATGCTTGCAAGAAGAAGACCAACATCTCTCCTAGTATCAAGTGTTTCAATCGAAGTGTCACGCAGATCTTCCAATACATCAATTACTACATCCAATTGACTAGTGCCTTTAAAGCTTCTGCTTTTGAACTCCATCTAGTGTCATTTTCTCGTTTCAGACCAATCTTTACGTGATTTTGCAGCACATTCCATTGGTGAGTAAATCTAGAGAAGAATACCAACAAACGTTTCATTGCTCCCAACAAAGTCACCGCCAGAACGTTAACGTGGGCAGCATGTAAGCCACAAGGTTCAATGAATTATTGTTACAAGGAACGAAAATGGCCAAAGGACTTATATTCTGTATCAAAGTTTGAACTCCAGCATATTGCTCTGCCATTGTAGCCTGCTTATCACAAGACTGGCCTCTGGAATCTTAATACCAAGCTTATCACACTGAAGTTTCTTCAGTATTTCAGGAGGAAATACTCTCAGCAGTCTTTCCTTCGACAGAGATAAAATCAATAAACTTACCGAACTTGAACAGAATCACGTTGTATGTCAACAAATCGAATGATTTGTGACAAGGATTCCATATGAGAGCAATCAGGAGTTGAATTAAATATAATGCTGAAGTATTTTGATTATTTGAACACTTGTTTTCTTATTGAACATTTTATTCACTTTAATTTTGTGGACTGAAATGTAAATTCATACACCAAAAAACAAGAGCAGAAATGGGGAAACCAGCTAAGCAAAAGGGTTTCGCTCGCTAAAAATTAGACTTGTAAAGGACAAAAGAAAAAAGACAGAAGGAAAACAAGTGAATCAGTGACTATAGCGTCTGCACCAAGAGCTTTTAATTAGGAACAGAATGCTAGTAACCTAATAAAGCATTATATACGTTGATCCCTTCTTTCTACCCTTCTCATGAGCTGATATATGAATAAATAAATAAATAAATAAACAGTGATAGTTTAGGAAGCAGGCTAGCAGACGGGGCCCTATTACTTGCATCATAAGACCTTAGAATGTAAACAACACAATATACTTTGACTTTCATTATATTTTAATCTACACTCAGTTTTTCCTTTAAATTTCTCTGAGGTTATTGAACAGAGTGAAACTTTTATTTTATTCATATTTTAATCCACATACATTTTTCCTTTAAATTTCTTTGGGGTTCCAAGAGAGTAAAACTTTTATTTTATTTATGTTTCCGTATAAGCTACCTTCAACTTTTTAAAAAATTTTCTTGGGGGCCCCAAGAAAGTGAAACATCTGTTTTATTTTTTTCGTCTGCATTTAGCCTTTTCCTTTCAAATTCTTTGGGGGCCCCCCAAGAGTATGAAACATTTGCTTTATTTTTCACCTATATTCAGAGCATTTTCCTTTAAATTTCCTTGGGAGCCTCCAAGATAATGAAACTTTTAGTTTATTTATTTTTAATCTACATTCAGTTTTTTCTTTAAATTTCTTTCGTGTGCCAAAGAGAGTGAGGCCCGAAGCTTATAGTTTGTTTAGCTTATACGGAAATCCAGCACTGATTAGCTTTATTAGACAGCTATTTCTGTTGTTTCATCCGTTATTTGGTGTAATATTGATTGACAATTAATTGCGTTTACATTTAGGGAAGGTGTGGATTATAAACCTTGACGGCCCTTGTACGGCTCATGCTAATAAGGTTTCTTAGTAATTATTTTTTACCTACCGTTGGGGGCCCCCCACAAAGCGGGGCCCGGGGCGGGGGCACCGCTCGCCCCGCCCTTACGCCGCCACTGGGCCGGAGCCTCCAATCAAAATCCCGCCTTTACTATAAATTTAGTCTAATTTTAGGGTTAATTTTACAAATTTGAGTATAATGTATTCTCATATTGAATCTGGATCCCCCCTAAAAGCTTTGGACCCCACCCGAAATAAATTCCTGGAACGTGCTTTCGAAGAAGAGATGACAGGAATGCATCCAAACTCATTACTATGTCGGCAAATGTTATTATCCCTTGTGACGCCATAGGTGTCAGCGTACACAGACGACAGCTCTCAAACCAGGACGCATGGTGGGCGAATGACAAGGTAGCTTTCTCATTTCATGAAATTGGCGTGCGTACAGCGAGTAAAACCCCAACAGTGATGATTTTGTAGTCAATGGAAGTAAAGAAGTGTACGCAGCCACTATTGGGCAATGAATTGTTCAAATAGCCGCACGACGGGACAGTGGTGCCCCCCTTATGTCTATGACGCACCCCCCCAATTGTCTATCCGTATGTGTTCTTCCATGAAAAAATCTTCTTTTCGATTAATTTTACCCCCCCTCATCAAACATATTTATATAGATTTTAACCCCCCCAAAATATTTCAATGACGCAGTTTGCGTCATAGCCCCCCCTTGTGGGCACCCCTGCGACGGGAAAACAGACATCTTGTCCGATTCATTGTGCAGAACCTTACAGCGTACACTGGAGCACGGTAACGGGTGGGAACTTGTCTATGTTGACGGATTGACGGCTGCTGAACCCTACACTAGCAGCACGAATTCCTTTGGTCAGTTTCAATTATCCTAGAACTACAACACTACAGCTTAAATTGGATACTTGAACACCAGCGCTGGTATGATGACTGGCAGGCAATCATGCTTTCAAACAAGTCTCGCCTAAATCTGTTCTATACTGATGGCCTGATATGAATTAGACGGTATCGTGTTGAAATGCATTGTTGAACGTCATAGTGGCCGAATGCATTTAGGTAACGTCATCATCGAGTGCTATATCATCA
Source organism: Thermobia domestica (assembly GCF_964235325.1). Classification (NCBI taxonomy): domain Eukaryota; kingdom Metazoa; phylum Arthropoda; class Insecta; order Zygentoma; family Lepismatidae; genus Thermobia; species Thermobia domestica. The sequence goes on from NC_137455.1 coordinate 15,949,362, forward strand.
AAATTCTATAGAACAAGATCATAACCTTCATTCGGACTCGTTCAGAGACCATTTTTCATCAGGACAATACCAGTCACATTATCCCGGAATTTAACAAGTAACCATGTCAAGCTGCACCATCTGTAGCAGTTTGTATGGTGTGGTATCTTCTCAGATAATATTTAACCCGGAAGTGATTTCTGCCAGTTCCGGTTTAGTAGACAAATTAAGAGTGGAGAATGAATATATTTTCTTTGAATGCTTGACTGGCTGCAGATACCGCTTCTTCCTATCTATACCATTTTTAATCTTATACCGATGAAGGATCAAATCGGAAGTGGTTGATTTCTGCAACTTTTGCTTTGAATATAGGGTTAAGAATAAAAATGGTAGGCCTACTTTTACTTTTGACCCGCTACGTCAGCGTTTTCCAACCGGTGTGCCGCGAGGAAATTGAAACAAAATTATTAATTCTATAGCAGCCAAGTTGCAAGACATAGGAAAAAATGTATATTTTTGTATTTCACATTACTATGAATTTCTAGCATGGAAAAAAATTACTGTAATTGTAATATATTATTCTACATCTATTACTGTGTAGCAGACAGTATTTCGGCTCGTACTCATTTCCACGGTTAGCTGCCATGTTACGCTTCAATTGAGAGTCATACTAACACCGAGAAATGGAAGCTCTTGTACGGTACGCGTCAAATGAACGTTCGTAGAACACTCATTTGCACGTGAATGACAGAACAACACATTGTTCAACAGCTGTGTTTTGACTTCGATGCATCGCAAGCTGTGTGATTGCAATAATATGCACAGGTTTTGGTTAAAACAGCAAAGTTAAAAATACAAGACATTTGTTTGTTCGTTCGTTATTTAGTGACCTTCGTTCTTAGTGAAATGTTGGATACAGTTTTCGAAAAAGAAAGCGTATTTTTTAAAAATCTGAGTCCGATATTTCATTGCAATTGTTTTCTATTTTAAATTTAGAATAAAAAAATAAGCATAATAAATTAGCATAGGAGAAAACCAGTGATCGAGCTTTCATCTCTGTGAGAAAGAAATTAGTAATCACAGAAAAAAATACTATGGTATTTTATATTTGCAACTAATAATAATAATAATAATAATAATAATAATAATAATAATAATAATAATATATGAGTGTGCCGCGAAAATTCAAGTTACACTTGTAGTGTGCCGCAAGTTGAAAAAGGTTGGGAAACGCTGCGCTACGTCCTGGCTAAAATTGATGGTAATTCATCTCCCGGATGGATGAATTGACGGAAAGGGAGGATAAATATAACATAAAGGTGTTTTCATAACCAAAAGTCTTAAAAAAAAAAAAAATATTTGATCAACGACGGGTTCCGCTGTTTCCGTAGCCTGCACGATCTCCTGACATGTAACCGATCGATCGATCATATAAGGGATATGATTATTCGACAGTTTGTCATGGTCTCTAGCAGTGCCGATGAGTTGTGGACTCACATTTAAGCAACTTGGAAGACGATTGGTCTGGACATCATTCAATGTCTGTTGATTCGATGTCGCTATATATAGAAGCTCTGATTGTAGCACTTATAAAAATTAGAGATGTTGTACTAGGATATTTTCAAACGTTTCCAGCCCGACGTGCCATATATGGAAGAAATAATGTATCAGCTCCAACTGACTTGCTACGACAGTTCGTTGGAGACAGTCATTTGAATCAGTAATTTTACGTTGAGCTCTCCTACTACATGACAATGCTTCAGTTCACATGACTGTTGTTGCCAAGGCTGAGATCAGAGATTGTGGATTCGAGGAGATTCAGCACCCGCCGTATAGCTCAGATTTAGTACTGCACTTGTGGCAACAACAACCGTGTGGACAGTTTCTAATAACAGCTTCCAATGAACTTACGTAACTAGTAAGTTGAAACTGATGGATTACGAGGGGGTAACAAAAAGTTCGTCCACTCTTCTAGAAGATGACAAACCTCGAACCCCTCGGACATTATAGTTAGGTCTTTGTATATTAACTATGCAAATTCAGGACTCCTTACTACAACTCTTTCTTTCTATTTCTGCAGGTAGATCACTGAAGGTGCGATGATTGACAAGCTTGAGGCACGAAATTTCATTAAGTTCCCCCATCTTTAGAGGAAATCAAAAGCAGTCTACGAAGAGATCAAAGAAGTCTATGACGATGGAAGTCCATCCAATGAGATGGTATCCAAGTGAAGACGGCAATTTCAAACAGGACACATGACCACCGCGGACTCCTCTAGATTTGAAACACCATCATTCCTCATTATGTAGCCTTGACGGAGAAAGTTGAAAAGATCATAATGGAGGGTAACTATTGAAAATGTTACATGTGCAATAGATATGAGTTATGGGATCATTCACAACCAACTGCATATTCAAAAAGTGTCTGCATGTGGGTGCCACGACTGCTAACACCTTTCCAGAAGAGAAATCGCGAGGACGCGCTGCAAGAGAAATGTTTCATTGCTGTGAAGTGGATAAAGGGGACTCTTTCGGCATACTAGTGACAATGGATGAAAGTTGTGTTTATGTTTATGACCCAGAAGCAAAGGAAATGAGCAAATAATGGAAACACCCCTCCTCCCCCACCCGTAAAAAGACACGAGTGCAGAAGTCTGCCGCCAAGATGATGCTTCCTATTTTCTGGGACTTTCAAGGGGTCATCATGACAGATTACGTACCACAGGAGCAAACTATAACTATTTCCTTGTATTCCCCCTCTCCTGACTAAGTTACGAGAGGAACTGAAGAAGAAACATCGTGAATTTGTTACAAAAAAGGATGCTGTGTTCGAAGACAATGCAACAGCTCATTCCGCCCATGCAATCATGATGAAGGCAGCGGAATTTGGATATGAAATATTGCCCCATACTCACCGGACCTAGCACCAAGTGGCTTCTTTCTTTTCCCAGAAATAATGCGTCCACTCAGAGGACGTGATTTTGATGTGGTTTCAAAGCCGAACTGTAGACTTTCACAAAACGGGCTTACGGAAAGTGAAGAACCGCTCGTACATATGTATCGCTAAGGACAGTGACTACGTAGAGAAGAACTAATGCTATCAGGAGTTTTCCAGAGTGAATAGCTTCTAGGTGATTGCATGAACTTTTCGATACCCCCTCGTATTTCTTCAATGGCTGCCATTGTATGTCGTAATGACTTATCAATGGCGAGATATTGCAGCTTCAGGCTGGAAAGTTTTTGAAGCACTCTCGTACAGTTTATTATTATTATTATTATTATTATTATTATTATTATTATTATTATTATTATTATTATTATTATTATTATTATTATTATTATTATTTTGTAGTCATGTAACGAATCTTTGGAATAAATTTTATTCCATATTCGACTCACATGTCTTTTATTGTTATAATTTTCATAAACAGCAGAGAGTTAGAGCGAGAGAAAGATTAATAAGAATTTAAAAAAGTACCTGAATATAACGTTTCCGTTTCTATTCAGCATTTCACAAAGAAGTTTTGAAAAAAAATCGTAACTAAACAGTGATTGAAACATAACTAACACAAATGTTATGAATACTGTGTTGCTAGACTAACACATTCGGATATGATTACTCACCGATGAAACAAGCACCATAACGTATGATCAAAGTGCATAATAACAAGAAAACTAACACTCCAATTTCTGTGTAGTAGTATCAAACGCTTTAACAAGATCAATGGGTAATGCGATAGGGAACTGATTTTGTTTGTAATACTCAAAACAAGCTGTGTTCATCCCCATTTGTTTACCACATCAAACTGAAAACCGCAAACATTGGCAGCTGCTTTGTGGTGTACGTAATATTCGTTGAAATTGGTAAATAACCAGTTCATATGTGTTTCCAGAGTAATGGTTCCATATAATGCTTGCAATTAGAAGGCACGAAGCGATTAAAAATGTTATTGCGAAATAAGATTAGTTTATTTTCTAATTTTTTCACCAGCACAATTTAGATTATCTATTCTTTTCTTAAGACGATATTTTTCTATTTTGGCGGCACGGTAGCTCAGTGGTAGAGCGTTTATTTCTGGTGCATGGGGTCCCTGGTTCGATCCCAGCTCACCCAAGTGGGCTTTGTGGTGGGCCAACACCGTGTTCGTGAGTTTCCTCGGATTCTCCCATTTCTTAACACTTTATTCGTTCCACCATGCCATTCATTCATCGTCATCACCGTCTCTTTTAGCCTAATCAGTATAATCGTGGGACGTAAAGATTTTGTTTTACCATTTTATGTATGATTATTTTCTTCATCACTTGTCAAACTCTCACTTTGAAATGTTGACGGCCGTATATTCCGAAGATTTTCAGTATGGAATTCAGAATTGAAAAACTTACAAAGAATGCATTATTTTTCTCTTTTTAAGTGTTATATATGGAGTGTTTAGAGCAGAAGGAAATCAAGTAGAATTACCAAAGTTGTGAGAAAAAGAAACGTAAAATTTATATAACAGGCTTAAGCACATGAAAAAGTAAACACTTTTTATGTATTTATTTATTTACTTATTTATTTATTTTACATTATAAAGGTTATTTACAATATCTGAACATATAAAGGGTGTCCCATAAATAACGCAACTTTTGAAATGCCTCCATTTCTGTTCTAGTAGGTTGGCAGCACTGAACGTTACACGATTTTCAACGTGGTTAATATTCACGGAGCGCCGAATAGCGCATGACCGTCACCTGTTTTCTGTACGGGTAGGAATTCACAACATTCACCACATTTACAAAATAAGTTTTCATTATGACAACACGCTCTTCCGTCATGAAGCGCTCCATTCCTACCCGTACAGAAAACAGGTGACAGTCATGCGCTATTCGGCGCTCCGTGAATATTAACCACGTTGAAAATCGTGTAACGTTCAGTGCTGCCAACCTACTAGAACAGAAATGGCGGGAATTTCACAAGTTGCACTCTTTATGGGACAAACCTTTTTATTTTTAACTTCGAAAAGAGCTTTAAACAGAGGTTTTAAAGACAAAGTATGTCTAAAACGACAAAAAAAGTGTACTTAGTTTCCTTGTGCACTGAACGTGTAACATATTATTCATATTTAACTTAGACCTCAAAAACCAAAAGTACTTGTAAATGTATCTTAGTAGTTCTGTTAGATGAGAGAGTAAAAATGACTCATTGAACAAAACTCAGGCTATACTAAGCCTGTGGTTCTCAACCTTCCCATTCTACTAAACGCCCATGAGATCGCGATACGTTTCTTACTCGATTTCTTATTAACAATAACATAAAATATAAGTAGTGTAACACTATAAATTTCTATGAAGTAAGGGGGCGCGGTGGCTCAGTGGTAGAGCGTTCACCTCCGGTGCTTGGGGTCCCTGGTTCGTTCCCAGCTCGCGCCGTGTGGACTTTGTGGTGGACAAACACCGTGCTCGTGGGTTTTCTCGGGGTTCTCTCGTTTCCTCCCACTTTCTTCATTCCACCGTTTCACTCATCTCTCATCATCACTGTCTCCTTTAGCGTAACCGGCATAACCGTGGAACGTAAAACTTAAAGATTTCATTTCATTTTTTCTATGAAGTAGTGACTCTAAGTATTACTAAGCAATGTTGCTGTACAGTCTATCTGAATCTACTTAAAATTGATTGATTGGTACAGTGTATCTCAAAATTGATTTTAACCAATTAATTAATGTGTAATGATTTTAAAATTTTAAAATCCTTGGGACTCCTTGATACACCAGTGTGTCACGATATTCCTGTTAATTACCACTGTACTAGGCTATAGGTTGGAACGTGAAAATTGGGCAGAAAACGTTTGCCGCGGGAAAAAAAAATGGAAAGATACGAATTTTTAAAATAAGTATCCTAAGTAAGGGTAAAGGAGCTTGAACTTTACTGTTCCATGAATAGAGTATATGTCACGAATGAGTGAAATTAGCTGATAAACTCGGCATATAAACTTATTTTTTAAAAACAAATACAGATGGTTATCAGAAAAATAGAAACACCTGTAGTTGGCAACACGTCAGATGTATGGTTTGGCAGTGGTGTCGTGGCGCCCGCAGTGCCGGACCGCTGGTGGTGGTGTGTTAGGTCGGTCTCCATACTACGTCAGGCGCAGTGGAACAGCAGTGTCCAGTGGATGCAGCAGACGGAGGTACTGTAAAATGGGAGACCTCTCAGATTTTCAAAGAAGGCAAATTGTTGATACGCGGTAATGTGGAGTGAGTGTGACGGCAGTGGCTACTGTGTTAGGTGTGTCGCGTGGGACAGTGTCGAAGGTGATGACGGCCTACACAACACACGGGAAAACCACATCGGGGAAGCGGAACAGTGGGCGGAAGAAAATCATGAGTGACAGGTCACGCCGGATATTAAAGCGCATTGTCACGCAGAACCGTCGTGCCACTGCGGAGCAAGTGATGGAAGAACTCAATCGGCACCTCCCCCACTCTGTTTCGACAATCACAGTCCGCCGCGAATTACATGACATGAACTTACGGGGTCGTGTTGCACGGGCCAAACCGCTCATCAGGGACCATAACGCTTTCGCACGCCGCAAATGGTGCCGCGACCATGCAACTTGGACCGTTGAGGACTGGAAACGTGTGATATGGTCGGATGAGTCATCCTTCACCCTATTCCCAACTGCGGGCCGTGTTTATGTGTGGAAAGCGCCCAAAGAAGCTTAGGATCTGCAGTGTCTCCGCCCAACTGTGAAATATGGCGGCGGCTCGGTGATGCTGTGGGCCGCCATATCATGGTTTTCATGGGGTCCTGTGGTCACACTTAGCGGACGAATCACTGCCAACAATTATGTCTCAAATTTAGGAGACGACTTGCATCCTATGCTCCGGATGTTGTTCCCGGACAATGACGCCATCTTCCAGGATGATAATGCACCCATTCACACAACTGGCGTTGTTGCAGCGTGGTTTGAGGAACATCGGGATGAAGTTCAACACCTCCCCTGGCCCGCCCAATCCCCAGATCTCAACATAATTGAACATCTGTGGTCCTTCTTGGAAACACGACTCCGGCGAGATTTCCACCTCCATCCTCTCACACAGAACTGGCCGATGCCCTGCACGAGGAATGGTGTAAAATTCCACTTGCTACCATTCACGACCTCTATGCCTCCATTCCACGTCGCATCAAGGCTGTTCTGAAGGCGAAAGGTGGCCCGACACCATATTAATCTGGTAAGTTGCAATTTCGTTCAGGTGTTTCCATTTTTCTGATCACCATCTGTAACTCAACATGAGTGTTGGCGTTTTTCGAAAGTTTTATTTTTAAAGAGGCATCAATTTCTTTAAGAGTCCCTATCACTGTGAAATTAAAATACCGCTAATTATACAATACTTATGTGATATCTTCAAATAGATAAATGATAATCGAAAAGTAGAACAAGACCTCCCTAGACAATATTATTCTCCTTGAGATACCGTTATCATGACTCATTTATCTGCTTTCGATTTCCAGACATTTAGAAAATTGGCATTTCTTTATGCGTTTCTAAATAACTTCAAACGGAAAGCTACTAGGTGACTCATGATAACGGTACGTCATGCAAAATAACATCGTCTAGGAAGGTCTTGATCCACTTTTCGATTATCTTTTATCTATTTGAAGATATCACATAACTAATGTAAAATTAGAGGTATTTTAATTTCGCAGTGATGAGGCCTCTTAATATTCAGATTTCCGATTCTTTAAAGGGACACGATAGCTCAGTGGTAGAGCGCTTACCTCTGCTGCACGGTGTCCCTGGTTCGATCCCCGGAAAAGTAAGTTTGTGGGGGATAACATCGTGTTTGTGTATTATCTTACGGTACTCTAGTTTCCTTCCACTTTCTCATTCCACCAATTCTTCCATCATCATTCATTTGCTTCATAGTCGTCTCCTTTAGCCTAATGGGTATAATTGTGGGACGTTAAACTTTAAAAAAATCAAAATTTCATTTCCTATTCTTTATTTAGAAAATGTCCAGTACGAACTCTTCGTTATAAATAATGAAATTCGTGTTACAAAGCTTTCGAAAATGTTGCTTCTAAATGAGAAAAGGGAGCAATTTCTTTAATAATCAAAAATTTCCGCTTCTATGATTATTAAGCCCTAGTTTTACTGCGACAAGAATGGACACTTATACACTATTGTACTAAAAAAAAAGTGACACAAATTTTGCCAAAATATCCCCATGATTAAAAATCATTAAAAATATGAAATGAAATCTTCCAAAATGAAATGAAATAAAATCTTTGTTTTACGTCCCACAGTTATGCCGATTAGAATAAAAGAGAATGGGGTGATGATGAGAATGAATGAAATGGTGGAATGAAGAAAGTGGGAGGAAATGGGAGAACTCCGAGAAAACCCATGCACACAGTGTTTGGCGCGAGCTGGGATCGAACCGATAACCCGATGCACCAGAGCTGAACGCTTTACCACTGAGCCACCGCGATCCCATGAAATCTTTCAGTTTAACGTCTCACGGTTATGCCTGTTAGGCAAAGGGAGACGTCTGATTTAGACAAATGAATGATGGAAGCATTGGTAGAATGACAATGTAGGAGAAAACGGCAGTACCCCGAGAAAACCCGTGGACAAGATGTTGTCCACCACAAACTTACTGAGCCGAGGATCGAACAGGGATCCCACGCATCAGAAGTAAGCACTCTACCACTGATCCATCTTGCTCTCTCCCTCACCGTACGCATTAAAAAGTATTGATTAGCTATCGATCTGGATTGTGTTCTTCAAACAGCTACATCCTTTCAAATACCGTTAACGAAGTTATAAATAACATAGGATAAAATTCTTTGTACAGATATTCTGCAATGATAAAAGAATTTTATTTATGAAACGAATTCGTTACTTTTCTCTCTCTACTTTTTTTTCTTTAATCTCTTCCCTGTACCACCAACCCCTTTCTTACCAGAGAGAGAGAGAGATCCTGTTTCCCATCTTTAATAAGCGACTTTCCCACCTCCCATCATGCCTCGAGGCTGGATAATGAGAGATTCAACAAGTCACGACTTGCCTTTTCTGCATTGCCTCGTGATGATTCCACCCAACAAAAACACAACGGTTATCAACTTCTTTTATTTTTCTCTGTTCGATTCACTTTGTTGCTTTTCATTGCTTTTTCTGTTTCATCATTTGATGCCGAAAACTAACGTTTTTCGTGCTTTTTTTTTAAAGTCTTTAGAGTGAGTGTAACTGTATGTCCAATGGATGGCATCTATCTTTTCTATTTCTTTCCAATGTATTTTGTAGGAACTGACAATATTTAAATTTATTTATTTGTTTATTCACTATTTATTTATTTATACTGCACAAGGTCATTTGGATGAAACTGAACAACTGAATATCAACATTGAAAACATATAAAACAAATACAAATACAATAAAAAGAAAGGCCACCTCTAAATTTACAGTATTCTCTACAGTTGAGTTCTAAGTTTCGTTCAATATTGAAAATGTTAAAATCTGTTGAAACTGTGTTATAATCTTGAACACAGCGCCGTAACTTAGATTTTTTTTCTGGAGGGGGCAAGCATTCATATTTGGGCTCCTAGAAAAAGTTGTTGTGGGCCCTCCCCCCAAAATTCGAAAATAAGCCCCTTCTTTCAATCTTTCTCTTAGTCTTTGTAGGTCCCCCGGAGCCTGTGGGCCCTCCCGCACGCCCCTAGGTCTGTTTCATACATGATAAATTAATTAAGAGGATAATATTGACAAATCTCAAAGCCATACTAATAAATATGGGCCCCTAATAGACTCTTTTTTTTTTACTGAAATGGGCTCACGGCCCATTTTTGTTTTATTTACCTTTTGTTTGCTGTTCTGTGTATGTAATATAGTGAACCTGTTTGATGCTTCATTTATAGTTTCATGTTCGTATCGTATACGGAGTACGAAAATTTTATCTTAAAGTGGGCCTCTCTCGAATGGCGGGGAGCTTCCCTGGGGAAAAGTTGCCCCCTGTCCCCACAAGTTAGGCCCTGGGTGAACAATAATCAATGACCGGGAAAATAAACGCCTTATAAAACATCATAAGGGCAATGAGACTTTGTATTTCAGGAAATCTAAAAAGTAGATCAAGTAGTTTTATGGCTCTGGATGAGGTAGATATAATGTGATCCGTAAAGGAGAGTTTTTCGTCGAAGACAACACCTACATCTATTTGAGATGGAACCCGTTTAATGGGTACATTATTGACCTTATATATCTGACAAAGTACATTCTTTTTTAAGGAAATAGAACAGTTGTTGGGGTTTAAGGGCAGATTCCAGTCACCAGCTACTTAGCATATCTATATCAGCTTGCAGTGAAAAGGCATCATATATGGTGTTAATAACTCTAAAGAGTTTTTATTCATCGGCGAAGAGCAAAATATTAAAAGAAGAGGTTGAAAAGATGCTAGGTAAGTCATCTATATACAGTAAAAACAAGAGTGAACCAAGCACACTTCCCTGAAACACTCCGGATAAGACAGGACTATACGAAGATAGGGATCCAGGAAGAATAAAAGGTTGTTGTCTCCCTGAGATATAACTATCTAGAAAAGAGAGGATATATTAGAGAGTTTATAAAGAAGCGACTTGGTGTTTATGGTATCAAAGGCCTTAGATATGTCAAAGTAAAATACATCAAGCTGGGAGTTAACCGTTATTACTTGGGTCGTTGGTCAGACATGAATGTTCAGGCAGGAAACCTGATGAAAGCTGCTTAGAAATGATTTGACAAAGCTGTATGTTCTGTCTTTAACTATCTTCTCACAGAGAATAGATACAGAAGAGAGATGAGATGAATATACAAATCATATATTCATCTATAGTCAAACTTTGTCCAAAGACAAGTTGAATATGTATTTAAATTATAAAATGTATTATTTTTAATTATTTTGTTTCTTTCATTACTTAAGTTCGTTCTTCTTAAACATGTTTCTAATAATGGAAGTCCCTCAACATTGAAAGAAGCAACATGTAAAACAAAAAGTGCACGGATTTGTGGCGGGCCGGCGGTATGCGTTTGCGTGGACCGGCACCCACACAAGAGAACGAACGAACCAAAATATTTCTGATTTGCTTAACAAAGTTTCTGCAAATCACCAATTATAACTCGAGCGGCAAAGTTACAAACTGGAACAGGAATTCAGCTAACAACCAATCTGAAGAACTTAGTTTTACAGGGTAGCGTTGGCCAAGGCTAAACTTAAAAGAGATAAGTGTTCGTTATCTCGATTAAGGATTGATAACCACCAACCTTTCAAGATCTTAGTATCAAAGCAAAAGAGTTTTATTCTTTGCAGTATGTCTGTAGTTTATTAGTCCTATTGATAATACAAGGGGGCGTAATGTAGAAAAGTATTGGAGTGTGTACTTTTACACGGAACCACTCCAGAGAGATCCAAAGTTGATGAAAGGGATTTCTGGAGGAATTTACCCGATATTCTCCCAATTTTCTCTGTTCAAGTACCTTATAAGCCGCAATACATAAAAACCTCAGGAAAGCTTTGTTTTATGCTGAAGAGAATGAACTGTAAACCGTAACTTTCCAATGAACTGTGTTGATGCAATAGCCATTTTACTGGGAGTCTACGATTTTCTTTATACTAACAGGGTTAATGGGCCCCAGAGACTTACTCCGTTGTCCATGGTACCTAATATTTTGTGCATGAACACAACTTCGTTATGTTTATCGAACGAACTAGGTTTGATTCGGATGTCTGGATGACACGTTCATGTCTGTTCCTTGTAAGTAGCCTACGATCTTCACTCGTCAAGACTAAACGACTGAATAACAAATTGGCAACACAGCTGAGTTCATTTACTTGTTTTCTGTAAGCAAACGGATGGTTTCCTCCGTCAGAGGGCGGGGCCCAAGTATGTTTGGCATATTTTCCGAGGGCACACCTGAAATAGACATGGTCTGGTAACAGAATTTCACAATTTACAATTTTCATTTTCTACTTTATTATTTAATGTCTATTTCTATCGCCTGAAGAAATACAACATGATCCTTTACAAAATAGTTTTGGAGTCAATTTTTTCAAATTCTGATGCCTTCAAACTCCCAATCTGCACCACAAAAACCTTTCAAGCACACAGTGCGAACAAGTTAATATTTAGATATATTTATAGTTTCTTCTTTGTTAAATACAATTGTATCTGCTTTAAATTTAAAACTATACAATTTGTGCCAACTGCTATTTTTATAAAGTAGTTTAGTACCATGTGACCCTCGCCACAATCATTTTGCAATTTAAAAATGGCAAAAGAGCGGGATGAGAAAGAAATGTTGCGTAACCACAAAAATAAAATAGAAAAGTGGTGAACAAAGCTTTTTATGGGACAAAGGAAGAGTTAGCGGTCTGGTTTTACAATGAATTTTAACGCTTTTCCCCCTCAAATGGTTAAAAAAAAAAATTCTAGCAAGGCCAATCAACTAGGCATTACCCATCTAACACCGTATCCAATCAATGCTTCTTCCAGTGTTGCCAGTTCTTCTGTATTGTGGTTTACAGGTTGAATAATAGGCTTCTATCGTTCTGATTATACTTGAAGGTCTTTCTCCAAATAAGTAAAGATGAGAGCAAAAGTACATTGAAAGGAAAAGGAAACCTGGATATACAGGGCTTTAAAAAAAAACAAATGTCCGTGGATACTCACCAGGGATATGTTGTTCTTCGCGTTCTGATTGGTTGCTGAGGCAAGCATAAACATCTAAACATGTGGAAGAAATTAGCAGATAGTGATATTTATTGATCCTCGCGTTCTGATTGGTTGCTGAGGCAAGCATTCCTCTCTGGTGCATGGGGTCTTTGGCTCGATCCCAGCTTGCGCCAAGTGAGCTTTGTTGTGGACAAACACCTTGTGCGTGGGTTTTCTCGGGTTCTCCTGTTTCCTCCCACTTTCATCATTCCACCATTTCATTCGTGTCTCATCATCACCGGCTCCTTTAGCCTCGCCGGTATAACCGTGGGACGTAAAACTTAAAGATTTCATTTCATGTGGAAGAAATTAGCAGATGCTGACATCTATTGATCCTATAATCTTTTAAATACATGTGATATTTTCTTATTCTAGTTTTCTTGATTAAACTTTTAAAAAAATAATTTTCTATATACAGAAAAAAAAAACAAGTAAGCATCGTTTCACAATGTGAAGCAAGACTGCCAAACTATGTTAATTCAATACTCAAACTTGAAGGAATGCATCTATAAGTACTGGTTGCAATAGAGGAATAAGATCAAAGATAGAACCTGTTACTCGGACGCTGAATTCATATCAAACATCCATTATTCGCTATCCATTGTTGCTTTTGTTCTATGACGATAAATGAAAAAAAAACGCTTATTTTAACCACTTGCAGTTTGAAAGAGGGCTGAAACCTATTTTGGAACGCTGAATTGATTAAAAACAAAAATCCTGATAATATTTATCGTTTTTGCTCTACGGAAAAGACTATTAAAACTGGAAGTAAGAGTAAATAATGAATCACCTCTCGTTTTGGTTGAGTGTTGTAGATAGTCATGATATGTTGCCTTGGGACGCTGAATCAGGGCCGGATTAAGGGAGGGGCTTAGGGGGGGCTATAGCCCCAGTCCTCCAGGAGAACAGGGTCCTCCATTCTGATCAAAATCTCAATTGTCTATCTAAAAATAATCATGAAAACACAATCATTATCATAAAATAAAATATGACCAAACAATGTGAAACATATTCCCTTAACTTTCCCAATGTACTTTTACAGAAATGCATTAGGTGAAATCAGCAGGGGTCACATATTTTTTTCTAGCCCCAAGCCTCTAGATGGCTTAATCCAGCCCTGTGCTGAATCATTTCCGAAAAAAAAAACACTTCTTGCTATCAGCCGGTGTTTCCGCTTTATGGCAAATAAATGTTGAAACCGGAAATGACAAATTTTAACTATTTCCGGTTCGAAAAGAGTGTCAGCGGAGCAGGTAGAAGCTATTGTTAGGACGCTGAATCCGCTGTAAAAAAAAAAAAAAAAAAAAAAAAAAAACTGCATCTTTAATAGCATTTACCGTTTTTGCTCTACAGAAATAAGTATTGAAACCCGAAGTAACAGTAAATTTGAAACATTTTTTGTTTTGGTAGAGTAGTCTGAATGGTCATGATATGTTATACCCAGACGCTGAATCTTTTGCCAAAAAAAAAAAAAAAAATGCTGTCTGTTCCTGTTATCTCTATGGGCATAAATTTGAAACCGGAAATGGCTTATTTTTACCACTTTTGGTTTGAATACAAGGTTAATAGAGCAGATGGAACCTATTCTTAGAATCCTGAATCGATTGCAAAAACATTCATTTTTTTGTTGATAGCATTTACCATTTTTGTTTTGTGCAAACCAGTAATGAAACCGGAAATAATAGTAAATTTGGATAGAAAAGGTGGATACTATTCATGGGACGGTGAATCAATTACGAAAAACTGTATCTTAATAGTATTTACCGTGTTTGCTCTACGAAAATCAGAATAGAAACCGGAAGTAACAAGCCACCATTTCCGGTTTCGGTAGAGTATTGTTGATGGTCATGGTATGATGCCTTGGGACACTGAATCGTTTACAAAAAACCGCTTCTCGCTATCTGTTACCATTTTTGTTCTATAGCGATAAACGTTGCAACTGGAAGTAATAGTAAATTTGAACTACTTCTGGTTTCAGTAGAGTGTTGTGGAAACTCATGATACGTTGTATTGTTTGCGACAAACCGCTTCTAGCTATCTGTTACCGTTTTTGTTCTATGACGGTAAACGTTGAAACCTCGAAAATGAATTATTTGAATCACATCCTGTTTGAATAGAGACTTAATGGAGGAGATGGAACCTATCCTTGAGACGTTGAATCAATTGCAAGAAACCGCACCTCGATATATCTTACGGTTTTTGCTCTGATACCTGTCGGCAGACGAACGGACGGACGAACAAAGCAGTTATTTAAGATTTCCGACAAGGCCCCACACTAAACTTTGTATCGATCTGTTCTTAAATTGAATCATATTATCTACATATTACGTTAGTTACTACAGAAACGTTTATTTACGAAACATGAACGAAGTCATAATCAGTGTTTCTTTCAGAAACAATGTTCCGGGGGGGCACACTTGGTATTTCGGGGGGCACTGCTGATACTATTCTATTTATTATTACAAACGTATTATTTTGGTCTCCGGGAAGGGGCACTCTTAGGGCTCCGGGGAGCAATGCCCCCCCAAAACAGGTCTGGAAGAAACACTGGTCATAATATGCCCTTTCGTAAAATTATATCGAAAAAAAAAATATCTCCAAAGACAAATTATCCCAAGTGAATAGTTTCTTGAGAAATTTTTCATGTCATATTGTAGAGTTATTACAGAAGTGATTATTTACGAAATCTGAACAAAAATCGTTCTAGGGCAAAGCACTGAAAGTAAACTACGGCTAGTAGAGTTTTTGCAAAACGATTTTATGCTTATAGGAGTGCAAATTCAGTATTTATTAATCAAACTGCAAATTAAGGATGCGTTAAAATATCAAATAATATTTTTGATAAAGTGGATACTTTCAAATGTCTAGGATCAATATTAACAGACCAAAACCATATTCACGAAGAAATTAAATGTCGACTAAAAGCAGGGAATTCGTGTTATTATTCAGTTCAAAATCTTTTGTCGTCGCGAATTCTGTCGAGGAATTTGAAGCTTAAAATATATAAAACTATAATCATGCCTGTTGTTCTGTACGGTTGCGAAATATGGTCGCTTACTCTGAGGGAAGAACATAGACTGAAAGTATTTGAGAACAAGATTCTGAGACGAATGTTCGAACCCAAGAGGAACGGGAATGGAGAATGACGGAAACTTCATAACGGGGAACTACATAATTTATACGGTTTACCAAACATTGTTAGGGTTATCAAGTCTAGGAGGTTCAGGTTGGCAGGTCATGTAGCCAGAAGAAAGTAGGAACGCTTTAAAAGTTTTAACTGGAAGTCCAATCGTAAAACGACCATTAGGAAGACCTAGGCGTAGATGGGAGGACAATATTAAGATGGATCTCGCAGAAATAAGAATACAAACCAGAAAATGGATCCAGTTGACTAAGGACAGAAGTCAGTGGAGAGCTTTTGTGAACCCGGTATTGTACGGTACTTCGGGTTCCATAGGCCATAGAGTTAGTTATTAATCAAACAATACCAAATCAACTGAATCTTTTCTAAGCAAATTGTCCGGAAAGGACAACCCTTGTGAATTTTTAAATGCAAAACGATTTATACCATATTGTTGATTTATTAATAATATATTTCTTTATAAAATATGAACAAAATTGCCAGAATCGCTTTTGAGAAAATCATCCCGGAAATCTCATCCTGCTCTGAGTCATGATTCCACTTTCTGGGCACCATTTTTGTATTCTTCTTACAATACTTCATGTAGTCTTGCCCACAAAACGAGAAACTCCTCGTCCCTTTTTGCTTCTCTCGAGATGGGAAAAACTACAATTCTCGTCTCGTGTTCGTTCTAGTCGCCAATACTAAAAGTTTACCCAAGTCAGAGCTCAAACACTATTCTAGTGTTACATGAATCATAGTACAAAAACTATAAATTGATAAGTGGTTGTCACGGACGCTCATCGATATCATCGTTAAACTTTGTCCGTAATTATACTTTTAATTCAATATTCTTAAAAAAACATTCAACAAACAGCAAAAATAAATAAATAAATAAATAAATAAATAAATAAATAATAATAATAATAATAACTATTTGAAAACTAAACTGTAATTAATTAATAAATTCTTTATTTATTTATTTCACAAAAACAACAGGCAAATGCCTAATTACAGTTTTCCCTTATTGTAAAGTGCATTTAATACACTTTAAAATACACATATAACAACATACTAATATGACCTCAATTCTATCGTAATACACTCTAAAATACACATATAATAAAATAATAATATGAAAGCAAAATATACGTTAAAATACAAGGATACAACAAATTTATGTATAATGAAAATTTTGTTTATAACTAAAAATATCTATATCTGGGTGTCCTTGTGACATTTTATTATACAATATACACATTTTTCTGACAGGCGATACATCTAATGCATTAGTCCTTTGCGCTGAGAGATGGAATATGTGATTATGGGGTCTCGTTGCTCTATGTGGGACGCGAATTTTAATTTCTGATAACAAATATTCTGAATCTATTGCTCCATGAATTATTTTATATAAGAAAGATAATATGAAATGACTTCTTCTGCTTTCAAGATATTGTAATGAATATTTGTTTCGAAGACCTTCGTACTTCTCAAATTTTGGATATATACCTGTTTCTTTGTATGTCAAATAGCGCACAAATTTATTTTGAATGTTTTCGATTTTATTTATATATTTCTTACTATTAGAACCCCATATTACCGCTACATATTCCACCTTAGACCGTACATAGGCAGTGTATAATCTGTAAAACTGCTATGTAATTCCTTCTTTAAAATCATTGCCAAGCACTAAAGTCAGCTAGCTTTCGCAATTCAACATGTAAAATCCATGCATTGACAAATATAATAACAAAAATAAATTTCAAAGGTTTTTTCGTCTTTACATATTTCACCACAAATACAAAAAGTTCCATAATCTCGTCTCAAGTCAAGTATCAAAACAAATAAGCTTTTCCAAAACCAGACAATAGTAGCTTCAAAAACCTATCAGGAGAAACACCTTGTTACTAGTATAAACCATATTGTTAATCTAAGCATCAATAAAAAAAAGGTATGTACCTGTTTCATATTTGTCAATGCCTAGTCATAAATCAATACTTAAAAAATTTCAAATAAACACTGCTAATCAAAATTACACACATTAAAAACATTCCACACAAATCCTATTCTTTTATTTCAACCAAAATAATTAATCACAAATTTATTAGTATACAAACTTATCAATGTCTAAATTATTTTTTAAAAAATGGTTATTGCTATAACACCTCTTGCATATGTCCTATTCTATATAAATCATAGATATCTCATAGCATAACCACATGGTTATACGAACACAATTAAGAGCATTTATCAATGTTTAAAGATACACAAGTCATTTCAAAATATACTCGAATAATAAATGTGATTTAAATGTTGTTATAGCACACCTATGTGGGCCTCCTGTGACGCGGTAGGATTTTGACAACTTCTAAATTAAATCTATATAAATGAAAATAAATGTGACTATGTTTGTGACTTACTAATTCTTGAACTATGCGACTGATATCGATCAAATGTTCAACATAGTTGAGGTTCTGGTCTGTGATGGTTTTACCATTTCACTTTGACGGTTGGGATATACAGGGGATAGACAAAAAACCAAAAACACTTCATACAGGACACGTAAGTTTGGTCCTACACTGCACAACACGTGTTGCGGTTGCCGATCTTTTTTTTTCTTTTTTCAGTGTGTCATGTGGACCTTCCTCTTCCGTCAGCAGTAACCAGTTTACCTGTAAGTGCCGTGGTGTGAAAGTATTGCGGTAAAATGAGCGACCTGACAGACTTCCAAAGAGGCATGATCATTGGTGTCCGTCTGGTTGGAGCTTCAGTGGCAACACTGGCGAACATTGTGGGGGGTATCGAAAGGCACTGTGTCCAATGTCACGACGGCATACACAATTCATGGGCAAACGACGTCTGCAAAGCACAACAGTGGTGGAAACACAATCCTGTCAGATAGGGACCGGAGGGCATTAAAACGGATTATAGCAGCTAAAAAGAAGACCACTGCAATGAAAATTACGTCTGAACTCAATTCTGGCCTACAAAACTCGGTTTCATCGAAAACAGTGCGACAGGAACTTCATAAAATAAAAATTCATGGCAAGGCCGCTATCACCAAAACCCTGGTAACAGCAGTAAATGCGAAGAGGCGTATCCAGTGGTGCAAGGACCACAAGGCGTGGACTCATAAGCAGTGGAAACACGTAATGTGGTCCGATGAATCGACCTTCACCTTGTTTCCAACGACCGGTCGTGTTTACGTATGGAGAACACCGTCGCAGGTCTGTGATACAGACTATCTGCTCCCAACTGTAAAGCATGGGGATGGTTCTGTTTCAGTATGGGCAGTGATATCGTGGTTTTCTGCAGGTCCCATCATAGTCCTGCATGGAATGATGAATGCTAAGGCGTATGAGGTCATTTTGGGGGACCAGGTTCTACTCATGGACCAAATATTGTTCCCTGGTGGTGATTGCATCTACCAAGATGATTTGGCACCCTATCACGCTGATTTGGTGAAATCATGGTTTGAGGACCATCACCAGGAGTTATCACACCTCCCCTGGGTCCCACAATCACCAGATCTGAACATCATTGAGCCATTGTGGTCTGAGTTAGAAAGGCGTATTCGGTCTCATTACCTTCCACCAGCATCCCTTAAGGAACTGTAGCATGTTTTGCAGGAATAATGGTACAAAATTCCACACACAACGATTCAGGACCTGTATACGTCCATTCCAGGTAGGATCCAAGCTGTTTTGGACGCAAAAGGAGGCCCCACACCATACTAGGTATGATTTTCACACTTTTGCAAACGTTTTAGATTTTTTTGTCAAACCCCTGTATATATATATATATATATATATATATATATATATATATATATATATATATATATATATATATATATATATATATGTGTGTGTGTGTGTGTGTGTGTGTGTGTGTGTGTGTCTGAACGAAAATGACCAATATTAGTGACCAATGACCAAAAATCCATTCTTTGCGAGGTCTCTGAGATGAACAGTGACACTTCCGATGGAGTTTAAAATTCAAATTCAGTCCTTATTAGTACTCCCAGGGAAGGAATGATGACATGTAAAAATAATTGAAAATGATCGATATTAGTGACGAATTCATAGTTTCTAGGGTTCCTAAGATGGTTGGTGACGGTTTTGGAGCCCTTTATGTCCGAAATGAAACTTATTTTCCCCGTGCGAAGAACGGACACTCTACTATTATTTTTTAAAAATAGAGCATAAATGTATACAAAAATTTACTTTAAAAATTGAGGCGAAAAATTTCGAAGCGAGACTTGAAAAATCTTTTCGACAATCGAGACGAGACAAGTAAATTCATTTCTCGTCTCGTCTCGTGGGCAGTGTTAACTCTATGTGAGGGTGGGTATGATCAAGGGATGCATTCATTACAATGGAGAGGCAACGCTCTAAAAAGATTTAAAATATTGCCTTTACTGTATTTGCTATTCGTTTCTCAGATCAATTTATCTACCATAAACATTTGTTAAAAAAGAAATCATTTATCTAAACATTATAATGCTAAGTGTATGTTTGTGTTCAAGAAAAGTTTCTATGTTTGTGGACGTTTACATGTTTCTGCCCAATTCTTTTCACAATGTTACCTCGGAAACCACAAACTCTAGAAGCATGCCGTTTTCCCTGATCGATTGCAAATTTTGTGTAGATTGTTCAGTTCTAATTGTACGTATATTTTTAAAAAAATGACCGTTATTTATTTATTACATGTTTTAGGGGTAAACTGAAAGTGTTGAAATTTTAAAAAAACACAATATCCTACGAGTTATACATTCGAACACCACATGTTTGTGTACGGGGTTAGTATATCTCTCCGGAGTTTGTTTTATGGCCAAATGATAATGAAAAAACAAAGGATAACCATTTTTCCAGTCTAACATGAATCTTTATTATTTGGAGTGTTTTTCCGTATGAACACCATATATCACTGACATTATAATTAATTGTGTGTGTGTAATGTATTTGCTTATTACATACTGCATGCAAAAGGAAAGAAAATGCTGATCATACATGAATTAGAAATTCCAACCGGAAGTAGGCTCAAATCTTGCAAAGGTGCGTGATACTGAAAAAAATCACCCCTTTATGATACCCGTTGCCGATTTTTATCAAGACGTCCTTCACTTGTTTCTGTAAAGTTACATGTACAGATGTTGTGAGGAATGACAAGGAGATTCATGCTCATATGTGAATGATGCACTGTGTAGAGAGCGCAGGTTCAACTAGTTTATTAAAAAAAAATAGCTGAAAACTTTTGTGTTTGTAGTATACAATTAATTACATCTTCAGTGCAATTGACTTTTACTTTATCTCCAGTAATTTCTCACATTGATTACTTTTCTTAATTAAATTTCTTCTTCTTCTTTTGTACAAAAGAACAAAACTTTCCTTTTTGCTTCTTCTTTAATTTTTATACTTAACTATTTCTTCTTTTATCAACTTCTTCGACAACCTCTTTCAACTATCTTCAATGCAAACTCGTTTTTCTTTTCTTATCTATTTTCAATTTCCTCAGTTGTAGGTCAATAATTTTTGTTCGACTCACAATTCACTGCTCTCACACACCCTTCCCATTACTTTCATACACTAGCTCTGCCTTTTCTTTCTTTCTTTCTCTCTTTCTCTCTCTCTCTCTCTCTCATGCACATACACTATTTCGAATTTCCAAAAGTTTTCCGCTTTCTTCAACTTCCCCCAACCTTTTTAAAGTTTTCTTTTCTTCTTTCCCTTCTGGAGAATATTGATGTAAGAAGAGAAGCGTAACAAAAGAGCAATTCAGAAAGCTATTTCTTGTTCATGAAATGACAAAAATGTATTCTAAAGTTCCATATATATACAAGGTGTGATCGAAAAGTACGGTGAATGTAATTGCATATTGCCATGTATCGATGTTGTATTCATTTCAACTAGTAAGCCCGGTTGCCTAAGCCTTTGGTACAGTCTGTCTCAGCGAATTGTCTCACTAAGGAAGTTTTTAAGATAGATAGATGTTGCGACAGAATTTTCAGAAATCGTTCAAGACCGATATTTACACATATACAGCATGGCGCTAAATTCTTTGTACAAAAGCAGAGGAGTGATTCCTGAGAGTAAAACGAACAAAAAAGTTCCAATAAACATAGGGCGAAAACCCCATCGTTTACGTGTTATAGGTTGTCGAAATCATGAAAAAATGAATTTTAAAGGTTCATAGCTCCAAAACTATGGGACCTACCTTGGTCGGATCAAGATTTCACTTAGGAACTAGTATGTGCCCTATCCAAAAATGCGTGTTTCAGAATCCTGAGGTGCTTTCCACAACAATTTTTATAGAGGGAGTTTGACTACGGGCCTATGATATAAAGTACTCTCCAATTACCTCCATAAAAATTGTTGCGTGAGTACCTTAGGATTCTAAAACATGAATTTTTGGATAGAGCACATACTAGTTCCTAAGCGAAGTCTTGACCCGACTACAGTAGGTCCCATAGTTTTGGAGCTATGGACCTTTAGAATTCATTTTTCATGTTTTCAGCAGCCTATAACACGTAAAGGATGGGGTTTTAGCCCTATGTTTATTGGAACTTTTTTATTTGTTTTACTCTCAGGAATCACTCTTCTGCTTTTGTACAACGAATTTAGCGCTGTACTGTATATAGGGTTAGCTGACGTCCTGGTTTATAAAAAAGTATAGATATATTGAGTATCTTAACATGGATGAATCGCATGAAGAATATTGTTTGGTTATGAAAATAGTATTATGTAAGAAGTTAAAATGAGTTACATCATTCAAAGGAAAGTGGACTTTTTAAAAAGGGATTATTCTCCTATATGAACTGCAATGCTAAATATGAGAACATATATTGAAAAATGAAATATCTCTGTACAGATACTAGAAATGGACTTAATGTTGACAGTGTGAAAGCGGAACTTCAAATTTGCACAAATTATGGACAAAATGGAGATAATGAATCTAAAACATGTTTGTGTGCTACAAGGTATAGCAAGTTTTCAAATTGACACAGGGCACACGAACTCCCCTAAAGGGGAGGGGACAACCACTGGCAAATATCAGGATACCATGAAAATAATATATATATATAGGCCTATATATACAGGGTGGTCGTGCATGAATGTCGGAAAATTCGTGAGATGAATCTACAGGTAAAAACAAGCAAAAAATGTCATATGAACATTGGGTGAATGCGGCTTCGTTTGGACGCTAGAGGTGTCTGAAATGTTACCTTCCGAGGCGGCAATTTGCAATATCTCAAGATCAGAGAGAAATACGAATGTCGGGTCAAAACATATCAAAGGAAACCCCATCCGAAGAATCCAATTATGCATAAGTGGTGGCGAAACAGTGGCGGCGCTAGAGGGGGGCACAAAGAAAGTGAATGAAACATGGAGAAAAGTGAACAATTTACACTGAAAAATTGTAGGAGGGGATGTTACTTGGAATATGCAACAACAAATGTTAATGAACAAAGGCAACAACGGCTAGTCTGTAGGGACTTTATGGGAGGCGGATTGTAGGAATACAGTATCTTTGTAATGGTGAGAAATAGGAATGTCGGGTCAAAAGATATCAAAGGAAATGCCATCCGAAGAATCCAATTATGTATAAGTGATGGCGAAACAGTGGCGGCGCCAGGGGAAGCACAAAGAAAGTGATTGAAACATGGAGAAAAGTTGAAATTGGTGAAAACACAACTATTTGAAAGCAATCAGGAAACAAGGAATACAACTCTAGGTGTACTGTAAGATACATGTCCGATGACAGAGGGCGCATAGCTACAGTAGGTGGAACAAGGGGGCGTGCAGAGCGTCGCGTAGTAGAGTTAGTTATAGGAATAGTGAAAGCGTGGGTAACGAGAGCGTTCGCATCGAAGGTGCAGAGGACAGCGCACAGTTCATTCGTACTGAATGGGGCAATGACAGTAACAGCACAAGCGTTTTAGTGCTACACTCTACAGGCAGGGCAGTAATCCATGTGTATGTGAATGTGGTTTACTTTGTGTCGTGTGAAACAGTGTTGATGTTGACAAGCGCTATGTGTAATGCACCACAATGAATAGGGTAGTATACACTAACGCCGAAATGGTAGATATGCATTTGATGTACGGCTTAGCGGAAGGTAATGCAGAAGAAGCACGTAGGTTATATGCGGAACGCTACCCAGATCGACAAATTCCAGCACCGGGGATGTATATTTGTATTCATCAGCGATTGCGGGACACTGGGTCATTCCTTCCCAACACAGACATTCCGAGACGACGACGCGTTCGAACACCCCCCTGGAAGAGAGGGTACTCCGACATGTGACCCGGAACCCGAGTATTAGTACCCGACGAATAGCAAGGCAGGAACACGTTTCGCATCAAGTCGTGCTAAGCATCTTGCATAGTAATAATCTCAGACCATACCACGTACAACGAACGCATGCGTTATACGATGGTGACTATGAAACCCGACGACATTTCTGTCGTTGGTTATACCGCCGCTGCCGTGTATCACCAGCCTTTCTACACAGGTATTGTTCTCAGTTGAGGCATTATTCACACGGGATGGCATCACAAATTTCCACAATGACCATCGATGGGCACTCAACAACCCGCATGCAATTGTAGAGACGAAGCATCAACAGCGTTTCAAATTGAATGTGTGGGCTGGTATTATTGGCGACAACGTTGTGGGACCACATTTCTTACCACAGCGATTGAACGCAATATCGTATCTCCAGTTTCTGACTCAGAGCCTACCTATTCTGCTTGAAGATGTGCCACTGAGGACACGACAGGTATGTGGTTTATGCATGATGGCGCCCTTGCTCACTCATGTCACACACCATGCATATCTGAACAAAACATTTCCACGCAGGTGGATAGGTCGTGGTGGAAGACAAGCATGGACCCCACGTTCAACCGACCTGAATCCCCTACATTTTTTCCAGTGGGGTTACGTGAAGAGTCTCGTGTATACATGACCCCTGCATGATGTTGAAGATCTTCGCCAGTGTGTATGTGCTGCATTTGCCACATTACGGCAAACGCCAGCGATATTGGCACCAGTCAGACAATCCTTACGCAATCGTGTAACTGTCTGTCTCGAAGAACAAGGAGGACATATTGAACAGCTGCTATAGAATGGCATTATGTTGACCATGGTAAGTACAATACCTCTTGTTTTTACAGTACACTGGGTCTTATCTTCCATACGTGTTTTTTACGATCTGCACGTTTCATCACTAAGAGTGTTTAACAGTTTCTTTGCAGCTCCCATGCGCCGCCACTATTCCGCAGTACGTGTTCATAATTGGATTCTTCGGATGGGATTTCCTTTGATATCTTTTCACCCGACATTTCTATTTCTCTCCGTTAAAATGATACTGTATTTCAACATTCCACCTCTCATAGTGTCCCTACAACGTAGCCATTGTTGCCTTTCTACATTAACATTTGTTGCTGCATGTTCCATACAACATCCGCTCCTACAGTTTGTCAGTGTAAATTGTTCACCTTTCTCCGCATTTCATTCACTTTCTTTATGCTTCCCCTGGCGCCGCCACTGTTTCGCCATCACTTATACATAATTGGATTTTTCGGATGGCATTTCCTTTGATATGTTTTGACCCGACATTCCTATTTCTCACCATTACAAAGATACTGTATTCCTACAATCCACCTCTCATAAAGTCCCTACAGACTAGCCGTTGTTGCCTTTGTTCATTAACATTTGTTGTTGCATATTCCAAGTAACATCCCCTCCTACAATTTTGCAGTGTAAATTGTTCACTTTTCTCCATGTTTCATTCACTTTCTTTGTGCCCCCCTCTAGCGCCGCCACTGTTTCGCCACCACTTATGCATAATTGGATTCTTCGGATGGGGTTTCCTTTGATATGTTTTGACCCGACATTCGTATTTCTCTCTGTTCTTGAGATACTGCAAATTGCCGCCTTGGAAGCTGACATTTCAGACGCCTCTAGCGTCCAAACGAAGCCGCATTCACCCAATGTTCATATAACATTTTTTGCTTGTTTTTACCTGTAGATTCATCTCACGAATTTTCCGACATTCATGCACGACCACCCTGTATATATATATATATATATATATATATATATATATATATATATATATATATATATATATATATATATATATATATATATTAAGCTTTCTTCGCTCAACTGTATTTGTTTTCTAGTTTAAAATACCCAAGAGCAATAAAATGAATAATGTGGATTTAACAACTTTTTAGATACTAAATTGATAACACAGAAAGCTGGCGACTTTTGAATTGATATTTAGCTATTTGAATACAAACGGAGTTGGCAGCAGTTGGGCCCATGAAATTTGTCTGGGGCTCCATGAAATCTATGGCCAGCCCTAATCAGAACAGCTGACAGTGACAAGAAGTACTATTAAAACTGTTTTATTTTGGTAATTTACAAGTATATTCAAATTTATCTTAATTTTTGTTATGTTTTTAACTGTTTTTATATAATGCAAAGATCTATAATCGCGGATCATTTTAGAGCTGAAAAAGCAGTGTGCTCATTTTCCGTTTGAGAAATCTCACAACCGTACATATGTCTCCAGCCTAATTCGCGTGAAGGGACTAAAGAAAAATCACTGATAAGGTGGATCTTTGCGAGAATCGAACCTAAGATTCAACAATTAGGAAGCGAGAACCTAGAATAGTTCGAAAAGTTCAGCTTTTGAAATTTCTTGAATGGAAGGGTAGATAACTTCAAACCAATTTTTAAATTCTTCACGCAAATTACTTCCAAATATAGCTTTCCTATTAAGATACATCATTGATGCGTCTGATCCAAAGATCGATTTGATTTTGTTGAATTTAGCGTCCCTTTCAGCAGCGAGGGTATGTGGGACATGGACCTACAATTTAATGTGGGATCTAAACCATATGAGCTTCCGTCGGGAATCGAACCCAGGTCTCTCATACCAAAGGCGCGCACGCTAACCACTTAGCCACGAAGTAGCTCTCAAGAGTTCGATCCCCAGAGAAATGTTCGATACTGGTTCACCATTGTGGAATCTTCTTGAAATACGAAGTAGTGAATTCCGGTCTAAAAAGTCTGAAAAAAAAAAACAGATGGAAGTAAATGTACAGATCTACATCGCTGAAAAGAAGTCGTTTAGCCGCCAATGTTCCTTCGTACATTAACACCAGGAAAGTTTGTTCCGTTTTATCTCTGTATGTAGCTATACGACATGTGGAACGCGATCGAAACGAGTCCTAACTATTGAGTGCTAATCTCTCTCTCTCTCTCTTTTTTTTTTTTTTTTCGTTTGAACTCGTTAACATTTCCGTATATACATACAGATAGCTCGGACAGAAACCAAATAGACATAGAGAAGCCCAGTGTTGGCTTGGTTGCTGTCCTACATCCATGTCATTTTGCTGTCGCTTGTAAACACTTCCTTCTTCAAACAGTTTCTGCAGTGATCCGTAAACTTTGGCTGTGCCTTGCTTGCTGTCCAAGTGGTCGACCGTTTTCCTGTACGCTATTTGGTTCTCAGCCAAGGAGGATTATGTCCGCTCTGACATATTAATATGTTTTTTTCTTACTTTCTTTTCTGTTTTATTTTTATGAGTAAGTGTTAGGATTTTGATAATGTCATTTTTCCGCCATTCACCCAATTAAAAGTAAAGTTTTAATTTCGCCCGGTTAAACATAATCATGCTTTTTCCATCATATGTTGTAATCAATTGTTTCTTGAATGGAAGTTTGAAGTGACAGGTGATTGATTTACTAGAGGTTAGCACCTTTCAGCGGCATAGATATATATGAGACGTGGACCTACACGTGAGACATGGGAACCAGGCCGGTAGCCAGCCCAAAAATGTAGTGGGGCGGGGGAGCGAATGAACTTAAGGGGGCCCGATCCAACTATATTATAGTTTATCACCATATTATAGTTCATTTTCAAGTCTACCGTGAAAAAATTTTAGAGGAGATAGCAAAAATTTAGGGGGGTCCGGGCCCCTCTAGACCCCCCCTGGATAAGGGCCTGGTGGGAACCGAACCATATAACCTTCCACTGGGAATCGAATCAGGGTCTTCCACGCCGAAGACGTGTACACAAACCATATATGTACGAGAGAGCTCTTTTTGAAGTGACAAATTGAATGCAACATCCATTGAACGTAAACACGAACAAATATTGAAAAATGAAATGAAATTATTTTAATATTGTGTTATTCCTAGTTATTCTTAAGAGTTTTCATCCCTGCGAAATTAAAATACCGCTAATTTTACAGTAATTATATGATATCTTCAAATAGATAAAAGATAATCGAAATGTGGAACAAGAGCGCCCTAGACAATACCATTTCACATGAGATACCGTTATCACGACTCACTTATCTGCTTTCGATTTCGAGCCATTTTGAAAATCGGCATTTATTTTCGCGTTTCTAAACAGCTGAAAACGGAAAGCCACTAAGTGACTTGTGATAACGGTACCTCACGCAAAATAATATTGTCTAAGGCGCTCTTGTTTCATATTTCAATTATCTTTTATCTATTTGAAGATATCACATAATTACTGTAAAATTAGCGGTATTTTAATTTCGCCGGGATGAAGACTCTTAACATAGGCGTCAGGTTTTCAAAATTAAATGAAATCTTTCGGTTTAACGTCCCAAGATTATGTCCTTTAGGCTAAGGGAGACGGATGATTAAGGCAAGTGAATGATGATGGAAGAATTGGTGGAATGAGAATTATTTCTCTTCTCTTATAAAATGAAATCTTTTAGTTTAACGTCCAACGATTATTCCCTTTAGGCTAAGGGAGACGGATGATTAAGGCAAGTGAATGATGATGGAAGAATTGGTGGAATGAGAATTATTTCTCTTCTCTTATAAAATGAAATCTTTCAGTTTAACATCCTACGATTATGTCCGTTAGGCTAAGGGAGACGGATGATTAAGGCAAGTGAATGATGATGGAAGAATTGATGGAATGAGAATTATTTCTCTTCTCTTATAAAATGAAATCTTTCAGTTTAACATCCTACGATTATGTCCTTTAGGCTAAGGGAGACGGATGATTAAGGCAAGTGAATGATGATGGAAGAATTGATGGAATGAGAATTATTTCTCTTCTCTTATAAAATGAAATCTTTCAGTTTAACATCCTACGATTATGTCCTTTAGGCTAAGGGAGACGGATGATTAAGGCATGTGAATGATGATGGAAGAATTGATGGAATGAGAATTATTTCTCTTCTCTTATAAAATGAAATCTTTCAGTTTAACATCCTACGATTATTCCCTTTAGGCTAAGGGAGACGGATGATTAAGGCAAGTGAATGATGATGGAAGAATTGGTGGAATGAGAATTATTTCTCTTCTCTTATAAAATGAAATCTTTCAGTTTAACATCCTACGATTATGTCCTTTAGGCTAAGGGAGACGGATGATTAAGGCAAGTGAATGATGATGGAAGAATTGGTGGAATGAGAATTATTTCTCTTCTCTTATAAAATGAAATCTTTTAGTTTAACGTCCAACGATTATTCCCTTTAGGCTAAGGGAGACGGATGATTAAGGCATGTGAATGATGATGGAAGAATTGATGGAATGAGAATTATTTCTCTTCTCTTATAAAATGAAATCTTTCAGTTTAACATCCTACGATTATGTCCTTTAGGCTAAGGGAGACGGATGATTAAGGCAAGTGAATGATGATGGAAGAATTGATGGAATGAGAATTATTTCTCTTCTCTTATAAAATGAAATCTTTCAGTTTAACATCCTACGATTATGTCCTTTAGGCTAAGGGAGACGGATGATTAAGGCAAGTGAATGATGATGGAAGAATTGATGGAATGAGAATTATTTCTCTTCTCTTATAAAATGAAATCTTTCAGTTTAACATCCTACGATTATGTCCTTTAGGCTAAGGGAGACGGATGATTAAGGCAAGTGAATGATGATGGAAGAATTGGTGGAATGAGAATTATTTCTCTTCTCTTATAAAATGAAATCTTTCAGTTTAACATCCTACGATTATGTCCTTTAGGCTAAGGGAGACGGATGATTAAGGCAAGTAAATGATGATGGAAGAATTGGTGGAATGAGAATTATTTCTCTTCTCTTATAAAATGAAATCTTTTAGTTTAACGTCCAACGATTATTCCCTTTAGGCTAAGGGAGACGGATGATTAAGGCAAGGGAATGATGATGAAAGAATTGGTGGAATGAGAATTATTTCTCTTCTCTTATAAAATGAAATCTTTCAGTTTAACATCCTACGATTATGTCCTTTAGGCTAAGGGAGACGGATGATTAAGGCAAGTGAATGATGATGGAAGAATTGGTGGAATGAGAATTATTTCTCTTCTCTTATAAAATGAAATCTTTTAGTTTAACGTCCAACGATTATTCCCTTTAGGCTAAGGGAGACGGATGATTAAGGCAAGTGAATGATGATGGAAGAATTGATGGAATGAGAATTATTTCTCTTCTCTTATAAAATGAAATCTTTCAGTTTAACATCCTACGATTATGTCCTTTAGGCTAAGGGAGACGGATGATTAAGGCAAGTGAATGATGATGGAAGAATTGGTGGAATGAGAATTATTTCTCTTCTCTTATAAAATGAAATCTTTCAGTTTAACATTCTACGATTATGTCCTTTAGGCTAAGGGAGACGGATGATTAAGGCAAGTGAATGATGATGGAAGAATTGGTGGAATGAGAATTATTTCTCTTCTCTTATAAAATGAAATCTTTCAGTTTAACATCCTACGATTATGTCCTTTAGGCTAAGGGAGACGGATGATTAAGGCAAGTGAATGATGATGGAAGAATTGGTGGAATGAGAATTATTTCTCTTCTCTTATAAAATGAAATCTTTTAGTTTAACGTCCAACGATTATTCCCTTTAGGCTAAGGGAGACGGATGATTAAGGCAAGTGAATGATGATGGAAGAATTGGTGGAATGAGAATTATTTCTCTTCTCTTATAAAATGAAATCTTTCAGTTTAACATCCTACGATTATGTCCTTTAGGCTAAGGGAGACGGATGATTAAGGCAAGTGAATGATGATGGAAGAATTGATGGAATGAGAATTATTTCTCTTCTCTTATAAAATGAAATCTTTTAGTTTAACGTCCAACGATTATTCCCTTTAGGCTAAGGGAGACGGATGATTAAGGCAAGTGAATGATGATGGAAGAATTGGTGGAATGAGAATTATTTCTCTTCTCTTATAAAATAAAATCTTTTAGTTTAACATCCAATGATTATTCCCTTTAGTCTAAGGGAGACGGATGATTAAGGCAAGTGAATGATGATGGAAGAATTGGTGGAATGAGAATTATTTCTCTTCTCTTATAAAATGAAATCTTTTAGTTTAACGTCCAACGATTATTCCCTTTAGGCTAAGGGAGACGGATGATTAAGGCAAGTGAATGATGATGGAAGAATTGGTGGAATGAGAATTATTTCTCTTCTCTTATAAAATGAAATCTTTCAGTTTAACATCCTACGATTATGTCCTTTAGGCTAAGGGAGACGGATGATTAAGGCAAGTGAATGATGATGGAAGAATTGGTGGAATGAGAATTATTTCTCTTCTCTTATAAAATGAAATCTTTTAGTTTAACGTCCAACGATTATTCCCTTTAGGCTAAGGGAGACGGATGATTAAGGCAAGTGAATGATGATGGAAGAATTGGTGGAATGAGAATTATTTCTCTTCTCTTATAAAATAAAATCTTTTAGTTTAACATCCAATGATTATTCCCTTTAGTCTAAGGGAGACGGATGATTAAGGCAAGTGAATGATGATGGAAGAATTGGTGGAATGAGAATTATTTCTCTTCTCTTATAAAATGAAATCTTTTAGTTTAACGTCCAACGATTATTCCCTTTAGGCTAAGGGAGACGGATGATTAAGGCAAGTGAATGATGATGGAAGAATTGGTGGAATGAGAATTATTTCTCTTCTCTTATAAAATGAAATCTTTCAGTTTAACATCCTACGATTATGTCCTTTAGGCTAAGGGAGACGGATGATTAAGGCAAGTGAATGATGATGGAAGAATTGGTGGAATGAGAATTATTTCTCTTCTCTTATAAAATGAAATCTTTTAGTTTAACGTCCAACGATTATTCCCTTTAGGCTAAGGGAGACGGATGATTAAGGCAAGTGAATGATGATGGAAGAATTGATGGAATGAGAATTATTTCTCTTCTCTTATAAAATGAAATCTTTCAGTTTAACATCCTACGATTATTCCCTTTAGGCTAAGGGAGACGGATGATTAAGGCAAGTGAATGATGATGGAAGAATTGGTGGAATGAGAATTATTTCTCTTCTCTTATAAAATGAAATCTTTCAGTTTAACATCCTACGATTATGTCCTTTAGGCTAAGGGAGACGGATGATTAAGGCAAGTGAATGATGATGGAAGAATTGATGGAATGAGAATTATTTCTCTTCTCTTATAAAATGAAATCTTTCAGTTTAACATCCTACGATTATGTCCTTTAGGCTAAGGGAGACGGATGATTAAGGCAAGTGAATGATGATGGAAGAATTGATGGAATGAGAATTATTTCTCTTCTCTTATAAAATGAAATCTTTCAGTTTAACATCCTACGATTATGTCCTTTAGGCTAAGGGAGACGGATGATTAAGGCAAGTGAATGATGATGGAAGAATTGGTGGAATGAGAATTATTTCTCTTCTCTTATAAAATGAAATCTTTTAGTTTAACGTCCAACGATTATTCCCTTTAGGCTAAGGGAGACGGATGATTAAGGCAAGTGAATGATGATGGAAGAATTGGTGGAATGAGAATTATTTCTCTTCTCTTATAAAATGAAATCTTTCAGTTTAACATCCTACGATTATGTCCTTTAGGCTAAGGGAGACGGATGATTAAGGCAAGTGAATGATGATGGAAGAATTGGTGGAATGAGAATTATTTCTCTTCTCTTATAAAATGAAATCTTTTAGTTTAACGTCCAACGATTATTCCCTTTAGGCTAAGGGAGACGGATGATTAAGGCAAGTGAATGATGATGGAAGAATTGATGGAATGAGAATTATTTCTCTTCTCTTATAAAATGAAATCTTTCAGTTTAACATCCTACGATTATTCCCTTTAGGCTAAGGGAGACGGATGATTAAGGCAAGTGAATGATGATGGAAGAATTGGTGGAATGAGAATTATTTCTCTTCTCTTATAAAATGAAATCTTTCAGTTTAACATCCTACGATTATGTCCTTTAGGCTAAGGGAGACGGATGATTAAGGCAAGTGAATGATGATGGAAGAATTGGTGGAATGAGAATTATTTCTCTTCTCTTATAAAATGAAATCTTTTAGTTTAACGTCCAACGATTATTCCCTTTAGGCTAAGGGAGACGGATGATTAAGGCAAGTGAATGATGATGGAAGAATTGGTGGAATGAGAATTATTTCTCTTCTCTTATAAAATAAAATCTTTTAGTTTAACATCCAATGATTATTCCCTTTAGTCTAAGGGAGACGGATGATTAAGGCAAGTGAATGATGATGGAAGAATTGGTGGAATGAGAATTATTTCTCTTCTCTTATAAAATGAAATCTTTTAGTTTAACGTCCAACGATTATTCCCTTTAGGCTAAGGGAGACGGATGATTAAGGCAAGTGAATGATGATGGAAGAATTGGTGGAATGAGAATTATTTCTCTTCTCTTATAAAATGAAATCTTTCAGTTTAACATCCTACGATTATGTCCTTTAGGCTAAGGGAGACGGATGATTAAGGCAAGTGAATGATGATGGAAGAATTGGTGGAATGAGAATTATTTCTCTTCTCTTATAAAATGAAATCTTTTAGTTTAACGTCCAACGATTATTCCCTTTAGGCTAAGGGAGACGGATGATTAAGGCAAGTGAATGATGATGGAAGAATTGATGGAATGAGAATTATTTCTCTTCTCTTATAAAATGAAATCTTTCAGTTTAACATCCTACGATTATGTCCTTTAGGCTAAGGGAGACGGATGATTAAGGCAAGTGAATGATGATGGAAGAATTGGTGGAATGAGAATTATTTCTCTTCTCTTATAAAATGAAATCTTTTAGTTTAACGTCCAACGATTATTCCCTTTAGGCTAAGGGAGACGGATGATTAAGGCAAGTGAATGATGATGGAAGAATTGATGGAATGAGAATTATTTCTCTTCTCTTATAAAATGAAATCTTTCAGTTTAACATCCTACGATTATGTCCTTTAGGCTAAGGGAGACGGATGATTAAGGCAAGTGAATGATGATGGAAGAATTGGTGGAATGAGAATTATTTCTCTTCTCTTATAAAATGAAATCTTTTAGTTTAACGTCCAACGATTATTCCCTTTAGGCTAAGGGAGACGGATGATTAAGGCAAGTGAATGATGATGGAAGAATTGATGGAATGAGAATTATTTCTCTTCTCTTATAAAATGAAATCTTTCAGTTTAACATCCTACGATTATGTCTTTAGGCTAAGGGAGACGGATGATTAAGGCAAGTGAATGATGATGGAAGAATTGGTGGAATGAGAATTATTTCTCTTCTCTTATAAAATGAAATCTTTCAGTTTAACATCCTACGATTATGTCCTTTAGGCTAAGGGAGACGGATGATTAAGGCAAGTGAATGATGATGGAAGAATTGATGGAATGAGAATTATTTCTCTTCTCTTATAAAATGAAATCTTTCAGTTTAACATCCTACGATTATGTCCTTTAGGCTAAGGGAGACGGATGATTAAGGCAAGTGAATGATGATGGAAGAATTGATGGAATGAGAATTATTTCTCTTCTCTTATAAAATGAAATCTTTCAGTTTAACATCCTACGATTATGTCCTTTAGGCTAAGGGAGACGGATGATTAAGGCAAGTGAATGATGATGGAAGAATTGATGGAATGAGAATTATTTCTCTTCTCTTATAAAATGAAATCTTTCAGTTTAACATCCTACGATTATGTCCTTTAGGCTAAGGGAGACGGATGATTAAGGCAAGTGAATGATGATGGAAGAATTGATGGAATGAGAATTATTACTCTTCTCTTATAAAATGAAATCTTTCAGTTTAACATCCTACGATTATGTCCTTTAGGCTAAGGGAGACGGATGATTAAGGCAAGTGAATGATGATGGAAGAATTGATGGAATGAGAATTATTTCTCTTCTCTTATAAAATGAAATCTTTCAGTTTAACGTCCAACGATTATTCCCTTTAGGCTAAGGGAGACGGATGATTAAGGCAAGTGAATGATGATGGAAGAATTGATGGAATGAGAATTATTTCTCTTCTCTTATAAAATGAAATCTTTCAGTTTAACATCCTACGATTATGTCCTTTAGGCTAAGGGAGACGGATGATTAAGGCAAGTGAATGATGATGGAAGAATTGATGGAATGAGAATTATTTCTCTTCTCTTATAAAATGAAATCTTTCAGTTTAACGTCCAACGATTATTCCCTTTAGGCTAAGGGAGACGGATGATTAAGGCAAGTGAATGATGATGGAAGAATTGATGGAATGAGAATTATTTCTCTTCTCTTATAAAATGAAATCTTTCAGTTTAACATCCTACGATTATGTCCTTTAGGCTAAGGGAGACGGATGATAAAGGCAAGTGAATGATGATGGAAGAATTGGTGGAATGAGAATTATTTCTCTTCTCTTATAAAATGAAATCTTTCAGTTTAACATATCACGACTATGTCCTTTAGGCTAAGGGAGACGGATGATTAAGGCAAGTGAATGATGATGGAAGAATTGGTGGAATGAGAATTATTTCTCTTCTCTTATAAAATGAAATCTTTCAGTTTAACATATCACGACTATGTCCTTTAGGCTAAGGGAGACGGATGATTAAGGCAAGTGAATGATGATGGAAGAATTGGTGGAATGAGAATTATTTCTCTTCTCTTATAAAATGAAATCTTTCAGTTTAACATATCACGACTATGTCCTTTAGGCTAAGGGAGACGGATGATTAAGGCAAGTGAATGATGATGGAAGAATTGATGGAATGAGAATTATTTCTCTTCTCTTATAAAATGAAATCTTTCAGTTTAACATCCTACGATTATGTCCTTTAGGCTAAGGGAGACGGATGATTAAGGCAAGTGAATTATGATGGAAGAATTGGTGGAATGAGAATTATTTCTCTTCTCTTATAAAATGAAATCTTTTAGTTTAACGTCCAACGATTATTCCCTTTAGGCTAAGGGAGACGGATGATTAAGGCAAGTGAATGATGATGGAAGAATTGATGGAATGAGAATTATTTCTCTTCTCTTATAAAATGAAATCTTTCAGTTTAACATCCTACGATTATGTCCTTTAGGCTAAGGGAGACGGATGATTAAGGCAAGTGAATGACGATGGAAGAATTGGTGGAATGAGAATTATTTCTCTTCTCTTATAAAATGAAATCTTTTAGTTTAACGTCCAACGATTATTCCCTTTAGGCTAAGGGAGACGGATGATTAAGGCAAGTGAATGATGATGGAAGAATTGATGGAATGAGAATTATTTCTCTTCTCTTATAAAATGAAATCTTTCAGTTTAACATCCTACGATTATGTCCTTTAGGCTAAGGGAGACGGATGATTAAGGCAAGTGAATGATGATGGAAGAATTGGTGGAATGAGAATTATTTCTCTTCTCTTATAAAATGAAATCTTTTAGTTTAACGTCCAACGATTATTCCCTTTAGGCTAAGGGAGACGGATGATTAAGGCAAGTGAATGATGATGGAAGAATTGATGGAATGAGAATTATTTCTCTTCTCTTATAAAATGAAATCTTTCAGTTTAACATCCTACGATTATGTCCTTTAGGCTAAGGGAGACGGATGATTAAGGCAAGTGAATGATGATGGAAGAATTGATGGAATGAAAATTATTTCTCTTCTCTTATAAAATGAAATCTTTCAGTTTAACATCCTACGATTATGTCCTTTAGGCTAAGGGAGACGGATGATTAAGGCAAGTGAATGATGATGGAAGAATTGATGGAATGAGAATTATTTCTCTTCTCTTATAAAATGAAATCTTTCAGTTTAACATCCTACGATTATGTCCTTTAGGCTAAGGGAGACGGATGATTAAGGCAAGTGAATGATGATGGAAGAATTGGTGGAATGAGAATTATTTCTCTTCTCTTATAAAATGAAATCTTTCAGTTTAACATCCTACGATTATGTCCTTTAGGCTAAGGGAGACGGATGATTAAGGCAAGTGAATGATGATGGAAGAATTGATGGAATGAGAATTATTTCTCTTCTCTTATAAAATGAAATCTCAGAAGATATCATAATTCAGAATCTTATAGACATAATTAAGGACTGACGATTATTTCCTTATATGGTCTATCTGTAGGAAGAATTGATGGAATGAGAATTATTTCTCTTCTCTTATAAAAGAAATCTTTCAGTTTAACATCCTACGATTATGTCCTTTAGGCTAAGGGAGGACGGGATAAGGCAAGTGAATGTGATGGAAGAATTGATGGAATGAGAATTATTTCTCTTCTCTTATAAAATGAAATCTTTCAGTTTAACATCCTACGATTATGTCCTTTAGGCTAAGGGAGACGGATGATTAAGGCAAGTGAATGATGATGGAAGAATTGATGGAATGAGAATTATTTCTCTTCTCTTATAAAATGAAATCTTTCAGTTTAACATCCTACGATTATGTCCTTTAGGCTAAGGGAGACGGATGATTAAGGCAAGTGAATGATGATGGAAGAATTGATGGAATGAGAATTATTACTCTTCTCTTATAAAATGAAATCTTTCAGTTTAACATCCTACGATTATGTCCTTTAGGCTAAGGGAGACGGATGATTAAGGCAAGTGAATGATGATGGAAGAATTGATGGAATGAGAATTATTTCTCTTCTCTTATAAAATGAAATCTTTCAGTTTAACGTCCAACGATTATTCCCTTTAGGCTAAGGGAGACGGATGATTAAGGCAAGTGAATGATGATGGAAGAATTGATGGAATGAGAATTATTTCTCTTCTCTTATAAAATGAAATCTTTCAGTTTAACATCCTACGATTATGTCCTTTAGGCTAAGGGAGACGGATGATTAAGGCAAGTGAATGATGATGGAAGAATTGGTGGAATGAGAATTATTTCTCTTCTCTTATAAAATGAAATCTTTCAGTTTAACATATCACGACTATGTCCTTTAGGCTAAGGGAGACGGATGATTAAGGCAAGTGAATGATGATGGAAGAATTGGTGGAATGAGAATTATTTCTCTTCTCTTATAAAATGAAATCTTTCAGTTTAACATATCACGACTATGTCCTTTAGGCTAAGGGAGACGGATGATTAAGGCAAGTGAATGATGATGGAAGAATTGGTGGAATGAGAATTATTTCTCTTCTCTTATAAAATGAAATCTTTAGTTTTGAGTCGTTTTCAGTTTTCACTCAAATTATTCTAAAATATTAAATGGTTTGATTATAATAATTATTATTTTAATTTTCTCTCCCTCTTTTTTTGGTCAATATTGCTGAACATATCATCATCATTTTAGTTATTACGCCATTATTGGCAGGTTATTTGCTTCAACAGACAAGGTTCGACGTTCGGTGGTCCTCAGCTAGTCTCTTCGTCTTGACGTAGCAATCTTCTTTTTCAATACCTTTCTTCAACTAGTCTCCTTCGCTCTCTCCCTCTCTTTCCTTAAAAATACTCTCTAGCACGTCCCTCATAATACAGTTCCTCCTCAGCCAATATCCTAACCAGTTCCTCTTCCTCCTGTTAACAATATCTAAAATTCTTTTTTGCTCCTACTGCTAATATTTCTAACACCTTCTCATTCGTTTTCGTTCAACACAGCTAATTCTCTCCTTTTTTCTCCATGCCCATGTTTCGAAAGTCTGCAATTTTTTCATTGCTTTTGCGTAATATGAATGTTTCTGCCCCATAGAGTATATATTGGAATCAGTAAAACAAAGTTTCAATATTTAATTGGAAGTTTGTTTAATACAAGGATTAGCTAATCGTGGTTGAAAAGAAAAATCTGACGCCTTTAGAGTGTAAAAATA
Organism: Thermobia domestica; assembly: GCF_964235325.1. NCBI lineage: Eukaryota > Metazoa > Arthropoda > Insecta > Zygentoma > Lepismatidae > Thermobia > Thermobia domestica. The sequence goes on from NC_137455.1 coordinate 15,988,268, forward strand.
ATTTTTCAAATTCATGGTATTTCAATAATCTGTGCCGTCTAATTTTCTTTCATGCGTCTCAGGGGTCCCCTCCCCAGTTTGGGAACCAGTAAAGTGTTGGATCTCTTAAAAAATATAAACAGATTACGAAACGTTGTGATTTAGGTATATCTTATAAGTAGTGAAGCATGGGCACCCATTAAAAAAATAAAGGTCATCACCTATGTTGTACGCTATCATACTTACACGACGTTAAATAATATTACATTTGGAAACATACATTGTATTTCCGTTACTACTGGTGAATTGTAGAGTTTATTATCCCTTATATCCATAGTAAAATTTACCTATGAAAAGGTTGAGATTTCTTAAATGCAAGACTTGCAAGACTCTTGCATGCAAGACCAAGACCAAGACCAAGACTGGGTGTGCAAGACCAAGACCAAGACCAAGACCAAGGTTTCCAGTGCAAGACCAAGACCAAGACTCGATGTGCAAGACCAAGACCAAGACCAAGACCACCCCGGTCTTGGTCTTGGTCTTGCATTTGCTCATCACTAGCTACACAGTGTGGTCCATAACTTCCAGGACTGATTACCGCTTTTCTATCAAAGCTATGTGTGGAACTGTGATTGATTTACGTAGTAATAGGCCTACTTAACAAGAGTGCAAATTAGCATTGGCGTACCCGCAGTAGTTCAGAAGACAATACGTGTGATTCACACCACTGTCGTCAGCCTGTGCCAAAATGTGAAATAAGATTAGAAGGTCGAAAACGTATAGCGATTGACTTCTTCTGTAAAGCCGATATGTCTGCAACAGACACACTAAAAATGATTTAAAAAATGGCGATGCAGCATTAAACCCAACAACCGTTTTTGAGTGAAGAAACTGCACTTTCGAAAATCACGTGTGAAGACAATGTTTGTTTCTCGACAGCCAAGGCGTTGTGCACAAAGAGTTCGTGCAAGTGGTAAAGATATTTTAGATCGCCTAATAACACCCATTTGTCGAGTTCGTCCTGCCTCGTACCGCACTCGGGATCTTTTCTTTCTCCACTAAATTGAACAGTTTCTGGCTCAAAAGCTAAGTGTATCCTTACACCATCCCTATTACTTTTCAGATATGTATCCGCCCAATTGTTTTCTGTTTCTCAAAGTAAAGTTGCAACTACGGAGTGAAACATTCGGTACCATCAAAGAAAAAATGAAATATTTGAGTTTTACGTCCCACGGTTATGCCGGTTAGGCTAAAGGAGACGGTGATTATGAGAAATGAATGAAATGGTGGAATGAATATAGTGGGAGGAAACGGGAGAACCCCGAGAAAACCCACGCACACGGTGTTTGTCCACCACAAAGTTCACTTGGTGGTTGCTGGGATCGAACCCGGGACCCCAATACCATCAAAGAGATTCAAAAAAAAGCTGTTAATAACCAGTTGAGTAGGATTCCCCAACGCGAGAAAAAGTAGGGATGGCCAGAACCGGTTCCTAGTGGAACCGGTTTTCGGCTGTAAACGGATCCAGTTCCGGAACCGGTTTTCGCATCCAGTCAGGAACCGGTTTTTCGGATCCAGATCTGGAACCGGTTCCTAAGATCTGGTTCTGGAACCGGGTTTTCAGATCCAGGTCTGAAACCGGCGGTTCCTCGCGAAACCGGTTCCGCTCGAACCGAAACTTTGTGGCCATTCCTATGAAAAGGTTGAAAATACCTGCCCCAAAGTGTATTGATTTAAATGGAGACTTATTTTTGAATAAAGACTTTAAAAACAAGAGAAAAGAAATGATACCAGCCTTCTCATCAATTGCTCTGGTCCGGGAACTCACAGACCGCACTGTGCATATGGGGCGCTCAGAGTACAAGGGAACAAGCCCATTTACCAAAGTTGTGAGGAAAAGAAACAAAGTTTGTATTTTAGTTTTAAGTACATGGAAAAGGTAACACACCTTTTTAACATTATAAGAGTTTCTAACAGTATTTGAACATGAATTTTCTAAGTTCTGAAAGGAGCTTCATATGAAGATCATAAAGATGGAATATGTTCAAAATGACTGAAAGTAAACCTAAATCTAAGAAAAAAGAGTGAGGGTATTTCTTTAAGATGCCCCTATGAGGCTTTCGAATTTCGTGTGAGATTTGGATTTCAATTGAATTCTATAAGAATAAGAATGCAAAACATTACCCGGAGTAACACATGGAAGCATTTGCTAGTTGTTAATATCTCTTCATTCGTTTGTTTGTTTAAAGATAATTCCATAGACTTCGCGAGACACTTGCCCATCTCTTCATTCGTTTGTTTGTTTAGAGATAATACCATTGATTTTACGAGACACTTGCCTATCACTTCATTCGTTTGTTTGTTTAGAGACAATTCTATAGACTTCACGAGACATTTGCCTATCAGTGGCGGATCTATGCCAGAGCCGGGGGGCCCTAGCACCCAGTTTTTTGAGTGACAAAAATAATTTAAGTTATTATTTTTATATTTTTGAAAGTTTATAGTAAACTCATGATATACTGTACATATGATAGTCTGGGATCTTGCTGGCCCACCCAGGTTTCACCTTCTAGATCCGCCACTGTTGCCTATCTCTTCATTCGTTTGTTTGTTTAGAGATAATTCCACAAACGTTACGAGACATTTGCCTATTTCTTTATTCGTTTGTTTGTTTAGAGATAATTCCATAGACTTCACGAGACATTTACCTATCTCTTCATTCGTTTGTTTGTTTAGAGATAATTCTATAAATTTTACGAGACATTTGCCTATCTCTTCATTCGTTTCTTTGTTTACAGATAATTCCATAGACTTTACGAGACACTTGTCTATCTTTTCATTCTCAATGACTAAGTGTGGTTATTATTATGAGCACGTTTGCTCTACTTGAGTTTAAATATTTCGTTTGATATTTGTTTATCAAAATGATAATTATTGGTATTTACATTACGTACATTAACTACTTCTTTACTTATGATTATTTTATCTATTTCAACGAGTATAATTAATTATTATTTATACTCATAATCAGGTCATTCGAAGTCAGACCATCATGGACAAATGGAACTAAAATATTCTGGTATGTTGATCCAAAAGAAAAAACTGATAATTTTTATTTTTTCAGATCAATGAAAACTAAGATCGCACGTCAGTATAGTTGAAAAAACAGAGAAGTTAGGAAGCCAGTGAACTCTTACTCTAAAGATATCCAACCCTCAGTTTGAATTCGAATGTAAAAACGACTGTGGAAATTCTGTAGTCCTATGCTTTAACATAGGGCCATCTTCTAGAGAAGGATTATTGCAGTATACTTATTGTACGCACCCGAAAATCTATCAATATCTATTGTCCACAATTTTCGGGGTAATATGTTTAACCTACATTCAGGCACGTCCAGTAGGGAGTGAAGTGTGCGAGAAGTTTTGGCAGTTGCACGTAAGTCAGTGAACTTTGCAAGTGTTCCACCAAAAACCAAGGCTTGTTCAAATTTGACCGCATTGTTTAAAATTCTAATCATAGGTGAATATTTTGATCTTTTGGAAGTATCCACATATAGGGAATATATTTTGTCGCGTGATTCCCATCTTTATCCCGATTAGATGTCGTGCTAGAAAGCTTAATTACATAATAACTAATCTAAAACTCTTAACAGAGATGGGAGATGTCTTTTTTTTTTTTTTGGCAGACAGCTCCACTCCTGTTATTGTTGGAAGAACATATATTATAACTCAGGGGCGGATCCAGAGGGGGACAATCGGGACGATCGCTCCCCCCCCCCCTTCCAGAAGAGGAAACTTTCTTATTTTATATATAAATAAAGCCCATCTCAGAGTTTGGAGCCCTTAAAAGTAACTCTGAGTGGCAGTATTACAACCCCCCCTCCAGAAGTCCGTCCTGGATCCGCCCCAAATATAACTCCATATAGCTTATGTAGTTACACCACCGTAATAGATTCTAATTAGTATAAGAGCTTGTATTGTGGTAGAAATAATCTTGATAACGTATAGATTCTTTACTTAATGTGAATAATACTTGTATTTATGTCAAATGTACTATCAGGATCGTTCACCTATCTGTTAAGCAGAAAACTAGTAACTATGCTTGCCACTAAGATGACACCAACAGGCAGGAGTACAACCCAGGAAAACGAGAAACCATGCTAAGAAAGTGACAATATTTAGCTAAATAAACATGATTGACAAGTAAGACGTGTACAGTATGAGTTACCGAATTAAAGAGAATTTAAATAGAAGAAATTATTAAATGTCATAACATGACATTGTGTCACCGGAGAGAAAACATAGTTACATAGTTAGTACATAGTTACGTAATATAAACATAGTTACGTATATTTGTTTATATTTGTGTACAATCCGCGGCAAAAAACCTGCAACATGAGGATGTAAGTTTATTGTGAAACTACGCCTAACAGCACAGGGAATGAACATAATGTCTAAGTGGAACGAATCACGCCAGGATAAACCTCGATCTCCTCCCGTGCACACTTATTTTGGAGCAAAAGACTTCGGCATTTCACAATAAACTTATATGCTCATGTTGCAGGTTTTTTGCCGCGGATTGTACATGAACGGATGTCTCTTCTCTGAGCTTTGGTTTTCATTCAGGCCTCACTAACATCACAAATAATGAACACCGTATGTAGATCCAGACGGTGTTCATTGTTTGTGGTGTTAGTGAGGCCTTAATGAAAACCAAAGCTCAGAGAAGAGACAGGATAGTTGACATTTAAAGATGTATCATCCGTTCACTTTGGTACACTTATCGTTATATGATGTTAATTGAACATTATTAGTGACAGTTCTTGATCACAGTTTTGATCAATTGACATAAAATCGATATGATCGGTTGAAGATGATTACCTGGTATGATCAAATCTTGTTAGATGTCTTGATAAGAGATAATCATTGTACATGTTATCTCAGTGAGTTAATCTTTGACTATAGTCAACGGATACCCATTAGAAACGGTCAGAGCCGGTCAGAAACGGTTCATATAGACAACGTAGGAGGCTGCCTATGGAGGAAACATTTAGGGGGGAGAGGGAATGGCAGCATTTTTTTTTTAATGTCCGGTTTATCAACATTAGCCAAAAACGTACGTACACTAGCACCCTATACATTTAGGAAGAGGAAGTTAATTAAAAGAGGGATCACCCAAGATCGAATACTGCTTACTTATATGGAGCAGGAGAACATCTGACGTTTCTATATTTCACTGTTCATTCTATGACTAAAGAAGATCTGCTGTATTATCTGAATATCCAGACACCGGATGCTCGCAGAAATGTCACTGACCTAAAATTTCTACATAAGGTAGTCAATGGAAACTTAAGTCTGAAGACCTACTTCAAGAATTATCCCTTCACATTTCTACCCGTTTAGCACCAAATACCCTCTTCCACCTTTCTCGCCCTAGACTGTCGATTATTCAAAGGCCCTTCGTTCACAGAAACCAAATTTATATAATCAGATAACAGACGTGGACATTTTTAAAGCTACTCAGCTTTTGACAGAATAATTATACAAATTCAAAATAACTAAAAATGAATTAAGAACTTCATCTTTGCTTTGTCTGAACCATCTTTTGTTTTATATTTACAATGGACATTGACATGGTTTACATTACAATAAAACTTTAATTTCCTGTTGCCCTGTGGTATATTAGTAAAATTTCGTCCCAAATACCATAGCAATAGAAATGTTTTTTAAAAAAATAATTGGCTTATAGATTATTTATTAATACCATGGAGAGAGCCATTGGGCGTAAGTTTTATTTTATTCAATGCTTAAACAAATGGTAACAATATGATGATGTCGTGAAAATGTCAGGATGACAAGGCTTCACGTCAGTTTGGATTTGGGGAATAAGGAGATTATGGGGGCGCAGACATGTTTTTCGCCTAGGGTATAAAATACCCTAGAGCCATCCCTGGAAACGGTGGACTGTAGTATAGTTTATATGATTCGAATGACAAATTACGTTACAGTTATATCTTTGACACAATGGATTAAGAAAATCAACGTGTGATCCTTTTCACTGTCTACTAGAATTTATTTACCGTATTACTACAGGATCGAACCACCTGACGAAACAATGTGAAATGTAAATGTATTTATTATATATAAATAGAGCCACTAAAATTCGAAAATAGGAATTCCATTTTTAGCCCGTTCTGCGCAGTGCGCAGAGTAATTCATTAAGAATAACCAGTTGCTAAATGGGTTGAAAATGATTAGTTCGGATGTGAAAACTTCAATGAGAACAAACGAACATGTGATAAATCATCTTTTGCAGACTCAGCAAGTAATATTATTTTGTAAGATATAAATAATCCTTTATAGGAAACGTCTGCTATAAGAGAAGATAGCTCACACACAAATATTAACTTGACAAGTGAAAGTGAACAGCGGTAGCAGGTGTGATGGATCATTCTTTACGAAGAGCAGGAAGTCATGAGCTTTAGACAACACCAATGACTTAACATATTACAAGAAGTACTTACGGCTTATTTTTCTTTTGATGTGTAAAGTAGCACCTCAAATATTATGTTAATATACGAAAATACAGTATTATTTCTCTATAAAAGAGTGTAATTGAATGAAACAGTCCAGTGTGATACTGTTGACGGTTACGAAAACTGGTTGTTCCCACAATCCCTAGGCTCGTTGTACACTTTAAGTTCAAATCGTCTTTAATTAAAAGTTGTAATTCTTTTACATTTTACTTTTTTTTTTAGTTTGCTCACCAACCAGGGGTGTAGCCACGGGGACCATCGGGACCAGGCCCCCCAAGTGATTTCCTGGCCCCCTAATGACCACCATCGTGAGATTACCTCACTTCAGCCATTTAAAAATAACAAAATTTACATATAATTAATAATTTACGGTAAAATAGTATGGAAAAATAGTATTTTACCATACCGATCGAAAAATGGTATGGTATTTCTTCCTTATAGCGATCCGAAAATAGCATGGTATACTTTTTGTGGCAGCAGATTACACAATTTACGACGATTTGTATTTCACAGTTTGAAGACAAACGTTTTGACAATTTACTATAAATTCTACCATAAAACAATGGTACTAAACTAAATTGTAAGCATATTATATTATTTATATGCTGTAATTAGTGTTTTAAGAAAACTTTTTTTTATCAGATGGAAAATTTGGTGAAAAACAACGTTTATATTCAGTTTTTCAGTTTGAATTTCAATCCCTTTTTTAAATGCTATTTCGTGTAAAACAGGAAGTGAGATATACCTGTTAATAAAATAATTGTCTTTTTAGTCACGAATAATAAATAAACATTTTTGTCAGAAAAATCTTAAATAAATTAAGTGCATTTTCAAAGAAAATCAGTCTTATGTATAAAAGTAACCAAGAAAGTTCTGTCGTTTTTTGTGGAGGTCTGTGATAATTGGCCCTCACACCGCGAGTTGAATGTGAATGGAGATAAGGCGAAAGTCAGTTCTTGGTGTTTATATATCCAACATACTACCTGGTTGTGGCAGTTCAGTTACACCGTAAACTTGCGTAAGGACAGAGTAAACATGGAACCACCACAGAGCGTCATAGGGCGTGTATGCTGTACGAGCTCAAACTGGAGTCAAACGCCGCAGCAATATGGCGGAAGATATGCCAGGTCTTTGGTGAGGATGTCGTGACTAAGTGGACAGTCCAGCTGTGGTTAACAAGTTTAAGAACGGTGACGAGACACTCGAAGACACACCACGTGTCGGAAGACCAAGACATGTACAAAATGTAGATCTTTAGACAGCAATTGAGCCGAACAGTTGTCAGACATGTGAGGAACTACACTACCCTCATGCCGTAAACGTCGCCAACACCTAGTGGCCCACTTGCGGTAAATGTCGATCGTCGCTATAGCGACGCGTCCAAGAATTGCCGCTAGTGTTCCACTAATTGTATGAATTTAGATGACAACTGTCGTCGATCATTAGAAAGTATGCGAGAACTATGAAATAAAGTAAATAGACACGTGTCATTTTGTTACAAAATTACATTGCGAACACATTTTATCTAATCCCAAACAGTTATCGTCGAATATATACTTCTAAAGGAGCACTGATTGACCAAATTAAAAAGATCTTAACGATTTATCCCTTTACAAGCGACGTTTCCTTCGTCGCCTTGGTAGCGAAGTAGGAAGAACACTCGCCTAGTAGTTCCCTTCCTTGTACAATCACCTTAAAGGATGCCAGCTCAAATCCATAGTAGAGGTGCAAAATGCACTTGATACCTTCTTCGCTTCACGGCCCACCAACCTCTACCGCGATGGAATCCATGTCCTTCCAGAACGTTTGCAGAAGGTTGTCGATCTATTCTTGATCTTCCAGGTACGTGTTAGGTGACATATGAATATTCGGAGGTGCTGGGTGAAAAAACGATAGAACTTTCTTGGTTGCTTTTATAGATGGGTTCTGTATATTGAAATAGTTATGCACAAATGTATAATGTTTGGTCCGGGGCAGTAGTTCTTGGTTAAACATAATAAAAACTACCTGTAATATAGTTTCTGCAAAAATTTAATAATAATAATAATAATAATAATAATAATAATAATAATAATAATAATAATAAGTTAAAGGCAATGTTTTTAGTTTTCCGGAAGGAAACCAAAATTTTCCAGTTTTTTTTAGGCATCAAAAACACTAGCTGCAACACATTTTTTTTTGTAGATTGTAGCTGGCCCTCCTTCAAAAACGAAGGGCCACTTCTACAGAAACCTGCTGGCTACACCCCTGTCACCAACTGACTTATGGTTACACAAATATTAATTGTAAAATCTAAATATCCTTAGGTAGCCTTATCTTAATAATAAAGAGCAAATCACTTTCATAATCAGCTTGTCATACCATCCATTTTCAAATAATTTAATTGAAACTATACAATCGAAATGATACAATTGAAACAATATAATCGAAACAATACAATTGAAACGATATAATAGAAACAATACAATTGAAACGTATAATCGAAACTATACAATTGAAACAATACAATTGAAACCGCATAATCGTAACGATACAATTCAAACGATATAATCGTAACGATACAATTGAAACGATATAATCGAAACGATACAATTGAAACAATATAATCGAAACGATACAATTGAAACAATACAATTGAAACGATATAATCGAAACAATACAATCGAATGATACAATTAAAATGATACAATCGAAACGATACAATCAATTACAAGTTGCACTCAAATCGCCACAATCCTTATTATAAAAGGGAAAGTTTGCTGGTGAGTAACGTTAATTTCTAATAGTTAACACTTACCGCACCGGTCGGTAGGTAGGCAGGCAGATAGCACGAGTAGAGGAGCAAAGAGTATTAATTATTGGAAACCAGAGTTACTCACAGACTAAGGCATTTGCCTTTTGTAATAAGGATGCAGTAAAAAAAAATACCAGATTCATTTTCAGAAAGCTTCACAATAATATGAAATGATGGCACAAATAAGGTTTCAGATTAAAATACAGAGACACCCTATGAAAATTAATTTGTAGTTCTTTTTCTTCGTTAATTAGATCTTTGTTTTTAAAGAATGGACAACACGTGATTTGAGCAGTTCGCGGATTCAACAAGTTCCTGGTCCGCAATATCTGACTTGCCTCCGTGACTGATGCTAAATATTTACCCGCATATGATACATCCCACTTTTGAGTTGATTTAACCGAACTTCTTCATACAGTGTTTCCGGATGAAGATAGACCAATAAGAAATTTGAATAACTCAAGAACCAATAGTGATACAATCATCTGGTCTTGTTTCTCGGAAAGAGGAAAAAATAGAATTTTATATCCAGTACTAAAAAAAGTCACTGAACTCACCTCAGTACACCTCCACGTGTGTCCCTTTTGTCGTTCGGCAAACATCAAGGTGATACTCAACCTCTCTCCAAATGTTGCATAACATTTGAGGTGTCTCAGATCCACAAGCATCGATAATTCTTTGCCTTAGATCTCCAAATTTTGCAGTTGGGTCTAGCATGTAAATGCTTTACGTACCCCCGAAGAAAAAAAGTTCAGGTGTCAAGTCGGGTGATCTCGGAAGCCATTCAATGTGACCTTCCCTTCCGAACCATCTTCAATTTTTCATTCACAGCTTTTTTTCCCACCGTCTTTCTTCCTCAACACAGAGCCAGTTTCCAGCAACTGTTTGTGTAATTTAACAATGCAATGACGGTCTGTTGGTTCCTGTCCGTAATGTTGTCTAAATCTTCTCCGTACGGTTGGTTATAGGGGACTTGAATTATGTCAGCCAAAAACAGCACTTCACTTTCTGACGACCAGTAAAGAACGCAATTTTGTCTATGAGTAATGCACACGCGTGAAATCTTGTTGCGTTCAGTTGCCAGTTGGGCATAAAATTCTATTCTTTCTGCTTTCCAGAAAACAAAATCGGACGGTTGTATCACTATTGGTTCTGGAGTTACTGAAATTTCTTATTGGCATATTTTCATTCGGACGCACTGTATATGGATATTTTACATTTAAATTGCTTGAAAAATCACTTTCTCTTCGGCATGACGGTGAAAAACTGGGAACGAATACACAAGAATAACATTGTCCACACTTTCAAGTTTTCTTCACGGTGAAGATTACAATAACATACAATTTCTAAGTATGATTTCACAAGAAGGCTTCACCCACCATTAATTGTAACTGGCAAGTGTTATTCGCACACTTTAAGGAGATTTGTGGTGGACAAACACCGTGTGCGTGGGTTTTCTCGGGGTTCTTCCATTTCCTCCCACCTTTCATTCCACCATTTCATGCATTTCTCATTATCACTGTCTCCTTTAGCCTAGCCAACATAACTGTAGTACGTAAAACTTAAAGATTTCATTTCTTCTCTTCTACATCTCTCAAAACTAAAAAGGATCCAGCGAGCTAGCAAAAAACCCTAATCAATTATTAAATTACTGAGAAACTGAACTATCGGTTCTTGTATACAGCATCATCAAAGATAACTAAATTTTTATAAGAAAATGAAGAATATGGTACAGTAATAGCGGCATAAAAAATATCGAGATATCGAAAATATCGATATATCAGTGAGTAACTTTTTTCGTCTCTATGTCCTATATTCCGATATTTGAAACCGTCGATTGATATATTGAAATATTGCGTAGCCTTATTTAAAGGTGATTCAAAGAAACATAATGGGGCATTTTAGGAAGTATGCCAAGAATGAATGCAGACATGTGAATCAAGATTTTTTTTTAAAAAAATGTTATTTATCAGTTCTCCCATTAACTACAGACTTATATGACTATTATACAAAGTGGCCCAAAAGTAGGTATACAGACCAGTATCGATCAAGTATGACAGTTTAATTTATTAAGATAGTGCATTTATTTACTTCAGTCTGTTCCGAGCTTAAAGTATAAGTGAAAATAAAGAATAGATAAGGAAGAAACTAAGTCAATACCTGTATGGATAACACTGGCGCAAATCCCGGGGGGATGAGGAGGACATGTCCCCTCCAATCCTGGAACTGGGGGGACTGTCCCCCCAATAATCCGATTTGAAATGTGTTTTTGGGTAGAAAAGTGACGATTTGTGTCGGATTACTACAAAGAAAAGTGAAATGAAATTGATGCCCCCCCCCAGAATAAGCCTCAAATCTGCCCGCTTCCCAATGTTGAAGACAACTCTGCTTCCTTGAACTTCATAAATATTTCCATCATGGGTAAAAAAAAAAAAAAAAATGGGAATGGTCTCCTTCCCCCCCAATGTTGAAGACAGATTTGCGCAGCTGATGGATAATAATAAGTAAATGATATAAAATGACATGAGCCGATCAGTACAGGACTGTATACCTACTTTTGAGCCACCCTGTATATTTTCTCCACATGATGGCTATTAAATTGGGGATCATACGACCGACATTTCAGAATGATAACCAACTAGGTATCCACTCGAGATCTTCTGAGACTGTTACAAGTTTTACTGAATATGATTCTTATTGTTTTTCCCAAACTAAAAGTTATTGACGTCAGTAACAGTAATGTGCTTTGAAAAAGGCAGGAAGAATGAAAAATGTGTTGTTGTTATTGGAAATGTAGGAAGTTGAAACACGGAGGGAATTGGCGATTCCGTGGTAGGACTTCTACGCCATCTTCCAACGGGAGCAGCAGCCGAGGCAACTAGTCATTCTGCATTCAGGTCTTCCTTTTGCAACTCCCAATAAAAATTCTGCTTTTCTTTTCTTTCTTTTTTTTATTCTGGAAAGCATCAGTCTTTTTTAAAGTTCTTTCCCATGGACTCAAAGGTTCACAGTCACGTCCTTTGAATTGATTGGCCGTCGCTCTTTCCAGGCGCTGGCGTGTCAACAGACAATCCTTTACAGCCCACAAAGGAAGAATTCTATTCTTGTATTCATCTCTCATTCTGATCCCACATCGTGAGGATTTCCGTAATGTGAGAGCAGAACATTACTACTACTATTATTACTATTAGTAGTACTAGGAATATTCGTATGTTATTGTTGCTCCTATTATGTTTCCGCCAGGATTGGGTTAACGATGCTTATCTGTTCCCACTTTTCTTAATGACTCTGTGGAATTTCCTGGAAAGTATAAGCACTACTTAGTGAACTAATTAATGATTAATGAAATTAAATGTACAGGGTGTTAATGAACTATACCAACAAACTGTAGGAGGTGGTTCTTGAAATCAAAATTAAAAAGAAAAAATCATATGGACTTGTGGGGAAAAGTGCATAGTTTCAGAGCTACGGCTAATACCGGATTTACGTATAAGGTAAACAAGCTATAACTTAGGGCCCTATCTCTTGGAAGCCCCAAAAATTTACGGAAAAAGTCTACGTACATTTCCAAATTATAGGATTAAAAATAAGTTATAAATCTTACATACTGTACATCACCTGTATTTTTTGTTGTGTAGGGTCCTATGATGTAAATAACGGGTCTCCTCCTTGTAGCCTTTTCCCCAAAAATATCACTAGTTTGCTCATTTCTGCACATAGGGTGCCTATGTTCTTCATGGACTGGTTTCATGGAAACATCTAGTATGCAGTGCAGGTAATTTGACATTAACAAAGGATAGCTGAACATATAAAGTGGAAGGGCCCACGTTACCTTCAATAAGGTAGGGCCTCGTCAAATCTAAACCAGTTTTGGCTAGGGTAGATTAAAAACGTGGACACGCGTTAGTTTGGACACAAAAAACAATGGATTGGCAATCCATATCAGGATCGAGGAAGTCACACACAAGTCATCTAAAATATATTGTCCTCCCATCTGCGCCTAGGTTTACCTAATGGACATTTTCCGATTGGATTTCTGGTTAAAAATTTGAAAGCGTTCATACTTTCTTCCATTCTGGCTGCATGACATGCCTACCTAAGCTTCCTAGGTTTTGATGACCCTCACAATGGTAAACAGTATAAAATATGCAGTTCCTCGTTATGAAGTTTCCGCCATTCCCCGTTCCCGTTCCTCTTGGATCCAAATATTCGTCTTACCATCTTGTTCTCAAATACTTTCAGTCTATGTTCTTCCCTCAGAGTAAGCGACCATGCTTCGCCAACTATACAGCTCAACAGGCATGATTATCGTTTTACATATTTTAAGTTTCAAATTCCTTGACAGAATTTATGACGACAAAAGATTTTGAACTGAATAATAACACGAATTCCCTGCTTTCAGTCGACATTTAATTTCTTGGTGGATATGACTTTGGTGATATTAATCCTAGATATTTGAAAGCATCCACTTTGTCGAAAATATTATTTAATATGTTCACGCATCCATAATTTGGGGTAGTACGATCCCGGCGAAATTCTATGTATATAGTGTTCATAGTTCATTAACACCCTGTATGTAAGCGGATTGTCAGAGTGATTGGAATCCAAAGTTCCCCTTTCACAAGCCAGAACTGGGCCTACCTTTAAAGTGGTATCCGAACCACTACTTGGATTTGAAGATACAAAGTTCAGTAGCACTCTAGTACGAGATCTTTAGTTCGATCCCTGGATTCGTGTTTTAGCCGTGATCAACACAGTATTCGTAGATTTTCTCGGGTTTCTCCGTTTTCCTCCACACTTCCCCTTTGGTCTAAAATACATAACAATACGACGTTAAATTGAATAATCTTTAAGTTTTAGTCTCACAGTTATGCCAGCTAGGCTAAAGAAGACGGAGACGATGAGAAATGAAGGAAATGTTGAAATGAAGAAAGTGGAAGGAAATGGAAGAATCCGGAGAAAATTCACACACACGGTGTTTGTTCGCTACAAAGTTCATATGGTGCGATCTGGGATCGAACCGAAGACCCCATGTACCAGAGGTTAACGCTCTATCACTGAGCCACCGTGGCTCTGACGTTAAATTGAAGGTTTCTTCTTTAAAAAGCTTGGTCTACCAAAACTTCATATATATATATATATATATATATATATATATATATATATATATATATATATATATATATATACTCTGTTCGTGTGTCAGTCAGTCCCGAAGTCAAAAATGTTAAGAACTATACTTGATGGATCACCAGCAATTTTGACCAGGATGCAAAGGATCAAAAGTTAGGCATTGAGTTGAAAACGTTCGTCGAAAACATTCCTTGTTTTGAATCGATAAAACTTTTTTTCACCAATGAGACTTCCCACACAAAATACCTCTTCAACATAGTAAAAATGCCTTCTTTTCATTTCTTTTTTTTACTTTTCCTTCCCCTACATATTTCCTATGAGTCTTCTCCATTCTTCGTTAGTCATCAACTCACTACTTGAATTGATCACCTTATTACCTTTTTTAGTTTTGTCCTGCGTCTTTGCATCTTCTGATAAACATCCTTCTCGCATCCTTTTATCCCTTTCCAATCAATTTCAGTTCGCATGTTATAGTGCTGTTCCCGAGTCTTTAAAAAAATACTATAAATGTCAAGGATTCTGACAGAGAAAGTGAAGTGCAAAATGATAAGAAGTGGAGGTTGGAAAACAAATGCATGAGAAGTTTAGGTTTGTTGGTAAGAGGGAACAGTTATAGCACTATAGATGGAGACTAATTAAGATCAGAGAGGAATCATGTACGTTAGGTTTCAGAATGAGTCGATCATCATTAACGGAAGTGGTTAGGAAAAGTCGGAACAAAGGGTTATGGAACAAGGAGGAAGAAAATTATTGCTATTGGGTAGGTGTGTGAAAGACTGGTAGAAGAATGGAAATTTACAGGAAGACAGTGAGAATGGTTCTACGCAGACACTTGAAAATAAGGAAAAAGGAATCAAATTGTAGGTGGAGGTAAAAGACAACCTTATTCTAGTCTTTCAGAACATAATGATAGGGAAGAGTGTTCAGTAATAGTGGTATATTGTCAAAGAAAATGTGATGTTGAGATGAGAGCCAAAGAAAACCTTATAAGTAATATGGAGAGGAAGATAGAAAATATTGACAGCTAAGAGGAGAGAAGAAGGCAAGACATAAAAAGATGCTTCAAGGCTTGCTAAACTTGAATGTAAATGATATGCGAGAATGGAAGCAAGCAAGATAAAAAAAAGCTATAATGCAGGAGAAATGAATCCGGGAGAAGTGACATGAACATGAGAGCACAGGGGAGAGAAGTAAAGTTTTGAAGAGATTGTTGAGAAGCGCAGATGTAAGGATATATAGATAAGGAAGGAGATAAATTTTGTCTACCAAGAGACAAAAGATACAAAGAAAAGAGGGTAATAAAGAGAGGATAGGAAGCAGTTGTGTTTGAAGTAGTTGTAAAAACTGTAACATTAAGTACACCAGGTTGATATGGGAAAAGGATGGAAAGAAACAACAAAACAGCATAGAGACAAGTGAAGTTGAAGTGTGTGAGTGTGTGTGTGTGTGTGTGTGTGTGAGAGAGAGAGAGAGAGAGAGAGAGAGAGAGAGAGAAAGAGAGCAAGAGAGAAAGAAAGAAATGCTATTTACAAGCATGTAAAGGATATATGTATGAAACTTACTTGCAAAGAGTCAGTCTTAAGAGGGAATGTAGCACATTCATTAAAAAAAAAAGAAAAAAAGAAACGAGAAAAACAAGGAAAGATGAAATTGCAATTTCATGTGCATGAAATTGCACATTTTACTGTCATTATTAATACATACGTTAAGTGCAATGAAAATGTGTAATTGTTTCAATAATGCAACTAAGATCATAGTTGTAATACAGGAATAGTAAAGAATATTTCCAAACATATTTCTAGTAAGATGTACTCTTAGAGTGACTTCTATATATGGACAATGTCAGTGTACGTTTAATGCTATAGTAAAATTATCATGCTCTGATGGGAACATGATCCTGACATAGCACATTCCTCTCGTGTCCCCGCAAGATTCGTGTAAAATTGATTCCAATACAAAGGACCAATGTGTACAGTACTAATTTTACTGGCCCATACCGGTAATTTGCATATTTATGGGCCTACATATATCCGGAATTCAATCATACACTACTATAACGCTCTGACACAAAATTTCTTTTAGTTTCTTTAGATGTAACTGGACATGAATGTGGGTATATGCAAGATGAATTGGATCAAGTACTGCTTCTCTGATACATGTTACCAACTCCGGCCGCCATCTTGGATTCAGCTTTCGGTTTTTCAAATGGGAATAGGTGCAAATGATAGACATCAAATTCAGGTACAAATTTCTCGGAAATTCACTGTAGTAGTGAACAGTGCTTCTTTCAGAAAAAAATCTTCCGGGGTGCAAACTTACATGTTAGTATTCCGGGGGCACTGATGGTACTAATCTATTTAATATTATATTATAAACGTATTATTTTGGTCCCCTCCGCAGGGGCACTGTCAGAGCTCCGGGAGGTAGTGCCACCCAAAAACATGTCTGGAAGAAACACTAATAGTGAATTTTACCTTAGCTTGTACCGTTTGCAAGGTATTGCATGTTAAATGTCAGGATCATGTCAAGTTCATGCCTGAGGCAAGAGTGTATTTCGCAGCCAATTAACTGTGTTTCTTGCGATAAATTAAATTGTGATTATATCGACGATGCTTAGGTAAAAGGTCGTAACGCTCAAAAAAATTGAAAATGTGGATTTTTATCTTATTTAGCTCACTATAGGCAAGCCATAGGTGAGAAAAATATTTTAAGCTTGTGTGTATTATTAAGTCAAATAAACCACTTTTTACACTTGTCTTGCAAGGATGTAAATGAAAGTTAGAAGTTGTTTTTCTTTTTTCTTTTTTTCTCTCCTGAAAAAAAAAAAGTTGGAAATGAGGCTTACGACCAGGGTTGATATGTAGTTGAGGTGCTACGTGTATAAAAACTGCAAATTGTGATAAGAACATCCCCGTTGGTATAAATAATGTTTAAGGTTATACAATGAAATTTAGTCGGGGAGGCATCGTCTAAACACAAAGAAATTCAAGATGGCGGTCATATTTCAAAATGGCTACGCGGTTACAGTTTTTCTGTTATATGTCGCAGGAATTGAGTGTTTGGTATCGATTTATAGGTTTTTGAGGTCAAGGATTGTAATTTTTGTGTTAAAAACGTGTTAAGAATTATATATATATATATATATATATATATATATATATATATATATATATATATGCGCTTTGCGTTAAGGAAACGTCCTGATCACAAGTGCAGTGTTTAATATGAATTTATAATAATAAACTCGTTGTAACAAAAGCAATACACAACTAATCCCTGTTTATATTTTTTATTTATTTTTTCAGATTTCAGTACGTGAAGGTGGCAATCGAAAATGGCAAAGTGATTCACTGGAACTATCCAGACATGTATGGTGAGAGAAATTTCATGGTGATGTTTGGTGCCTTTCACATTGAACAAGCTTTCTCAAAGTTTCGAGTCAGTGGATGTCAGGAAGTGGATGGAGCGCTGCAATTTTCAGCGCTGATATTGCATCTTCTAGTGCTGCAGAAGCTATCTCAAAATAACCCCACGTAAAGAAAGCCAGTGGAATTCACCAAGTGACTGCAGCAGCACTATACCATTTGTGAGAAGATGCTTACCACCAGTCTGGTTCCGAGCTTGAATTTGATATATGGAATGAAGAGCGAGCTGCAAAACAGTGTCATGTTCAAATATTGGCTGACTTGTCTTGATATGGAAATCCTATTGCTTCTCTTTGTTCGTTCAATTAGCGAAGACAACTTCTTTTTGTACTGTGACTGCGTAAAAGACATGATTCCTTGGTTTTTTGTGCTGAATCATCATAACTATGCCAGTTGGCTACCGGTCCATCTGAAAGACCTTTTTGATGCAGAGTCTCAACTACCAGGCATACATCGCTCATTTTCTTCTGGACAGTTTATGATAAGAAAATCAAACAAAATCTTCTCAGCAATTAGCATAGACCAAGCACATGAACAAAATAACGCAATAGTGAAAGGTGATGGTGGTGCCGTAGGGCTGAAGCAGAACCCATCGGCACTAAGACGTTGGATGGTTGCCAGGCCAGAAATCTGTCAGTTAATACAGGAATTTGAGAGTGGCATTCAGCTAAAATCTGAAGTAAACAATCGAGGCCATCATGAGCAGTGCCAGTCATATCAAGTAAAATATGTCGCGAAGGTTCAAGCATTTTACAACAAATTGACAGTTTGGAAATCCATTTTTAGGAGGTGAAGATCTTATTGTCATCGACAACAGAATTATCGTAGACAAGCAAGTTAATGCATCAAATTATTCGGCACAGTCGACTGGTATTAAGCTATTCCACAGTTTCATCAAGGAAATATTAGTAAAACCGTCTACAACAATATTTCAACCTTTGAAGAAGAACAAAATATCCCTGTTTAACACTCCTGCGAAGGACGCTAGCAAACACAATAGTATACTTAAGACTTTAAAAACAGATGTTAAGCTGTTTTCTAGACTCTTTATAGTTACACAGAATCGTCAGTTGGATATGGAGAGCTTTTTAAAGCACGAAAACCAACCCTTTCTGCCTGCATTTTCAAATAATGGCGAATTTAGATTAGGCAATAAATCTGACTTAGTATACATTCTAGAAGATACTGTAGACAAGAATGATAATGCCTTTCCTGGAACCTGTGATGCTATAGTTTATGATGGTGCAGTTCTTATTAACATTTTAAAACCACATTTCTCAAGAACATTTGGTGACTACTATATGAACACATTTCATCCTCACATTGGTAACGACATTGAAAATTTTGCTTGTCAAAGAATTGATTTGATTTGGGATAGATACATTACACCAAGTATTAAAGGTGCAGCTAGACAGAAGAGAGGAGCTGGAGCCAGGAGTCAAGTGCTTTCACACGTGATTTTACCTAAACATTGGCAAGATTTCTTGCGTAATTCTAGCACAAAGAAGAGCTTTTTACTCTACTTGGAGCATTAGCTGTAAATAATATTACAAATATTCAGGTCTAGCTACTGCAGGAGAAGAAATTAAAGGCAATATTACTGGAAATTCTCTAATTGTTGCCCATTACTCTGGCAATGAAGACGCGGACACAAGGATAATACTCCACCTCCAGGACAATGTAGAAAACGGCTTCAAAAATATTGTTATACGCACTGTAGATACCGATGTCGTAGTTTTAGCAATTGCTTACTTCTTTCCCTTGTTAACAAAGGCCTGGATAAACTTTGTATTGCATTTGGAACAGGAAAGAATTATATATTTATTCCAGTTCATGCTATAGCTAAAGCAATGGGAAGCGAAAAGGCTACATAGCTTTACCAGGATTCCATGCTTTTATGGGTTGTGACAGTATTCCAAATTTTACAGAGAAAACAAAAAATCAACTTGGAAGACATTGATACTGTTTAAAGAAGCCATTATTGCATGTTCTTTCATCTCACAACCTCAAACTTCCATTCAAACGGCAATTTTTGACATTCTTAAAAGATACGTGGTATTAATATCCTGCTCAACAAGTAACAGCAGAAGTGTCAATAATGCACGACAGGGGTTGTTCATGACCAAAAATCGTCCCCTTCAAAGTCTGCCACCGACAAAGAACGCATTACAACAAATGTTACGTAGTGCTTTCCAAGCTGGACACGTTTGGGGTCAAGCAAACACACAATATGTGTACCTTCTCCAGCCGACTGGGGATGGTTGGATGATGCATCATAGCACGTGAAATGGTCGGATTTGTCAGAAATTTCGGACTCATGTAGAGAACTAATAAAATGTACGTGCAAAAACTGTAGAAACAAGTGTGGATGCAGACATATTGGACTGTCTTGTACACTATTATGCAACTGTAAGAATGAATGTGAACAATGAATGAATGAAAGAATCAATGGGTGTGGTGCTTGTCGATGTGTTTGGTTATGGTCTAGAAACATTGTTCAACTTCAGAAATATTCAGTTTAAACGAAGCATTATATCATATATTTTTAGATAAAAATAGTGTATAATGATTTCAACTATGTTTCAATTTAAAAAGTATATGGAGCAGAAAAGCACCTATAGTAATTCCTAACTTGTTTTTAACATAAAAATTGCAATCCTTGACCTCAAATACCTATAAATCGATACCAAACACTCAATTTCTACGACGTATAACAGAAAACCTGTAACCGCGTAGCCATTTTGAAATATGGTCGCCATCTTGGATTTCTTTGATATTAGACGATGCCTCCCCGACTTAATTTCATTGTATAAGCTTAAACATTATTTATACCAACGGGGATGTTCTTATCACAATTTGCAGTTTTTCGTTGATTTCTGCGATGTAGCACCTCAACTAATGGTTAAAACAAAATGTTTAAAACAAGTTTAAAACGAGGGCTGTAGTTTTATTCAGTTTGTTTTAAACGTTTTAAAGAAATTGTTTTAAACGTGTTTTTTTTCGATGGTGGTTGAATATGTTTAAAACAACTAAAATATCAGATTGACTAAGTTAATTTAATTTTCTAACAAACAACCCATCCTCCGCAGGATTTGTGCGTGGAGTAAATTACAAGCAGAGTTATATTCTTATTATAACAGCAATTACTGAACGAAATCCTACACATCAATGTGCGTATAACTAAACCAACAGAAATTCAAATGAAGTATTTGAACATCTCTTAATTTCCAAGAATAACGCAGATGAAACACACTATACACTATTCTAAGATCAAGATTCACAAATTCAAAACTTGGGTATTTTTTGATCACTATCATTTCCATAATAAAGAAGAGTTCTCACATCATAAGCTAAAAGAAATGCTCTGACAAATAGAATACAACTCATAGAAAAGAGCAGTGACTAGCCTACAAGGAGCAAATGACATATTTTAACTAAACAGTTTTCAAGATACATCTCTATCTGCAACATGGGTAGCTAATAATGATCTAGACGCCTGCCTGGGATTTTAACAAAATGGTAGACTCTCACGTTCGAGGCTCTGGTGACCCCCCTATTTATCACAGAGTCATGAGTTCTACACCATTGGAAAGCTTATAGACCACAAATTCCAATGAGGTAACATTCGTGAAATTCCCGCCGTATTCGTAGAAAAAAACAGACATAAAAATCATTAAAAATATGAAAATATTGACTTTGTTGGGCCGTGGCAACCTTGCAGCCACCCTACGCTGACAAAATGATGAATGTGTAGGCCACATACTTGTGACAATAATGTAAGAAATGGTAGCCATTGTTGCCATTGCGTAATGAATTCGTTTTATGTAGGAAATATTTTCAAAAAAAAAAAATATGCACAGAAAACATTCATTGAATTAGACATTCTCTCCCCTCCCCCACTAGTACCACGTCCATATGCAAGTCATTTTTGCTGCACACATGATGTATACGAACAAGAATTATGCCTCTAGACCACTTCAGTGAAATATATCTTGTGTTATATGGAACTGTCCCGAAAATGAATGTAAATTAACCACATTTGACCTCCTCTTCCTCTATAAACAAGTACACATACAGGTTACTATCATGTAGGGGACTACCTCTGCTTCACATACCAATTTTTATGAATGTACCACAAGGGGGGGGAATACCCGCCAAAACCTGATGAAAAATTAAAAAAAAAACGAACTTCATCCTTCGTTTCTCGGCCGTACATACGTACCCTCTATATACATAAAATGCAACTGACGGAAAGCTTCATCCCTCAAAAATACTTTGGTACCAAATCATTTTTCTAGCTTAATTAGATGCTGAGCTATTGATGTTTGTCGTAAAAATAAATGTAATTTACGTCAAAAAACTTAAACTCCAAAAATTGGCTAACTTTGTCCCCTCCCTTCTCCCCCATATAAGCAAGAAGTACAAATACACGATATTACCATGTAGTGGCCTACTTCATTGCTTCATTTAACAATTTTTATGAATCTATCCTCCAAGAGGAGGAATGGCCACCCAAAAAACTTAGAAAAAATAAACACGATATTTACCCTCCTCCCACATACATAAAATGCACACCAGCAAAGCTGCATCTTTCAGGAATAAATTGGTACCAAAACAGTCTTCCAGCCTTAATTTGAGGTTTAAGACTGAGCCATTGAGGTTTAAGGCCCTGACACAGCAGTTACGTCAATGGGCGTTTAAAGATTAAGAATGCAGACGACCAGTAGAACGTAACACAAAGAAACTAAACTACATATTCCGTGAACGGAGATCGGGAAAAACCCGATCTCTTTCTCCGGAATTCAACATTTGGGCGGATCGAGATTAGGGAAGTTCCCGAAATTTGATCTAGCGGTTGAATATAGATGGCAAGCAATTATAACGAAATACTTTGGATAGAGTAATAATTACCTGTACCGTGGGCAGAAAGTGCTCATACATGTGTACTATACTTGATAGAATGTTAATTTAATAATAACAAAAGAAGAATGTTTTTAAGATATGTAAAAAATATATTATGGGATAGTTGTTGCTATGTAAATGTTTATGGATACCTAGTCATCAAGTTTGTGTGCTTGACAGTTTGAAGAAAAATATATTATAAAGTATATTAGCTAATAAACCATTTTAGCAACGTTCATCGACGTTATCATTCTAATAGAAAAGGTGAGAATAATGCTATATAATTATTAAAGATAATTTTTACATGCAAACAAATACTACCACTCAATATTTGTATATCTTACTTAAACGAACCAGGTTGACGACTACTCTTAGTGAGTCGTTATAAAAATTTTGGTTTACCTCACCCGGGATTCGCTGTAAATTCATATCCCGAAGCAGAGTAAGGTTGAATTTACTTTTGTCATAAAGTTAATGAGTACAAATTTCACCATATTGAGAAGTGGTAGAATAATTATAAGGAAAATGGACACTGAAATAATGGAGAATGAATCCACTAATAGTGACAACGGTGAACCTAGTGTAACACCAGGAATGTCATCATCAGAAGATCGGATCTTGTTAGCTTTACAGCGACAATTGATTCAGATGTCTACCGAGATAAAGCAGACGATAGAACATAAGTCTGAAGAATCCAATAAGCAATACGAAGAATTAAAGCAGACGATAGAACATAAGTCTGAAGAATCCAATAAGCAATACGAAGAATTGAAGCAGACGTCTACCGAATTAAAGCAGACGATAGAATATAACTCCGAAAAATCCAACAAGCAATACTAGGAATTAAGCAGACGAATGGAACAGAAGTCGGATGAAACGAATCAATTAATTATCCAGACGATGAGCGATATCACCTCGCAGTTCGAGGAAAAGTTGAAAGGAATATCGGAGGAATGCCAGGCTAATCACAATCACCTGAGCCAAGAAATCAGCGATATAAAAAAGGATTTAGAAGTAACCGAATCTTCTGTTCAACAACAAAAGATCCAGGTCATCAATAATTCTAACAATATACGTGCAAATACGCAATTGATAGCTACGTTACAGGAAGAAGTTAGAATGCTACAGGTTAAGGACAACACCTACCGTAATAACATGTGTAGTGATCGCTTGGAGTTTCCTCACTCACCAGAGATGAACTCGCCTTCGCCAGTGTCTGATGATGATATTATATTGGAAGAAATACATCCGAAGAGTACAGATGGGCGAAACATAGATGGTGTAACGACACATCACGTCATGGATAGGAACTGTCACCCAACAAATACACGGAATGATAAAAGGAAGGTAAAATTAAGTGTTAAGATGAGTGAAATTCGAGCTATGAGCAAATTCAGTGGTAAGTGTAACGAGAATGCTACTTCTTTCTTAGAAAAATTCCAGGATGAGTGCAATATTATGTGCATAGATAGATCACAATATATGAAATTAATCCCTCATGTACTACTCCCACCTTGTTCATTATGGTTTAAAGCAGTACGTGATCACATCAGTACATATGAAGAATTCAAAGCGGCACTGATCGCCAATTATGAAAATGACTTTTTGCTTGCGAATAGAGATGCTACCATTAGAAATCAACACTTCAATCCTCGATTGCATAAATCTGTTGTAGAGTTTGTTGTAAATACCTACAACGAATTAAAGGTCGTTAATCCATTGCAATCGGAATCGAGAATAATAGCATCGATTCGAAATTTGCTTCCATTTAAGTTACAACAGATCTTATTTTCCACACAGTGTATGAGTTTCAACCATTTATTAATGCTTGTCCAATGCTATGAAACTCAATACCATGCCATGAATCAACAAGCAGGAATAGGTAAAAATAAGAATAATTCAGATCATTTGGTGCCTGTTCGGAATTTAAATATCCGAAGTGTGAATAATACGAAACATAACCTAAGCCGAATGAATGCTAGCAATCAAAATGAGCAAAATAGGCAAAGTTATGTAGGGAATCCGCCTAACCTAATTAATCGTAGCAATCCATATGTTAGACCATATAATCAAAATAGGTTTAAAAATAGACGGAATGTATGGCGAAATTCCAGGAATACAGCGAACTACGTGGATAGACGTAATGAGAGGACAAGAGATGGCACTTCGCATCAAGATCCAGGTATTGAAGTAATTTCGGTACAGAACAATAGTACGGAACCTAATCATGATTGTGCAGTACAATGTACTTTATTAGAATCGTATGCAAGTACGAACGTAACCTGATTACCGTTACTGAAATTAGGTTAAATTCATATCAGCTATAGATTTTCATGAACATTTATTTTATTTTTATTCAATTTAATTTTCTTTAATTCTCATTAATCAATGATAATTCTCAAATGTTTTTAATATATGTAAGAATTATAATTCGATTCATAAATGATTAAAAGCAAAGGTTATTTATGTTAGATTGACTTGCGTTGAAAACTTAATTGTCAAAGATTATGTTAAGAATAAGATCCATTCTATAAAACTAATTATTCGACGACTGTTTTTATGAGCTATCCTATATATTATCCGAACAAGATTCTTCTTTACTATGACATCTTAGTGCTACGATGTATACATTAAAATGCAACATCTAACTTATTTGTTATTTAATGCGCCCTGAAAGATTAAACATTATTTGTACCATCACTGTTTTAATAATGATCAAAACTATTAATCATAGTAATTTGTGTTTCACCCTCGTTAATTATATTAATAAGCGACGATGTTTTGATAATAATGAAATAAATATAATTAATATAATAAAAGATAAGTATTAATGAAGTGAAAAGATTTGTTATAAATGTATCTATATATATATATATGTGAAATGTAATGAAGATGTATACGAGGTGTGATCAAAATATAAAGAACCTATGTAATTTAAGATCATTATTGTAAACGGACCAGTGGTTCTTGAAGATAAAAGCCAAGCTCACTCATGACTTTTATATTCAGTCCCATCGTCGGGCGACATTTTTATATAACGAAATACTTTGGATAGAGTAATAATTACCTGTACCGTGGGCAGAAAGTGCTCATACATGTGTACTATACTTGATAGAATGTTAATTTAATAATAACAAAAGAAGAATGTTTTTAAGATATGTAAAAAATATATTATGGGATAGTTGTTGCTATGTAAATGTTTATGGATACCTAGTCATCAAGTTTGTGTGCTTGACAGTTTGAAGAAAAATATATTATAAAGTATATCAGCTAATAAACCATTTTAGCAACGTTCATCGACGTTATCATTCTAATAGAAAAGGTGAGAATAATGCTATATAATTATTAAAGATAATTTTTACATGCAAACAAATACTACCACTCAATATTTGTATATCTTACTTAAACGAACCAGGTTGACGACTACTCTTAGTGAGTCGTTATACAATATCTAAGAGTGTAAAAATGTAATATATATGCGTATTTAGATTATTGTTTTAAACAAAATAAACATTTTAAACATGTTTTTTGTGTGTTTAAAACAAAGTACTTTGTTTTAAACGTCTAAAACGTTTTAAACAAAAAAAATGTTTTAAACATAAAAAAACATTACTTTTTTAAATTTTTTTTTCAACCCTGCTTACGACGTTTTACTTTAACACCGTGGAGTATTATTCTTGTGCAGGAAAATACGTTCTCTACTAAATAATATATTAGTGTAGCACCCTGATATTTTGGTTTCACCCTTCTCAGATGAACTTAACTGCAAGGAAACCTCTCTCTGTAAGTCAGGTAATCGCTAACAATGAGTTATAAATAAATACCATTTCAGCTTAAATTAATACGTTTAGACAGTTCTCACACATAATTAAAGAACAAATTATCGATAGCTGAAAGTGAAGTACAAACTGAAGTTGGAAATCTTTAATCGCAGAGGTGCCCATCCCCCCCCAAAGCTGATGGCGCACTCCCCCCCGAAACTAATAATCTCTTCCCTCCTCAAAACCCAAGTCCCCTAAAAACAATTGCCCAGTGTAGCAGTAGTTTTTATAGTACTAGTAATTGTTATTTTTGTTGTTGTTTTTATTTCCTGTAGTAGTATTATAGAATGCTTGTAGTAGTAGGGGCAGTAGTAATTATAAAAATGGCATTACTTTTATTAGTAGTCTTGGTAGTGTACAATACTAAATATGTTCTATAAGGATATTGCAGGGTATAAAAACTTCTACACACTGTGTATGGCACAGGTATTCTTTTTTTTACAATTAGTAGTATTATTTTTTTCTTTACAAAATATTGATATAATTCCCTTGTACATGAAAAGTAAGACGCAAGTTACAAGTTATTGAGTTTGATACCAAAAGAAAATGTTGTCCTCGAAATTAGCCTACAAAAAGAAGTGATATCCAACAAAAAACATTCCTGTAAAAGAGCCAAGTACGAGTGGCCTTATAAAGAATTGAAATCACAAAAATAGGCCCCAAGTTCTGGTGGACAACAGTTACAAATACTCAAGGAATCACTTTCAAATTTAGATTTGAAACTTGGCTGTTGTCTGTATGGTTACCATTAGCTCACAATTATGTCAAACTACTCTATAATTTTCAACAGACAACATAGGCAAGTTTCAAATCTAAACTTGAAAGTGATTCCTTGAGTGTTTGTAACTGTTGTTCACCAGAACTTGGCGCCATCCTTTCATATAGCAACTTGCGCGGTACTTCATTCATAGAGTTTCTAAGCAGGGGGTAGGGGGATTCATTCTCGAGATTAAAAAAAAAAAAAAAAATCGCATCGTGTTCCAATGTTATTCTGACGACAGCAAAATTACTTATTCGACATTAGAGTAAAATTCTTCCTCAATTTTTTTATTCCCCCCAATTTTTTTCTCGATGGCACAACTTGCGCCATTCATCCCTCCTGTGGGCGGCCCTTCTCTCTTAAAACAAACCAACCTTTCCTTTCATACGGCTACTTGCGCGGTACTTCATTCATCGAGTATCGAAGCAGGGAGTACGGGGGTTCACCCCGGAAAATTTTTGAAAATTAGCTTCTCAAAATCGTGTTTTAATGCTATTCCGACAGTAAAATTGCTAGTTCGAAAGTAGAGTAAAATCCCCCCCAAAATTTTTCTCAATGGCGCAGCTTGCGCCATACATCCCCCCTGTGGGCGGCCCTGTTTAATCGTAACGTAAGATGCAGTAATTTCTGTAGTCTATGGGTTCATTATGTAACAATTTGCGTCAAACAACGCAAAATTTGGGTTTTAGTTTACGATAATAATCATTAATGTATAGAAAGAAGTTGAAAGTCTTTCGAGGCTATAGAACAAACAGGCAAACCAAAAATGTCGGCAGGATTTTTCCAAAGGGGCAGGAATATTATTGATATTCAATACACATCTTTATTAATTACAGTATATATTTTAAATCGGCTTGTGTATAGCCCTCTCCCCCTGTTCTTTGTCACCGGAACTGGAAGAGTCACTACTACTACTAGTGCTACTGCTACTACTGGTGCTACTACTACTACTACTAAAACTACTACTACTACTACTACTACTAAAACTACTACTACTACTACTACTTATATCGAGAACAGAACCCAACCAACCCCTGAGGGGCTTCTAACCCGTTCCTACTACTACTACTATTGCTACTAATTACCACTACTACTACTACTATTGATATTAAATACTACTACTACTGCTACTAGTACTACTACCGCTACTACTACTACTACTACTTATACTAAAACTTCCTTACCACAAGATTTACATCTTAAATCGTTATAACTTGCGATTCCGATTCATTATGAACTAGTATAAATCGTTAGAATCACTGTGATTCATTAAAAATCACTGGGGGAGCGGGCTATACTCAATCCTTTAAATCTTGCAGTAGGTAAGTAAGCAAAGCTGATGTTTTGACGTGTATCTCGAAAGAATCTAAACTTTTTCGAAATTCCTTCTTTTTGCTCCCCGCTGTTGGCACCCATGAAGCGAACAATATCTCACTTATATGAGGAATTTATAAATGGCTAAGTTTTGCAATTCTGTAAAATCTTTACATTGATTTTAATATTTGTGTATCGTTTCTTGTAACTGTAGCAATATCCTTCATACAGCATAAGAATTTCATTAATGACAACACCAAGGTCTTTATAAGCTTCTACATTTGGAACAATTATATTGCCATTAGTATAAACTTGTTTACGTCGATTTTTTTCTAAGAGGAAATTGTAAGGGAAGTGCATTTTCTGGGATTTAACTTTAATTGCCGCTTGCCACGTTTCACTCCAAGAAGCAAGAGAAATATTATTTTCAAGTTGAATGGAACTTTGTTGTTTAGAGATGTATCCCTGACATTTTTGCAATCGTTAGCAAATTAGAGAATGTTAGAAGAACCATGAAAATTACTGTTTCTTATTTCTATTCCTTATCGGCTGATACACGTCACAGCTCGCTTCAACCTTGGTTGATTTCGACCCAAATTATAGTGGATTTTAGCAGTACCTCTCTATTCTAACGTCTATTACATCCCCAATCAGTAGATAGTTTCTATAGTTGTTTTTATGATAATCTCTTTCTGCTCAGTTCTAGCCAAGGAAAACAGAACATCAGGTTGTTTACTTGATTTGTAGTTTAGCGTCCCTTTGCAGCACCGAGGATGTGTGAAATATATATTTACAGTTTAATGTGGTATCCAAACAACATGAACTCCTACCGGTAATAGAACCCAGGACTTCCACACCAAAGGTACGTAAACCAACCGCATACCCACTAGGAAACTGGAGGATAACAGGAAAGGATTAAATAGACCGTCTACTTGCTACTAGTTGTTCGACATTTTGATATTGCCGTGCTACGGTTGTGACATACTCTAACAGCACAATTACATAGCAGGCATATGCCTATCATGCTCCCTCAGATACATGGGAATGTATCCAGTATGTGCCTTATGTATATACCTCTGAGAGAGAAATCACGTGGATGGCAAGTGATAGCCACAGTCTATGTCCGCCCCTAGGCACATGCCTCACATGTACCTGTTGAACGTGCCTAGTATGTTCCCAATGCCATAAGCGTCAATGAACCACAAAATTACTCTCCCAAAATATGTTAAATCGTCTATATGCGTAATGTGTTTACATTAAGGTGAGTCTAAAAAACACTTTAAACAAGTAAAAAACTGTACCCCAGGGTGGGGGCGAACCACAAACCTTTGTATTACTAGCCGCGTGCTGATTCGACTTGGCCACGGAGGCGATGAAGACAACGTCGCTTGTAGAGGGTTAAATTGTTGAGGTATTTTGAATTTGGCTAATCAGAGTGTATATCCGACTTTAACCGCTTATATCCGACAATAACCATTTGAGATCAGATAAAATATGCTCGCCATGTAATTTTATATCAAAATGACGAGTGTCTATTTAGTTTATTTCATGGTTCTTCCATATTCACTTTCAAATGATCAGCGACAGTTGCCATCTAATAAAGTTGATGCGTTTTTTGCTTCTAGTACACAATCGCTTAGAAAAAAGAAGCAACAAATGCATCAAATGAGGGAGATGAGTTTAGAACACCTAAATGGCCCATGCCTAGCACATCTTGTGCTGTTAGGGTATCTAAAACAGTGTGTACCTAAAGAACGTACCTAGGACATGACAGATATATGTCCCAAGTGACGACATAGAAACAAAATGACTGTGAGAGTGCGAAACTGAGCCAGGTATATAAATACTATATTCGTGGTACATAGTTGTAAATATCAATTAGGTGTAACAAGTACCTAAACCTGTAGGTAGCTGAGGTACATACTTAGCACATGAATATCATATGTGCCAAGTGTCGGGTACCTAAAAAGTAGCTGGGACACCTAAATGGCAGATGCCTAGCACATCTTGTGCTGTTAGGGTAGTAAAACATCTGTTTACCCGTCATGGGATAAGGTGCACCATATGTTAAAGTCTAGTAATGCATCTCTTTAAATTGACCCATATTTGAATCTGGTTGTAATAGCTTCTTTGAAATTGCCAAAACTCAATGATACCCTTTAAGAAGAAGCATAATGAGATATACCCATAAGCGCCATGGCCCGAAGCCCATCTACTAGTTGTACCTTTTGATAGAGAGAACTCCCGTCGCAAGTCTAAAATGTACTTAGTGTCGGCAACGAAGCGTTAAGGCTAGCTCACATCCCTTTTAGGTCCCGACACTGCAAGATACCGAATCTCATAGTATGATCACAACTAGGCAGAATCCAATCCATCATCACTAACCGTTCACTAATTATTCTCTGTTTTGTTTTTGCCGATGTCACTGACTGAACAATGACGTTGATCGTTTTGTCCTATCACTAACCGTTTACTAATTATGACTTGTTTTATTTTCGCAAATGTCACTGACAATATTGCTGACGACTGAGGAATGTGTGGATATAATTCTGATGTGTAAAAATTGCAACTCGCCTATGGTAGCTGCAGAATTCAATGGGCTTCATTCCGATAGGGAGCTCATTTCCCACAATGATACTAACAAACTCATCAGTAGATTCCGAGAGACAGGATTGTGACCGATAAACCTTGTAGTGGTAGTTCGAAATCGTTTAAAGACGTGGAAACCACTGTCGCTGTTCTCTCATTCTTCAGCAAAAGCTACCAACGTAGCACACGACATTTATATTAAGAATGTGGAATACGTCGAATGTCCATACGGAGAAAACTTTTCGTTAACAAGCGACACCTATACAAAATCCAGATGCACCGACATCTAACAGAGAAGAATTCAGATCATCAGATGTAGTTTACCGAATGGGGGAAAGAGGAACTACTATCCTACCTGGATCTCCCCTTGAACATGTTGTTCTCCGATGAGGCGTATTTTTATATAAACGGAGAAGTAAATAAACAGAACTACTGCTACTGGAATGACAGGAATTCATACTAGATTGATACATCAAGTATAGTTTGTAGCGAAAAGGTTATGATCTGGCGTTGTGTTCTTGGCAGGAAAATCATTTCGGTACGCTGAACGCTGGTCTACACGCGTGGCTGCAGGATGAGACGATCCTGTCGTAAGTCTTGTCGGAGGATGGCTCATACCAACAGGATGGATACCTTTTCCCTTGCTGCGCGGAACTACATACATCAGTGTGGTGGATCGGGCGTCAGGCACT
Organism: Thermobia domestica; assembly: GCF_964235325.1. Classification (NCBI taxonomy): domain Eukaryota; kingdom Metazoa; phylum Arthropoda; class Insecta; order Zygentoma; family Lepismatidae; genus Thermobia; species Thermobia domestica. The sequence goes on from NC_137455.1 coordinate 16,020,212, forward strand.
GGTGAACTGGCCATTACACTTTCTGATTTTCATGTAATTGGACTTCTACCTGTGAAGCTATGTGCCTTAAAGTCATGATTCTTCAAGATCTGCAATTTACAGTATTGGTGTTGTGAACGGAGTCCAGAGACATTGTTAGCCACTGTACATGGGGAATGGAAGAGGTGTGTGGGGTGTTGCAGAGGGTGGTTATTTCAAGTGTGTGGTATGGAGGATCAAGATAAGAAACACAGTGAATGGTTAGTGACAAGACAAAGCGGTCAGCGACATAGCACTCTTGGGAAAATCATGCATGAAAAACATGTGCCGCATGCATATCTTAGTGTTTAAAAATATAAAGTTATATTTAAGATGGCGGGTTCCAACGTGGCGGCCGAAGTAATTACTTGTGTTTCTCAGGCTGCTAGATCCCTCAAACATCAAATACGGAAACCCAACAGCCTTTTCTGTGTACCGGCTGTCACCTGACTTTTTTGGTCCATACTCTACAACTCACACTTTCTATATCAATGTTACAATTGATAGAGTTTGAGGATGATTTGATCGATAATTTGCTGAAAATCAACTCAACTTTGATGATCGATTAAGCAACGATTGTATATTTTAGGTTCAAAATGGTCCATTTTGGCCTCATTTCTCAGAACGTTGACGTCGATTTTCTAGAATTGCTTTTTGGGTTTCAATTAAAAAAAATAGGCTATCTTACGACTAATTGGTTCTTTAGTACCTCATTGGCATCTTGTAAGATTCACATGACAGTAGTGAACATAGCGATGGAAGTGTTAGGGAACTATTGTTGAGAAAGAAACAAACTGCGAGTGTGAAATAACAGAAATGATAGGAGTTAGGAAGGAAGCATTTACGAGAAAGAAAAATGGGTTTGCGCTTACCTCTATGCCTGAAAGTTTAAAAGAAGAATAAGAAGGACCAATTAAATGTCACGTGCAATATTGTACTCTATAGGGCCCAAACATGGACAATAATCAAAAGCGACGAAAAATGATTAGAGGCTTTGAAAACGTAGAAGTGGGGAAGGATTGTGAAAATTAGTTGAAAATCAATGACGAATTGTTGGGAATAATACAGGAGGAAAGAAGAGTATTGGATTTAACTTTTTAAAAAGGGGAAAGAAGGTGATTTAGAAGTTTGGATGAGGAAGAACTGTATTTTGAGGCAGATGATTGATGAAAGGACAAAAGGGATTACAAATGATGATCTGTAATTGGTATGTCAAGAGGAAGAAGTTATCCGAGTATCATGGTACAGAGTCAGGCAAAAAGACCTCCGTATTTGAAGAGGACGCTGTGTGATTTGTGGTGGGATGCGGCAGCGGACGGGGTATCGGTCGGTAGTGGTATACGAGCCATTTTCAGTATCGCAATGGCGTGCGCGTTTGTTGTGGAGGAGTATTTTCGTTATGGTGGTTCTGTGATTACTTCTCAGTGGGCATTTCGCATTCGGTTCGCACTTGGCGAACATAATTCTGTTCCGAATAGAAAAATTATTCAAGTTGGGATATCAAACTTAAGAGCAACAGATTCTGCACTGAGAAAAAAAATTCGCATGGATGACCTCTGACTGTAACAACGCCGGAAAATGTGGCGCGTGTGAGAGCGTCCAACAGCAATCTCCAAAGCGTTTAGTACTTAACCTGTAAGTACTCGCGCCCTTTTTGTGACACTAGTACTCGCGGGGGGGGGGGTACAGTAGACCCCCAGATTGATATTTGTTTTATTACAATAAAAAAATGTTTTTTTAAAAAAATAATTAAGACAATGTAGCGTAACTCTAGACACGTTTTTAAAAGTATTTGCTGTAATCAGATTTTTGAACTCGTTTTGAGATTTTTTTTAATATTTGTTCATCAGGGCTTCTGGCTAGTAACACAAAAGTTGCCTGGTTGGTGGTTTGTGAACACTCCGCGCGAGTACTTAACGGTTAAACAGGTAGGCCGGCGATTTTTTTTCTCAGTGCAGAACCGGTTGCTGTAAAGTTTGATACCCAAACTTGAATAGTTTTTCTATCCGGAACAGAATTATGACGTCCAAGTCCAAATCGAATGCGAAATGCTTACTGGATAGTCATCACAGAACCACCGTTACGAATATTCTCCTCTACAACAAACGCAAGATGTTCACCACGCCAAGCCAATGCGACTACTGATAATAGCACGTATACCTCTATCGATCGATAACCCTTCCGTCGCCGTATCCCCACCACAACTCACAAAGTACCCTCTCCAAATAAGTGAGGTCTTTTTGCTGGACCCTGTACATAGGGGCTTCTGAATTTGCGAATAGTGACCAGCCAATAATGACTAAATGCATGTGATGAGAATGATCATATTTCTTATCATTACATACCTCATCAATTCTTTCAGAATTTCTAGTGTCTCTTCCAGGTCTCCACTGCAAATATTTTATCTCCGATTAAGTAGTGCTTGTATTTTCTTTGAATAACAGGAGACAGGGCTGTCCCGTAGGCAGTATACCCAGGCTCCGCGCTCGTGGGTTCTGTACCGCAGAAAGAAAGAGTCCCTTCAGCAAAGATAAGAACTTTACTATTTCTAATTCATTCTTGGGATTCGAAACATTTAGAGATGAATTATTTTGTAAGTAATTTTTATTGCTGTATGCAATTAACGTCGCGAAGTGCTCTCGTAATAGGATATCATTACCACTGATATGAAAAAATCAAAGTTGATACAAAGTGTTTTATTCACGCTAGATATGGAGGAATTCTAACCTTCATGATTGAGATCACAGACGAAAATCGACAGAATGGCCCTGATAGAAGAAATCCATTCTCCTTCGTTTAATCGGGAAACGATATTTCTAATCAAAATTAGATTCAAATCAAGCACATCTGCTAATATACCTGTAAAATATTGCTTATACAATCTTCCTGACAATCGTGATAACATTTTTATTGTCTTTGTAACTTAAGACAGGTGTTGTTTCGGACCACAGTACAAGGGAAATAGCTAATTACGACTGTACTGAGTGGAGCCCACTGTAGATACAAAAAAAATTCATCCGAAGCATGTAGTGACCACGTTGTTTTTCTAACTTCGTCTTTTTCATGTGTCCTTGACTGCCACACACGAGGACAAACTGCGACGGAGCATGAAATGAAATGGGCAACAGAAATTTAAGTTTCTCATGCGTGGACATTAGACGGGCAGAAAATGAGAAAATCACTAAGCACTCAAGATTAAACAACAAACACTGGAAAAGTACCGCAACATCACGAATTTTTAGTTTGCATTTTGTTTTCCTATGTGGAGTAGATGGAAATGAAGTACAATAAAGGTACAGGCTTGTTCAAAGAATTTTGGCCACTCATATTTAGTCCAGGAGCATATGTCAATATTTCCTAGTCCGTGGGATTTTGAATGAAGGGATGTTGCGGGTAGGTGGAATATCTTTATTAGGAGGTACCTAATCATGTGGTAACAGGTGGCAAGCCCAAAACCGTGGCAGGAGACCGGGAGGGGGGAAACAAAATGGCCGCCAGTGACAGTGGTCTCTCTGGCTTTAAAGTGCTATAATTTATACAACTTTTATATTAAAACCTTGAAAGTTGTGCAAATATGTAAATAATACATCAAACATTCCATTTTAGAACAATTCGGTGCAATAGCGACGCCATATTTTAAATATGGCGCCCTTAAATCCCAAAATTCGGTATTATTTATTTCTTTTCTTTATATTCAAACGAAAATAACTCGTAAACTGCCACAGATAGTCGAAATCACATTGAAACAAATGTTGTGGGTCCGTGTAAGGGCTTTCCAACGAGGTATATGCCATTTCTGTATCTTTAAAACTAACGGAGCTAGACTAGTTTATGTTACAGTATGTATATACCTTACAGCTTTTAATATAGGGCTAGTAAAATTAGGCGAAACCTGCATTTGTAAGTTCGTGAGTTTTGTGTGAAGGATCTTTACGGGTTGAGGGAATGCTTTCACTAGAAGGTACCTAATCATGTGGTACCAGGTGGCAAGCTGAAAACCGAGGCAGGAAACCGGGAGGGGGAAACAATATGGCTGCCGGTGAAATTCGTCTCTCTGGTTTTAGAGTGCTATAACTTCTACAATTATATATTAAAATTTTCGTGATTGTGCAAAAATGTAAATAATACATTATAAATTTTATTTTAGAACAATTTGGTGCCACAGCGACTCCATATTTTAAATATGGCGTGCTTCACTATCAAAATTAGATTATTATTATTTATCCATTTCTTTATATTCAAAGGTAAACAAGTTGTAAACCGTCACAGGTAGCCGGAATCGGCATGAAATAAACTTATAGGCCAGATCGGTGGCTTTGAAATGAGAGATTGACGTCGTATATTTAAAACACAAAATAACTAGTTAATGTAATGGTAGGTGTCAGAATTTGTGGGTTTTAATAGCAAAAGCACAACACAAACGTAAACTGTAAAAAAAAAAAAAAAAAAAAAAAAAAAAAAAAAAAAAGCAACATAATTAACCTTGGCTTTACGTACTTATATCTAATATCTTTAATATGATGTTCTGTGATACAATTAGTTTAGAAATATATCCTTGCATTACACAGTTTTGGATGTAAAAGAGTTACACCTACAGAAAATATTTATTCTTGTGAGAATTTTTTGTAACTAATAAGTATATGCTATTGTTTATTTTACGATGTAACTCGTATGGTTTGCCACTAGTCATCGAGAGTCTCATCACTATCATATTCTGAATCTTCCCATCGTAAGTCATGGTTTACACACTGATCTTCATCTCCTCCACAAAGACACAGTTCCATACATCGCATGGTCCGAGATCGACATTTGCATGCCAAAGAACATTTACTTACAGTGCAACCGCAGCGAATCAACTGCAATACAGTCTCTGGAGCGCAAGGTAGTGTGCACATCACAGGAACAATATTATTTTCGTCACTGGTTTCTTCTTCCCATCCACAATCTAGTGGGCTTGGCAGATTTGGTTGTGATTTTCCGGCACTTTTCCACAATAGTACTTGGAAGTTCACCCTTATAATGAAAGGTGTAAGAGCCGCTCTGGTTGGAGGAAGACCTGAGCCTTGAATGTTCCTTTCCGTGAATAGCCACCATCGTAGTTTCAATATCTTGAATTTTAGTGTTCGGCACATAAACATTGCAAATGAACTTCTCAATTAGCCTTTCATCATCGTCAATGAACTTACTAGAACCGAGGTTTCCAAGAGATGCAAGCATGTCAACTCCAGCGTTGTAAAATGCTTTCCAAAACATCTTCTTTGACTTCCTTGAAAATGCCCCAGTAATATCACACCCTGAAATAGCATGGAATCCAAGTAAGGCTTCTACTCTAGAAGATCCAAGAGAGGTACGGATAGTATGAATATCTATTATTCTCTTATTAACTCCAACTCCAGTGACAAACTTCGTATTGGCAGGTAAATGTCTAGACCACCACACACAAAGAACAAGTATATCAGTATCTTGGGACATGTGGGACATGTGGATGGTCTGTGCCCCTTGAGACGCTGCATAAAGACTGTGAAGTATTATTTTTGTATCTGCTTCTTCATGAATACTTTTTAACTCATTGATGTCCTTCAAGTTTTAGCTTCATCAGATACTCTAGCAAGTTCAGGGGCAATCAAGAAAAATCTTGTTAGTGCGTTTTTCTTCTGGGTTATATTTTTGATGCCTCCCAAAACTTTCATACTCCTGTTTTCATGTTCAAGTGCTTTGTCGGATCCCAAAGCACAAAATGGTATGGCTGATTTATTAACTACCCAATTTACTTTTAGAAACTGAGCCCACACATCTGGATGCATCAGTTTTACCTGCTTCGTTTCAGCCAAGTACCAAGATATCATGCTTGAATAGTTGGTCAGGTCAAGAGCGAAGAAATACTTCAGAAATTTTTCTAGTGCCTTAAGATGAAGCAGCCAATGACCAGTTCTTACAGATCGTATGCCACATAATCATAACCGTTCCATGTACTGCCACATAACCTTGAATGTCGGACTTTCATGCGACTTGCAGCTGCAAACTCTCTCATCTTGGAAAGAATATGAAGACGAGCCAATGCTTGTGCCGTATGTTCGTGACTTTTCTTCACTAATTCGTTATTCGAAAGCTGCAAACCTACTATGATGTTATTAATTTCCTGTTCAATCTCTGCTTTCCTTTCCACACGCATTTCGAAAAACACATCAGAGAAAAATTTGAAAAGAACCGTTCTCAATGTTATGTGAGCATCCACAGCTCTCCTCACATATTTGCCAGCAATAATTTTACAAAGTACGTTCTCATCGTAAAGTTCATTCAAAAATGTCTCAAGTCCAGTTCCATCCACAAAAGAACCGATACTTCGTAGCATAGCCATTAGTATATGAAGCTCCCCGGGTCGTAAGATCCATTTCTTCGATTCTTCTTTCTTCGACATCGATAGTTTCAAAGTAGGTCTGTACAAACCAACATCAAGTGTAACAATTGTCTTTGAATTTGGACCCATAACTGATGTTGAAACATCTTCAAGTCTTTTCATAAACGTAAGCTGAGTTGAAGCATTGGTAGGACTGCTATCAATCAAAGGTAGTCGACAAACTCTCGTTTTGGGCATGGTCTTGTTAAGAATCGAATTGTAAGCCTACCATGTCGGCACCACAGGAGGAGTTTGTTGTAGTTCTTCCAGAAGATTTCTTATACTGTTCTTCTGAATCTTCAAAATCATCATCAGCATGCGATCGGAGAAATTGCAAACTTGCCATAATCCAGACTAAGATATCTCGTTCGTATGTTTGAATTAACTCAGAACTTTCTTCTGGAGAGTTACCAGAGAGGGATTTGCTGAACTTACCAGAGGGATTTGACGGTCTTAATGATCCTGAGATGACGCAAGATAGCATTTTAGACATTGATTCGGGTATTTTCTCGAGTGATCTAGTCGTAGGTTTTCCTGACAAACTGATTTGAGAAGATATATCTTCCTCCTGTTTCTCTTGATAAATAACCATAACAGTACCATGTAGAGATCCTTTACCATATGACAAGTATTCTTGGAAGTCAATATTATCTGCCGCGCAATTCACAAACCTTCCTGGAACAAGTTCTGATGGAATATAATGTCCACCTGAGGAATCCATACACTTGATAATTTCATTTGCTATTTGAATCTCGATACGAAGAATTTTGTTATATTCGATAGACACACCTGCGTGATGTAAAAACTGTACAATAAATTTACTTCGTGTTGCTGAGTGCATAGTGAGCCCAACTGCCACTTGTAATGGTAGATCATGAGTGTGGCGTACAGTGCCTTTAGAGCTTTCTTTTGTATATGCTGCTTGACGAGGAGACAATATTTCATACATGAACGTCTGTGATAGTCTTTGACTTCTTTCATTGATTGCAAAATCTACGTTTTCACATCCGATTTTATTCTCTCCTTTGCAACACCATTTGAAAAAACGAGAGATCTCCTCTGGAATAGACTTCTTTACATCACTTTCACCCACAGTCCCAGTAAACGACCACTTTTGACTTTGGAAAGCATATTTTCTCAAAATGTCTGCTGCTTTAAAAAGAATCTTCATATTTCTTCCAACATCATCAGAATCCTGCTCAGCGTTAGCTAGAGCAATATCGTTTGTAATCTTTAAAGACATTCTTTGAGGCTCGTTCTTCCTCTTCGGATGGGAAAAAACAACACCAACATTTTCCAATTCTTCCTCTGTCAAGGCTTTCAACTGTTTTCTAGTCAGAAGTTTATCGTCACTCAAATTATTGCTTTTAGCAATGGAATTATAAAGTTTCTCTACCTCACCCATTGACGTAACACGACCTTCATGAAGGAATTTGTTTAGTGAATAAATAAATTCTGTTTTGGTAGCCTCTTCACTCACAGAGCTAAGACCAGAATCCCTCTTGCCTTCGCTTTTCCGCAACATGTTAACAACATGAGTATTCTAGCATGACTTGAGATAGAATATATCCTGTGCATGAGCATCTCCAGGATCAATTCAGTTACTTAATCGTATTTTGAACACTTCATTCTTTGACAAACTTACTGCTTCTTTCAAACGACTACCGGATCGATCGTAGGCGATGGCATACAGCGGGTTTCTTCGTTTTCCTTCTTCGTCACAGAAGAAACATTTTGTTTTCTCATAAGTTGGTGTTTGTGATCTTGTAATATATGAGTTTGAAGCCTCCGAGTCTTCATAATGTGTAATGGGGATTTCCCGTTGCTCTTTTTCAAACGATCTTCTAGTTCTTTCCATCATCTTCTTGTGTGTGCAGTTCTTATAGCAATCAGCATGCCATGATGCATTTTCATTTCTTAGATCTTCCCTTGTTACTTCACCCAAACGTTTATTCAGTTCAATGTATTCTTTGTCCGTCCATTCTGCTCTCAATTTTATACATTGTAGCGCTTTTTCATAATTAGAGGGTTTCACAAGTGATTTCTTTGTTTCCTATTGACAGAAAATACACATGGAATAGTTTGTACTTAATTTTATTTTCTTCGCCGAAGGAGGTACTGCACTTGCAGATGACATTTGATATTTTTCTCATGCTCTTCCATTTTCCTATTTCATTCTACTATACTGTTCATGCCTGCAACAAAGAAAAAATCTTTCAATGCCAAAGAAGTAATAATGAAAATAAAAACTATTATAAAACTTCATACACACAGAGAGAGAGAGAGAGAGAGAGAGAGAGCGGGGGCCATATTCTTTCCCCCTCCCGGTCCCCTGCTACGGTTTTCGGCTTTCCACCTGGCACCACATGATTAGGTACCTTCTAGTGAAGGCATTCCCTCAACCCGTAAAGATTCTTCACACAAAACTCACTAACTTACAAATACAGGTTTCGCCTAATTTTACTAGCCCTATATTAAGAGTTGTAAGGTATACACATACTGTAACATAAACTAGTCTAGCTCTGTTAGTTTTAAAGATACAGAAATGGCATATACCTCGTTGGAAAGCCCTTACACGGACCCACAACATTTGTTTCAAGGTGGTTTCGCCTATCTGTGGTAGTTTACGAGCTATTTCCGTTTGAATATAAAGAAAAGAAATAAATAATACCGAATTTTGGGATTTAAGGGCGCCATATTTAAAATATGGCGTCGCTATTGCACCAAATTGTTCTAAAATGGAATGTTTGATGTGTTATTTACATATTTGCACAACTTTCAAGGTTCTAATATAAAAGTTGTATAAATTATAGCACTTTAAAGGCAGAGAGACCACTGTCACTGGCGGCCATTTTGTTTCTTCCCTCCCGGTCCCCTGCCACGGTTTTGGGCTTGCCACCTGTTACCACATGATTAGGTACCTCCTAATAAAGATGGTGGGGTGCTGACTGCCACAGCCAATTATTGGTGCTGACTGCCACGACTTGTTCTGATTACTGATAACAAGGTGCTGACTGCCACGACGGCGTGCTGACTGCCACGATCCTGAGATAAAGTTGCTAGACGTAACGTTACCGGACGCCAAGAAGCATGAAAGAAACGCGATGAATTTTAACACCACATTTAATCCATACGTTCAGGCGACTCCGATAGGGACCTTGTCACTTGCTTTCTTCAGTACGCACGTCGTCCAGGAGACTTGTTCAATACTACGTCGTGAAGTAAAAAAGAAAATAAAAATCATTACAAAAATGCCTCTAAAATATACTGGCTTATACTGATATATAAAAATCATTACAAAAATGCCTCTAATATATACTGGCTTATACTGATATATAAAAATCATTACAAAAATGACTCTAATATACACTGACGACTACTCTAATTTATGTATGTAGCCCAAACTTCTAAGACATTTTCACAAGTTACCATGGATTTACAAATCTTGTAGAATTACTTGGATCCTGTCGTCAACTTTTGTGTAGGCTAGCTTCCTCTTCTTCGCTGGAACTCGTAATTTAACTTTGTTGTAAGTAAAATAATTTGATTTTGCATCTTCCTTTAGGGTCTTGAGCAGTGTGAAAACATGTGGGGAGTTCTTGGAAATTGGAGGCGCACTTCTTCATTGTGCAGGTAGTCACTCACCAAACCTATATCCTGCACTTTCCGCCAAATGCTTTGGTTAAAGTGAAAGTTGCAGCCAGATACCTGTGAATTTGGAAATACAGAATTTAATGCATTGATAGCTGCACTTTCAAAGTCCACTTTCAACACACTAGGATCGTGTTGTTCAGACCAACTTCTAACAAAGGAAAACAGGTCTCTGTATGTATTTTCTGTTTTGTCAGGGAGCAGTGCGTACAAAACTGGTACGATTGATGTATTATAATTTGAACTCCCTATGTCAGCATGAACTGTGTACAGCTGCACAAATTGTTTCGAGCAGCTCTTGAAAGTTCCATCCAAAGACCACTGCTGGCTGCCCCTCAGCGCTGGCCTCAGACCATCATATCCAAAACATAAAATCCTTTTATCCTGTTGCAATTTATCATATTGCAGAAAGGAAGTTCCATCTTCGAAGCGAAGAAGATCCTCCGGAAAATCTAGCTCTTTAGATGTGGAATTGTTTTGCTTTATACCCAGCATCGTCCTCCTAGCATTGTTTAAATAACCCTTCCTTTGACTATACAATGGAATTGTAGTAACAAGATCCAGTCCCTGGTTTATAGGAACAGACATCTCTTCTCTAAAAATTTCACACACATGTGTTAGAACATCCTCTCGGGCCCTTTTCTGACAGTTTGCAAGTCGTTTTCTTACTTCGCAAGCTGCGAGATCTGGCGTGCAAGTGTGATTACTCAGCAGACTTGGTGCAATGTCGTTTTCAGTTTTAACTTTACCTGGACATCCCATCTTCTTTCTTTTCACACATAGCTGAAAAGAACCAAAAATACTAAAATGTCGAAAACATGTTTAAAACAAGTTTTAAAAAATATTCAAAATACACTCTATCCACAATACCATTGGACTGTTACCCTCTTCCAGGACAAGTCCTTGGTCAATTCCAATGGTCTGTTAGGTTTTTCAAGAGTTTTTTTTTTTTTCTTAATACTTGGAATGGAAATTATCTTAAACTGTTCTAAAAGTTATGAAACAAGTTCAAAAGATATTGAAAACACACTCTATCCACAATACCATTGGACTGTTACCCTCTTCCAGGACAAGTCCTTGGTCAATTCCAATGGTCTGTTAGGTTTTTCAAGAGTTTTTTTTTTTCTTAATACTTGGAATGGAAATTATCTTAAACTGTTCTAAAAGTTATGAAACAAGTTCAAAAGATATTGAAAACACACTCTATCCACAATACCATTGGACTGTTACCCTCTTCCAGGACAAGTCCTTGGTCAATTCCAATGGTCTGTTAGGCTTTTCAAGAGTGTTTTTGTTCTAAATATTCTCAAACATGTTTGAAACAAATTAGAAAAAATAAATATTGAGAATAAAAACGAAAATAAAAAGTCAAATCATTTGCCTTACCCATACACTACCGTCTTCATTCTCTCTTTGGAAATGATACTGGAACCCATGGTGCATTAAAACGGGTTTTCCTCTCTGTGACGTTGTAAACTCCATTTTAAACTCAAATGATATAACACATTTTTTTTTTTTTTTTTTAACACTGTTAAGCCGTAGACGATAAGGTCGTCTCTTCGGGAGTGATATATATGGTGAACATTGGTTAGGATTGAAACACATATATGGTCTATGAGATTCGGACACAATTCTCGAGTTTTGGTTTCTCTTAATACAAAAATTATTAAAAGATTTGCAAGAGTTTAAAAAACATTATTAGAGTGAATATATACATATCATTTTTTTCTTTACAGTACTCGGTCCATTAAATAATACAATGAAACAATTAATATAAACAACGAAATATTCAAATTATACGTATAACGGAAAAAAATAATCCCTTTATAAACATCAAAGGTTATGTCGTTCCACCTAGTGAGGAACTTTGTAACTTAAAGCGGGGGGGAGCTACTGCCCACTTTTCTCCAGGCTCGTGGCAGTCAGCACGCCGTCGTGGCAGTCAGCACCTTGTTATCGGTAATCAGAACAAGTCGTGGCAGTCAGCACCAATAATTGGCTGTGGCAGTCAGCACCCGTGGCAGTCAGCACCTATCCATAAAGATATTCCACCTACCCGCAACATCCCTTCATTCAAAATCCCACGGACTTACAAATGCGCCTGGACTATATTGCTCTAAAAGATCACATTTTACTATTCATGCATAGAAAATTCTAACATTTTGACTCTAAATTAAAATTTCAACTGGCCAAAGAAAATCAATAATTAATTTAATTCGAACTGTGGATTAGAGTAAGAGAACATCGTGGTCTAGTGGTTAGAGCGTCCGCGTGGTCCCGGGCTCGATTCGGGACCCAATTGTCGGCATCCACCCAGTGTCATGAGGCAAACTGGGGAACCACGTGATTAAAAGACATCTGACAGCCATTAGGTCTAGAAAGCTCTTGATACGCCTGTTAGAAACAGGGTGACACAACGCGCTAACCGCGTGTTCGTTGCTAGACTGAGGCAGTTTAGCCGGTTGCTAACAGATGGTTTTAGAACGGCCCGGATAAAACAAAAAAGGACTGTTACGCCAAATGCTTTGCTTTTAGGATTAGAGTACGGCAAGGGTGCCCACAAGGGGGGGGGGCTATGACGCAAACTGCGTCATTGAAATATTTGGAAGGGTTAAAATCTATATAAATATGTTTGATGAGGGGGTAAAATTAATCGAAAAGAAGATTTTTTTCATGGAAGAACACCTACGGATAGACAATTGGGGGGGTGCGTCATAAGGGGGGGTGGGCACCACTGAGTACAGAGACTTTCACAGAGTTACATAGCTAGGTTTCTTTTTTCTTTTCTTTTCTTTTCTTTTCTTTTTTTTTTTTAATATACTTTCACAGTTCGTCTATCTAACTCCACTATTGAGGGGGCACTCGGTCGAAAAAGTGTGAAACGCCACCCTGAATGAGGTTTCTCTAGGTTTCCTCATTCACATCAGTCTATCTATTGATATATAAAGATAAAATCGACGTTGAAATAGATTATTCACATAAAACTGCTGAACCGTTTCAAATGAATGTTTGAACATAGTTCACTGAGAAAAATCCGTTATTCTGACAGCGGTATACTGTATATACAAATACCGGGTGATTCAATAAGAACGTACCAGGCCTATATCGCAGCTAATACTGCACGTAGAGCCTTCAAACAAAAAATTGCATTACCAAATAGTATGTGTAGAATGCAATAAAAGTAGTAGCGAGACCACTGGCATCTCGTGAATACCTCCAACGGGGGGCAACTTCAAAATTTGAAATAGAAAGTGGTATAACTGTTGGAATCGTTCGAAAGAACATTAAATGTCATGCAACTTTTAGAGAACAAACTTTGTCATATCCTTTCCCATTTAGCCGCTAGAGGCGTTGTTGCAGACTTTTATCTGACTACCCGTAGCAGGCCTTTTATCAGCTAATAATGCACACAGTGTTGCCACACTTGGTACAATTGTACCAAATTCAGCCCTTTTTGTCATTCATCGGCCCGTTGGTACCACGCTGGCATTTTCAGCCCCTTTTGTGAAAACGTTGGTACAATTCTACCCAATTCAGCACCATTCAACAAATACTTGTCACATTTTCAAAAGTGTCAATAATAACTGGACCGGTTTTACATTATTTACAAATGTCAGTTTACTTATCTTATGTTCTTCCTATACTCTATTATCCCCCTTCGGTAGTGAAATAAGCGAGAATAAGGTTCAATGATTTATGGTTTAACTTTTTATTACATCGTACTGTTTATACACGAACTCGGAGTTGATTGATTTGTTCCTCGTTTTATATAATACCGTTTTGGTTTCTTGGTCACTTTGAAATAGAGGCGCGTTTGGTTTCCTTAGAATACATACCGAAGATGATAACTTTGTTCCCTTTTAATGTGTAGTCTTTGTTATACTTCCTACGTGCGAGAAAAGTTTCATCTACTTCCACGCTTCTTCGGGCTCCACCTATTTGAATGATTTTAAAAAGTAATTTTTAAACAGAACATTTTCTTGATTCGGACTCTTGGAAGAGGGGGAGTAGTCTTCTAGAACTTTACTTCTTTTAGTTTCGTGCTATAGAGCCATGTATTGCACTAGTATAAAATAATGAATTCAGCCCTTTTTGTTTCAATTTGGTACTATTTTTCAGCCCGCTCCAGAGCTAGGACTGTGGCAACAGTGAATGCACATAGAGCCGTCAAACAAATAATTGAACTACCAAATCGTATGTGTAGAATGCAATAAAAAAAAATAGTAGCGACACCAGTGGCGTATCATGAATATCTCCAACGAGGGTCATCTGCAAAATTTGACATGGAAACAGGGGTTAGTTGTGCCTCCATTGAAACAAGCGCACAATGGGAGAAACGTCGAGAGGAAACACCTTGGCATATTTCTTCCTCGTTCGCAGCAACACGGTCGCATTACTAGGTGAAAGTCAGATGGTGCGAGGTAGTTAAGTCAAAAACTACAGGATTTACGTATGTAACCTACGCTTTAACGAACGTCACATACATTTCCTTTTCTCTGTGTAGCACTTGGATAGAAGTGGTTCTTATCGTTTCATTTTGATAATTAAGTATCTACAGCCACAAGTTAGGTAAATGATCATGAAAATGAAATCAATGTCTCGTTGTTCGAAAACTTTTTTTTTTTTCGTTCTCCAGACTTCCAATACTATTGTGCGCGGATCAAAAATTTAGTGAAAATATTCACAATGTATCTTAAGCAATAGACAACAAGGTATCTTTGCGAGATACAATCCCTAAAGGGCATAAAGGAATGCTTGAATTTTTTTGCGACTCTCGATATCTCTGGTGAGGGTTTTACGAAACTGCAGTGAAATTGAACTTGCATCATAAAGAGTGGCGGATTGTCAGGAAAGTTGCATCGGTAAAAATTAAATTTTTATCGCTGCATGATAAGGAAAGGAAGCATACCTAATGTATAGTGAACGACAAAAGTTCTTTCTGTTTGGAAAACCTTAGGAATAACTGGTATGACTAAAACGTACAGAAACTTCTTTTAAGTTTACTGAAAACTGTACTCAAATTGCCCTTCCATTTTGAAGTTATTTACGAAACTAACTTCATCACATCTCCAAACAACTATTGTCTCTGACTGTACTAATACTTGTATATAACTTTCTGAAGACGTTATATACAAACTTGCTTCCCTTAACTTGTGGATATATAGCCCCCCCCCCCTTTGAAGCTCAGGTATACACTGGATAAAATGGGCTTCAATCCTGCTTTATACTGGATAAAGCGGCAAACTATGGTTTAGCCCCTCCCTTGATCATATCCTGGATCTGCCACCATATATATATATATATATATATATATATATATATATATATATATATATATATATATATATATATATATATATATATATATGTGTGTGTGTGTGTGTGTGTGTGTGTGTGTGTTACTGACATGAAGAGCCGCCACTAATCAACACTATACCGTTTCTGAACCCGAGACAAAGCCCATAATAGGAGACGTAACAAATAATTATAAAAAGACAGATATTCAGTACATATTGGTTATGTTTTCAGAACTTATTATAAAATAACACTAAAAATCAAAGCAGATACAGACTTCCCGTAGTCTTTTTCAGTGGAAACGCCCATTGAATCTGCCAATATTCTAGGATAAAGCGATAGGCGAGAAAGATGGAAAAGAGGTCGTGGAAGCTTATAATTTTTTGTTTAGTAAAGAAAACTCATCATATGTTGCGAAAGCAAGATGAATCCATATTTTTAGACACTAAATTGTGACAAAAAAAAAAAAAAAAGAAGCCTTAAATTCAGATTCAGAAATATACGTAAGATACTTTTAAAATATTTTCGACGAACACTATTATTCCCGTACAAGGAAGAGACAATCTGAAGTAAATAAATATTTTTCTACGTTTGCTTAACAATTATAACAGATGCTTGTTTTGTATTATTGTTCTGAGCGCAAAAATGACACGAGATCAGAATATTGAAACAGTAATTCATAAAACTTGAAAGAATAAATAATTAAAGAAAATTTCAAACCAACTTGCAAGAAAAAAAAAAAAAGATAAGTCAATTCAAGAAACAAAGTGGGAATTGTTTGATGTTCATCAGCTCGTACGTGTTGGAACATAAAAATAGAGCAATTACCTGAAACCACTCAGAAAATCTTGTATTGTTGTCTTTAATGGCAGTGGTAACCGTTTATGAAACAAGAGCGTAAAATACAATAAGAAAGAAGAGAATAAAATAAAGGAAGTGTACATCCTTTGATACTTTTTTTTTATTATTTCTAGAGATTTCGTCAGCAATTCAGTGAAATTTTCCACATCATAAACTTGTACTAATACGTGGCCTAATCACCTTCGATATCCTTCTGATGTGGTTATGGTGTTGTTGCCAATTACGGAATGTTGGATTCAACTTTCCATTTCAAGTTTCCGATTGTAGCAACGTACGAAGCCACTTTAATTATATCTTAACAGAAGGAAAAGAAAAAAATAGATTTTTCAAGGTAAAAGCAAAGAGGAATTTGCTTTTAATTTTAGAGCAACTAGAGGCATTCTTGTCCAGGAGACAAAAAAAAAAAAAAAAAATCTCGTGTCATTTTCGAAACAATAATTGAGACGAGAAGAGAAATTTCTTCAGTCTCGCTGGCAACTCTAGTTTCCCCAAATATTAGATCTCAAACCCTGTTTTGGTATCTCATAATTCATAATACAAGTATCTTCATCATTATAGATATTCTGCAATTATTGGCAGGTCACTTGCTGTAACTGAGAAACTTCCATGTTCCACGGTCTTTCGTTTACCTCTTCGTCTTCACGTACGAGTTTTCTGATCTGATATCGTCCATTAATTGTAGTCTCCTTCGCCCCCTCCCTCTCTTTCCTGCCACCATACCCTCTAGCACGCCCCTTATGATACAGCTCTTTCTCAGCCAATGTCCCAACCAGTTTCTCTCCCACTTCTCAATTTTATCTAAACCTGTCCTTCTCTCCTTCATCATTTGTAACATTCTCTTACTCTTTTTCCGCTCGACCCAACCAATTCTCTCCATTCTTCTCCATACCCATATTTCGAAAGCTCCTACTCGTCTTTCATAATTTTCGTGTAATGTTCATATTTCTGACTCATACAGTACAATTCCCTACACGATGCATTTTTCTTTTTCTCAACTCTATTCAGGGTCTCACAAAATAGTGTTTTCTTCCTTCTAAAGCCTTCTTTCGCCATTCCCATCCTTGTTTTTATTCCCGTTCACACTTCATATCATTACTACTAATACTACCCAGGTATCATCTGTTCTATTTTCTCCCCTCCTACTTCTATATTTGACACCGACCGACCCCTTCGTTCTTATCACCATGGCTTTTGTCTTGCATCCCATATTCTTCACAGCCTTTCTTCAACTGTTCTAACATTTTGTTGATTTTCTTTTCAGATTCCGCCACAAGTACCATGTCATCTGCAAAGTATTTACCTCTAACAATTATAAATTGATAAATTAATTGTACGAACACAATGAAGAGTTGTTTATCAAAGTTCAAATATATGCAAACCAGTACGCAATATACAGCTATAATAAATATACATTAAATGTTGTTATCTCACACCCTTCGTAGACTTCTCATGACGCTGAAAGATTGCAATAACTTCTACATGAATTAAGAAAAAATCACTTCATAAATTTTCTACGAGACAATAGGTTTTCCTCATTCACACCAGGCAAATGCCGGGGTGGTACCTAACTAATAGGTCCCAGGCCGCTTCCTTCTTTCCTTCACTTTCCCCAGATAGTATGCTCACCGAGGGACGTCATCCCTCAAAATAGGGATGTGCACGAGACAAGATTTGTGGCTGTCTCGTCTGGAAAATGTGCTGTAAAAGTGGTCTCGACTCGAAAAATGTATATTTCTCTATTGGAAGAGCCGTGTCTCGACTCTAATTTTGTCAGGAAAATCCTGGTTCGACTCGTCTCGTGCGCATCCCTATCTCAAAACGTGACAGACTAAATAGCCATAGATGCTAAAAACCCAGAAATCTAAATCCTAAATCCTAAAACTAGACGAGACAAGAAAACCTTATTTCTAGTCTCGTCTCATTTCGTAGGCAGCACCAACTACAGGTGTATATCCGAACAGTTAACGTTGCTTATCTATAGGGTGTGCCAGAAGTAGTGACTCACCTTTTGAGTGATCGGTACATTTTTATTATAAAAAAGAATGGTATGAAACAAAATCGTAGGTACAGAGGAATGATGTAAAAATCAAGGGCTTTACAGTATCTAATCTCTATCCATTTCGAGGTCCAGCTAGTGCCATTAACATCGATGCAGGCCTGCATCCGGAAACGCACATTGCTGTACGCATCTCGGCACATCTGAACATCTAACCGGCTTCTTAGTGTCAATTATACTACCAGTGGCATCGAATGCTTTGATTATCCTTGTTATTGTCTTCAGCTATGGCGCAGGATCGTCGTACAGGCCCTTCATTCGTTGGACACGTTTCTCAAGCGTCAGGCGAGCCACCATCTTGTAGTGTTGCCAACTGAAAAAGAAAAAACACCATTACACCATAACACAAATAAAACAAGAATCAAACAAACAACGACATTAATCATACACCTTAACCTACCACACTTAACAACAAGTAATTCAATATTTCTGGGACAACCTGTAGAATGCTGGTAGAAGCATAGATTTTTTTTAATGGTGATCAAGAATGTTGAATTAAAAAGTAATGACTACAGAATAATGGTGACGGAAATGGTTGCACTGCTGACACATCATTCAACTAGAAGTCCCTACAGGCTATAGCCCTAGGACACAGTGGTTCGGTCATTGAGCTTTCACACCTGGTGCGAGGGGCTTCTTTATTTACTATAGGACATGTGAATTTGTGCTGTCACCATTCCGATGAGTTTGATTTGCGTTATTTTGTCTTTCACACTCTCATTTCACTAATTGAAGCATTCTATGCTGAAGTTATGTGGCGCACATTTTGGAATATGCTGAGCAGGGGCGGACTGGCCCACCCTGCTACCCTGCAAATGCAGGGTGGGCCCCCCAAACAGGTGGGCCCCCTTCACCAATTTTAAAAAGATGTGCTCAATTAAACCTACCAGCATAAAAAATATGACAGGGTAACTCCCGCAAACTTGTGTTTTGCATAAAAAAGACGTAAAGTTAAACTTTCATGAACAGATCTTATTCTTCTTCACGTTTATCGACTTGAAAAGGTTCCGCCTATGAGACAATCAGGCCCTAAAACATTGCGGGGTTTGTGATACAGCAGCTGTTAAAAACGAGCACGTTAACTACTACTTTTTTAAATATAAGAAACACAGTAGATTTCAGGCTGTTATTGGATTTGGATACCATTGCAAAATGAAATGAAATGAAATCTTTGAGTTTTACATCCCACGGTTAGGCTAAAGGAGACGGTGATGATGAGTAATAAATGAAATGGTGGAATGAAGAAAGTGGGAGAACCCAGAGAAAACCCACGCACACGGTGTTTGTCCACCAGAAAGTTCACTTGGCGGGGGCTGGGATCGAACCCGGGACCCCAAGCGCTCTACCACCAGAGCCACCGCGGCCCCATTGGATACCATTGCCTACTCCGGTCCTTTTACAAGCCGGCGAGTGGCGATGTTTTAAAGAAACAATAGTTTCGTAGATATTGTTATTGTGGAAAGTGGAGGTGGAGCCGGAACGCTTTTGAACTGCATTGTCGACATATAAAGTGCCATATATTAACAGCAGATGAAGCTGTCACTTCCTAATTAAATTCACGTCCATCACTGGTGTAATAGTTTTCGAATGTGAATTTATATCTATGTATTTACTGTGACAATGATTGCATCTATTTACCTTAACATCTGCACTAGTGAATTCAATTGGGATCTGTAGGCCTATGGATACATTGGAATCAGCTGAAGTCGGATGAACCAAGAATTACGCCCAAACGATTCAATACCTGATCAGCTTCAGTCAGAATTAGCAGAAGATCAGTTTGGATCTGAACTATTGGATAGTGATACTGAAGACGTGTTTCGTCAAGGAAAGTCGAATGAAACTGATAGCATGGAAGTTACAGATTTGTCCAAGTTTTTACCCCCTTCCCGACATTCTTCGGTTTTAGAGAAACTCAATTTCCTTAAGCAACATCCAATTCAACCCACGGAAAGTCCTGATGTGATTCTTCCAGTCAAGCCTATGAAAACATATTATCGTACTACTTCAGATAACACTACTGAAAAGAGAATGTGGTTTTCCTATTGTATGGAAAGAAACTTGTGTTTCTGTTCTATTTGCATGGTTTTTGCAATTGACAGCGAAAGTCTATTTGTAACAGGCCAGAAAATCATTAAGAAACATTTTTATAAAGACCTTACAGTTCATGAAAATTCAAAAGTACAAATCAATGCTTCCGCAGCTTATGTAATGGCCACTAGAAGTGCAGATATAAATACACTTGTAGATAAAGGTCTCATGGGCAGAACAAAAGCTCAAGTTGAACTGTGGAGAAACATTTTGAAACTTATATTGGATATAGTTGTTTTTCTTGGATGACAAGGACTAGCTTTTTGAGTGAAGCGCGAAGAAGCAGCCGCAACAAAAAAGTTAATCATGGAAATTTCTTAGAATTGGTTTTATTGGTATGAAGTATGATGATATTTTAAAGAACCATGTTTCAGAGGCGATTATGAAGAGTCAATACAGAAGATTGCGCCAAAACAAGTGTGGTGAAGAAAGTTCACAAGGAATAGGCTCATTAGTAACTTTTTTGTCGAAGACATTTGTCAAGAAGTTAGTAACCTATCTTGTTCTTCAGATTCAAACTAATAGTGTTAACAAAATAAAGCAGGCTGGTGCATTTAGTGTTGAAGTTGACTGTACCCAGGACATTACTGTTATTGAACAGTTAGCATTGGGTGTTCGGTATGTGCTCCATGGTGAAGTAAGAGTGAAACTTCTGAAACTAATTCCTGTCGACAAAGTTACTGGATTGGGTCTTTAGAAACAGATTGAGGATGAACTTAGTAAGCTGAAACTGTCAACATCGCATATTGTAGGCTGTTCTTTTGATGGTGCAGCTAACATGAGTGGCCAGTATAATGGTGTCCAAGCGCAGCTCAAAAAACTTAATCCGAATGTTCAGTATGTGCAGTGTCTCGCGCATGTTCTAAATTTGGTAATGATAAATGCAACAGAATGTTGCAAAGTCGCAAAAGACTTTCTTGGGTTACTTCAAATGACAATTACTTTCATCCGCGATTTATATAAAAGAATGCAAGTGTGGATTAAGTACAATGAGGAAAACTCAAGTGGTAGACAGCTACTTCGCCGATTACAAAAATTAAATCGGACAAGGTAGTGGAGTAAAGATCGAGCTCTAAAGAGTATCTTTGATGATTTTTCGACACCATTGCAAGATCGGAAGAGGTTCATGACGCTGCTTCAATGTCTACTCACTATTGCAAATATGAGTGATTTTCAAGCAGAAGTCACATTTAAAGCCAAGTGTTTGGTTCAGAACTGGTGTAAATTTGAAAACATTCTTGTGGTTTCTGTTTTCAGCCAACTTTTTCACCTATGTACACCTACTTCGCAGTATTTGCAAAAAACTGGTTTGGATTATCTAACGGCTACAAAAATGATTCGTATGTTTCAATCAGACTTAAAACAAAAACGGAACGTGTTTTGTTATATTGAAACTAAAGCTATGGAGTTTGCAAAGGACTTGAAAAGACAATTGAAGGATGCAGGATACGATGTTGCAGTTGAAACTTCTCTCCTTGCAAAGAGAATACCATTCAAGCAGACGAGCTTTCCCATGATGAGGCAAGAATTTTAGATTCTCCATCAAAAGTGTTTCAGATAAACGTTTACAATGTTATTTTCGATACTGCAATTGAGCAATTACATTCTCGGTTTATCTGCAATGATAGTCTCATGAAGGACATTGCATGGCTGGATCCTACCCGTTTCCATGAGATAAGTACTTTAGAAGAACTACCTGATTCAGCTCTCAATACTCTACCACATTATTGCAAAGTGGAAAGAGAACAAATTCAAGAGGAACTGCTCCAATTCGCTGGACATTATAGGAACTATAATCCACCAATATGTAAAAAGCAGGATATTTTAAGAAATGAACATGGCAGCGAGCAATATGCTCATAGTAGTGAAAAAGAGGAAAATGAAGAAGAGGAAGATAATGAAACTGAAAGTGAGGAGGAAGATGAATGGAAATGCAAACCTGCAAGACAGTGTAAAGTGTGTCTAGTTTGTGCACTGCACCTGCTTCACGAATTAAATCTTTATGGTCCATTATATCCATCGTTGTATAAATCGTATAAGTATGTTCTAACTCTATCGTCTACCCAAGTATCATGTGAAAGAATTTTCTCGATTATGAAAGTGATCAAAAATCGGTTGCGTTCATCGCCTGGACAAGATTTGTTGGAAGACTTTATTGTTTTATAATAGAAAGATCATATACGTTTGATTACGACAAAGTGAGTGACGATCTTGTATCTAGCTCCAAAGAATTAGGTAGATATTTGAAATTGTGAGTGTAACTGGGGCATAATGAAGATATTAATATTAGGATACATTTCTGGCATTAATATTAATATTATATTATATTAGGTTACAGTATGCAATTCAGTAGAAAATTTCAACCAATTTTATATTAGAATTGATTTATGAGGAAAGAAACTTACATTATTTCTGTCAGTGCTTTAATTATTTAGTGTTTCAAAGTTGACTTGAGATTAGTTTTTACTTATTGCACATGTATATATTTTGGGTTTTCTAAAACATGACACTCATTTGTTTAAACAAAATGGTTTAAATTCATTACATAAAAAAACAATAGCACTATATAAATAACTGAAAGCACCAATTTCGGTATTGTGTGTGTTTACAATAAAAAATGATAATGCCAATTACACACTGTATGAGTTACTATTAAAATGTTCCTACTTCAGATTTTTTGTAATTAATGTTTTGCTTTTGTATGAATATATGGGATACTATTTATGGGTTCGAAGATGGACTTTTATATGTAATACATATGAAGAATGCCAAGTACATTTTTTTACATTTTTATACAGTAGGCCCTCATTTCAGTTTGGCAGGGTGGGCCCTATGGTTGCCAGTCCGCCCCTGATGCTGAGTGACCCTTGGAGCCACGTACTGCATGGAAGGTGACAGACGTATACTGAAAGGCTCATTTCTCCATTGCTTAAGACAGTGGTTCTCAACCTTTTTTGACTGACGACACACTTTGCTCCACACCCACGACATACTTGTTTTAATTCTTGTATTGATAATATTTTACATTATATTAGTGTAAACCTATAAGTTTCTATGAAGCAGTGACTTCATGTAATACAAAGCATTGTTATTGTCGCTGAAAGAGCTGACTGGTACAGTTTGTTTCAAAATTAATTGTAATTAATTACTGTATTATATGCTTAATGATTTTTAAATTTTAAAATTTTTGTGACACCCCCTATGGGACTGCACTGACACACTAGTATGTCGCGGGACACCGGTTGGAAGAACTGTCCCAAGTGATAGCATTAGTATGCTAGCAAATGGATCTCGGAGCGAGTCCAGGAAGATATAACAGGTTTCCGTCGTTTTTCTTGGATTCACCGAAATTTGCCATATGACGTTATTCGGTGGAATCCTTCAATTCTTCCGTAATACCCTAGTAGCAGATACAACTTGCAAACCACTTGCTGTAAGTTTAAATTGCAAGTCGGCCAAGCTTACATCCAACTTGATTGGAAAATGTGCAAGCATGCCGCAAGCTGGATTCCAGTAACGAAGGTACATGGGGGCAACCTTGCATTAAGTGTTCCATTCAAGCTTCGGGGGCGTGGTGGCTCAGTGGTAGAGCGTTCACCTCCGGTGCTTGGGGTCCCTGGTTCGATCCCAGCTCGCGCCATGTGGACTTTGTGGTGGACAAACACCGTGCTCGTGGGTTTTCTCGGAGTTCTCCCGTTTCCTCCCACTTTCTTCATTCCACCATTTCACTCATCTCTCATCATCACCGTCTCCTTTCACCTAACCGGCATAATCGTGGGACGTAAAACTTAAAGATTTCATTTCATTTTTTTCCATTCAAGCTTCACACAAGCATTTTACAAGTCAAGTCAATAACCAATGAGCGGCCAGTGATGCTATGATGCTCTGCGGAGGTTCTAAAGCATCGCTTGCAAGTACAACAAAAGGCAGATTGTATGAAAGCACGCATTTGAAGTGCAAGCGTAGAAAGCCAAAAGCCAATTGGCCAAAAGCTTTCTTGCTACTTGAGTACTTACTACCTCCTTGTGACCAAATGACTAATTTAACATGCTTTCGATGCACGAGGTTCGGGGTTCAATTCCCAGTGGAATGCTCACCTCGAATACAAGTTCAAGTAGTGGTTAATCTGATCCTACTTATCCGTCTTGCATAACTTCGGTCCTGAAGAAAAATATTAACACCAATCATAGTATAGTGTTCACTCGTGATTATATGGATAGTGTACGCGTATTCGATACGGGAGACCTCGGTTTAATTCCCGGCAGGACCTCATATAGTTCGGATTTCACGTTAAGCTATAGATCCACGTTTCATACAGCGTCGCTGCTGAGACGCTAAACTCAAATCGAATCCAATCAGACTATTTAGTGCATTTATTTAGAATGTAGTATTTAGAGTAACTGATGTAATTGACGGAAAATTATTGCTACTTTATTATCCATAGTCATGAAATTTTTTTGAAATTTCTCGCTAGGCCATTCAAATGATCTTTTCGTGTTCTGCAGCACACACACACACACACACACACACACACACACACACACACACACACACACACACACACACACACACACACACACACACACCACAGTTACAATGACGCTTCTCTCGTTTCACTTTCTTAGTCAAGAATATATAATTTTCCACGCAAAACCTCATGAAACTATACCACTTTGGATAACTACATGCTCACAAGAGACCGCAATTACATGCTGTCGCTTTTACCTCGAACATAATGCATTGTGATTTCTTTACTCCAGGCGTAAGCATATTCCAACAATAACCTGTGTTTTCTAGACTGACTAACAAACTCTATGGCCTGTAGAACCCGGAGTTTTAATACCACGTTCACAAAAGCTCTCCACTGACTTCTATCCTGAGCCAACTGGATCCAGTTTCTACTTCGTATTCCTATTTCTGCGAGATCCATCTTAATATTGTATTCCCATCTGCGTCTATGTCTTCCTAATGGTCGTTTTCCGATTGGTCTTCCAGTTAAGACTTTGAAAGCATTCCTACTTTCTTCCATCTTGACTACATGACCTACCCACCTGAGCCTCCTAGACTTTGTGTCCCTAACAATGTTTGGCAAACTGTACAAAGTATGCAGTTCCTTGTTATGAAGTTTTCGCCATTTCCTACTCCCGTTCTTCTTGAGTCCGAATATTCGTCTCAATATTGTGTTCTCAAATACTTTCAGATACTTGTTGAGTTGATTGATTTTTAGTTTAGCGTCCCTTTCTGCAGTGAGGCTATATGAGACGTGGACCTACTGATTAACGTGGAATCCGAACCACATGAGCTCCCGCCGGGAATCGAACCCGGGTCTCCCACACCAAAGGCGCGTACGCTAACCGCTTAGCCACGAGGAAGCTCTTTCAGATACTTGTTTTCTAGAAGTAAACAATAATAATAAATCTAGGAAAAGTAGAAGCCCGAAATAGTGCGATTCGAAATACCGGATCCAGGTGTAACGCGGAGGAAAATATGTCTCATAATAATAATAATAATAATAATAATAATAATAATAATAATAATAATAATAATAATAATAATAATAATAATAATAATAATAATAACGAAAAACAGACGAACTTGCAAATGTGATATTGCGGTGGTAAAAACATTTTCTATAGTCCGGGTAACAATATAAAAAACACTGGCCAAGTTAGGGTACCTGCGATAAGGGTAATCAACTATCGCTTTTTCACTCACCACCTTCGAACTTCGATATTCACCTAAGGCGTACCTGGAAGGTCAAAAATAATCCCCATCAGCATCGAAGACCTTCTGTCAACGTTCTGGTAGGCCATGGATTCCATCACGGTAGAATTTGGTGGGCCGTGAAACGAAGAAGGTATCAAGTGCATTTTGAATCTCAACTACGGATTTGAACTGGTGTCCTCTAAAGTGATTGTCCAAGGAATGGAACAGGTGATAATCGGATGGTGTAATGTCTGGGGAGTATGGCGGATGCAGTAGTGTTTCCCATCCAAGACATAGAATGGTTTCCCGGGTCATCCTAGCCACGTGAGGCTTAACGTTGTCCTGTAACAGGAGGACCCCTTTGCGATTCAGAAATGCTGGCTCCAGAGTTTTGAGTTTTTCTTGAACACGGTTGAAATACTGAGAGTACACAGTTGCATTGATGCTCTGACCAGTTGATAACAGTTCCCAATTCAAGATGCCGCGAACAGTCCACCAAACACAGGAGGAACCTTCTTTTGGTGCAGTGCTGATTTCGGCTGTTTTGGAACCAGTTCATGGGATGCTAACCAACGATAATGGCACCGTGGAGCTTCGTACAGGACCCACTTCTCATCACATGTCAAAACCCTGTCCAGAAATGACTCCTTCCTCAGTCGAGACAGGAGAGAAATACAGGTGTAACTCGCGTGGCCTTCTGACCCGGAGTCAAATCATGTGGAACCCATAGACTCAACTTGTAGTGCA
Organism: Thermobia domestica; assembly: GCF_964235325.1. Taxonomy (NCBI): domain Eukaryota; kingdom Metazoa; phylum Arthropoda; class Insecta; order Zygentoma; family Lepismatidae; genus Thermobia; species Thermobia domestica. The sequence goes on from NC_137455.1 coordinate 16,047,034, forward strand.
TCCCAACTTGATGGCGGTTGTGCCGAATGGTTTCTCCACTCACACTGAATTTTAGTCCCAGTTCATCATATGTCTGGCCACTCTTGGGCTCAATTGCTACCTGAAGATCTTTATTTTGTACATGTTGGTCTTCCAGGACGTGGTGCGTCTTCGAGTGTTTCGTCACCGTCCTTAAACTTGGTAAACCACCGCTGCACTGTCTGCGTAATCATGACACCCTCACCAAAGGCCTGGCATATCATCAGCCTCGCTGCAGCAGCGTTTGACCCCAGTTTGAACTTGTACAGCATATACGCCCTTATGACGCTCTGTGGAGGTCCCATGTTCACTCTATCCTTACACAAGTTCACAGTGTAGCTGAACTGCCACAACCAGGTAGTATGTTGGATATACCCACAGCAACAACTAACCTTCACCCTATCTCCATCTGCATTCAACTCACGGTGTGAGGGACAATGGAACAAATACGCCTTTGGGTATTCAAGGGTTAAACCGAATATTTCTTTTCAATTTAAAGCCAACCAATAAATTTGGTGGGGTAAACAGTAAAATTAACATTGGGTCTGAAGTGGTTACTGTAATTCCAAGTCTCAGTCCAGGAAAGAAAAAAAAATGAAAAAGTGGATATCAAGTATCGAAGTTGATAGGAAATACCGTAAACAAAGAACTATAAAGCAATTATTATTCAAAGCGGATATTATTAAAGTGATTCTAATTTTTATCACTAAAACAACACCAATTACAAAGAGATACGAGTATTGTACTACATGATTTTATGCCTTGCCAATGTACAGTAATCTTATATACAGTACATTTTAAAAAGGGAAAGTTGAAACAGTTGACTGTGCTTATCAAAATGGCGTTGAAGGGCTATAACACACGTGAATGGTTTCTGTGGTACCTTGTGTTGCTGTTAGGTTGTGTTACAAGGAGACTTTCTCCTGCGGTGGGTATATCATCTTATATTCATTATTGCAGTGGAATGGCTGTTATTATAAAGAGAAAGAGACAGAGAGCGTACGTTATACATGTTATGTCATCAGCCTTATTAATTAGTTCGCTTTGAATGGACGAGAGCGCGGCAGTTGAATGAATTTTAAATTACCATATCGTGTGAACAACATGTAAAAGATAAAGAAGTACGTACTTTCATTCTTAACTGATCATATTATGTGATCCTATTATGTGCTATTAGAAACGTGTTGTTGAGGAATTAATTAGCTAATGCATTGCTCATAAAGCATATGAAATAGGAAATATGTTAGATATATCCCGGCAGTGTTGTTTGTTCCGAATGTGAACATCCAAAAGCTTTCAAACACTCGCTTATTATTGAGTTCTCTCGTGTCTGTATGCTTAGCATACGAGTCTCTGGCACGGGAGTCTTGGGTTCGACTCCCGGCGGAAGTTCATGTGGACTGGATTAGGATTTCCACCTGTCCCGAATTGTAGGAAAACACCAAGGGCCTTATGCAGAGTCGTTTTGACGCGTTATTAGTGCCATACTAAACAGTTCGACTAACATGTTTCCCGCAGTAGTCAGGCCTTTAGTATGACGCTAATCATACGTCAAAACGACTCTGCATAAGGCCCCAAGTGTCTCGAAACACGCCCGGAAAAGTGATAACGCCGATAAAACCCACTACACGGTGTTTGTGCACCACAAAGTTCACGTGGCGCGAAAGCTACTTATATATTAATAAGTATATACATATGTATAATCACATTTGTCCTGAAAGGATGTGAAATTGAGTGATTGGACTCCCCTTGGTGAAATTCTGCGTACGCCACTGGGCAGATGAATGGATATAGTCGGTTTATAACACTTTCCACACTTGGAGCTATGCATCATGTAGTTTGGAAATTATAATTTGAAGTTTGTTTTTCATTCAACCGTTGATCCCTACTATGTCTTCTAGTATAGTAAGTATATACCGTATATAAAGAGCTACCATTCTAGTCTTTTGCTACAGCAGGCTTTCCTGAATATTTCCGGAACGCAAGAGGGAAAATAAAACCTCCACCGTAATATCCTCTGTATCGAATTCAATATCTGAGTTGCATTCCAAGCAAGAGATGGCGAAAGCTTTAGTTTCATGAAATAACAATGTTAGAGGGGAATACAATTTTATTTCTTTTAGTCTTATTTTAAAAGAATTTTACGACTTTCCTGATATAGGTCATGATACGATGGTCTTTTTAAAAAACATAGTCCAAACCGTAACAAAGAGGAATGAAGATTACTAATGACCAAAAGGATACTTTTTAATGTTATTTCCTACATGTATTTCACAAGATAAAATGACTTAGTTTCTGTGCCACTCTTGGAATGAATTTATATACAGTATAATCTCTGAACTAGGGCCGGCCCTAAGCAATTTGCCGCCCCGTGCAATGGCATCATTTTTTCGTCCTCTTTCTCCAGAAAGAACAAAGTAACGATTTTAAGTATGCTACCCCGTCATGAACAATCAAGGGGAGGGAAAGTGCACTTACACACAGAAAGATCTAAACCAGCGTTTTCCAACGGCTGTGCTGCGGCACACTGGTGTGCCGCGAGGAATCGAAACAAAATTATTGATTTTATAGCAATCAAAGTGCAAAACATAGGGAGAAATGTATATTTGTATTACTATGAACCTCTACTATGAATCTACAATTTTACGTTTCATACCAGGTTACTGTTCTGTGCATTTCTAATGTTGAAAAAAAAAAATGGTTATCATTGTTATGACCATTATTGCTTCTTTATTATTGCAGACTATTTCGTAACTTGAAAATTTAAAATGTCATTCAATCCTTTCGACAAATTACCTACATTTGTGTTTTAAAAGTAAAAGAGATTTGTTTGTACGTTTGTTATTTAGTGATCTTCCTTCTTAGTAAAAGATTGGATACAGTTTTTAAAAAGAAGGCGTATTTTTAAAAACCTGAGTCCAATATTTCATTGCAATTGTTTTCTATTTTAAAATTAGAATGAAAAATAAGCATAATGATTTACCACGGGGGAAAAACAATGATCGAGCTTTCTTCTCTGTAAGAAGGAGATCAATAATCACAGAAAAAATACCACTGTGTTTTATATTGATAAATAATAATATCTATAAGTGTGCCGCGAGAATCCAAGTAACACCCGTAGTGTGCCGCAAGTTGAAAAAGGTTGGGAAACGCTGGTCTAAACACTACAAATACAATCTTCTTGTGTCTCTTTTTTTTTCCCTTTAAATAGTAATCTATGATGTTAGTGAAACATAAAGCAAACACACCTAAGAGGAAAGATGATATCCTTTTTATAGAATTCAATATCAAGCTTCAATCTCAATATAAGTATCAGTTTTGTAATTCCAGTGCAACTAGCTCTTTTACCTTTATTTCTTGGTTTTCCTTGTACGTACATCTGTCAAAAAATTTAAACAAAATTTGTTTTCACCTTCAATGATGAGGAACTTGTTTATGACAAAAACAAGACTAGTTTTCATATCAAAACTGTGATAACTAACTAAATGAAACAGGTGTTCGCTGCTGTTCAAGAACTGATTTATTTTTCTATTGTATTTGATAACAATCAAGTCAAGGATGTTATAAAATAGAGGATCTGCCCATACAACAAAATCGTGAAGCCAAACGTCACAGCTTCGCCACACCTACTCTGCCCACTCCGAGCCACTAAGATCACAATGTTTCGTGCCAACACTCATGGCGGAAACGAGAGTAGCCAATCAGACGTGCCAGCCCGGACGATGCTCGGTTGTTTCTTGGCTTCATTGAGTTCATATGGTGAAGGTACGTATGAACAGATCCTCTATTTTATAACATCCTTGAATCAAGTAACTCATCCCTCGATTTGCTACTTTAGCACTGTCCGTGTCACCTTAAACTGATGCTACCTAAACATGATTTATGAATGTAATATTTAAATAAAAGGCCAGGTTAGTAAATTTAACTACCATCATCATGAAATCTTTTTCTAACAAGAAATATTTATTTTAAATAATATGATTATGACAGATTTTGCCGTCCCTCAAAACTAGAAGCCACGTGCAAATTCACGAGCTTCACGTTTGGTAGCCCGGCCCTGCTCTTCATTTTAGTTAAGAGACCTCATCCCGGCGAAATTAAAATACCGCTAATTTTACAGTAATTAAGTGATATCTACCAATAGATAAGAGATAATTGAAATGTGAAACAAGAGCGCCCTAGACAATATTATTTTGCGTGAGGTACCGTTATCACAAGTCACCTAGTGGCTTTCCATTTTCAGCCGTTTAGAAACGCGGAAATAAATGCCGATTTTCATAATGGCTCGAAATCGAAAGCAGATAAGTGAGTCGTGATAACAGTATCCAGCGCGGATCCGAGGGAAGGGCTATAGGGATTATAGCCCCCCCCCCCCTTGACGCACAGGTATACACTGGATAAAATGGGCTTCAATCCTGCTGTACACTGGATAAAACGGAAACCTATGGTTTAGCTCCTCCCTTGATCATATCCTGGATCCGCCACTGACAGTATCTCATGTAAAATGATATTGTCTAGGGCGCTCTTGTTCCACATTTCGATTATCTTTTATCTATTTGAAGATATCACAAAATTACTGTAAAATTAGCGGTATATTAATTTCGCCGGGACGAAGCCTCTTAACCCTAAATTGGTCACATTCTTGTATAACCTGCATTTCTCCGTAATATATGCATTCCTTGTTACTCTGTAGAATGGCTACCTGTCTATTTTGGAACTTGGCCTCATTCAAGAAGCATTTTTCCTGAGCTTGTTAATGTGAAATTCATCTCTGGACATCAACGCAATCTCCATTTCTTGTAGAAAACTATTCAAAACGTATTGTTACTGGTATATGTTTCCCGAGGTCAATCATCATTACTAATGCATCCAATAGAAATGAAACAAAAATGAAATGAAAATTTTCTTTCTTAATTTTTTTCTTCTTCGTCAGAGGAAACCAAGCCCAATCATTTCTGCATGCCTTTCCAACGTATTTTATACCCCCATCCACAGCCGGAATTGTGCTTCAAAAGTAAGTGTGTAATCAAAAAGTGTCCATGCGAAGCGCGAACTTAAAATTGCACAGGTGATCAAGAAAGGAAAAAGAAAAAAAAGGAATTTAAAGAAGAAGATGTTATTGCAATTTTCATTGGTTGGTGTAAACCTTCAAAGTCAGACTGATAGGCCCTAACGTTGTTCTCCTGAGCCCCACGTGAGGAACTGCTCTCCTCGACAAGGTTGCAAGGACTCAGATGACAATATTTTGGCGTGGTATGCCAGCGAAGAACTTCGTGCTTTATTGGGTTATTCAGTCTGGATTCTTGGCTATGTACATCATCAGTGGCGTACGCAGAATTCATCATGAGAGGGGAAATCAAAGTCGCAAATTCATGTAATTGGAAGTGAGTGCCCCAAAACCAGCGGCGTGTGGTGCAATGTGGTACCGATCGGGGAACAGGTCATGAATAGCAGGGTTGATACGTTTAAAACAAAATGTTTAAAACAAGTGTTTAAAACATGTTTAAAACGAGGGCTGTTGTTTTATTCAGTTTGTTTTAAACGTTTTAAACAAATTGTTTTAAACGTGTTTTTTTTTCGATGCTGGTTAGACATGTTTAAAACAACTAAAATATCAGATTCAAGAAGCTAATTTAATTTTCTAACAAACAACCCATCCTCCGCAGGATTTGTGCATGGAGTAAATTACAAGCAGAGTTATATTCTTATTATAACAGCAATTACTGAACGAAATTCTGCACATCAATGTGCGTATAACTAAACCAACAGAAATTCAAGTGAAGTATTTGAACATTTCTTAATTTCCAAGAATAATGGAGGTTAAACACACTATACACTATTCTAAGATCCAAATTCACAAATTCAAAACTTGTGTATTTTTTTATCACTATCATTTCCATAATAATCAACAGTTCTCACATCATAAGTTAGAAGAAATACTCTGACAAATACAGCTCATAGAAAAGAGCAGTGACTAGCCTACAAGGAGCAAATGACATTTTTTTAACTAAACAGTTTTCAAGATACATCTCTATCTCCAACATGGGTAGCTAATAATGATTAGTGTCTACGGCATAACAACACAATTAACTCTAGACACCCGCCAGGGATTTTAACAAAACGGTAAAGACTCTCATTTTCGGGGCTGTGGTGACCTCCCTAATTATCACAGAGTCATGAGTTATACACCATTGGAAAGCTTATAGACCACAAATTCTAACGAGGTAAGGTTCATGAAATTCCCGTCGTATTCGTAGAAAAAGAACAGACATAAAAAAAAATCATTAAAAATATGAAAATATTTATTTTGCGGGGCCCTGGCAACCCTTGCAGTCTCCCTACGCTGACAAAATGATGCTAATGTGTAGGCTACATACTTGTGACAATAATATAAGAAATGGTAGCCGTTGCTGCCATTGCGTAATGAATTCGTTTTATGTAGGAAATATTTAAAAATATATATATACGCAGAAAAACATTCATTGAATTAGACATTCTCTCCCCTCCCCCACTATAGTACCACGACCATATGCAAATCATTTTTGCTGCACACATCATGTATACAAACAAGAATTATGCTTCTAGACCACTTCAGTGAAATATATCTTGTGTTATATGGGACCGTCCCGAAAACAAATGTAAATTAACCAAATTTGATCCCCTCTTTCTCTATAAACAACAAGTGCACATACAGGTTACTATCATGTAGGGGACTACTTTATTGCCTCACATACCAATTTTTAGGGATGTACCACAAAGGGGGGAGAAATACCCGCCAAAACCTTATGAAAAAAATTTGATGAAAAATTAAAAAAAAAAACTTCATCCTCCCTCTCTCGGCCGTACATACGTACCCCCTATATACATAAAATGCAACTGACGGAAAGCTTCATCCCTCAAAAATACTTTGGTACCAAATCATCTTTCTAGCTTAATTAAGGACTGAGCTATTGATGTTTGTTGTAAAAATAAATGTAATTTACGTTTAAAAAAAAAACTCCAAAAATTGGCTAACTTTGCCCCCTTCCTGCTACTCCATATAAGCAAGAAGGCCAAATACACGATATTACCATGTAGTGGCCTACTTCATTGCTTCACGTAACAATTTTTATGAATTTATCCCCCAAGAGTGGGAATGGCCCCCAAAAAACTTGAAAAAAAAAACACGATATTTACCCTCCTTCCACATACATAAAATGCACATCAGCAAAGCTGCATCTTTCAGGAATAAATTGGTACCAAAACCATCTTCCAGCCTTAATTTGAGGTTTAAGACTGAGCCATTGAGGTTTAAAGCCCTGATAGAACATAACACAAGGAAACTAAACTACATATTTTTTGTAACGGAGATCGAGAAATTCCCGATTTCTTTCTCCGGAATTGAACATTTGGGCGGATCGAAATTAGGGAAGTTCCCGAAATTTGATCTAGCGGTTGAATATAGATGACAAGCAATACCTAAGAGTGTAAAAATGTAATATATATGCCTATTTAGATTATTGTTTTAAACAAAATAAACATTTTAAACATGTTTTTTTTTGTTTAAAACAAAGTACTTTGTTTTAAACTTTAAAAACGTTTTAAACAAAAAAAAACATGTTTTAAACATAAAAAACGTTCTTTTTGTTTTTTTTAAAAAATCATGTTTTTTTTCAACCCTGATGAATAGTAATACATCCTTCGACATCGTCAAACACAATGTAATATTAAGCATGCATTTAACGTGGGAAACATCATGTTCATGAGTTTCTTCGAGTTCTCCCGTTTCCTTCCACATTATCATTCCATGAATTATTTCATAATCATCCGTCTTACCTCTTCAGTGTCTTTAGTAGAACAAAATAGTTTTGTCTTGTAAATTTTATATTTTTGTAATGCTTTCGTTCCATACATGCAAAGAAGAAGAGAAATTACATTTTATTTTGCATAGAGTAGTGACAATCATATGTGTCATATAGGACACATTGAAACTCTACCAATAAAAAGTGAGAAACGATGTTCTGGTAGTGGTTTGCCCCCCTTGCCTCCCCACTATGTACAGTCATGTCCAATATGATTGTCGCATATCTATAAATATGCTGTTGTAGGATTATAATTTGATAACAATTTTGCCCGGTATTTCTTATAAGATTAGTATGTGTATAATCGGTAAAGACATGTATGTGGGAAATTTCATGTCAAAAGAGCAGTAAATAAGAACAATATAACAAAAAAAAACCTTTTTGTCCATTTAGCAACATTTTCATTCTAATTTTCGTATTTATAATTCTTTTTCTATGAAATTTACCACAAATGTACATTTCCCGATTATACACATAGTAACAGTATTAAAAGTACCTGCAAAATCACTATCAAATTATATTCCACAACAAGACTGTTATAGATATGCGTCAATCATTTTGGACATGAGTGTACACCTACGTGTATTATTACACACTTAATACATCTATGCAATACAACAATCTCCAGTACCTAAAACACGATCATATGTTCATAAAAATGAAGAGATTGAAAACATGAGATACCTCTAGATTATAGATAATCATCTTTTGTAATCGTTGGTTTGATATAGTCGCATACACCATATGATAAAACAAAAGGTTTCCATCTTCCCCCACCCAATAGAAGAGCAAAATAATCAACTGCGTATTTATTCCTAGGCTTTAACAACATAACATGCATTACAAAAAATAACGCGTAAAAGAAAGAGAAGTAAAATACTAATGTAATCGTGTTATATTTCGGTTTCTGCGATATTTTCTTCCCTCCAAAAACATTACCTAGGACCAACGGAAAGCGTTCTTCAATTGTCAAGCTTCTATCAAATGCAGCGCCTACTCTGGCGACAAGGAAGGGAAGCAGAGTACGCGTATCGTATGTGCCATGTTGTTCTCTATCAGAACAAATATGCGTGTCGTATACGACACTCGGCGTCCGAAGAGGTTAGCCTAAATGACATAATTGTGAGACATTTAAAAATTAATTTCATTTTATTCATGTTCAGCCAATACTGCTGCTGATCGTCAACATTCTTCCACTTGTGTCACATTTTTTCGCGTGTGACAGTATTCAAAGGTGCTACATCCTTTATTCTGTGAGGTAATATTACAACAAACTGAGAACTGAAAATCTTCATGCCTTATTTCGTTAAGCTACAGAGCTGCGTAGGTCATTTTGAATTCTATTCGAAGTTCTAGCAAACATAGTTGCGTTCAACAAATGGTTTGCAACTTCCTAATCATGTCTTACAATCAAATTCAACAGTTCACTGTAGTTGCTCTTGTTCATTGACTTGCTACCTTCTCTATGTATTCTGCGTTCCAAGCCCTGCCTTGCTAAAGAAAACCTCTGGCACAAATCAAACATTCTCTTCTTTTTTATTATTATTTGTTTGTACATTTTCATTATGTTTAACTATCTCAACTGATATTCATAATCTGCTTGACTGTCAATCCTTGTGTAATTGAATATCTTTACACAGTACTTGGACGGAGATGGTTTTGGGACTATTCATGACACCCACTTATACAGAAAACGATAATTGAATTCTGAAACATTTCAAACAACTATTCAGTAACAAAATGTACATAACTAATATGACAATTTATTACTTGATGAACACCCAGTTAACCGTTTCGTAGAATTATGGTGACTACTTAGAAAATGCCTAGTGTAAGATTTTATTTTCGCTTTAAATTCTGTAATGTAATTCTCATATTTCTCTTAGTTGTTTTTCTTCGCATTAATTGGGAAGGCACATAACTTTGTGACTACATTATAAAGCCGCCCCTGAAGAGGAGGAAAGTCGATTTGTTCATAGGTCAAGAAGTTCAGATGTGGTAGGTAGCCTGATGCAATACACAAGTTGAATGGCATAGCGTGTAAGTATCGATAAGCGATCATAAAATTACGTTGAAGCATGCACCAAACAGTGTGGAGGAAAGTTAAAAGAGGCCTGAAGTGCATGAGTAAGTGTGGTGCGTGTAAACCGCAAGTAGTTCCAATTAGACGTCGAAGACGACATAGATTTCTGTGTTATTTTCTTTAGATGGGCTTTCCAAGTTAATTTAGAGTCAAAAACAAATTCGAGATATCTGTCTGTAGATGTTGGTCGAAGAGAATGGTTTTGGAGAGTAACGTTGAAGTTTCTTGTGTTGTAATGAACCTTAGAGCGACTTTTCGGGATAGAAGAGCCAAACCCTGCGTTTGATCAGCGTTTAAAATTGGTTGCGATGTTTAGCACCAGTGCATGAAGTTATTGAAAGTTGATTGTAAAGTTGTGCTTATTTGGTGCATAGTCTTGCCAATTGCGAAAAAGGTAGTATCATCGGCATATTGAAATAGGTACATATTTGGCGTAGGTTTCGGTATATCAACAGTGTGTAGAGAAGTAGACTGAGGACAGAACCCTGCGGGACACCAGAGTACGAAAAAATAGGATGTGAGATAGAAGATTCTATGGAAACATATTCTATTCGATTAACTAAGAAGATATATGTGAAACTTAGGAAGGTGTAACTTTTCAATAAGCCAATAATGCCTATAATGATGAGTTCGGGTTCAATACCCCGAATAACAACTGAAAGAAACGACGGATGACGAGATGGAGGGATGTTTTGTATTGACTCGAACTGAGAGGGGTCAACACAGTCTGTATTCGGAAGCTTTCGAAGGTAACCTTATTTCGAGCATGGAAAAAGGAATTTAGGAGGAGAAAATTTCAAGATGATACCATCTTTAGTAAGTATGATTTGTTGAACGTCTGCACGCGGTGCGTATCTATTAATTTTCATGAAGATTGCGCGTGCAGTCCGGTACTTAGTGTCGAAATTATTTCAAATGAAATTATACTTGCACCCTGAGTGATTGACAAAGTATGAGAGGACGGAGCATTAGCTCAGTCCAGCTCGGTGTTTGTCGCATTTACTGAGGCAGCCAAATTCTCTTCATCAGAGCTATAATGTCTTAGCTTGTTATTGTCCGATTGTTTGGAATTTTCAATTGGAGATCGTAGGCGAGATCGAGAGTCACCCTATTTTGAGACATCTAATTTAGTAGCCTTCACACTGACAGAGGAACCTGGTTTCGAGGCTGTGCTCTTTATTTCCTTTGGAGAAGGAGGCATGTTGATGAGTTGTGATCTAAAATGAACGAATAGTTCAGGGCCCAAAATTTCAAAGTCAGACGCACTCGCCAATCCAAAAATGGTGGTTGCCAGTGTCTCTCACGTACAAATTATGAGAGGTCATTCCCCCTCCCCGCCATGGCCTTTGGTTGGACAAAGAAAGAGATTACATTAGGGCATAAAATTTCAAAACCAGACAATTAGATTCAGGTTAATCAATTTTGAATTGGACAATTCATATACAGTATGCGGCAAACCAAACAGTACTGAAATTGACGTACGGGTGGCGCTTAGATGCTATGTAGTATGAGCTGTGAATGCCACATGTGTACTCAGTTGTGTGTGGACTAGCGTAGTGTACAGTTGGTGCGAAGATAATGTTACCCACAACAGAGGAGGAGGTACTTATTGTCGAGCAATATTTCCGCTCATACGGTGTGGGGCAGCGTCTCACTGCACGAAATCAGCGTGAACGTCTACTGTATTGCTCTGGAGTGTTAGCTATGGCATATGAAAATGAAGATTTCATCAGTAACATATGGTTCAGTGATGAAAAGCCATGTGCACTTTGATCGCCACATCAATCGACAATTGATTATTGGCCCTGTGTTGCATCATTTGTGCGGCTTTTACCGCATGAAAAGTCTGTCGTTATAACAACAATAGATGCAGCAAGTCGGAGCTATTGCCCACGCTGCAAATGGGTCACTTACCCTTCTGCTCACAAGAGTTTGGACATCGCTTGGTTTGCTATGGAACGGATTTTCCATATCCTTCCCACTTTCCTCATCTCATGACTTCA